>NC_134357.1:366099888-366842388 GCF_048569485.1 Anomaloglossus baeobatrachus
CAATAGCCACGTATAGGATGCCACTAGGTACACTGAGTGTTTGCTAGTATAATGGCTTGGTTAGAATGAGTTGTAGTGTGCAACGCAGGCAGACGCGCTCTGCAAATGTCTTTGCACTAGTGGGACTATAGCAAAGTCCAATAGCCACGTATAGGATGCCACTAGGTACACTGAGTGTTTGCTAGTATAATGGCTTGGTTAGAATGAGTTGTAGTGTGCAACGCAGGCAGACGCGCTCTGCAAATGTCTTTGCACTAGTGGGACTATAGCAAAGTCCAATAGCCACGTATAGGATGCCACTAGGTACACTGAGTGTTTGCTAGTATAATGGCTTGGTTAGAATGAGTTGTAGTGTGCAACGCAGGCAGACGCGCTCTGCAAATGTCTTTGCACTAGTGGGACTATAGCAAAGTCCAATAGCCACGTATAGGATGCCACTAGGTACACTGAGTGTTTGCTAGTATAATGGCTTGGTTAGAATGAGTTGTAGTGTGCAACGCAGGCAGACGCGCTCTGCAAATGTCTTTGCACTAGTGGGACTATAGCAAAGTCCAATAGCCACGTATAGGATGCCACTAGGTACACTGAGTGTTTGCTAGTATAATGGCTTGGTTAGAATGAGTTGTAGTGTGCAACGCAGGCAGACGCGCTCTGCAAATGTCTTTGCACTAGTGGGACTATAGCAAAGTCCAATAGCCACGTATAGGATGCCACTAGGTACACTGAGTGTTTGCTAGTATAATGGCTTGGTTAGAATGAGTTGTAGTGTGCAACGCAGGCAGACGCGCTCTGCAAATGTCTTTGCACTAGTGGGACTATAGCAAAGTCCAATAGCCACGTATAGGATGCCACTAGGTACACTGAGTGTTTGCTAGTATAATGGCTTGGTTAGAATGAGTTGTAGTGTGCAATGCAGGCAGATGTGCTCTGCTAATGTCTTTGCACTAGTGGGACTATAGCAAAGTCCAATAGCCACGTATAGGATGCCACTAGGTACACTGAGTGTTTGCTAGTATAATGGCTTGGTTAGAATGAGTTGTAGTGTGCAATGCAGGCAGATGTGCTCTGCTAATGTCTTTGCACTAGTGGGACTATAGCAAAGTCCAATAGCCACGTATAGGATGCCACTAGGTACACTGAGTGTTTGCTAGTATAATGGCTTGTTTAGAATGAGTTGTAGTGTGCAATGCAGGCAGACGCGCTCTGCAAATGTCTTTGCACTAGTGGGACTATAGCAAAGTCCAATAGCCACGTATAGGATGCCACTAGGTACACTGAGTGTTTGCTAGTATAATGGCTTGGTTAGAATGAGTTGTAGTGTGCAATGCAGGCAGATGTGCTCTGCTAATGTCTTTGCACTAGTGGGACTATAGCAAAGTCCAATAGCCACGTATAGGATGCCACTAGGTACACTGAGTGTTTGCTAGTATAATGGCTTGTTTAGAATGAGTTGTAGTGTGCAATGCAGGCAGACGCGCTCTGCAAATGTCTTTGCACTAGTGGGACTATAGCAAAGTCCAATAGCCACGTATAGGATGCCACTAGGTACACTGAGTGTTTGCTAGTATAATGGCTTGGTTAGAATGAGTTGTAGTGTGCAACGCAGGCAGACGCGCTCTGCAAATGTCTTTGCACTAGTGGGACTATAGCAAAGTCCAATAGCCACGTATAGGATGCCACTAGGTACACTGAGTGTTTGCTAGTATAATGGCTTGGTTAGAATGAGTTGTAGTGTGCAATGCAGGCAGATGTGCTCTGCTAATGTCTTTGCACTAGTGGGACTATAGCAAAGTCCAATAGCCACGTATAGGATGCCACTAGGTACACTGAGTGTTTGCTAGTATAATGGCTTGTTTAGAATGAGTTGTAGTGTGCAATGCAGGCAGACGCGCTCTGCAAATGTCTTTGCACTAGTGGGACTATAGCAAAGTCCAATAGCCACGTATAGGATGCCACTAGGTACACTGAGTGTTTGCTAGTATAATGGCTTGGTTAGAATGAGTTGTAGTGTGCAACGCAGGCAGACGCGCTCTGCAAATGTCTTTGCACTAGTGGGACTATAGCAAAGTCCAATAGCCACGTATAGGATGCCACTAGGTACACTGAGTGTTTGCTAGTATAATGGCTTGGTTAGAATGAGTTGTAGTGTGCAACGCAGGCAGACGCGCTCTGCAAATGTCTTTGCACTAGTGGGACTATAGCAAAGTCCAATAGCCACGTATAGGATGCCACTAGGTACACTGAGTGTTTGCTAGTATAATGGCTTGGTTAGAATGAGTTGTAGTGTGCAATGCAGGCAGATGTGCTCTGCTAATGTCTTTGCACTAGTGGGACTATAGCAAAGTCCAATAGCCACGTATAGGATGCCACTAGGTACACTGAGTGTTTGCTAGTATAATGGCTTGGTTAGAATGAGTTGTAGTGTGCAATGCAGGCAGATGTGCTCTGCTAATGTCTTTGCACTAGTGGGACTATAGCAAAGTCCAATAGCCACGTATAGGATGCCACTAGGTACACTGAGTGTTTGCTAGTATAATGGCTTGTTTAGAATGAGTTGTAGTGTGCAATGCAGGCAGACGCGCTCTGCAAATGTCTTTGCACTAGTGGGACTATAGCAAAGTCCAATAGCCACGTATAGGATGCCACTAGGTACACTGAGTGTTTGCTAGTATAATGGCTTGTTTAGAATGAGTTGTAGTGTGCAATGCAGGCAGACGCGCTCTGCAAATGTCTTTGCACTAGTGGGACTATAGCAAAGTCCAATAGCCACGTATAGGATGCCACTAGGTACACTGAGTGTTTGCTAGTATAATGGCTTGGTTAGAATGAGTTGTAGTGTGCAACGCAGGCAGACGCGCTCTGCAAATGTCTTTGCACTAGTGGGACTATAGCAAAGTCCAATAGCCACGTATAGGATGCCACTAGGTACACTGAGTGTTTGCTAGTATAATGGCTTGTTTAGAATGAGTTGTAGTGTGCAATGCAGGCAGACGCGCTCTGCAAATGTCTTTGCACTAGTGGGACTATAGCAAAGTCCAATAGCCACGTATAGGATGCCACTAGGTACACTGAGTGTTTGCTAGTATAATGGCTTGGTTAGAATGAGTTGTAGTGTGCAATGCAGGCAGATGTGCTCTGCTAATGTCTTTGCACTAGTGGGACTATAGCAAAGTCCAATAGCCACGTATAGGATGCCACTAGGTACACTGAGTGTTTGCTAGTATAATGGCTTGTTTAGAATGAGTTGTAGTGTGCAACGCAGGCAGACGCGCTCTGCAAATGTCTTTGCACTAGTGGGACTATAGCAAAGTCCAATAGCCACGTATAGGATGCCACTAGGTACACTGAGTGTTTGCTAGTATAATGGCTTGGTTAGAATGAGTTGTAGTGTGCAATGCAGGCAGATGTGCTCTGCTAATGTCTTTGCACTAGTGGGACTATAGCAAAGTCCAATAGCCACGTATAGGATGCCACTAGGTACACTGAGTGTTTGCTAGTATAATGGCTTGTTTAGAATGAGTTGTAGTGTGCAATGCAGGCAGACGCGCTCTGCAAATGTCTTTGCACTAGTGGGACTATAGCAAAGTCCAATAGCCACGTATAGGATGCCACTAGGTACACTGAGTGTTTGCTAGTATAATGGCTTGGTTAGAATGAGTTGTAGTGTGCAACGCAGGCAGACGCGCTCTGCAAATGTCTTTGCACTAGTGGGACTATAGCAAAGTCCAATAGCCACGTATAGGATGCCACTAGGTACACTGAGTGTTTGCTAGTATAATGGCTTGGTTAGAATGAGTTGTAGTGTGCAACGCAGGCAGACGCGCTCTGCAAATGTCTTTGCACTAGTGGGACTATAGCAAAGTCCAATAGCCACGTATAGGATGCCACTAGGTACACTGAGTGTTTGCTAGTATAATGGCTTGGTTAGAATGAGTTGTAGTGTGCAACGCAGGCAGACGCGCTCTGCAAATGTCTTTGCACTAGTGGGACTATAGCAAAGTCCAATAGCCACGTATAGGATGCCACTAGGTACACTGAGTGTTTGCTAGTATAATGGCTTGGTTAGAATGAGTTGTAGTGTGCAACGCAGGCAGACGCGCTCTGCAAATGTCTTTGCACTAGTGGGACTATAGCAAAGTCCAATAGCCACGTATAGGATGCCACTAGGTACACTGAGTGTTTGCTAGTATAATGGCTTGGTTAGAATGAGTTGTAGTGTGCAACGCAGGCAGACGCGCTCTGCAAATGTCTTTGCACTAGTGGGACTATAGCAAAGTCCAATAGCCACGTATAGGATGCCACTAGGTACACTGAGTGTTTGCTAGTATAATGGCTTGGTTAGAATGAGTTGTAGTGTGCAACGCAGGCAGACGCGCTCTGCAAATGTCTTTGCACTAGTGGGACTATAGCAAAGTCCAATAGCCACGTATAGGATGCCACTAGGTACACTGAGTGTTTGCTAGTATAATGGCTTGGTTAGAATGAGTTGTAGTGTGCAACGCAGGCAGACGCGCTCTGCAAATGTCTTTGCACTAGTGGGACTATAGCAAAGTCCAATAGCCACGTATAGGATGCCACTAGGTACACTGAGTGTTTGCTAGTATAATGGCTTGGTTAGAATGAGTTGTAGTGTGCAACGCAGGCAGACGCGCTCTGCAAATGTCTTTGCACTAGTGGGACTATAGCAAAGTCCAATAGCCACGTATAGGATGCCACTAGGTACACTGAGTGTTTGCTAGTATAATGGCTTGGTTAGAATGAGTTGTAGTGTGCAACGCAGGCAGACGCGCTCTGCAAATGTCTTTGCACTAGTGGGACTATAGCAAAGTCCAATAGCCACGTATAGGATGCCACTAGGTACACTGAGTGTTTGCTAGTATAATGGCTTGGTTAGAATGAGTTGTAGTGTGCAACGCAGGCAGACGCGCTCTGCAAATGTCTTTGCACTAGTGGGACTATAGCAAAGTCCAATAGCCACGTATAGGATGCCACTAGGTACACTGAGTGTTTGCTAGTATAATGGCTTGGTTAGAATGAGTTGTAGTGTGCAATGCAGGCAGATGTGCTCTGCTAATGTCTTTGCACTAGTGGGACTATAGCAAAGTCCAATAGCCACGTATAGGATGCCACTAGGTACACTGAGTGTTTGCTAGTATAATGGCTTGGTTAGAATGAGTTGTAGTGTGCAATGCAGGCAGATGTGCTCTGCTAATGTCTTTGCACTAGTGGGACTATAGCAAAGTCCAATAGCCACGTATAGGATGCCACTAGGTACACTGAGTGTTTGCTAGTATAATGGCTTGTTTAGAATGAGTTGTAGTGTGCAATGCAGGCAGACGCGCTCTGCAAATGTCTTTGCACTAGTGGGACTATAGCAAAGTCCAATAGCCACGTATAGGATGCCACTAGGTACACTGAGTGTTTGCTAGTATAATGGCTTGGTTAGAATGAGTTGTAGTGTGCAATGCAGGCAGATGTGCTCTGCTAATGTCTTTGCACTAGTGGGACTATAGCAAAGTCCAATAGCCACGTATAGGATGCCACTAGGTACACTGAGTGTTTGCTAGTATAATGGCTTGTTTAGAATGAGTTGTAGTGTGCAATGCAGGCAGACGCGCTCTGCAAATGTCTTTGCACTAGTGGGACTATAGCAAAGTCCAATAGCCACGTATAGGATGCCACTAGGTACACTGAGTGTTTGCTAGTATAATGGCTTGGTTAGAATGAGTTGTAGTGTGCAACGCAGGCAGACGCGCTCTGCAAATGTCTTTGCACTAGTGGGACTATAGCAAAGTCCAATAGCCACGTATAGGATGCCACTAGGTACACTGAGTGTTTGCTAGTATAATGGCTTGGTTAGAATGAGTTGTAGTGTGCAATGCAGGCAGATGTGCTCTGCTAATGTCTTTGCACTAGTGGGACTATAGCAAAGTCCAATAGCCACGTATAGGATGCCACTAGGTACACTGAGTGTTTGCTAGTATAATGGCTTGTTTAGAATGAGTTGTAGTGTGCAATGCAGGCAGACGCGCTCTGCAAATGTCTTTGCACTAGTGGGACTATAGCAAAGTCCAATAGCCACGTATAGGATGCCACTAGGTACACTGAGTGTTTGCTAGTATAATGGCTTGGTTAGAATGAGTTGTAGTGTGCAACGCAGGCAGACGCGCTCTGCAAATGTCTTTGCACTAGTGGGACTATAGCAAAGTCCAATAGCCACGTATAGGATGCCACTAGGTACACTGAGTGTTTGCTAGTATAATGGCTTGGTTAGAATGAGTTGTAGTGTGCAACGCAGGCAGACGCGCTCTGCAAATGTCTTTGCACTAGTGGGACTATAGCAAAGTCCAATAGCCACGTATAGGATGCCACTAGGTACACTGAGTGTTTGCTAGTATAATGGCTTGGTTAGAATGAGTTGTAGTGTGCAATGCAGGCAGATGTGCTCTGCTAATGTCTTTGCACTAGTGGGACTATAGCAAAGTCCAATAGCCACGTATAGGATGCCACTAGGTACACTGAGTGTTTGCTAGTATAATGGCTTGGTTAGAATGAGTTGTAGTGTGCAATGCAGGCAGATGTGCTCTGCTAATGTCTTTGCACTAGTGGGACTATAGCAAAGTCCAATAGCCACGTATAGGATGCCACTAGGTACACTGAGTGTTTGCTAGTATAATGGCTTGTTTAGAATGAGTTGTAGTGTGCAATGCAGGCAGACGCGCTCTGCAAATGTCTTTGCACTAGTGGGACTATAGCAAAGTCCAATAGCCACGTATAGGATGCCACTAGGTACACTGAGTGTTTGCTAGTATAATGGCTTGTTTAGAATGAGTTGTAGTGTGCAATGCAGGCAGACGCGCTCTGCAAATGTCTTTGCACTAGTGGGACTATAGCAAAGTCCAATAGCCACGTATAGGATGCCACTAGGTACACTGAGTGTTTGCTAGTATAATGGCTTGGTTAGAATGAGTTGTAGTGTGCAACGCAGGCAGACGCGCTCTGCAAATGTCTTTGCACTAGTGGGACTATAGCAAAGTCCAATAGCCACGTATAGGATGCCACTAGGTACACTGAGTGTTTGCTAGTATAATGGCTTGTTTAGAATGAGTTGTAGTGTGCAATGCAGGCAGACGCGCTCTGCAAATGTCTTTGCACTAGTGGGACTATAGCAAAGTCCAATAGCCACGTATAGGATGCCACTAGGTACACTGAGTGTTTGCTAGTATAATGGCTTGGTTAGAATGAGTTGTAGTGTGCAATGCAGGCAGATGTGCTCTGCTAATGTCTTTGCACTAGTGGGACTATAGCAAAGTCCAATAGCCACGTATAGGATGCCACTAGGTACACTGAGTGTTTGCTAGTATAATGGCTTGTTTAGAATGAGTTGTAGTGTGCAACGCAGGCAGACGCGCTCTGCAAATGTCTTTGCACTAGTGGGACTATAGCAAAGTCCAATAGCCACGTATAGGATGCCACTAGGTACACTGAGTGTTTGCTAGTATAATGGCTTGGTTAGAATGAGTTGTAGTGTGCAATGCAGGCAGATGTGCTCTGCTAATGTCTTTGCACTAGTGGGACTATAGCAAAGTCCAATAGCCACGTATAGGATGCCACTAGGTACACTGAGTGTTTGCTAGTATAATGGCTTGTTTAGAATGAGTTGTAGTGTGCAATGCAGGCAGACGCGCTCTGCAAATGTCTTTGCACTAGTGGGACTATAGCAAAGTCCAATAGCCACGTATAGGATGCCACTAGGTACACTGAGTGTTTGCTAGTATAATGGCTTGGTTAGAATGAGTTGTAGTGTGCAACGCAGGCAGACGCGCTCTGCAAATGTCTTTGCACTAGTGGGACTATAGCAAAGTCCAATAGCCACGTATAGGATGCCACTAGGTACACTGAGTGTTTGCTAGTATAATGGCTTGGTTAGAATGAGTTGTAGTGTGCAACGCAGGCAGACGCGCTCTGCAAATGTCTTTGCACTAGTGGGACTATAGCAAAGTCCAATAGCCACGTATAGGATGCCACTAGGTACACTGAGTGTTTGCTAGTATAATGGCTTGGTTAGAATGAGTTGTAGTGTGCAACGCAGGCAGACGCGCTCTGCAAATGTCTTTGCACTAGTGGGACTATAGCAAAGTCCAATAGCCACGTATAGGATGCCACTAGGTACACTGAGTGTTTGCTAGTATAATGGCTTGGTTAGAATGAGTTGTAGTGTGCAACGCAGGCAGACGCGCTCTGCAAATGTCTTTGCACTAGTGGGACTATAGCAAAGTCCAATAGCCACGTATAGGATGCCACTAGGTACACTGAGTGTTTGCTAGTATAATGGCTTGGTTAGAATGAGTTGTAGTGTGCAACGCAGGCAGACGCGCTCTGCAAATGTCTTTGCACTAGTGGGACTATAGCAAAGTCCAATAGCCACGTATAGGATGCCACTAGGTACACTGAGTGTTTGCTAGTATAATGGCTTGGTTAGAATGAGTTGTAGTGTGCAACGCAGGCAGACGCGCTCTGCAAATGTCTTTGCACTAGTGGGACTATAGCAAAGTCCAATAGCCACGTATAGGATGCCACTAGGTACACTGAGTGTTTGCTAGTATAATGGCTTGGTTAGAATGAGTTGTAGTGTGCAACGCAGGCAGACGCGCTCTGCAAATGTCTTTGCACTAGTGGGACTATAGCAAAGTCCAATAGCCACGTATAGGATGCCACTAGGTACACTGAGTGTTTGCTAGTATAATGGCTTGGTTAGAATGAGTTGTAGTGTGCAATGCAGGCAGATGTGCTCTGCTAATGTCTTTGCACTAGTGGGACTATAGCAAAGTCCAATAGCCACGTATAGGATGCCACTAGGTACACTGAGTGTTTGCTAGTATAATGGCTTGGTTAGAATGAGTTGTAGTGTGCAATGCAGGCAGATGTGCTCTGCTAATGTCTTTGCACTAGTGGGACTATAGCAAAGTCCAATAGCCACGTATAGGATGCCACTAGGTACACTGAGTGTTTGCTAGTATAATGGCTTGTTTAGAATGAGTTGTAGTGTGCAATGCAGGCAGACGCGCTCTGCAAATGTCTTTGCACTAGTGGGACTATAGCAAAGTCCAATAGCCACGTATAGGATGCCACTAGGTACACTGAGTGTTTGCTAGTATAATGGCTTGGTTAGAATGAGTTGTAGTGTGCAATGCAGGCAGATGTGCTCTGCTAATGTCTTTGCACTAGTGGGACTATAGCAAAGTCCAATAGCCACGTATAGGATGCCACTAGGTACACTGAGTGTTTGCTAGTATAATGGCTTGTTTAGAATGAGTTGTAGTGTGCAATGCAGGCAGACGCGCTCTGCAAATGTCTTTGCACTAGTGGGACTATAGCAAAGTCCAATAGCCACGTATAGGATGCCACTAGGTACACTGAGTGTTTGCTAGTATAATGGCTTGGTTAGAATGAGTTGTAGTGTGCAACGCAGGCAGACGCGCTCTGCAAATGTCTTTGCACTAGTGGGACTATAGCAAAGTCCAATAGCCACGTATAGGATGCCACTAGGTACACTGAGTGTTTGCTAGTATAATGGCTTGGTTAGAATGAGTTGTAGTGTGCAATGCAGGCAGATGTGCTCTGCTAATGTCTTTGCACTAGTGGGACTATAGCAAAGTCCAATAGCCACGTATAGGATGCCACTAGGTACACTGAGTGTTTGCTAGTATAATGGCTTGTTTAGAATGAGTTGTAGTGTGCAATGCAGGCAGACGCGCTCTGCAAATGTCTTTGCACTAGTGGGACTATAGCAAAGTCCAATAGCCACGTATAGGATGCCACTAGGTACACTGAGTGTTTGCTAGTATAATGGCTTGGTTAGAATGAGTTGTAGTGTGCAACGCAGGCAGACGCGCTCTGCAAATGTCTTTGCACTAGTGGGACTATAGCAAAGTCCAATAGCCACGTATAGGATGCCACTAGGTACACTGAGTGTTTGCTAGTATAATGGCTTGGTTAGAATGAGTTGTAGTGTGCAACGCAGGCAGACGCGCTCTGCAAATGTCTTTGCACTAGTGGGACTATAGCAAAGTCCAATAGCCACGTATAGGATGCCACTAGGTACACTGAGTGTTTGCTAGTATAATGGCTTGGTTAGAATGAGTTGTAGTGTGCAATGCAGGCAGATGTGCTCTGCTAATGTCTTTGCACTAGTGGGACTATAGCAAAGTCCAATAGCCACGTATAGGATGCCACTAGGTACACTGAGTGTTTGCTAGTATAATGGCTTGGTTAGAATGAGTTGTAGTGTGCAATGCAGGCAGATGTGCTCTGCTAATGTCTTTGCACTAGTGGGACTATAGCAAAGTCCAATAGCCACGTATAGGATGCCACTAGGTACACTGAGTGTTTGCTAGTATAATGGCTTGTTTAGAATGAGTTGTAGTGTGCAATGCAGGCAGACGCGCTCTGCAAATGTCTTTGCACTAGTGGGACTATAGCAAAGTCCAATAGCCACGTATAGGATGCCACTAGGTACACTGAGTGTTTGCTAGTATAATGGCTTGGTTAGAATGAGTTGTAGTGTGCAATGCAGGCAGATGTGCTCTGCTAATGTCTTTGCACTAGTGGGACTATAGCAAAGTCCAATAGCCACGTATAGGATGCCACTAGGTACACTGAGTGTTTGCTAGTATAATGGCTTGTTTAGAATGAGTTGTAGTGTGCAATGCAGGCAGACGCGCTCTGCAAATGTCTTTGCACTAGTGGGACTATAGCAAAGTCCAATAGCCACGTATAGGATGCCACTAGGTACACTGAGTGTTTGCTAGTATAATGGCTTAGTTATCAGTTGGAGTGTGCAGAGGACAAGAGGGTACAGTGGCAGGATTGTGGTGCTCTGGGTAGAGGAATGGAAGCCTGCCTTTCTATTCCCTCCTAATGGTGAAATGCAGGTAGGAAATCCCTGACCTGGGCTACACAGACGCTGTTGCTGTTTGCAGGACCTGTCACCTATGGCTCTCTGACCCTGCCGGTTGGAGCCCTTAAAAGGACTGCTATAAAGTGCTCTCCCTAAGCTGTCTAACGCTGTGTATGCAGCGCATACAGCTGTATCGGCTATAGGACTCAGGAAGACGGAGCTGCGACAGTGATGTCTGACACCAAAGACGCAGAAGGCAGATAATGGCGTCCGTGAAGAAAATGTCCGGTTTTATAATGCAGGGACATGTGACATGCAGATCCTATCACACATGCCGTTGCTTCTCTGGCTCAAAGTCCACTTAGCTGTGTGTGTGTCTGGGATTGGCTGACATGCTGGCCCGCCCCACAAGACGCGCGCGCTTAGGGAAGGAAGACAAGAAAAAAAAAAAAAAAAAATGGCGATCGCCATTATAGAAACAGCAGTGATCTGAAGGCGCTGTTCACGCACACTATACACTGAAATGTGATAATAGTTTGATTCACAGAGTGACTTACACTATTACAGCAGAAACCAAGCTATGATTTAGCTGTTTTTTGGCTGCTAGAACCGTTCTCGAACGTTTCTAGAACTACCGAGCTTTTGCAAAAAGCTCGAGTTCTAGTTCGATCTAGAACATGCCCCAAAATCACTCGAGCCGCGAACTGGAGAACCACGAACCACGAACCGCGCTCAACTCTACTCCTGTGTCATGAAAGCGCCAGGACTGAGATAGATGGTTAGACAGTTCTATTACTGGAAACATCTTTTCAGTGGCTCAGTCCATTGAACTAGTGAGCTTGAATGAAAAACATAAACCTTTATTATATGGTTGAATAGAGAACTCTAGTTCCATGAATTCTTCCAATTGCTGATATTTTTATTTTTATTCCTTTTATTTTTTCTATTTCTCTCCTTGCTGAAGTCAGTAGCCTTTACAACTTCACATGAGATTAAACAGAAAAAAAAATTGTTGACCTTAACCCATACACCTGGACAGCTAGATGCGAAATCAGACACACAGCTGTGAATGCTGCAAGCACTCATCTAATGTCACCCGATGTTTAAGGCCTGCTTCACACATCAGTAAAAAACACAGACGTTCTTTACTGTTGTATAAAAACACCTATGTTCCTCCGTGGTCCGTGATTCACAGCACACGGTGGTTGTCCATGTGCAATCCGTGATACGTGATCCGTGATTGCACATGGACATTACTCACCTGTTACGTTCCTGCTGTCTGTGGTGCTGAACTCCTCGGCTCTGCAGCATCTGCCCCCCGCTATCTGCTGCTACTTCCGGGTCGGCTCTGGCTGCATTCATGAATATCAATGAGCGGGCCAGGAAGCTGCAGAGAGCACAGGCTGCACAGAGCGTCGCTGCAAAGGTGAGTTAAAAATGTTTTTATTTTATATGTACGTTTTTTCTGGTACGTGTTTCACGGCATAGTGTGCTTCGTGGGACATCAGTGATGCCAGAAAAAAATGGACTTGACTCCGTGCGGCAATCATGGACACGCATGTACACCGCACAGAGACACGGTCAGTGAAAAATCACTGATGTGTGAGCAGAACCATTGATTATAATGGGTCTGCGTATGTCAGTGATTCTGGTACATATAAAAACTAGCACATGCGTACCAGAATCACTGATGTCTGAAAAAGGCCTAATGGTGGGGGAGAAATGTCTTGGGCGGGAGGGTTTTTCGTGTCCAGTTTATTGTTTACTGTGAGATAAGCTCATGCCTCCAAAAAGATAACAAGTGTGCACACGCGTTAAAAGAGCAAAACCGCCATGAGGCATCTATTGTAGGCTGAATAAAGATGGCATTTATTACTTTTTGTGGCCTGTACATAATTCATAGAGCTGGCTATAAATATTACAAATATACTGGATCAAATGCACCAATTTAGGCGGGACTAGCCAGCCATTTGAGATTTATCGGAGCTTTAAAAATTTCCTAGAAAGAGCTGCCATCGATGAGATAGGCTGCTACTAGAAGGACCTGGTAGAGGCTTACTTGTCTACTTTTTGCATGTTTTCTCTGCAGCTCAGTCAAGCCTCAGTCATGCATATTTATGGAGTAGATAGGAGAGACAAATATCAGGTGAACAAGAATTTGACCACTGTCATGGTTCGCCTCCCCGTCCACATGGCTAGGGGGTGGAGCCTTCTCTCGGGCCTCATTTCCGGACCCTGGATGCCTTAAAAGCTGACATTTCCAGTGAACCAGTGCCGGCTATAAGCTTAGCACTGCTTTGCCTGTGATTGCTGGTCCTGTGAGTGATATCCTGATCTGTCTGTTCCTGTGCCCCCGTGCCCTTGTCTGTGTTCTGTCCCCTGGTCGTCCCTCTTGTCCTCTGTCCCCTCTCCTATTTCCCCACTCAGTTGCTTCCAACGTTACTGACCTTGGCCTGATTTTGATTCCGCTTCTGCTTGTTCCTTCGGTCCTGCTTCTGCCTGTACGGTGTTTGACCCAGCCTGCCTGACTATTCCTCGCACGCCCCGCAGCTCTGCTTCTCAGCTGTTCTGTGAGGCAGTGTATGAGAACGCTGTGTATTTACTTTCTGGTTCTCGTTGCTCTGTGTAGTGTCTTCTGCTGCAGAGCTCTGGCTCTCCCTGGTGGCAGCTTGACAACCATTCTAGAAAAACGACAAGGTGCCAAAACTGTTGCCACAAATCATCAAAGCAATTTCAGAAGAACTCTAATGTAAGCTGTTTGGAGTTGCACAAAAATGTTGAGACTTTTGATGTTTTCACAATAGTTTCCCCCAGTGTGGTGGGTCTAATTGATGACAAATTGTGGCGTTATTAACACCAGAAAGCTTACACCAGTCAGTGACTGGTGAACATTTTTTGTCATGGCGCATAGAAGTGCATTCTGCTTGTGAGACACTCCTGATTCATGAAGAGATGTGCACCTCTTCACAAATAAGGAGTTTCTGATTCTACCACGCCCCCCTCATCATAACCGGTGAAAAAATAGTCAGTCTTGTTGAATCTTGGCCTTTGAGTTTTAAAACTCTATCATTTAAAGCGCACCAATCACCAGGATTTTCCTATGTAACCTAAAGCCAGTACTATACTGGCACTATCATGCTGATTCTATACATACCTTTAATGGTCAGCTAGGATGTATAGGTTTGGAAATACAAGCAAGTAAAGTTTGTAAATTGAGCAGCTTTTGATTGGCAGGAGCTGCTGATCAGCTGATAGCTGGAGTGGGTTTTGATAGTGATTCTCGCCCCCTGCCTATCCATCGTCCCCCTGTTATTTATGCTAATTTTATTATAGAATCGTTTTACTAAGTGACTAGAAGGACCTGTGCTGATGTCATACCCATGTGACCAGAAGGGACGGGTCCTCAGACAACACAAACATACTGTTGCTTCCTGGTATCAGCTATGTTGGCTGAGGCCCCGCGCTTTAAGTCCGCCTTCCTAGAACTTGAGTATGCTGATAAATGGTAAACGGACCTCAATCAAAAAGAAAACCCTACAACAAGTCCCAAGTTTTCTAAATTTCTGCTTTGAGAAAACACTGTCTAACTGCCATTACATGCTATTAAAGGGAATCTGTTACCAGGTTTTTGGTAATTCATCTCAGAGCAGGATAATGTAGGGACAGATACTGCTTGCTGCGTTTTTGATAAAATCACTTTTATCTGTGGCAGATCAACCAGTTCTCTGAATGCTGAGCTCTGTATAACTCTACCCAAACCACTGATTGGCAGCTTTCTGTGTTAACTGTGTATAAGCATAAAACTGCCAATTAATGGTGGGGGGCGGAATTATACAGAGCTCTTAAATATGGAGGACAACCTGGCAGCAGGTTTACTAGTCCTCTACTGATAACCTCATACTAGTATAACTGATTTTAGCAGAACAGCAGAAAGCAGCCCAGTAATTGACACATTACTAGAATCAGGGTCTCTACTCTCTACCGCTGCACTATGCTGCTCTCAGATTACATGGAAATAACCTGTTGAAAGATTAAGCCTACTGGGACAATTTTTGGACAGCTATGATTACCTGTACCCCTGCAACTTGACATACAATAGAATTGTTCATATAGTCTACTGTAGCTTTAAAAGTCAACAGTCTGAACTTTTTCTTTAGCAGTGGTGCCATTATTCATGACATCTAGTCTTGGCACAACGGTATTCAAATAACCTAAGGTTTACTTGGACTCTAAAACATGTGTAACCTGCACGTGTGCTGATAATATAGAGCTGTTATTTCCATGAGGTCAAAAGACCATGTGCTCTATGGAGAAAACAGAGTTATGGGAGACGTATTGTTTTTACCAAACCTGCATAAATGAATTAATCTTCCATTTATATTTGAAAGAACCTTTCTGGACTACAGGAAAGTTTCCGGTAAAATATATCTTTGTACCGTGTTAGCCAGTAGAGATAAAAAATTGTTTAAAAGAACTGAGAGTCCTCAGTGGTTGATACCTTTTAATGGCTAACTGAAAAGATGGTAATAATTGCAAGCTTTCGAGACTACGGTACTCAGGTCTCTTCATCAGGCATAGTATAACACAAAATCTGAAGAGTCACATATTTATACACAACAGGACATAGAATAGTGCAGTGAAAAAAAAAAAACAAAAAAACAAAAAAAAACCAAACAAGTTATATGAAACAGAACTCTCACTATGACAGGGGGGAAAACTGTTGTGGCCATAAATATTGCTGCAGTTCAGTGTGAAAGTTTTATTGTCCTCTGATTAGGGTCTGGTCCAGGGCTGTGACGCGATCGGATGGTCAGAGGAGCACATCTCTTTACTGATGTAAAAAGACATGAATCCATGAGACACATTCATTCCTGCTCTCAATGTGTCAAAGGTCATCATAAGTTTGTACTCCCAGACTCTCCTATCTCTCTGGGATTTGAAATTCCCTTTCAATATCAGCAATTTCATGTCCATGATGCTGTGAGAGAGGGGAGCCAGCACGATCTGAAAATGGCATGCATCATATAAAAAGTGCAAATTCACAGATTTATTCCAACTGTACTGTAATATAAATGAGATTTTTAGCAAATAATTGATCAATTCTTTGAGCCACCCCTGCCAACGTCACGGCAAATCTCAATAGGGGTGTCCTACACTATATTCTGTATTTCATGTGCCATGCGGCCTCCTAGATAAAGTTAAAAGCAGAACCATAATGGAGCACACATACCTGTAACCTGTATATATAACCGCTTCTATGTTGCAAAAGAGGCAATTGTGGATAGAGGCCAGCCCAGGTCCCAGCATGTGGAGCAAGCTCTACACATACCAGGACTATATCAGAACTGACCCTCCCAGTGCCAGACAGCAACCATTGATAAAGGCGGACCAGATCCAAGTATGGTGATTAATTAGCAATGCCTGTGGAAAGGGTGAGGCAACTGAATGTGTACAGCTACCAACAGGAGGAATATATTGCAAACCAAGATCAGGCGTGCATAGCATGGTGGTGACCAGCCACCAGACATTTGTAGCATAACTACAACCAAATAGAGAGAGAGGGGAGCCAGCACGATCTGAAAATGGCCACCAGAATATCAAGAAACCATCTCCTACAGTTAGGTCCAGAAATATTTGGACAGTGACACAAGTTTTGTTATTTTAGCTGTTTACAAAAACATGTTCAGAAATACAATTATATATATAATATGGGCTGAAAGTGCACACTCCCAGCTGCAATATGAGAGTTTTCACATCCAAATCGGAGAAAGGGTTTAGGAATCATAGCTCTGTAATGCATAGCCTCCTCTTTTTCAAGGGACCAAAAGTAATTGGACAAAGGACTCTAAGGGCTGCAATTAACTCTGAAGGCGTCTCCCTCGTTAACCTGTAATCAATGAAGTAGTTAAAAGGTCTGGGGTTGATTACAGGTGTGTGGTTTTGCATTTGGAAGCTGTTTCTGTGACCAGACAACATGCGGTCTAAGGAACTCTCAATTGAGGTGAAGCAGAACATCCTGAGGCTGAAAAAAAAGTAAAAATCCATCAGAGAGATAGCAGACATGCTTGGAGTAGCAAAATCAACAGTCGGGTACATTCTGAGAAAAAAGGAATTGACTGGTGAGCTTGGGAACTCAAAAAGGCCTGGGCGTCCACGGATGACAACAGTGGTGGATGATCGCCGCATACTTTCTTTGGTGAAGAAGAACCCGTTCACAACATCAACTGAAGTCCAGAACACTCTCAGTGAAGTAGGTGTATCTGTCTCTAAATCAACAGTAAAGAGAAGACTCCATGAAAGTAAATACAAAGGGTTCACATCTAGATGCAAACCATTCATCAATTCCAAAAATAGACAGGCCAGAGTTAAATTTGCTGAAAAACACCTCATGAAGCCAGCTCAGTTCTGGAAAAGTATTCTATGGACAGATGAGACAAAGATCAACCTGTACCAGAATGATGGGAAGAAAACAGTTTGGAGAAGAAAGGGAACGGCACATGATCCAAGGCACACCACATCCTCTGTAAAACATGGTGGAGGACACGTGATGGCATGGGCATGCATGGCTTTCAATGGCACTGGGTCACTTGTGTTTATTGATGACATAACAGCAGACAAGAGTAGCCGGATGAATTCTGAAGTGTACAGGGATATACTTTCAGCCCAGATTCAGCCAAATGCCGCAAAGTTGATCGGACGGCGCTTCATAGTACAGATGGACAATGACCCCAAGCATACAGCCAAAGCTACCCAGGAGTTCATGAGTGCAAAAAAGTGGAACATTCTGCAATGGCCAAGTCAATCACCAGATCTTAACCCAATTGAGCATGCATTTCACTTGCTCAAATCCAGACTTAAGATGGAAAGACCCACAAACAAGCAAGACCTGAAGGCTGCGGCTGTAAAGGCCTGGAAAAGCATTAAGAAGGAGGAAACCCAGCGTTTGGTGATGTCCATGGGTTCCAGACTTAAGGCAGTGATTGCCTCCAAAGGATTCGCAACAAAATATTGAAAATAAAAATATTTTGTTTTGGGTTTGGTTTATTTGTCCAATTACTTTTGACCTCCTAAAATGTGGAGTGTTTGTAAAGAAATGTGTACAATTCCTACAATTTCTATCAGATATTTTTGTTCAAACCTTCAAATTAAACATTACAATCTGCACTTGAATTCTGTTGTAGAGGTTTCATTTCAATTCCAATGTGGTGGCATGCAGAGCCCAACTCGCGAAAATTGTGTCACTGTCCAAATATTTCTGGACCTAACTGTACATTCTAAAACTGAAGACGAAAACAACCGGGTCCCTCTTGTAATCACCTACAATCCATATCTGGAGGTGTTTAGAGGAGCTCCACGGAAACTACAACCATTACTGCAAAAAGATGCCCGATTAAAATCTATTTTTCCAGGCCCCCACTTCTGTGTTTTAGACAGCCCCCAAATCTAAGAAGCATCATTGTCAGAAGCTCCCTGTCCTCTCCAACAACAACAGGAACACTTCCCAGCAACCAGAAAAAATGCAAGACCTGTCCATTTATACTGACAACGGACAAGATAAAAATTCCCAGATCACATCAGGACTACAAGATCCCAGGTACCTTCAGCTGCACCACAGCCAATGTGGTGTACTTAATTATATGTACCAAATGTCCAACTGGGGGTCTATATGTAGGGGAGACAGGACAACAGCTCAGGACAAGGATGAATTCTCACCGCCACACAATTAAGGAAAAAAGAATAGATCTACCTGTGGCCAAACATTTTTGTAACCCCGACCACAGCATCATGGACATGAAATTGCTGATATTGAAAGGGAATTTCAAGTCCCAGAGAGATAGGAGAGTCTGGGAATACAAACTTATGATGACCTTTGACACATTCAGAGCAGGAATGAATGTGTCTCATGGATTCATGTCTTTTTACATCAGTAAAGAGATGTGCTCCTCTGACCATCCGAGCGCATCAAAGCCCTGGACCAGACCCTAATCAGAGGACAATGAAACTTTCACACTGAACTGCAGCAATATTTATGGCCACAACAGTTTGCCCCCCTGCCATAGTGACAGTTCTGTTTCATATAACTTGTTTGGTTTTTTTTTTACTGCACTATTCTATGTCCTGTTGTGTATAAACATGTGACTCTTCAGATTTTGTGTTATACCATGCCTGATGAAGAGACCTGAGTAGTCTTGAAAGCTTGCTATTATTACCATCTTTTCAGTTAGTCATTAAAAAATATCAACCACTGAGGACTTCAGTTCTTTTAAACAATTTTTTAGGAAAGTTTCCAACATTTTTCCTCAACCATTTTCACTCCTGTCGACTTTATATTAGTGAATTGTATAAATAACTTTCCACAATAGGTTTGAAACCAAAGGTACAGAAGGGATGTACAGTTAGGTCCAGAAATATTTGGACAGTGACACAAGTTTTGTTATTTTAGCTGTTTACAAAAACATGTTCAGAAATACAATTATATATATATAATATGGGTTGAAAGTGCACACTCCCAGCTGCAATATGAGAGTTTTCACATCCAAATCGGAGAAAGGGTTTAGGAATCATAGCTCTGTAATGCATAGCCTCCTCTTTTTCAAGGGACCAAAAGTAATTGGACAAGGGACTCTAAGGGCTGCAATTAACTCTGAAGGCGTCTCCTTCGTTAACCTGTAATCAATGAAGTAGTTAAAAGGTCTGGGGTTGATTACAGGTGTGTGGTTTTGCATTTTGGAAGCTGTTGCTGTGAGCAGACAACATGCGGTCTAAGGAACTCTCAATTGAGGTGAAGCAGAACATCCTGAGGCTGAAAAAAAAGAAAAAATCCATCAGAGAGATAGCAGACATGCTTGGAGTAGCAAAATCAACAGTCGGGTACATTCTGAGAAAAAAGGAATTGACTGGTGAGCTTGTGAACTCAAAAAGGCCTGGGCGTCAACGGATGACAACAGTGGTGGATGATCGCCGCATACTTTCTTTGGTGAAGAAGAACCCATTCACAACATCAACTGAAGTCCAGAACACTCTCAGTGAAGTAGGTGTATCTGTCTCTAAGTCAACAGTAAAGAGAAGACTCCATGAAAGTAAATACAAAGGGTTCACATCTAGATGCAAACCATTCATCAATTCCAAAAATAGACAGGCCAGAGTTAAATTTGCTGAAAAACACCTCATGAAGCCAGCTCAGTTCTGGAAAAGTATTCTATGGACAGATGAGACAAAGATCAACCTGTACCAGAATGATGGGAAGAAAAAAGTTTGGAGAAGAAAGGGAACGGCACATGATCCAAGGCACACCACATCCTCTGTAAAACATGGTGGAGGCAACGTGATGGCATGGGCATGCATGGCTTTCAATGGCACTGGGTCACTTGTGTTTATTGATGACATAACAGCAGACAAGAGTAGCCGGATTAATTCTGAAGTGTACTGGGATATACTTTCAGCCCAGATTCAGCCAAATGCCGCAAAGTTGATCGGACGGCGCTTCATAGTACAGATGGACAATGACCCCAAGCATACAGCCAAAGCTACCCAGGAGTTCATGAGTGCAAAAAAGTGGAACATTCTGCAATGGCCAAGTCAATCACCAGATCTTAACCCAATTGAGCATGCATTTCACTTGCTCAAATCCAGACTTAAGACGGAAAGACCCACAAACAAGCAAGACCTGAAGGCTGCGGCTGTAAAGGCCTGGCAAAGCATTAAGAAGGAGGAAACCCAGCGTTTGGTGATGTCCATGGGTTCCAGACTTAAGGCAGTGATTGCCTCCAAAGGATTCGCAACAAAATATTGAAAATAAAAATATTTTGTTTGGGTTTGGTTTATTTGTCCAATTACTTTTGACCTCCTAAAATGTGGAGTTTTTGTAAAGAAATGTGTACAATTCCTACAATTTCTATCAGATATTTTTGTTCAAACCTTCAAATTAAACGTTACAATCTGCACTTGAATTCTGTTGTAGAGGTTTCATTTCAAATCCAATGTGGTGGCATGCAGAGCCCAACTCGCGAAAATTGTGTCACTGTCCAAATATTTCTGGACCTAACTGTATGCAATATCAATGCCAGTATTATTGAAGCACCCCACGGGGTCTTAGGAATACTCCGGGCCGGTGAGGGTCAGGGGATGTCACAGGTGGCCCTGCCCGGTTTCGTGACCCCGAGGTGTCCATGAAGGGGATGGATGGTGGGATGATGAGGATGAAGGGGTTGAGGATGTTGGGAGTAGTTGTCTTGTGATGCCACCTGTGGTGTGCGGCCAGGGATTAGCTGCCGCTACGGGTGCTGACCTCTGGGGTGGATGGTGTCGCTGCTTGGATGGTTCAGCTCCCCACAGGTAGAGCCAGGCCCCATGGGAGGATGATGGTGGTAGTAGTGGCCGGCAAGGACGGGCTGACACAGTGGTTGCGGTTCAAGGTCTTTACTCACTGTCTGCTAGCCGCCCACGGAGTGCTGGTTTCTGCCGTGATGGGCCCCAGAGGATCCCGGATAATTCGGAAGTCACCACCAGTGTTCCCACTGTGTGTCCTTTCTGGTCGGGGTCCCTCCAATCCAGGGTATGGAATATGGAACGGGCGGCGGGTGTTTCCTGCACTCTCTGCAGACCCTGGAATTCCCTGTAGCTGTAGAGGGCCTGGTCTGAGCTTCCTGCTCCAAGCTGCGGGTCTTGTGGTGCTCCCAGAAGTGTAAGGTGATGCCTGGACCGAGGTCTTGACTGTGCTCCACACCCCAAGTTGTGACTGGAGGTAACTGCTCAAGTGTGAAGATGCTCCTTCCTTTTCCCCAAGTGGTGCCCGCCCCCCAGGTAGTTATCCTAGGGACCGGGAAAGTCCAATGCCTCGTGTTGGCCACCCCCCTGTCTAAGGTAGGCCAATCCCAATGGGAAAGCACCTAACTGTGTGTGGTTTGTGAATGTGAGAAACACCAGCGATTAACCTCTTCCTTACCCGGGATGAGTACTGTACCTTAAGTGAGATGCAATACCCTGTGGCGATTTAAGCCTCAGGGGCACCACATTATCATCAGCAAACGAGGCATATCTGTGACTTAAGAACACTCTGGAGCGGCCACTTGAGACAACTTTGTGAACAATTTTTTTATGAGGGGTGGGTGCATCAGCTATGATAACAATATATTCAAATTTTCTGTTTGGAGATCACTTAGTTCCTCACATTTAACCCAGGAAAATAGTTTATAATTTAAACATCCTAAATTATTGGTAAGGAGATATATATGATAGACCGACTAGAGGCGTAGCTAGTGATTCTGATCAGGGTGGGTGAAACTTCTGAGTGGGTCCCTAAGCAGTTAACTTTTTTTACAACTATGGCATTGCACCCTGAAAGCTCTTTCACACATCCGCGCAATTCAGTCCAATATCAGATCACAATGTATGGACTGGCCATGGCTCTCCTGATCCGAGAATGACAGCTTCATATATTTCATATATGGACGGGAGAGTCCATGCAGGGCAGCCATCAGGGCATTACTGCCCTTACTGGTGTATGGGGCCCAGTGAAAAGGGCGACCCGAGGCCAGCTGGAGTAATTACTTTGTTTTATTAAGCCCTGGTCAGTCCCCAGTCACAGCCACAGCCTGTAGTATGGCCGCAGCAGAGGGGGCCAGCCATATCACTTCAATCACTTTAGCTGAGTGGGCATTACCATGCAGTGATTCCGGGGGCAGTGGAGCAGAGCAGGGCCTGTCATCCCAAGACCCAGTGTGCAGCAGCATGATGAGATCATCACGCTGCAATCTCATCACACGGCTGTGGAAAACACAGAACCATGGAGTTGGTGAGGACACAGCAGCGGCGGGTAGAGTTGAGCGCGGTTCGTGGTTCTCCAGTTCGCGGTTCGAGTGATTTTGGGGGCTGTTCTAGATCGAACTAGAACTCGAGCTTTTTGCTAAAAGCTCGATAGTTCTAGTTATGTTCGAGAACGGTTCTATCAGCAAAAAGCCAAGCTAATAACTAGCTGGCTTTTCGCTTTAACCCCTTCACGACCATGGACGGAAAGATCCGTCCTTGTGCCCTGGGCCTTAACGACCAAGGACGGATCTTTCCGTCATGGCGGAATCGCGGCACCGGAGCCTCCGGTGACTGCAATATGTTAACATAAACCGCAGATTCGGGGAGGAGGGGACCTGTTCCTGACCTTAGGAGGGGTGGTGCCTCCTCCCCGGACCTACGGAGGCTGTGATTGGCTGACGAACGCCGCTCAACCAATCACAGCCACTGTAATGTTCCAGCCATTTAAAATGACTGAAACATTGAAATCCAGCCCTGGCCAGTGCAGCTGTAGCACTGGCCATTGGCTGGAGCTGGGTGACCTCACTGGATCACCCTCCCCCAGCTCCAGTAGCTCTGATTGGAGAGATCGGCCTTGTGACCGATTTCTCCAATCACAGTGGACCTGTTGCCGGTGACCGCCCCCATCAGCTTCACTTGTCGTCCCTGCAGCACGCCAGCACACTGAGCACAGTGAGTGTACACAGTGCAATGGCAGGGCGACAAGCTCCGGTCCCATGCTGTTATGAGACCGGAGCATGGGACCCGGAAGTTGCCGCGCTGCCATTGCACTGTATGAAACCGGCGAAAAGTGTCACGATCCGCCGCCGCTGCCCTCCGCGATCTGCCACCTGTCTCCCCGATCTGCCCCCCCACATCCCGATCTGCCCCCCACATCCCGATCTGCCCTCCGACATCCCGATCTGCCCCCCCCCGACATCCCAATCTGCCCCCAGACATCCCGATCTGCCCCCAGACATCCCGATCTGCCCCCAGACATCCCGATCTGCCCCCAGACATCCCGGTCTGCCCCCAGACATCCCGGTCTGCCCCCCGACATCCCAGGCTGCCCCCCGACATCCCAATCTGCCGGCCTCCCCCGTGATCTCTATTCTGCAGCTCCTCCGGTATCTCCCTCCTTGCTCTCCCCCTCTGCTCTCCCCCTCCCCCTCTGCTGTCCCCGTCCCCCTCTGCTGTCCCCGTCCCCCTCTGCTGTCCCCGTCCCCCTCTGCTGTCCCCCCGACCCCCTCTGCTGTCCCCCCGACGTCCTCTTACCTGTCTTCACCGGCCGATCACATCTGCCTCCATCGCTGGGTCCTTCTTCCTGGGTCTTCTGCTGAGCTGTCCAACTTCCTGCCTGCTGGCTGCTGCTGTAAAGCTGTTCCTTGCCTTCTGTTACTCCTGCTAATCCTCTGGGTACTGTGAGTATAACTTTTTCTTTTTTCTTTTTTTTCCTCTATCCCCTTTCTATTTTTACACCTCATGCGTCCGTGCGTCCCGCCGAGCGCTGATCAGGGATGCAGATAACGTATCTGCATCCGTGGTCAGTTTTCGGCGGGACTTTTTTTACCGTATTCCCGACGCTTTTTGTATCGCATCTGTCCGTGCGTCCCGCCGAGCGCTGATCAGGGATGCACATAACGGATCGGCATCCCTGCTCAATTTTTGGCGTGACAAAAAGCATCGGGGATACGGAAAAAAAAGTCACGCCAAAAATTGAGCAGGGATGCCGATGCGTTATGTGCATCCCTGATCAGCGCTCGGCGGGACGCACGGACTGATGCAATACAAAAAGCGTCGGGGATACGGAAAAAAAAGTATCGCATCTGTCCGTGCGTCCCGCTGAGCGTGGATCAACATCCCTGCTCAATTTTTGGTGTGACTTTTTTTTTTTTCCGTATCCCCAGCGCTTTTTGTATCTCATCCGACCGTACCTCCTGCAGCGGCCGATCAGTGCACTGCGTCTGTGCGTTTGAAAAGTCAAATGGCGTTCCTTGTCTTCTGAGCCCCGCCATGCGCCCAAACAATTGATTTCCACCACATGTGAGGTATCTGCGTACTCGGGAAAAATTGCACAATACGCTTTATGGTGCATTTTTTCCTGATACCGTTGTAAAAAGAAAAAAAAAAAGCTACCTTGTTGCTGCAAAAATTAAAAAAAAAAAATTAAAAAAAAAAAATAATTTTCACGGTTCAACGTTATCAACTTTCAGTGGAGCCCCTGGGGGTACAAGGGGCTCACTAAACATCTAGATAAATTCCTTGAGGGGTCTAGTTCCAAAATGGGGTAATTTGTGGGGGAGCTCCACTGTTTAGGCACCATGGGGGGGGTCTAAAAACGTGACATGGCGTCCGCTAATGATTCCAATCAATTTTGCTGTCAAATGGTGCCCTTCTCTTCTGAGCCCCGCCATGCGCCCAACAATTACTTTCCACCACATGTGAGGTATCTGCATACTCAGGAGAAAATGGACAATACGTTTTATGGTGCACTTTTTCCTGATACCCTTGTGAAAAAAAAGCTACCTAGTTGAAGCAACAGTTTTGTGGTAAAAAATTTTTTTTTTCTTTTCACGGCTCAACGTTATAAACTTCTGTGAAGCCCCCAGGTGTTCAAAGTGCTCACCAAACATCTAGAAAAATTATTTGAGGGCTCTAGTTTCCAAAATGGGGTCACTTGTGGGAGACCTCCATTGTTTAGGCACCTCAGGGGGTCTTCAAACCTGACATGGCGTCCGCTAATGAGTGCAGCTAATTTTGCATTCAAATGGAGCTCCTTGCCTTCCGAGCACTGCCGTGTGTCCAAACATTTGATTACCACCACATATGAGGTATCTGCGTACTCAGGAGAAAATGGACAATACATTTTATGTTGCATTTTTTCCCGATACCCTTGTGAAAAAAAAGCTACCTAGTTGAAGCAACAGTTTTGTGGTAAAAAAAATGTTTTTTCTTTTCACGGCTCAACGTTATAAACTTCTGTGAAGCCCCCAGGTGTTCAAAGTGCTTATCAAACATCTAGAAAAAATATTTGAGGGCTCTAGTTTCCAAAATGGGGTCACTTGTGGGGGAGCTCCATTGTTTAGGCACCTCAGGGGGTCTTCAAAACCGACATGGCATCCGCTAATTAGTGCAGCTAATTTTGCGTTCAAAAATTCAAATGGCGCTCCTTGCCTTCCGAGTCCTGCCGTGTGTCCAAACATTTGATTTCCACCACATATGAGGTATCTGCGTACTCAGGAGAAAATGGACAATACATTTTATGTTGCATTTTTTCCCAATACCCTTGTGAAAAAAAAGCTACCTAGTTGAAGCAACAGTTTTGTGGTAAAAAAAAAGTTTTTTCTTTTCACGGCTCAACGTTATAAACTTCTGTGAAGCCCCCAGGTGTTCAAAGTGCTCATCAAACATCTAGAAAAAATATTTGAGGGCTCTAGTTTCCAAAATGGGGTCACTTGTGGGGGAGCTCCATTGTTTAGGCACCTCAGGGGGTCTTCAAACCCGACATGGCGTCCGCTAATTAGTGCAGCTAATTTTGCATTCAAAAATTCAAATGGCGCTCCTTGCCTTCCGAGCACTGCCGTGTGTCCAAACATTTGATTTCCACCACATATGAGGTATCTGCGTACTCAGGAGAAAATGGACAATACATTTTATGTTGCATTTTTTCCCAATACCCTTGTGAAAAAAAAGCTACCTAGTTGAAGCAACAGTTTTGTGGTAAAAAATTTTTTTTTTCTTTTCACGGCTCAACGTTATAAACTTCTGTGAAGCCCCCAGGTGTTCAAAGTGCTCTTTAAACATCTAGAAAAAATATTTGAGGGCTCTAGTTTCCAAAATGGGGTCACTTGTGGGGGAGCTCCATTGTTTAGGCACCTCAGGGGGTCTTCAAACCCGACATGGCGTCCGCTAATGAGTGCAGCTAATTTTGTGTTCAAAAATTCAAATGGCGCTCCTTGCCTTTCGACCTCTGCCGTGCACCCAAATAATTGATTTTTACCCCATATGGGGTATCAGCGTACTCAGGAGAAAATGCACAATAAATTGTAGGGTGCACTTTCTCTTTTCTCCCTTGTAAAAATGAAAATTTTATGGCTAAAGTAACATTTTTGTGTTAAAAAGTAAAATTTTCATTTTTTCCTTCCACATTGCTTTGGTTCCTGTGACGCACCTAAAGGGTTAATAAACTTCTTGGATGTGGTTTTGAGCAGTGTGAGGGGTGCAGTTTTTAGAATGGGGTCACTTTTGGGTATTTTCTGTCACCTCGGCCTCTCAAAGTCTCTTCAAATGTGATGTGGTCCCTAAAAAAAATATTTTGTAAATTTTGTTGGAAAAATTAGAAATTGCTGATGAACTTTGACCCCTTCTAACTTCCTAACGAAAAAAAAATTTCTTTCGAAAATTGCGCTGATGTAAAGTTGACAAGTGGGAAATGTTATTTAGTAACTATTTTGTGTGACATATCTCTCAGATTTATGGGCATAAATTTTCAAAGTTTGAAAATTGCGAAATTTTCCAAATTTTCGCACAATTTCCTAAATTTTCACAAATAAACACAAAAAGTATCGGCCTAAATTTACCACTGACATGAAGTACAATATGTCACGAAAAAACAATGTCAGAATCGCCAGGATCCGTTGAAGCGTTCCAGAGTTATAACCTGTCAAAGTGACACTGGTCAGAATTGCAAAAAATGGCCCGGTCATTAGGGTGTTTTAGTGGCCGGGGGTGAAGGGGTTAATAGTGTAAGTCACTCCGTGACTCACACTGTTATGAAATTTCAGCGTATAGTGTGCGGGGACTGCGTATTCAGATCACTGCTGCTGGGATAATGGCGATCGCCATTTTTTTTCCTTGTCTTCCTTCGCTAAGCGCGCGTGTAGTGGGGCGGGCCAGCATGTCAGCCAATCCCAGACACACACACAGCTAAGTGGACTTTTAGCCAGAGAAGCAACGGCATGTGTGATAGGATGACACGAACAACTGGAACAAAGGTAGATGATGGCCAAAAAAAGAAAATGCTTGAATGGATCTCAAGTGGTCCAACAAGTGTCCTCTCCTCCACCTCAACTACCGCATCCAAAAAAGACCAGTACTCTGAGTTGTCATCCCAATCACACTCGCTTTCTCCCAGCTCTCAAGTCTCCATCCGCCCTGCACAGTATGGTGGAACAGAGATGGCTGAGTCTGCAGAGCTGTTCAGTCACACTATAGCCTGGGAATCAGAGGTCTGCTCCCAAGCTACAGTGAGTACAGACCAGGAAATGGTCTGCAGTGATGCCCAGAACCTTTGTGACTCAGATTCAGACCGTGATGACCAAGTTCATGAGCATAATGTTGACTCTTATTCAGAAACTGAAACACCTGTTGTAATAGACAATGAGGAACATACTGATGATGATGAGACGCAGATACCAGATTGGGATGACAACTTAAATATTCGTTCAGGGCAGGAAGAGGCTCGGTCTGAGGGGGAGGGGAGTGCAAACACAACACTTGATGAGGAACTTCTAGATCCCACCATCTGTCAACCCACAGTCAGGCACTCGAGGAGGTCAACAGAGGCGGTGGAGGAGGATGCTACTGACGACGGAGTCACCTTGCGCCTTCCTGGACAGAGAAGGAATACTGGTAGCACGTCTACAACTGCATCCTCAGCCACCACTCTGCCCCTGAGCACTAGTCGGGGTGGCTCAGCAGGTCGCATGCTCTCTAAGCCTTGCCTGGTCCTTTTTTGACATAGCAAAAGATCGCCCAAATCATGTGATATGTAAAATTTGTCATGATTCTGTTAGTAGAGGGCAAAACCTCAGCAGTTTGAAAACTTCTTCCATGAATCGTCACATGGATAAATATCAATATGTCCCAGTGGGAAGCTCACCATACTGCAATGCGGCCTAGCGGAGCGGACCATCCACCGCCTGCCCCTTCCAGTGCATCCGCGCGCTCTTCATCTTCTAGGACTGTGGGGACAGCTGTCACACCTGGTTTTCCACGCACAACTTCCACCAGTGTAACCGCAACAGGCAGTTTGCTTGGTAGGTCGTCAGTTGGTTTGGAAGGGGAAACAAGTGCGTGTGTACAGCTCTCTCAGACATCGATAGCATCAACGTTGGATGAAGGCAACATCATGTCTACGCCTGCACTTTCCTCACAGACCTGCATTTTTTCAGGGACACCCTACTCACCACCGTCTACACACAGCAGCCAGATCTCTGTCCCTCAGAAGTGGACAAATAAAAGGCCATTTCCTGCGACCCATGACAAAGCTAAGAGGTTGACTTTATCCCTCTGTAAGCTCTTGGCTACCGAAATGCTGCCTTTCCGCCTGGTGGACACAGGATTTTAGAGACCTTATGTCTGTCGCTGTGCCCCAGTACCAGATGCCCAGTCACCACTACTTCTCTAAGAAAGGTGTGCATGCGCTACACCAGCATATCGCACATAACATCACCGCTTCCTTGAGAAACTCTGTGTGTGAACGGGTGCATTTCACCACCGATACTTGGACCAGTAAGCATGGACAGGGACGTTACATGTCGCTGACTGGGCACTGGGTAATTATGGTGATAGATGGTGAAGGGTCTGCTGCACTAGTCTTGCCGTCCCCACGACTTGTGTGTCAATCCTCTGTCTGTCCAAGTTCCTCCACTGCTTCTGCCTCCTCCACCTCATCTGGGTCCTCCACCTCCGCCCCAAGCCTGCCTGGTCAGGCCACCAGTGTTCTAACTACACAGAAGGAATCTCACACCACTCATTACTATTCTGGCAGCAGAGCGCAACGGCATCAGGCGGTCTTTAGCTTGAAATGTCTTGGAAATAAGAGTCACACACCGGCTGAGTTGTGGGCAGCTCTGGAGACTGAGTTTGGTAAATAGTTGTCTCCATTCAACCTGCAGCCTGGTATGGCCGTGTGCGACAATGCTGCAAACCTGGGTGTGGCCCTTCGCCTGGGCAAGGTGACACACGTGCCTTGTATGGCTCTTGTGTTGAACCTTGTTGTCCAGCAATTTTTAACACCCTATCCTGGCCTAGATGGCCTTCTGAACAGGGCACGAAAACTGTCTGCTCACTTCCGCCGTTCAACCACCGCAGCTGAGCGACTTGCATCGCTCCAGAAGTCTTTCGGCCTGCCGGTTCATCGCCTGAAATGCGATGTGCCGACACGCTGGAATTCGACTCTCCACATGTTACAGCGACTGTGGCAGCACCGTCGAGCCTTGGTGCAATACGTCATGACGTATAGCCTGGGCCAATGAGATGCAGAGGTGGGGCAGATCACCCTGATGGAGTGGTTCAGATCAAGGACCTATGCACCCTTCTGCACAGTTTCAACATGGCGATGAATATGTTTAGCGCTGACAATGCCATTATCAGCATGACAATTCCAGTCATTTACATGCTGGAGCACACACTAAACACTATTCGGAGTCAGGGGGTGGGACAACAGGAAGGGGAGGAACTACAGGAGGATTCATATGCGCAAGAGACAACAACATCACCAAGGTCCAGACGTTCATCATCACCAAGGCGGCAGGCATGGGACCATGGGGGACAGGGATCAACAAGGGAGCATGGTAGCAGGCGAAATATTGAGGACGGTGCAGGAGAACATGAAGAAATGGAGGACAAACTGTCCATGGACATGGAAGACTCAGCGGATGAGGGAGACTTTGGTCCAATTTCAGTTGAAAGAGGTTGGGGGGAGATGTCAGAGGAAGAAAGAACGGTTAGCACCTCTATTCTATAAACACAGTAAAGACTTGGTCTGCATGGCTGCGCAAGACACACGAGCGCCTTCTTGCTGCACTACCTCCAACATGACCCTCGTATTGTCAGAATTAGAAGTGATGATGAGTACTGGCTTGCCACACTATTAGATCCCCTATACAAGTCCAAATTTTGTGACATAATTCCAGCCATAGAAAGGGACGCACGTATGCAGGAGTATCAGCAAAAGCTGTTATTTGATCTTAACTCTGCTTTTCCACCAAACAACCGTGGTGCAGGGAGTGAATCTCCCAGTTGTAATTTGACAAACATGGGATGGTCTCTTCATCTTCAACAGTCTACCCGTACCAGCAGCACCGTATCTGGTGCTGGTAACAGCAATTTTCTTGAATCTTTTCATAATTTTTTTAGACCATCCTTTGCAAGGCCACCAGAGACAACAAGTCTGACACATAGTCAATGGCTGGAGAGGATGATACAGGAGTATCTCCAAATGAACATCGATGCCATGACTTTGCAATTGGAGCCTTGCTCATTTTGGGCTTCAAATCTTGAAAAATGGCCAGAGCTCTCTACTTACGCCTTGGAGATTTTGTCGTGTCCAGCTGCCAGCGTTGTCTCTGAACGTGTCTTCAGTGCTGCTGGGTGTGTGCTGACAGATAAGCGCACGCGTCTGTCCAGTGACAATGTGGACAGACTAATGTTCATCAAAATGAGCAAGTCATGGATCCACAAGGAATTTACTACCCCTGTATCATCCTGGGGAGAGTAAATGCTTGTGGATTTGGAATGTGCTTGATGCAAATCTACCTGAGAAGTGTACAACTGGGGCACAAGTGGTGCCACTGAAGGGGTGGGTGTATGTGTGGCCCAATTTTTTGAAAAAAGGGAGACTCCGCTTGGAGTAACCCTTGCTTACAGTGTTTTTTAAAAATGATCCAAGATGAACAGAGCTGGGATCAGGAAAGACTTTCCTACCTACCCCAGGGTCATCCTGGGAACGGTTAAGGATGGTGTAATTTTGAATGTGCTTGATGCAAATCTACCTGTGAAGTGTACAACTGGGGCACAAGTGCTGCCACTGAAGGGGTGGGTGTCTGTGTGGCCCAATTTTTGGAAAAAAGGGAGACTCTGCTTGGAGTAACTCTTGCTGTGTTTTTTAAAAGGAGCCAAGATGAACAGATCTGGGATCAGCAAAGACTTTGCTACCTACCCCGGGGTCATCCTGGGGACGGTTAAGGATGGCGTATTTTAGAATGTGCTTGATGCAAATCTACCTGTGAAGTGTACAACTGGGGCACAAGTGCTGCCACTGAAGGGGTGGGTGTCTGTGTGGCCCAATTATTGGAAAAAAGGGAGACTCCGCTTGGAGTCACCTTGCGGTGTTTTACATGTTTTTAGAAGGGCATGCCATGCCTATATCTGTCTCATCCTCTTTTCCTTGTAACGCTGTTTTGTTTAAGCATGAGAATTTGTTCTTGTCACTTTCCCATGTGTTTGTGTTGTGTTGTGAGTTGTTTGTCACCTTTTTGACACCTTTGAGGGTGTTTTCTAGGTGTTTTTATGTGTTTGTGATTGCCTCCCATTGTTTCCTATGCGGTTTGAGCGGTTCGTCGAATGAGACCTCCGTTCGGCGAACCGAACTCGAGCCGAATCACGACCGGTTCGCTCATCTCTAGTGGCGGGTAATTATAAGTGCTCCATTGAGCACCTGAAGATAGGGGAGGGACAATCGAAAGGGTGGGAGAGGGGTCTGCCAACCACGGTCCCTGCTTCAGCTGGATGTGCATGTGAGGGCGCACATCCAGCTGAAATGTATCACAGTGCAGAGAGGACACCGGGTAACCAAGAAGCCCTTCCCTTGGTTACCCGATATTTACCTTCGTTACCAGCATCCGCCGCTCTCACACTGCCAGTGCCGGCTCCCTGTTCCCTGCACTCCTAGCCACAGTACACATCGGGTTAATTACCCAATGTGTACTCCAGCTACCTGTGCAGGGAGCAGGGAGCCGGCACTGACAGCTGAGAGCGGCGGACACTGGTAACGAAGTTAAATATTGGGTAACCAAGGAAAGGGCTTCTTGGTTACCCGATACTTACATTGGTTACCAGCGTCCGCAGAAGCCGGCTCCCTGCTCACTGCACATTCAGTTGTTGCTCTGTCACTGTCACACACAGCGATGTGTGCTTCACAGCGGGAGAGCAACAACTAAAAAATGGTCCAGGACATTCAGCAACAACCGGCGACCTCACAGCAGGGGCCAGGTTGTTGCTGGATGTCAAACACAGCAACATCACTAGCAAGTTGTGCCTCAGCAGTGATGTTGCTAGCGATGTTGCTTAGTGTGACGGTACCCTTAGTTACAAACGCATGCTTGCTCTAGTTAATCACTTCATTCTCATCCAGGGACTTGCATATATGTTGTTTAATAATTGTTAAACTGCCGGGAGCAGCGCGGACACAGCTCCTGGCAATGAGAGCTGAGTCTTGGCTGCAACACAAGCTGCAAACCTGGCAACGATCATGGGGTACAGCGTATGCACCACCACGATCACCATGACGTACTGGGTGAGTCATTGGACGGGAAAGCACCGACTTTTATGACATACCCAGTATGTCCAATGTCGCAAAGAGGTTAAAAAGTTTCACTTCTGCACCAAGCATGTATCAAATAAAGGGGAAAAGGCATAACAATGCAACAGGAATGCAGTAAACCAAGAAGATTGTTATTGTGCAGTTTGGTGCAGACACCTGGAGAAAACAAAAGCACGGTATTTATACGATATGTGAACATAGCCTTACAGCCACAAAGACGCAACATGTCATATAGTGAACCTTGTATACATATGAGAAAGTTATGGCTTCGACAACTATGAATGAAAAAAAAAAAAATCCATAGGTCCCAACTAGAGATGAGCAGGACGCACAGATGACATTGCACCAGCCCTGAATAATCAAAAGCCGTGCCAGGGATGGCAGAAGGTAAGAGATTTGCAGCTTCCCATCCTGCCACCAGGTGCACAGTCCTGGATTCGGGTCTATGCCCTGCAGTCTTGGGCATCTGCTGAATGACCTTCACTGCCACTGCCTGTCTGACAACTCTCCCTGTCAAGGTAGAAAGAAATGGCAAATGGATGTGGCTTGGGGTGTGGCTAGTAGCATAGACACAATTTACGGCGTGCAATTTTTTCCACCTTATATTCTTCAAAAGTTTGGGATGTATGCCATTACCTTCTGTTTATGGGGCAAACTCATCCCGAGAACTCGGTCCATACAACCCCTACCTACTTGCATCGAACATGTATGCAAGGATGTTGGTAAGTGTTAAATAGAATCCGTCGCCAGGTTTTTGTTATGTAAGCTGAAGACAGCATGCTACAAGGGTTAAAACATAGAATTCAGGGATGCCTGTCCTGTCACAGTCCGATCTGTTTTTTATTTGTTATGTTTGTTTAACCAGCAGGACTTCTTATTGCTGGGACTACAATGTCACGCTCAGGGCAGTAGGGCAGTCCGGCACACCCCCTGCTGCAATTGACACCACTATAGAGAGCTTGGTGTGGGCGGGAATCTCTCTTAGCTCTACTATATAGTTAAATAAAGAAGTTCTAATTGCGTTAGAATTGCTGCACCCAGTAATCTAAAGCCTGCTTTACACCTTACAATTAAGCATACGATATCATATGCGATGTGACCCGCCCCCATCGTATGTGCGGCACGTTCAATTTGTTGACCGTGTCGCACAAACTATTATTTGCCGTCACACGTACTTACCTTCCATACGACCTCGATGTGGGCGGCGAACATCCACTTCCTGGAGTGGGAGGGACGTTCGGCGTCACAGCGACGTCACACGGCAGCCGGCCAATAGAAGCGGAGGGGCGGAGATGAGCAGGACGTAAACATCCCGCCCACCTCCTTCCTTCCGCATTGCCGGCGGGACGCAGGTAACATGTGTTCATTGTTCCCGGGGTGTCACACACTGCGATGTGTGCTGCCTCGGGACCATTGAACAACCCGGCGTGCAATTTTTAGGAAATGAACGACGTGTATGCGATGAACGGTTTTACGTTCAATCGCATGTAGCTGTCACACGCTACTACGTCACTAACGATGCCCGATGTGCGTCACTTACGACGTGACCCCGTCGACACCGTTAGATATGTTGTAGCGTGTAAAGCAGGCTTAAGGCTACATGCGCACGCTGCTTCTTTTTCGTGTTCACAAACTGCAGCCAAAACTGCAGCCAAAACTGCAGCAAAAACTGCACCTTGTCAGAGAGAGCCTGGAAATGTCACAAAAAATGTAGGTGCTTTTTTTGGTGCATTTTTGGTGCATTTTTGCTGCTTTTTTGGTGCGTTTTTGGCTGCAGTTTTGTCAACAATTGTTTCATGTATTTTTCAGTTCAAACAAGCCCATAAAGCTTGTTGAATTGGAAAAAAAAAAAAATTAGAAATAAATAAATAATTAAAAAACACTGGCGTGCGGTCCCCCCCAATTTTAATGCCAGCCAGATAAAGCCATATGGCTGAAGGCTGGTATTCTCAGGATGGGGAGCCCCACGTTATGGGGAGCCCACCACCCTAACAATATCAGTCAGCAGCCGCCCAGAATTGCCGCATACATTATATGCGACAGTTCTGGGACAGTACCCGGCTCTTCCCAATTTGCCCTGGTGCGTTGGCAAATCGGGGTAATAAGGAGTTATTGGCAGCCCATAGCTGCCAATAAGTCCTAGATTAATCATGTCAGGCGTCTATGAGACACCCTCCATGATTAATCTGTAAATTACAGTAAATAAACACACACACCCAAAAATCCTTTATTAGAAATAAAAAACACAAACACATTCCCTCATTACCAATTTATTAACCCCGACAAAGCCCTCCATGTCCGGCATAATCCAGCATGCTCCAGCGTCGCATCCAGCTCTGCTGCATGGAGGTGACCGGAGAAGCAGCAGACACCGCCGCTCCGGTCACCTCCATGCAGCTAATGAAGACAGCCGCGCGATCAGCTGAGCTGTCACCGAGGTTACCCACGGCCACCGCTGAATCCAGCGGTGGCCGCGAGTAACCTCAGTGACAGCTCAGCTGATCGCGCTACAGCGTGGAGCCGGCAGGAGCGTGGAGCCGGCAGGAGCGTGGAGCTGGCAGGAGCGTGGAGAACGGGACTTTCAGCGGCGGCGGCGGTGGCAGTGAGAGGGGTCCATCATCTCCCCTGTGCGTGCACGCTGGGGACCGCGGTACTTCGGGGAACACGTGGAGGACGGGACTATCAGCGGCGGCGGCAGCGAGAGGGGGATGGACGTTGGCAGCTGAAAACATTGATTTTTCCCTCTCGCTGCCGCCGCTGCTGATAGTCCCGTCCTCCACATCATCTCCCCTGTGCGTGCACGCTGGGGACAGTGGTACTTCGGGGAACACGTGGAGGACGGGACTATCAGCGGCGGCAGCGAGAGGGAAAATCAATGTTTTCAGCTGCCAATGTCCATCCCCCTCTCGCTGCCGCTGCTGATAGTCCCGTCCTCCACATCATCTCCCCTGGGGACAGCGGTACTTCGGGGAGCACATGGAGGACGGGACGGGACCACTTGCCTGACCTCACTTCCTGACAAATCACCTGCGTTTTTGCTAGCAAAAACGCAGGTAAAAGGCAGGTAAAATGCACCACTTGTGATTAGCATGCATTTTTCCTGCGTTTTTGATGTCCTCATTGATTTCAATGGGTGACAAATGTTGACAAAAACGCAGGAAGAATGAACATGCTGCATTTTTTTTGTCACAAACTTTTGACAAAAAAAACGCTGACAAATAAACTGCAATGTGCGCATGACAAATCTGACTTCTCATAGACTTTGCTGGGAAGTCAGATGTCAGAAAGTTCAGCTGACAAAACTGCAGCCAAAAAAGCAGCAAAAAAGCAGGAAAAAAAGCAGCGTGCGCATGTAGCCTGTCATACATCGTTGGATTCAGGATCTCTTTGCCTACATTATGTTGCTCTCAGATGAGGTAGCAAAAACCTGCTGACAGATTGCCTTTAAGGCCCTGAATTTATGGAGTTTAAGGATGGTATGTTTTGTAGGCCGCCCTTTACTACTTATTGGGCCAAATGTCTAATGTACAGCACACGCACGTTTCGTGGACATCCATGGTCAGTTTTGTTCCTGTGGGGAAATGATGCCCAATGTATACGCATTACCTTTTGCTTCTAGAAGAGGTCACTGAGCTATTATACTCAGCAGAAGCAGTAGTACAAGCTGCAGTCTTAATACAGGTGTGTAGCTGCCTCAAGCCTGCAAACAATATGCCTGCCACGCTCCACATATATCACAAGGGTTCCTGTACAGTCCGCAGGCATAACAATGATGCCATTTATTCCTCTGATGATAATGACAAACATATTACTCACAGGACTTTCAAACCTGTTGCATGCAAGTAAGTAGTTTGCAGTTTTTTTTTATCGAGACTCCTTGCCTCTCCTTCCAGCCATGTAATTAAGGTATCCTATTGGCAAGACATCCGCATCCTGCCACAAGTCGGCCTTAATCCTCTGCAGCTCGGTTCCTATAGTAACAGCTGTTTTATTTCATCTTCGCGTTTCGTGTGTGCGACGACAGTAAACACTACAACCTTCGGGACACGTAACTCTCATCATCCCAATGAGTATTATGGGAGAAATGCCATTTTTGGGAGGATTCCCTTTGCTGCTGAACATTTGTAAACACATTTTAACTCTTTCATGGAGGCTGTTGGAGAAACTGAAGGATCTGGGTGCCATGTGTTATTGTAATATATTAACCAAGGAAAACAGGATGTCTGATTTGTTCTACTATAAAAAAAAAATAATAATTTCTTTCCTGACTCCTTATAATTATGTCATGGCGACAGAGAAAAGGTCTATTGCAGTATTATATATGCTCTGTATGTAAGGCAATATACAGCTGTATTGTCCCAACATGTAATGAGACTATTGTTCATACCGAGACAGTAATAATAATTAAGTTCATGGCCAAGTAATGACTCAATGTTCTTGGCAATATAGGGCACTAGGCATGTAAGATAACTTTCTGGATTCATGGATATCCCCATGTCTTAAAGGGAAACTGTCACCTAGAATATGCGTTCTGACCTATCAGCAGACGCATGTGTGCCCTAATTACACCTCCCTACCTATCACTGTGCTGTAAAATTGTATAATATGAAAGTAATAAAAAACATTTAATTACCTTCATATATCCTATGTAAATAGCAGGGTATTTGGTCCCATGGGCAGCGCCTTGCCCTATGGAAGTCTGCATACTTTCCGTGGTATCACGCCCCTGTGGGCGTGATACCATGGAGTCACATGAGCGACGTCCCAGTCGCTCATTCTATCCTGCGCGCATTGCGGCAGGCTTCTCTTCTGGGTTCTCCTTGTTAGTTTCAGACACGCACTGCGCATGCGCAGTGCGCATCTGAAGCCGGTGAGTGAACACCCGGAAAAGAAGCCTGCCGCAATTGGTGCAGGATAGAATGAGCGACGGGGATGTCGCTCATGTGACTCCATGGTATCACGCCCACAGGGGCGTGATACCACGGAAAGTATGCAGATATCCATAGGGCATATTACTTTCATATTATACAATTTTACAGCACAGGGATGGGTAGGGAGGTGTAATTAGGGCACACATGCATCTGCTGATAGATCAGAATGCATATACTAGGTGACAGGTTCCCTTTAAAGCTACTACAGGAGGAGATAGACCCTGAAACACAGATTTCAGGTGTGTGTTATTTATTACATTGTGTGCTGTTGTTTACTTACAGTGAAGCTTTTATCACCAAAACATTATCATTGCTAGGACTAGCTGAATCGTCTGACCACTCCCCCTTCTCTGATAAGTAGCTCAATATCAATAGACAATGTACATAGAGAGCTGTGGTGTGAATGGGGTTAGCTTTCTGAGATCTTCTATATGCCACATCTAAGAACTCTGATTGTGTCACAACTGCTGCACCCAGTAGACAAAATGATACATCGTTGGAATCGGGGTCTAATGAGGTAGCACATATATCACAGGATCCAATTCAAACTGCTTGTTCTCACCCACAAAGCTCTCCACAGTGTGGCACCCCCCTACATCTCCACCCTCCTCTCTGTCTATCACCCCACCCGTTCTCTACGCTCTGCAAGCGACTTTCGACTAACATCCACACTAATTCGAACCTCCCACTCCCGGATCCAAGACTTCTTCCGAGCTGCACCAACCCTCTGGAACGCTCTACCCCAAGAAGCTAGGACAAATCACAACTTACTCAGCTTCAGACGCACCCTAAAGACGCATCTTTTTAGGGCGCCAAAGGCATCTCAAGGCTCTGGCCCACTGGTCCAGGAAACCATTATCTATCCCCCATTTCCGTGAGATGGCTGGATTGTCATTGTAAATAAACACTTGAACCTTGCCTCTCCCCCCCCCCCATCTCATTGTAGATTGTAAGCTCTCACGAGCAGGGTTGTGTTTTTTCTTTTTTTTCCCTCTAAATATTGTATTTCTATAACTGTTACTTGTTTGTATATGATCCTCCTGAATTGTAAAGCGCTGCGGAATATGTTGGCGCTATAGAAATAAAGATTATTATTATTAGGTAGCAGAAACTTGCTGACAGATTCCCTTTAAAGGGAATGCGTTGTCAGAAAATGATCAATTCTTTAAATCAGGTTTTTGTGGGTTTTTTTTTTTATATTTCTGGCTCTCGCCCACCTCCTCCAAAGTACTATCTGTACTACAAAGGAAAATAAAATATATATAGGAAATCTACATGACCATTAGCAACAATAGACTGATTCTAACCCTATATGTAGCACTGAAGCATTTAATGAGTATGTGTAAAGGGGGCTTTACAGGCAGCGACATCACTAGCGATGTCGCTCGTGAAAGCACCCGCGCCCGTCGTTAGTGCGTCACGGGCAAATTGCTGCCCGTGGCACACAATATCGCTAGGAGCCATCACACATACTTACCTTCCTAACGACGTTGCTGTGGCCAGCGAACAGTCTCCTTTCTAAGAGGAGGGATTGTACGGCGTCACAGCGACGTCACATAGCAGGCGTCCAATAGAAGTGGAGGGGTGGAGAGCAGCAGCATGGAAGTCACTCCCACCTTGTTGCCGGAGGACGCAAGTACGGTGTTGTTCGTCGCTCCTGGGGTGTCACACGTAGCGATGTGTGCTGCCTCAGGAATGACGAACAACCTGCGTCCAGAACAAGGAACGACATTTGGGAAATGGATGACGTGTCAACGATATGGTGAGTATTTTGCATCGTTAGCAGTCGCTCATACGTGTCACACGCAACGACGTCGCTAACGAGGCCGGATGTGCGTCACGAATTCCGTGACCCCCAAAGACATCTCGTTAGCGATGTCGTTGCGTGTAACGGGGCCTTAAAGGTCATCATGAAGGGAGGGCCATTTTTGTGTGCTAAGTATCTCAATTTTTACATGTTTGTCATAGAAGTATTGCAGGTCTATATTCCCCTATTCATTGTTCCACATGTCTTAGCACTACAGAGTGCAAATGTCACCTTTTTGACACCCGGCTTAATAGGCACAATGATGCACCTGAATTAGGAGCTGGTGGTGACGCTGGCTCTTAGAAATCATGTTATGGGTGTGACAACATGAAGAGAGGGCCGACTAGTCTGGGGAAACAGCTCCCCTGCAACTAGTCAAGGCCCGAATTAGCATAAGGAAAGTGAGGTTTATAATTTGTTTTTTAAAACATTCATATTAGTGAATAAGTGTTATACAGTGCAGGTTAGTCAGGGAATTTGGGCATACAAGCTATGAATGCTGTTAGGTTAGAGGGCATAGGGGACCTGACAAATTCCCTTTATGAAAATACCCTCTTGAAGTTTCCTTCGCTTTTCTTCTTTTCATTTAGTTGTTGAATTGAAGCATGCTGGTGTAATATCTGATTTTTCACCTATCTGGGTAGAAATTTATACATGATATACTACAAAGGCATTAACTTGCTATTGATTGATGGTCCTATTTTACCGACTGTTTGTTTTGAAGCTTTGCAATTTCATTTTTACAGATTTGTATATTCTCCTTTTCAATAAAATAGATTGAACATACACTGAACAAAAATATAAACGCAAAAAGGCCTTTTTGTCTCAAATATTGATCACAAATTTGTCTCAATCTGTTAGTGAGCATTTCTCCTTTGTCAAGATAATCCATCAACTTCACAGATGTGGCAAATCAAGATGCCGATTAGACAGCATGATTATTGCACAGGTGTGCCTTAGGCTGGCCATTCTAAATTGTGCAGGTTTATCACACAGCAGAATGCCACAGATGTTGCAAGTTTTGAGGGAGCGTGCAATTGGCATGCTGACTACAGGAATGGCCACCAGAGCTGTTGACCGTAAATTGAATGTTCATTTCTCTACCATAAGCTGTTTCAGAGAAATTGGCAGTACATCCAACCAGCCTCAACTGCAGACCTCATGTGACCACTCCAGCCCAGGACCTCCACATCCAGCATCTTCACCTTCAAGACGACAAGCCCCAGGGACAGCTGCTGCAACAATCGGCTTGCATAACCAAAGAATTCCTGCACAAATTGTTGGAAACCACCTCAGGCAAGCTCATTGTCATCATTGGGTTCTTCACCTGACTGCAGTTTGTCGTCATAACCAACTCGAGTGGGCAAATGCTCATATTTGATGGCATCTGACACGTTTGAGTGGTGTTCTCTTCATGGATGAATCCCGTTATCACTGTACAGGACAAATGGCACACGGGGTATGGCATCTTGTGGTTAAATCTTTGAGTTCAGCTCATGAAAAATGGGATGAAAAACAAAAGTGTTGCGTTTATGTTTTGTTCAGTGTAATGTGACTCTAGTGGCTAAAGTGGCATTTCAATCAAAGACTTTGGATTACTATTAGAGAAGGCGTTGTGTTCATGATAAAATCCCTTTAAGGTGGTTAGCATAGATCATTAAATTTAGGAAATTCTTCCTAAAATAAATGTTTAAAGAAATAATCATAGCTTCTGTGAGTATGGCCATTTCTTTTGCCTGTGGCCACCTTTGATCCTTTTTTGCTAAGATAAGATACCATTCATAACATATCAGACCTTATTCTTTATTTAACTACATGTCTTATGATGAAAGAAAGAAATTCTACATAGTGGAATTGACCTCTCTTTCATGAGTGACCCCAAGTGCCACTCTTTTTTGTAGACAGATAGATACCGACGTACTTGCTCAGAGAAGACGTGCGGAACGTCCGCTCCCATGGAAGAGAGGAAAGAAGTGTTTACTTAAGAAAGGTATTTTTCAATCCCATTGAGAAAAAGCTGACCTCTTTACTGGGCAGCAGAATCTCCCTGAAATCTTTTGTTTGAAGAATACATTGTACAGGAATCATCTGCAAGTGGGCTTCCTGAGGGGGAAACTGAGAATTAGTAACTCAAGAAAGGCAAAGATACACCACGGGACTCCTCCTAGGGTGGGAACGGTGACCTTTCATCACTGGCTTTGACATTATTAAGCATTGCTCTAGCTTTCCGGACAAACAAAATCCCACCCAATCCAACTTGTTTTCTTTATAGCATATATACCATGCACAGAGGAAGTGATGGCTCGTCCTGAGCACTCTGAATGGAAATCTGCTAAGATATCCAGGGCCAATGGATATCATATATCAGTATTGCCTAGGCCCCAATGTAAAAACAGGCAAAAATCTTTACACCACAATGTACCATTTATAGGAGGCTCTTCTCATGTTGCAGGGAGCCCTCTTAGACACCAGGGTCCACGTGTGACAGCTATCTATATACACATTGTAGTAAGTTTTCCTGGAGTTTTGAAAGCTGAGTAACAATTCATATGAGTAATATCATCTAGTTCTCACTCATCTTTCGGAGAAAAGCCCAGTGACCAGGTTTACAGGTTGGGTCACATATCAACAAGAATGAGATCTTCTGTTCTTGTTATGTTCATACGTGGTGTTTTGATGTTTTTTTTAATCTAGGAAATTTGGTATGTAAAATACGCAGCAGTTTACAGTATCAGCATAATCAACGAGATTTCTGAAATTTCATGCACAGGCTGTTTTTTGTACCTTAGCGCATTTTGAGCCCTGCTACGTTTTGCCAAGACTCAGCATGTCTATTCTTTAAGTGTTTTTGTAGCTCTTTTCACCTACTCAAATAAATGGATTGCCAAATGAAAATCGCTAAAAAATACAACTAAATACTGCAGAAGAACGCATGTGAGAACATGACAAAAATGCATGTATTTTCCCTGCCACCACTCTGGTTTTTGGTGTAGAAAAAAAGGCTGAAAACAGTGTGTGAACATAACCCTGATACCCTGATTATTTTATGAAATTATCAGCTACCGTTATGTCAGTCAGGGCTGGCATTGGGGCAGGGGGGAAACTTGACAATTGCTCAGGATCCCCAAGGTCTACAGTGGGAGCCACGCTGAAAATAGCATTGAATCAATTAAAAAAATGAAAATATGCATATTTGGTATTGCTGTGTTTGTAAAAGTTTGATCTATCAAAATAGAAAGTAAACTAATCTGATTGGTGAACAGCATAATGAGAAAAAAATCTCCTTGTTCTTGTGTATTTCTTGTTTTTGATGCATCGTTCCCTAATTTGACCAGAGCCGGCAGATCAAGAGACCCCTTGTGTCTTCTTCAAAAGTTATCCCAAAAAGGGGTTTCTGCATGTGCTTTATGTATACATACTGTATGTGTATATGCTCTGTGTATACACTGGTGTGTGCTTTGTGTATATGCTCTGTATTATACATGTCTGTATGTGCTATGTTTATATACATATTGTCACACTAGAGCAGGGGTCAGGAACCTTTTTGGCTAAGAGAGCCGTAAACGCCACATATTTTGAAATATAATTCCGCGAGAGCCGTACAATATGTTTAAAGGACCATATATTTTAGTACACATGCACAGGAGATACACATACAAGCCATACACAGCACTCAACATGCCGTATACACAGTACATAAGGAGAAGAAAAAAAGCTCTGCAGGTAAACATATGCACACCAGGAATTAGATGTACCAATAAACCTCACAATATGAAACTTTATTAAGTGTGAAACACAACAAACACAGCACACATACACACCATATACACAGCACACACTCACACACGCCGAATACACAGCACACGCACGCGCCGTATACACAGCACACGCACGCGCCGTATACACAGCACACGCACGCGCCGTATACACTGCACACACACGCGCCGTATACACAGCACACGCACGCGCCGTATACACAGCACACGCACGCGCCGTATACACAGCACACGCACGCGCCGTATGCACAGCACACGCACGCGCCGTATGCACAGCACACACAGATATAAGTACCTGCTGCTTAGTTGCCCTGTAAGATCAGGTGCAGCACAAGTGATGGATGCAGCAGTTCAAGGGCTGGCTTCATTCTCCTCTTTTCTCTCCAAGAAAAGACCTTATAGACCTGAGGAGCAGAGCACAGAACTGGAGGGTGAGAGGCAGAACGCACGGCACTATACAGGCCCCTGCCCCATCACTCTGCTTCTATCTGCAATTTCACAGGGGAGCATGTAGGAGCCGGAGGGAGGAAGTCCCACCCCCAGTGCTGTCTGCCGGCAATAGACAAGATCAGCGGCTGCCCGAGCACTGCAGCCTCCGGGAATCTGCCCCAGTGCCCCGGGGGCCGCAGAAAAGGTCATCGCGGGCTGGATGTTCCCCACCCCTGCCTTAAAGGGACGGCAGGCACAGTTTCCTGCCGAGGACTGCGGTCCCCGGAACTCAGCCCAGGGACAGCAGAACTGAAGGCGAGTGGCCAAAATGCCGCCCCCCTGACATGTGCCGCCCGGGGCGGACTGCCCCCTCCGCCCCCCCTTTGCTACGCCACTGCAGACCTGCGGGAGAGGCGGGGGGCAGCGGCCCCCCCACCCCTCCACCGGCCAGCCCACCGGGAGAAGTCCCGCCCCTCCCGCCTGTCAGTCCGGGCCTGATCAGCGTGCACCGCAGCCTGATGGAGCGCGGTGCATGCATCCTTCCCATAGACAGGTAGGAGCCCTGTCTGCGAGCCAGATACGGCCATCAAAAGAGCCATATCTGGCTCGCGAGCCATAGGTTCCCGACCCCTGCACTAGAGAGTACCGAGGAAAAGAAGGGGAGACCCCGCTCACCTGTTCCTGAGATCAAATCCGGACCGTGTACGGAGAAAGAGGCAGGCAAACCTCAGCAGCAGCATAGATGAAGTGGAAACCCAGCAAACAGGTCCAAAAATCAATTACAATAAGTTTGTGCTTTATTTCATGTTCGTTAAAAAGATTCCATCATGAATTCATAGGGAAATACAAGTGAGAGGATGCATTTCGAACATAATGGTACTTAGTCAGTCTCTGACTAAGAACCATTATGTTCGAAATGCGTCCTCTCACTTGTATTTCCCTATGAATTCATGATGGAATCTTTTTAACGAACATGAAATAAAGCACGGACTTATTTTAATTGATTCTTGGACCTGTTTGCTGGATTTCCACTTCATCTATATTGTCACACTAGGTATGGGTAAGTACCACGAGTACGGCAACAGGGAAGGGAAACCCTGTGTCTAGGGAAGGGGGAGATGGTGACCCCTGACCAAACCTTGGGATGGCCCCTGCCTCTCCTGACCACCATAGGTAGGTTCCACACCTATGTGCCTGTAAGGGAGGGGGTCAAGGCTACGCCACAACTGCAGAAGTGGCTGGCATGCATGAACGTTTATTAAATGCATTAGTTAGAATGGTGTACTTTGGTGAGAGGCCACTAGGTGGTAAAGAGGGATAGTGACTGCTTTCCTGTCACCCCTAGGTAGGAAAGGGTAAATAAAAGGAGAGGAAGAGAGTATAAATAGGGCAGGATTTAGGAGGAGGACAGGAGAGACCCCAGTAGAAGAAAGAGACAAGAAGCCTACAATGTTAATTGGAAAAGATTCTAAGGGTCTACCTTTGACAGTGGACATGCAGGGTCCTGCTCGCTACAGGACTGGATGTAACAGCGTCCCCAGAAGAGGGGTTGAGTCCGGATGGTCGGGGATGGCGTCCATTTTCCAGGATAAAATACCCAATGAATTCCCCTGTGAGACTGAAGGTCAGTGGGCTCTTAAAGGAGAAGAGTAGGTCCTGGCTAGAAGCACAGGCAGAGGAGTGTTGTCGGAACAAGCCCCTTCAATAGCGCAAGCTAAATCCCTGTGGGTGAGATGGAGTAGCGAGGTCAGAAGTGGTGCCCGTGTAATGCAACTTGAAAATATGCATTTGTTGGTTACAAGTAAAGTTCCATTAGTTCAAAGAAGCATATCGGTGTCGGATTTATTGTCTCAGTGGATGAATGAACTGTTGCAAAAGCATCCCTGCAGTGGAGTGGCGACGGGGACGCAATGGGTTACCGAACGGCTGTGTTGAGGCCTGGAAGCCCCTGTAAGCACGACTATTACTGCCTCCCCTAGCTGCTCTACATGCCAAGCAGCATATCTAGTCTTAACTGATGCAAATATCCGAGGTCGGTAAACAAGTGCCAAATTACATTAATATAATCAGTCGTTTAACTGTCTGAAATCAGCTCAAATAAATGCAATGTGTGGTGCTGCAAAATGGTATGACACGAAGCCCCACTTTTAAATTTTGTCCAGGGCTCCACTTTGTCTAAAACCAGTCCTGTACATGTCATTGTAACCAAGTAATTGTTATTTTCTTGCTGTGATCAATTACAGGTGCCAATATAGCAGAGCTAAGTTCACTTGTTCTTATGATATGCTGTTTTAATCTACGTTTTTTCATAAGACTATATGTAATTCTAGAAGGAAATTGGAAAGTGTTATTACTATGAGTCAATGACTAAAGGCCTCTGTACTCATTAGATAAGTATGCCAAACCTTTCTGTGCCGCCACCGTGCCAGCAGCCTGCCGCTGCTCGGGTCCGGACCTTCCGGTGAGCGGCTCGAGGGTCTCCGGACCCGGGGGATCCCGCGGACACTCCGAACGAAAAGGGTCGCGGGGTGGTGGACGTATATGTACGGGCTGGGCTGTACTAGGTTTGTGACGCCACCCACGGTATGTGGTGATATTGGACACCACCGCTGCAGTTATGGGGCACCCAGGGGAGATGATGTGCAGCAAGTTGTTAACCCCTCTGCGGGCAGGGATGGTGGCCCCGGAACCCGTTGGGGTTGGTGGTGCAGGGAGATGGGCGACTGCAGGGTGCTGGTGTACTTACTATTAAGAAAACACACGATGAGTCTCTGGTAAACCAAGGTGATGGTGGTCTTTTCCCGCAGTCGGCTGCGTTCTGGTTCCCCACCCGGCTGGTGGTCTGTCTTTCTCCTGCACCTTTTTTAGAACGGTGGACTGCCTGTGCTTGCAACTTCAGGAGTCTGCTCCCGGCTGGATGTGGCCTAAGGAGCCCTTGCCCACAGACGCAGGCCCGTGGGATTGCTGAACCCTGGCGGTGGCCTGTTATCCCCCTCGGTGTGCTGTTGCCTTCAATCGGGACTTTGGGTGGGACAGGACCTCTAGTCCTGGCCGCAATCAGTTAATTACCAAGTTCCAGTCGCTTCTGGACCTAGTTTCAGGGTCTGAGTACCCCTCTGTGTGCTCCGGTTTCCGAGTCGGTTCCCCGGATCGGTACCGGCGGGCTACAACCCTGTCCCGGTCCACCTCGGTCCCACCGAGCCGTCTTCCCGGCTCCTGCAGACAGAGACCGCCGTCTGCCTCCTAGCCAAAGGCACCAGGGCTTCTACCCTGGTACTTGTCAGTTTTTCATCAGGCCTTAGACACAGGCCTCACCTCCATTCTCCTTGAACTCTACAACTGATCTGACTTTTCCCTTTTTTGAATATATCAGAGTAAGTTTGATCTGACTTTTCCCCACCCCGGGCTGTATAAAACTCCTAGGTTGGCGTCTTCCAACCGCCTGGTTCCGCCCCCTGGTGTGTCTATCAATCCCTAAGGGGGTGACTAGGGTTTTAATGTTAGCTGATGTCACCTGTGAGGGACGGGTGTTGTGTGGGGCCCTATTTGTGACTACCTGGCCCGGCCAGGGCATCACACTTCCATTTCTGCGGGACCATCTAATGCATATGGACTCATCCCAATAGTCCACTGACAGATGACGTCTGGACATAAGGATTTGTCAGTTGGAATCAAATTGCCTGATCCCTTTATTCTGTGGACAGATAAGCCCCTGCGACTTCACTTTCCTCAAAGGAAACATGAACACTTGCATAAGATTTTCTGTGTATGGGAAAGTATAGAGCGATATCTAAAGGCTGAACCATTATTCGGCTTACAGTTATCTAGTGTAAGGCCAGCGTAAAAGGGTTGTCCACTACTGAACAACTCCGCCTTCATCACCTCAGTACCCCATATAAAATAATAAGAAAGGATACATCTCTTGCAGTGATGATGTCATCTAACGGAATACTGATGAGCTGCAGCTGATCAGAAGCTGGTGATTGGCTGCAGACATCACGTGATGCAATAATGTCACTTAATCCGCCAAAAATAGCAACACTGATATCACAGGTACCGTGCTGCTGCAGGTGGTTGACATCAATTGTTTTATTTTATATGGGGCACTAAAATGACTAAGCTGCAGTTGTCCAAAAGTAGTCAATGCCTTTAATTCAGCATTGCTACAATCTGACCAGAAAAAAATAAGCCGTAGCAGATATCAAAGGGGTACAATTACATACAGTATGCAACCCATAGAAAAGAGCAAAACTCCTCTTAAAATATAACTTTTAATAGTTACATTAAAAAGTCCAGCAGACCAGCACAAAAAAAACTCCAAAAAACATATGAGAGCAGAGTCTGGGACAAACAAAGTATTACCAAAAAATATACAGTATATAGTAGGGAAATGGGAGCTAGCCCTTATTGACCCTGTGCATCCCTGCCTGACTGTATAAGATATGACGCCCTAGCCTTGTGGCACACAGTGGCAGCTACACTCCAGCAGCAGTCACCGACTGGTGACTAGTACAGCTAGAGATGCAGGAGCCAATTACAGTGGTCCCCACCCTCTGATTGCTGTGATTGGTCATATGTCAGTTGTTTTTTTTTTTTTTAATAAATCTGGTATAACTGTTATCACACTGACCAGGAGAATAAAGCCGTCCAATCACTTATACCACACAGCGAACGACGTGAAAAATAGATAAATCCAATTCTTGAATGGCTGCCGTAAGGCTCGGCTCAGATTCATCCTGCCCACTACGCTGACCAGGGTTTACGTGTAAATCACTTAGAATACATAATTCACACAGAACACCCAACAGAAGATTTCCTATACTGAGGCAGATGGAGAAACTTCTGTCTAGCCTATGATCCGACCGTGCCTGTCTTTTTAGGCGTGCATAAAAGTGCCGACGACCACCTATTTTGTGCACATCTTAAAAGTCAGATACCATCGAACAGAAGCCACATGGAGTCTAGAGTATCTCTGCTGCCTCATTGGTGAGTGGATCTGTCGGGGCTTAATCTGACTCACATATTTTGTAGATTTATATGGAGATCCAAATGTGAGTGCTCAGCATAGAGCACAGGAGAAATGCGAACTGATCCAAAACGTTCTGTACCCCAAAATGTCATTGTGAAGAGAGAAAAGGCCACAACTGCAGTAGTAACGTATCTTCTATCTAGTCTATGTGACTGCTAGCCTTTGAAACTTTTCTGTCAGTTTGTGGATCTCCAGCTTGTGAGCCAGGATAAATCTGGTTTGGTGTCCTGGATAACAGTCTGGATGTATGCATGTAATTTATAATAGTAGATACTGCCAAGTAACAGACACTTAAGACCAATGACAACACAAATGACAGAAGTACGAGTCCACATGGGACACAGAGCAAGGTCACACAACACAGTGCTATCACAATACCTTCCAAAATTATCACCCCAAGGCAGGCAATCACTGCTGTTCCAGCAATTATAGTAAAAAAATAAGCCAACAGGAACAGCAGACAGTGCAATAAAGACCCGGAGTGACAGAGACAGAAATGGACACTCATCCAAGTACTGTCCAACAGGGGAGCTCATAAAAGCGACCACCTTGGAGTTATTATTGATTGCCCTCATGACAAACTTTATGTGCTTCTGTAGTTCATTAATTTTCTCTCCACATGTAGTTTCTGGACTGGTCATGCTGATTTCTTGTTGTCAGTATTCACAAGCGAGTTTCTAATAGCAGCAATTTCTCTCAGAAGTGCCTGTCAGGTCACCCCCATACTAATAAACATAACAGAGAGCGCAGCATTTCCTATCAACCCTGCCCCAGTATTCAAGCCCCATTGCAGCACAGTGTTCACCAGTTGTGACTAGAAGGTATATGGCATTTGCCGGCAAAGTAATTTTCAATAAAAAAAAACGGTGCACAGCAGAGAGAGGGAAAATCAATCCCTACAATGTCCTGCGCCCTACCTTGCCGTGGAGGTTTGCACCCTAATATTACGATATGGCACCCCCACTCACCGACGGTTATCCCTGCTATTGCCCTGTAAACCCCTACAACCAAAGATAAAGTGCAGTGCGCATAAATATAAAGTGCGATACCTGGGTTCACATATACCTCCTAAAATTTCAGGAGGTAACCAGTGTTCTCAATGAGAACCTATAGCAGGGACAATTAAATACCACTTATCTTAAATCCGCCTCATGCCTCGACGCGTTTCCCCAAACTTGCTGTCTTGTCTGCACAACTATCTTGTTAATGGATTGCTGCTGCATCCATACTAAAGCCTGATTACTGGATATGTGAGCATAGCCTAAACCAAATGGGCATGTTATATCTAAGGAGGGTAAAGCTAAGTTCACATATCCAGTAATCATCCATTAGAATGGATCCAGCAGCAATACGTTGTCCAAAAAATTGTGCAGACACAACTTTTTTCTCCCGGTAAAGAAAATGATTTCAGCTGTATCCATTTTTATATGTGTTTTGATGTGAACATTGATGTGTATGGAAAACGGATATGTTAAATAGACATTAATCCAGTAAGCAAGAAACAGATTTTTTTCAAATAAAAGAAGAACAGATGGCTAATTAATGTATCCGTTTTCCACAGACTTTTTTAATGTTAAAAAAATGGAACCAGTTGAAATCAGTTTTTTTAGTCTTACAAAAAAGTTGTGTCTTCACAAATTTTTTTGTCAACGGATTGCTGCTAGATCCATCCTAACAGATGATTACTGGATGGACACATTAAAATACTCTAAACAAGAAGTGTCTGTCCGTCACCTTCAAATTTGATGTTAACAAAACATAAAGCGACAGTCAGGCTATCTCCAAAGACATCATTCTTGTCTAATGGGATTCACCTACAACATGAAAAGTCAATGGCAATTTAGTTGTTGAGTAAACAGGACAATAAGGAGCACTGCTACAGTATACAATTATTGACACCTATTACTCTTAGTGAAGTCTTACTCATTCACTTAAAGTTCACTCAACAGTTTGTCCAGTTCTGTGGTGACCTGTGAACTCGTTTCCTCTGAGTGACAGCTTGTAAAAACCTGACCTCGTCATATTAAAGATTTTGTCAGTGAGCTGGATTTACTTGAGTGATTCCTTTATGTTGACATCTTTCATTGGCATTTGCCTGTGACCCACAACATCCGGAAGCTTTTGACCTCCTATACCCCAGAGCAAATTTCGTCACAGTTGTGACATCACCTAACTGTAAACACACCAAAGCGTTCTTTTTATATTAAAGCACCACTGCAGCATTTTTTTTCAGCGCTAGATCAATGCTTAAACTCTAAGTCCCTTGCACTCTGTCTTATCAATTTTTTGGCATTGTTCCTGCCTTGTGGCAACATTGGTCAGGGCACAGATGATGGGACACGTGCTGGTGTAAGGCGGGGACAGTACACCAGTAGCGGCTGGGGTACAAGTGTGGCACTCCAGTGGTCATGGGAGCTACAGTGGCATTGTTCTCTACACCTGGGGAGCAGTGAAATGCCTGAAAGCAGTGGGGAAGTTCTCCATGTCAGGTACCATTGCACACAACACTTCCTGACTCATACCAGAAGGAGGAGCTCAAGTCCTGGTTGGGACGAGCCTCCCCAGTGCATTCTTGGATGGGAAGGGGTTAGTTAGAGGAACAGAAAGAGGAGCCTCAGAACCCTGGAGGAGAGGAAGGAGACCGGTCGCTGTAAGAGAGCTGTTTACAAGCTTTCCAGGTCCGAGCGCATTGTACAGGACACAGGAGTCCGTCCTAGATTGCTGGGTACTAAAGGCTCAGTAGTAAAACCCAGAGGGCAGGAGATTCCATGTTTCCTGGCCCACCAACAAAGCCCTAAGGCGAAGTAACAAAATAGTGCCCAGGACCGTGGAGGAACATGTGGGCCCCATATCCGACTTGCGCTGCCCGTCACAGAGGGACATAGCACTAAGTAACCAAGAACCAGAGTCCGCAAGTAGCTGCAAGCCACAGAGATCCGACATCCAAAGCGCATAAAGAAAGGCCTCCAACGTACCTGGCATAGAGACATTCCCCCCTGCTACCAGGCTGACTGGACCACGGTATTCTCAGGACTACAACCTGTTACCAGTAAAGGTTAAAAGAAAACTACCAATCTGTATCGTCTGGTTACTGTCGGCGCCCTCAGCCCTGCATCCCAATTCACCACTACTACCTCCATCATCTCCCTGGGGCCCAATCTACCTGTGGGGAGCAGAAACATCCCAACTGACACTAGCATCAGCCATGGAGAACAGCAACAGCAGCGGTGGCTATTCCCTGGCCGCATACCGCAGGTGGCATCACAAAATCAAACCTCCAATACCACCTCTTCCTTTATTGTACTCCTCGGGGCTACGAAACCGGGTAAAAGGGGCCACCCTGTGACATTCCCAGACCTGACATCACCAGGCCCGGCGACGAGTAATTTAACCCCTGTCCCATGGGTGCTACACAAGTATCGAGATACTGTACGTCCGCTGCCATGAGGTTGCAGAAAGCCTGATTGTTCACATGCCTAAATGGAAACATTTTCAAGCAAGAAGTCAGCAAATGTCCCCATTTTATATTTGGGATTGTGGATGGGTGGGTAGCTGGGTATTTACATTTGCATTCCAAGGCCTGGGGTAAGGACAGCTGAACGCTGCCTTGGGACAAAGAATTGGAGAACATTGTGCAGGGCAGGAGACATCTGCATCTGCATCCTAGACAGGGTATTGGAAGGCACTTAACACAGGGAAAGAAGCAGTGCTGTTATCTGAAGACACTGATTGTTGGCTCAGACATTTAGCTCACCAATTTGGTTGCTTTGATGACATGTGCCTAATGGTGGTGTCACAGCGACAACGACAATGACATCACTGCTAAGTCGCTATTTTCTGTGACGTGGCAGCGACCTCAACAGCGACGTCGCTGTGTGTGACACATAACAACGATCAGACCCCTGCTGCGAGATTGCTACTCACTCTTGAATACTCCAGGTCATTTTTTGATCACTGCTATCCCACTGCGCCACATACATCCTTGTGTTTGACACTGCAGCAGCGACGGTCGTGATGACGCTGAAGGCAGCGACGTAGGACTGAAGGCAGGACAAGGGCGTGTTTTTGCGGTGTATTTTACAAAGCCCCCACGACTCCGATTGGTGGTCACAACAGCGTTCCGATCGGGTAACTTGCCGAAGGCGTTACAGTGATTTCATTCTTTAAGTTCCATTCTTTGTTCCACGTAGTAGAGTCTCTGTCTGGTGTCGCTAGTGTGTCGTTCTTTGTGTCTTCCTTTGTTTGACACGGTCACCCAATCAGGCGCCGCTGTAGTGATCACCAATCGGAACAGAGGGGCGTGAAAATAGGCAACGCAAAACATGTCTAGGGGTAAACACCACTATGAAGGTCTGACTTGCCGCACAGCGACGCGTGTGACATGTCCCAACGCCGTCAAGGTCGCTATGATCGCTGCTCCGTCGCTGCTTAAAATGACATGTTTGACAGCTAACTAGCGATCATGTAAGGTCGCTGTTACGTCACAGGAAATGGTGACATAGCAGCGACGTCGTTGTCACTGTCGTGTGTGAATCCAGCATAAGCATGCTGGTGGTGGTCAGGCTGATAGTGAACAGGCCCCTGCTGATTCTGGTACAACACAGGTTGCAAATAACTATTCTTTTATCAACTACACTTACTTTAACCCCTTCACGACCGGCCAAATTTGTGCTTTCCGGGGTTTTTTCGACATTCTTCTTCCAAGAGCCATAACTTTTTTATTTTTAAAAATAATGTGAAGGCTTGTTTTTTGAAGAACGAGTTGTACTTTTAAATGAAACTATTAATTTTACCATATATGTACTGAAAAATGGCAAAAATATTCCAAATGCTGAAAAATTGCAAAAAAAATTGTTTTTGAGATATTTTATTCACTCTGGTTCATGTATGGTAAAACTGATGTGTTGTTGTGATGCCTCATGTCTGTGCGAGTTTGTAGACACCAAACATGTATAGGTTTACTTTTATCTAAGGGGTTAAAAAAACATCAGAAGTTTGTCCAAAAAAAGTGGCGTACGTTTTGCGTCATTTTCCGCGACTCGTAGCGTTCTTATTTTTTGGATCTATGGCTCAGTGATGGCTTATGTTTTGCGTCTTGAGTGGACGTTTTTAGTGGTACCATTCTTGCGCTGATGCTACACAATTTGGTCGCCTATTATTGCATTTTGCGCAAAAATTGCCGTGACCAAAAAACGTAATTTTGGCATTTGGAATTTTTTTGCCACTACGCCATTCAATGATCAGAATAATTGATTTTATATTTTCATAGATCGGGCATTTCTGAATGCGGCAATAAAAAATGTGTATATATTTTTTATTTTTTTAACCCTTTAATTTTCAATGGGGCGAAAGGGGATGATTTGAACTTTTAGTTTTTTTTGTTTTTTTTTAATTTTTCAAAATTTCTTTCTTTTACTTTTTTTTAATTTTACTAGTATCCCTAGGGGACTATAAGGATCAGCAGTCTGATCACTCTTCCATATCTTCTGATCACAGCTGTACCACTGTGAACACCAGATATGCTCATCTCCTATCTCACACAGCTCTTGGTCGTATGAAACAGGAAGTGAGTCATGTGAGCTACAGGAATCATCACATGACCCTGTGCTACCATGACAACTATCAGATCAGCGCCCTTTAAGGGGTTAACAGGTACGGGTGGATTGCGGATCTGCTCGTGCCTGCTAGGCACACATGTCAGCTGTCCAAATCAGCTGACATGTGCACGGATCCCCCCGACTGCCCGCGGAAACCGAGTGGGATTAACATTATGACCGCTGGGACGTAATTTTACTGTCCGTGGTCGTTAAGGGGTTAAAAAAGTGCCAGACTGGGAAACACCTAACCATTGGCCTTGAAAATTTCTGTGCGGGTGCTCTTTGGCACAGTTTCCCACCTTCTCCATCTGACCACCCCACTTCCTCTAATGACTCTCTAAAAATTGATTGAGGGCTGCTTGATGGCCCTCTAAAAATTGATTAATAGCTGCCTGATGACCCTGTAAAAATTGATTGAAGACCATCTTCTGGCCCTCTAAAAATTATGAGTGCGGCCCGAATGCTGACTCTCTAACAATTGATTGAGGGTCACCTTCTGGCCCTCTAAAACGTATGAATGAGAGCCGGCTGCTGACCCTCTAAAAATTGAGTGAAGGCCAACTGGTGGCACTATACAAATTATGAGTGAGAGATGCCTGATGGCCCTCTAAAAAATGATTCAGGGCCGCCTGCAGGCCCTCTAAAAATTATTACTGAGGGTCAGCTGCTGGCCCTCTAAAAATTATGAGTTAGCTCCAGCTAATGGTCCTCTAGAAATTGATTGAGGGCCGCCTGGTGGCTCTCTAAAAATTGATTAAGGACCACCTGAAAGCCCTCTAAAAATTGAGTGAGAGCTGCCTGATGGCCCTCTAAAAATTATGAAGGAGGGCCAACTGCTGACTCTCTAAAAATTATAAGTGAGGTACGCCTGATGGCCCTCTAAAAATTCTGAGTGTTTGCCACATGATGATTCTGTGGATATGGTGAAGGAGGAAGAAAAATAATAAACCATGAATCATATACTATTGTTGGGGTTGAATGGGTGCATAAGAATACACCAGAAAAAAAGAACATTTGAACTGGCTTTTTTTTACACTAAAGTCATTTGCGGGGGTTGAGAAGTAGGGGCCAATCCAAGCCTTGTTCATTTTGAGAGTAGTGAGCCTGTGTAATACTATTGTATGTTTTGAGGATTTCGATAGCGTTAGGGCAATGACAGCCAGAGACGAGTTTGTGGTACAAGATGTTTTTATGATATGTAACCACGGTAGATACACAACGGAAATACACAGTATAACAAACAAAAAAAATACCTTTCTGAAACGGAGCGAAGGGGATTCCCGGGGCCACGCACCGGACTCCCCCAGGGAGACCACCAGAGCGAACCCCTATACAGGGACTGTCCGGCAATCAACCCCGGAAGGCCTAAATGCGCCGCAGCCGGGACACAAGGGGCAAGCGGTAAAGTCCAGAAGTGTCCGTACGGAATGAAAGTCCAGAATGGTTATGAACCGGAAGAAACCGGGCAGACGTGCTGACAAAAGACGGCAGACGGAGTCCGGGCACAGTTTGAAGAAACCGGGTATGGTCCAGAGTCGGTCGGTAGATTTCCAGGAGGATCCAAAGGTAATCAAGTAGCAGCAGCAGCAAAGCAGGAGCACACAGCAAGCAGTATACTCAGGCACTGGACTAAGCTTAGAGGCGGCCTTTTAAGCAGCTGGACAGGAAGTAGGGCAACAGAACACAAAACTCCATGTTAACCGAGGGCAAGCTTTTTCAAAAGAGGACTGGAAAACCCGGAAACCTGACAGCCTGTCAGCATTTTCAGTTGACAGGCAGGTGTGCCTATCAATTATTATGTCCCCGGCAGCACTAAAAACTCACGTAATCAACTTAATCATGGAGGGAGCTAGGAATGCAGCCTGCAAGATTCTGATTTGGCTCTGTGGCAAGTAAAGTTATGAGTAACAGTCGCCTGATGGCACTATAAAAATTTGGAGCCAGAGCCGCATGATAATCCTGTTGATGTGATGTAGGAGGACAAAAAATGTAACAAACCATGAACCGTACACCTTTTTGGGATGCGAACAGGTATATGGGAATATACCCAAAAAAAGAACATTTGAATTGACTTTATGTACCGCTAATGTCATCCGCTGGGGTTGAGAAGTTGGGGCCAATCCAGAAATTATTTATTTTAAAAATAGTCAGCCTGTTAGCATTTTCAGTTGACAGGCGGATGCACCAATCAATTATTATGCCCTTGGTGGCACTGAAACCCACATAATCTACATAAGCAAGGAGGGAGCTGTGACTGCAGCCTGATGTGCCTTAACTCTGTGTAAATAAATAAATAAATAAAGATGCATTAATACAATGGTATGAAAGGCCCAAATGCATCTCTTGTGTGAATAAATGGAGAAAGAACTTGTGGTGTTCTTTCCCTGGGATGGTTTGGAGAAGTCCCCCCCCCCCACCTGGTTCATGAATTTTCATTGTTAAAGGTGTTATGAACTGGTAACCATGGACGATCACAAAAAAATCCCATTAATCAGGAAAAACAAAACCACAAGAGTAGTTGGAAACTGAGCTGACCGTAATACCCTATCTATCAGACAACACTAGAAGTAGCAGTGGGATGTTCCTAACACACCTAGACACCTCGTCACTGCCTGAGAAACTTGATACACCTCAAAGATAGAAATGAAAAATCCTAACTTGCCTCGGAGTAGTCCCCAAAGAAATTGCAAGCCCCCAACATGCAACAACGATGATGTAAGAAAACACAATACACCGAAAATATAGATCAGCAAAGGTGAGGCCCGACTTACTAGATAGAACAGGACAGATAACTGATTGTGACCAGCAAACAAACCTGCAAAAAATACCAGTCTCCTGATAATAAAAAATACTGAGACCACACGGACTCTCCCTCACTATATCAGGTACTCTTGTGCTAGAAACTTTAAACAGAACTGCAGATATAATGGGAAGAAACAAAATCACAGAACAAATAATATTCTAAAGTGCAAATAATCCAAACATAAACAAAGAGCAAGCTCCCTTTTTTGCCGGAGGCACTGCCATGTTCACAAAAGCAGAAAGACAGATCATCACATACAAGAAACCAAACACAGAACTAAATGGAATATGCAGACACAATCTTAAGTGCAAAACCAGTAATTAAGCACAGAAACAGTAAACTTATCTGGAATAGATTCAGGCACCAAATAAATGGGAAAAACAGAAGGGAAAACTCCCAGTCATCTTCAGAAGCAGGCAGGAACATATATCACCGGCGACCTCCAGGCACCAAATGCTCTCCTAAATAAACTAGGCTGATCTGCAATAGTATTTCCTAGATTCTCAATTAATTCCATTACCTGTCTGAATCACAGACTCAAACTCAGCCTCATTACCATTCCTGGCCACCAGAGGGAGCTCCACACCAGCACACACTTGGATGACATTCACAATACAAAGGTCTCCAGGGAGATAACAAAATATTTAGAAACCCCTGCTTCAATCTACTTGAAGCCTTGGGGTTGCCTGATCCGGCAAAGGATGAACTGCCAACCACTTTAGCGGAAGCAAAATTGGAGTCAGATGCCTGAAGGTCCTTGTTGTGCCAGTTGTACCTGACTAGTGGCCTCGAATCTGGGACTCCTTGTTGTTGGCCACAGCGGGACGCTCCTTCTAAATGTAAATGTATTTTGAGGCCTTACTCTATGTGTGTTCCAGGGTGTATTGGAATGCATCCTTCTAATTTTTGAAAGCCCTTGCACATAATGCATATGTTTTACCAATCTATGAGTCCCACTCTTTCTAAATGGGGAAAAAAAGTTTTTCTGAGGCCATCCTCTATGTGTATTCCAGGGTGTACTGCAATCCCACCTTTCAATTTTTAATAGGCCTTGCACTTACTACATAGGCATCACCAGTCTAGGAGTCCCCCTCTCTACCAATGGGAAAAAAAAATTGAGAAATCTCATGCACATGATTACTTTTTTTTTTAATGAAATGGAAAACTGCTGCATTTTTAAAAGATTTAGCATTTGAATGCTTTCAGCATTTTTGCAGTGTTTTTTCACCATTAAAAGTAATGAGAGTGAAGAAATGCAGTAAAAACACTATGTGTGAACATAGTGTGATGCCCTGGCCGGGCCAGGTAGTCACAAATAGGGCTTCGCATTACACCTGTCCCTCATAGGTAACATACAGCCAAACATTAAACCCTAGTCACCCCCCTTAGGGCTTGATGGACACACCAGGGGGCGAAACCAGGCGGTTGGAAGACGCCCACCAAGGAGTTCAGACAGCCTGAGGCGGGAAAGTAAACGGAACAAGTCTTGAGTTCAAGTTGGAGAGGTGTGTGGGCTGGAGCTGTGTGCAGCTCCAGCAGAGGAGAAAAAACAATTTAAGCAGATGCCAGGGTAGGAGCCCTGGTACCTTTGGCTAGGAGGCAGACGGCGGTCTCCGTCTGCAGGAGACGGGAAGACGGCTCGGTGGAACTGAGGTGGACCGGGACAGGGTTGTAGCCCGCCGTTACCGACCTGGGAAACCGACTCGGAAACTGGAGCGGAAAAAAGGGGGGTACTCAGACCCTGAAGCTAGGTCCAGAAGCTGCTGAGGGCTAGCTAATTAACTGATTGCGGTCAGGACAAGAGGTCCTGTCTCACCCAAAGTCCCGACTGAAGGCAACAGCCCAATGAGGGGGATAAGTGGCCACCGCCATGGCTCAGAGATCCCACGGGCCAGCATCTGCGGGCAAAGGGCTCCTTAGGCAACCACAAGCTGGGAGTTGACTCCTGAAGTTGCAAGCACAGGCAGTCCACCATCCAACACAGGTGCAGGAGAAAGACAGAGACCATCAACCGGGTGGGGGACCAGACTGCAGCCGGCTGCGGGCACCGACCACCATCACCTTGGTTTACCAGAGACTCATGGGTTTACTAATAGTGAGTACATCAGCACCCTCCGGTGGCCCATCTCCCTGCATCGCCAAACATCACCCCCAACGGGTCCCGGGGCCACCATCCCTGCCCACGGAGGGGTTAACAACTTGCTGCCAAACATCTCCCCTGGGTGCCTCGTAACTGCAGCGGTGGTGTCCACCTTCACCACATCCCGTGGGTGGCGTCACAAACTTAACACGGCTCCGGTCGTACTTCTACGTCCCCAAACCACAACCCCCCTTTCAGTTGAAGTGACCTCGAGACCCCCGGGTCCGGAGACCCATGAGCCACCCACTGAAGGTCCGGATCCGAGCGGCTCGGCTGCCGAGCACAGGACGGTACAATAGCCCAAGTGATTTTTCTCTCTTTTTAAATTTGCCTTATATACAATGCATTATACAGGAAAGTATGTTTCCCAACATTTTTTTCCTGCAACATCCAGATCTTTGGCTTGGTATGTTTAATTGTCAGTTCATAAAAGTGGGGTAACCCTCTGACAACATTGTTTCCAGAAGCAACTTGGGAGTCAGAGATTTATCTAGGCATCTTTCCATGTTTCCATTGCATTTGAGCTTTTTTTTCCATCCATTTCAGCGATTTTACTGCCCCCAGACTTCTTAGGACGGTCTGCCAGAAAGGTGATTGAGTTTCCCATTGACTTCCACTATATTGATTACTTGAAATGAGCAGCCAAGCATTCCGATTTCTGCAATTCGAGTACATCGTACCCAAGCATTTTAGTCATGCTCATCACTAAACATTAGAGATCAATCAGCATCATGAAAACCAAGGAGCACACCAGATAAGTCAGGGATAAAGTTGTGGAGAAAAGTAAAGCATGGTTAGGTTATAAATACTTACTACTATTTGTCGGAATATCATATAAAATCCCAATAAAATAAATTTAAATTTATGAGTGTACTGTGAAAAAATATGAAAAAGTTCTCAAGGTATGAATATATTTTCAAGACACTATATATGATTGATCAAACGATTATACATTTAAATCTCCTTAGGTGACAAAGTAAAAGAAAAAATAAATAAATGATAAATATATTTAAAAAAAAATTGAAATGTAAAAGTTTTCATCACCTCCCTATTTTCCCATTCTAAACTAAAAAATGTGAACATTAAAAAAAATATGGAATTATTTAAACCATACATCAACCATCAAAAAGAAACAAAAACATTGCAATGCTTGAATTTCATTCATTCACTTTCACCGAAAATTCAATAAAATGTCATCAACAAGTCATATATAACCCAAAATGGTGTCATTTACACCGTCGCTCCATCCACAAAAAGCAGCTCTCGCTATGCAAAAAATAAAAAAGGATACAGAATATACAGCTCTGGCAAAAAGTAAGAGACCGCTGCACAGTTTTAGTAAAATCAGCTTCTCTACATGTTGATTCCAGTATCAGTTGAATTTCAACCAGAGTACACCTCATTCTGCTGCCAGGAGTGGCATAAGGCCACCCAGAAGCAGTGTGAAAGACTGGTGGAAAGCATGCCAAGACACATGAAAACTGTGATTAAAAATCATGGTTATTCCACAAAATATTGATTTCTGAACTCTTCCCAAGTTGGGGTGTGCCGCCCCCGTGCCAGCAGCCGGTCGCTGCTCGGGCCCGGACCTTCAGGGGTGGATTGAGGGTCTCCGGACCCGGGGTCTCGCGGGCATGCTGAAAAAAATGGGGGATGTAGATGTACGGTCTAGGCCGTAATAAGTTTGTGACGCCACCCACGGTGTGTGGTGAGTTGGGACACCGTCGCTGCTGTTACGGGGCACCCGGGCGAGATGTTGTGCACCAGGTTGTTAACCCCTCCGTGGGCAGGGATGGTGGCCCCGGGACCCAGTGGCTCTGGTGCAGGGGAGATGACGACCGCAGGGGGTGCTGGTGTACTTACTATTAGTAAACACACACGAGTCTCTGTGTAATACTATTGTATGTTCTGAGGATTTCGATAGCGTTAGGGCAATGACAACCAGAGACGAGTTCTTGGTACAAGATGTTTATAATATGTAACCAAGGTTACATACAGGTACAGAACGGAACAAACACAGCAGAACAAACACACAAAATACTTTCCCGAAACGGAGCGAAGGGAATTCCCGGGGCCACGCACCGGACTCCCCCAGGGAGACCACCAGAGCGAACCCCTATACAGGGACTGTCCGGCAATCACCCCGGAAGGCCTAAATGCGCAGCAGCCGGGACACAAGGGGCAAGTGGTAAAGTCCAGGAGTGTCCATACGGGATGATAGTCCAGAGTGGTTACAAACCGGAAGGAACCGGGCAGAAGTGCTGAACACAGACGGCAGACGGAGTCCAGGCACAGCTTGAAGAAACCGGGTATGGTCCAGAGTCGGTCGGTATTCTTTCAGGAGGATCCAAAGGCAATCAGGAATTAGAAGCAGCAAGGCAGGAGCACACAGCAAGCAGTATACTCAGGCACTGGACTAGGCTTAGAGGCGGCCTTTTAAGCAGCTGGACAGGAAGTAGGGCAACAGAACAGTAAACTCCATGTTAACCGAGGGCAAGCTTTTGTCAAAAGAGAACTGGAAAACCCGGAAACCTGACATTACTCCCCCCCCAGAAACGGCCTCAGGACGGATCAGGGCCAGGTTTGTCCGGGTACCATCGATGAAACTGAGCAATCTTCCGGGGTGCCCGAATGTTACCCACCGGTTCCCAGGAATCGTCCTCGGGGGCGTACCCCTGCCAACGTACCAGATATTGAAGCCGACGACGATGGATCCGGGAGTCAATAATGTCCTCAACCACGAACTGCTCCTCGCCGTCGACCATCACAGGCGGAGGAGGAGGCACGACACGACCATGAAACGTATTAGGAGAAACGGGTTTGAGGAGAGAAACATGAAAGACCGGGTGTACCTTCAGATGGTGCGGTAACCGCAGCTGACAGGCCACAGGGCTCACGATCCCTGTGATCTTAAACGGACCGATGAATTTTTGTCCCAGCTTCTGCGAAGGAACACCCAACCTCAGGTTTTTGGTGGATAACCATACAGAGTCCCCTACCTTATACATGGGTGCCGGTTTCCGGTGAGTGTCTGCCGACCTCTTGTAACGCTCCTGAGCCATAGCCACAGTGTCCTTTAGAATCTCCAGATTTTGTCGTAGCTCTGTCACTCGGTCCTCCACCGCTGGCACCGAAACCGCTACGGGTGACCTAGGCAAAACATTCGGATGGTAACCCAAGTTAGCAAAAAAGGGCGTTACCTTAGTGGAGCTGCTCTGAGTGTTGTTATACGAGAACTCCGCCAACGGAAGCATCTTCAACCAATCGTCCTGCAGATGGCTGACATAACATCGAAGGTATTGTTCCAGGGTTTGATTAGTCCGTTCGGTTTGCCCATTTGTCTGAGGATGGTATGCAGAAGACAAACAGACATCAATCTGGAGTGCCGTACAAAACCCCTTCCAGAACCTAGACGTGAACTGCACGCCCCGGTCAGAGATGATCTCGTCTGGTACCCCATGCAATCGGAATACGTTCTGGATAACCAAATCCACTGTCTCTGCGGCTGAGGGAAGACCGGTACACGGAATAAAGTGAGCAGCTTTTGTCAACCGATCCACCACCACTAAAATGGTATTGTGACCGCCTGAGACCGGCAACTCCACAATAAAATCCATTGAGATAGACCCCCAAGGGCGAGATGGCACGGGTAACGGTTGGAGGAGTCCCGTAGGAGCCACACGAGGGACCTTGCACCGGGCACAAACCACACATGAGTGGACATAGTCCTTTACATCCTTTAAACAGGTAGGCCACCAGAAAAAACGGCTCAAAAATTCCTGCGTCTTCTGTACCCCCCTATGACCAGCCAACACGGAGTCATGGACTAACTTGAGAACCCGAAGTCTTACGGCCTCCGGGACATAAATGCGTCGCTCTCTCAACCACACACCATTCCGAAGAACAAGAGTTACATCGTTCGGGGGGGCAGCAAGAAATACGTCACCATCATAGGCCAGCTTGATGTCCTTCCACAAGTCCTGGTCCTGGATTACTCCAACGAAATTGGCATCCGATAACACGGTCTGAGACGGGGTTCCAGGCACGAAGTCCACGGCGTGGATTCGGGACAAGGCATCGGCTTTCCCATTACGTGAACCTGGACGGTAGGTAACGATAAAATTGAACTGGTTAAGGAATAGGCTCCAACGGGCTTGCCGTGGAGACAGGCACCTGGCAGACTTAAGAAATTCCAGATTACGATGATCTGTGAGTACTATCACTTGCTGCGCGGCTCCCTGTAAGTGGTGTCTCCATTCCTTAAAAGCTGAAATAATCGCCAACAATTCCTTGTCCGCAATGTCATAGTTCCTTTCTGCAGGGGACAACCGGCGGGAAAAGAAAGCACACGGATGCAAGAGACTCTTGTCCCCAGTCCTTTGAGAAAGGATGGCCCCTAATGCATAGTCGGAAGCGTCGACTTCCACGATAAAGGGAAGTGCGGGATTCGGATGTACTAATATTGGCGCTGAGGTAAAACAAACCTTGAGACGATGGAAAGCTTCCTGGGCCTGGGTGGACCACACAAACTTCTGTCCTTTCTTGGTTAACAGAGTGATGGGACGAACGATCTCTGAAAAGTTACGGATAAAGCGTCGGTAAAAGTTGGCAAAACCGACAAAGCGTTGTACCTCTTTGATGTTTCCCGGTTCCGGCCAGTCTAGAATTGCTTGTATCTTGCCAGACTCCATGTTCAGTCCCTGAGGAGAGATGACATAACCTAAGAATTGTATTTGTGAGCAATGGAATTCGCATTTCTCCAGCTTAACCCCTTCACGACCGCGGGCAGTAAAATTACGTCCTATTTTAACGTGACTTAACGACCAGGGACGTAATTTTACTGCCTAAACTTCATTTGATTGCCGTGGCCATAGCAACGGCTTTCAAATGATGTCCCCTGCTGTTTCTTACAGCAGGGGACCTTTGCTTGACCCCAGGGGGGGTGGCATCGCCACCCCCTATCGACGATCGATGTGATTGGCTGTTCAAATCTGAACCGCCAACCACATCGATCGCACTAATTTCGGCAAAAATAATGCCCGAATTAGTGCGATCCTGTGAGATCCAGCTATGAGATGCCGCAGCTGCTGCAGCATATCATAGGTGGACCTCAAACATGTCGCCCCCAGCCCCTGCAGCACTGATTGGAGCGATCGTGCTATGACGCGCAATCGCTCCAATCAGTGTGCAGTGGGGCGGTCTGATCTGCCGGTGGCCGCCCTCCCCAGGCCTGTACTGCTCTGGGGACCCTCCCCCAACATGGCTGCAGCGTGGAGTGGCTGGTACTTTTGGTACCACGCCACCGCTGCTGCCGCCGCAGACGCCGCCTCTGCTGTCACCGCGCCAGCTCCAAAGGTAAGTATTGCGCTCCAGCGATGGCCCCTGCGCGCTCCCGTGAAGGCCCCTACGCGCTCCCGTGAAGGCCCCTGCCCGTGCCCCCCCAGATCTGCCCCCCTACGCCCCGATCTGCCCCCCGGCATCCCGATCTGCTCCCCACGCGATCTGCCTGCCTCCTCTGTCATCTCTATTCTGCTTCCAAGGTTCCTTCCTTCTGCCTTTGCTTCTCCGCCCCCTCTGCTCTCCCTCTAACCCCCCCCATCTGCCCCCCCTCTGCCCCCCCCTCTCCCCATCCCCCCCTGCCCCCCCCGACGTCCTCTTACCTGCCTTCACGGGTCGTCCGAGGTCTTCACTGGCCCGATCACATCTGCCTCCATCGCTGGGTCCTTCTGCTGATCTGTCCAACGTCCTGCCTGCTGCTGGTGTAAAGCTGTCTATCTCACTGCCTTCTTGTTCCTCTGCAACTCTTCTGGTCAGTGATCCTCTTGGTACTGTGAGTATAACTTTTTTTTTGTTTTTTTTCTTGTATCCTGTCCATTTTTACACTTCATCTGTCCGTGCGTCCCGCCAAGCGCTGATCAGGGATGCAGATAACGGATCTGCATCCGTGGTCAGTTTTTGGCATGACTTTTTTCCGTATTCGCGACGCTTTTTGTATCGCGTCCGTCCGTGCGTCCCGCCGAGCGCTGATCAGGGATGCAGATAACGGATCGGCATCCCTGCTCAATTTTTGGCGTGACTTTTTTCCGTATTCGCGACGCTTTTTGTATCGCGTCCGACCGTGCGTCCCGCCGAGCGCTGATCAGGGATGCAGATAACGGATCGGCATCCCTGCTTAATTTTTGGCGTGACTTTTTTCCGTATTCGCGACGCTTTTTGTATCGCATCCGTCCGTGCGTCCCGCCGAGCGCTGATCAGGGATGCAGATAACGGATCGGCATCCCTGCTCAATTTTTGGCGTGACTTTTTTCCGTATTCGCGACAATTTTTGTATGGCATCCGTCTGTGCGTCCCACCAAGCGCTGATCAGGGATGCACATAACATATTTGCATCCATGGTCAATTTTTGGCGTGACTTTTTTTTTTACGTATCCCCGACGCTTTTTTTATCGCATCCGACCGTGCGTCCTGCAGCGGCCGATCAGTGCACTGCGTCTGTGCGTTTGAAAAGTCAAATGGCGCTCCTTCTCTTCTGAGCCCCGCCATGCGCCCAAACAATTACTTTCCACCACATATGAGGTATCTGCGTACTCAGGAGAAAATGCACAATACGTTTTATGGTGCATTTTTTACTGATAGCCTTGTGAAAAAAAAGCTACCTAGTTGAAGCAACCGTTTTGTGGTAAAAAAATTTTTTTTCTTTTCACGGCTCAACGCTATAAACTTCTGTGAAGCCCCCAGGTGTTCAAAGTGCTCACCAAACATCTAGAAAAATTATTTGAGGGCTCTAGTTTCCAAAATGGTGTCACTTGTGGGGGAGCTCCACTGTTTAGGCACCATAGGGGGTCTCCAAACGTGACATGGCGTCCGCTAATGATTCCAACCAATTTTGCTGTCAAATGGCGCTCCTTCTCTTCTGAGCCCCGCCATGCGCCCAAACAATTACTTTCCACCACATATGATGTATCTGCGTACTCAGGAGAAAATGCACAATACATTTTATGGTGCATTTTTTCCTGTTACCCTTGTGAAAAAAAAAGCTACCTAATTGAAGCAACCGTTTTGTGGTAAAAAAATTTTTTTTTCTTTTCACGGCTCAACGCTATAAACTTCTGTGAAGCCCCCAGGTGTTCAAAGTGCTCACCAAACATCTAGAAAAATTATTTGAGGGCTCTAGTTTCCAAAATGGGGTCACTTGTGGGGGAGCTCCATTGTTTAGGCACGTCAGGGGGTCTTCAAACCTGACATGGCGTCCGCTAATGAGTGCAGCTAATTTTGCATTTAAATGGCGCTCCTTGCCTTCCGAGCACTGCCGTGTGTCCAAACATTTGATTTCCACCACATATGAGGTATCTGCGTACTCAGGAGAAAATGGACAATACATTTTATGTTGCATTTTTTCCCAATACCCTTGTGAAAAAAAAAGCTACCTAGTTGAAGCAACAGTTTTGTGGTAAAAAAAAAATTTTTTCATTTCACGGCTCAACGTTATAAACTTCTGTGAAGCCCCCAGGTGTTCAAAGTGCTCATCAAACATCTAGAAAAAATATTTGAGGGCTCTAGTTTCCAAAATGGGGTCACTTGTGGGGGAGCTCCATTGTTTAGGCACCTCAGGGGGTCTTCAAACCCGACATGGCGTCCGCTAAATAGTGCAGCTAATTTTGCGTTCAAAAATTCAAATGGCGCTCCTTGCATTCCGAGCACTGCCGTGTGTCCAAACATTTGATTTCCACCACATATGAGGTATCTGCGTACTCAGGAGAAAATGGACAATATATTTTATGTTGCATTTTTTCCCAATACCCTTGTGAAAAAAAAAGCTACCTAGTTGAAGCAACAGTTTTGTGGTAAAAAAATTTTTTTCTCTTTTCACGGCTCAACGTTATAAACTTCTGTGAAGCCCCCAGGTGTTCAAAGTGCTCATCAAACATCTAGAAAAAATATTTGAGGGCTCTAGTTTCCAAAATGGGGTCACTTGTGGGGGAGCTCCATTGTTTAGGCACCTCAGGGGGTCTTCAAACCCGACATGGCGTCCGCTAATTAGTGCAGCTAATTTTGCGTTCAAAAATTCAAATGGCGCTCCTTGCATTCCAAGCACTGCCGTGTGTCCAAACATTTGATTTCCACCACATATGAGGTATCTGCGTACTCAGGAGAAAATGGACAATACATTTTATGTTGCATTTTTTCCCGATACCCTTGTGAAAAAAAAAGCTACCTAGTTGAAGCAACAGTTTTGTGGTAAAAAAATTTTTTTTTCTTTTCACGGCTCAACGTTATAAACTTCTGTGAAGCCCCCAGGTGTTCAAAGTGCTCATCAAACATCTAGAAAAAATATTTGAGGGCTCTAGTTTCCAAAATGGGGTCACTTGTGGGGGAGCTCCATTGTTTAGGCACCTCAGGGGGTCTTCAAACCCGACATGGCGTCCGCTAATGAGTGCAGCTAATTTTGCGTTCAAAAATTCAAATGGCGCTCCTTCCCTTCCGAGCTCCGCTGTGCACCCAAACAATTGATTTTTACCACATATGGGGTATCGGCGTACTCAGGAGAAAATGCACAATAAATTGTAGGGTGCACTTTCTCTTTTCTCCCTTGTGAAAATGAAAATTTTATGGCTAAAGTAACATTTTTGTGTTAAAAAGTAAAATTTTCATTTTTTCCTTCCACATTGCTTTGGTTCCTGTGAAGCACCTAAAGGGTTAATAAACTTTTTGGATGTGGTTTTGAGCAGAGTGAGGGGTGCAGTTTTTAGAATGGGGTCACTTTTGGGTATTTTCTGTCACCTCGGTCTCTCAAAGTCACCTCAAATGTGATGTGGTCCCTAAAAAAAATTATTTTCTAAATTTTGTTGGAAAAATGAGAAATTGCTGATGAACTTTGACCCCTTCTAACTTCCTAACGAAAAAAAAATTTGTTTCGAAAATTGCGCTGGTGTAAAGTAGACAAGTGGGAAATGTTATTTAGTAACTATTTTGTGTGACATATTTCTCAGATTTATGGGCATAAATTTTCAAAGTTTGAAAATTGCGAAATTTTCAAAATTTTCGCCAAATTTCCTAAATTTTCACAAATAAACGCAAAAAATATCGGCCTAAATTTACCACTGACATGAAGTACAATATGTCACGAAAAAACAATCTCAGAATCGCCAGGATCCGTTGAAGCGTCCCAGAGTTATAACCTGTCAAAGTGACACTGGTCAGAATTGCAAAAAATGGCCCGGTCATTAGGGTGTTTTAGTGGCCGGGGGTGAAGGGGTTAATGTACAGGTGGTTTTCCCTCAGCCGGGTAAGTACGGTCTTGACGTGCTCCTGGTGTTCCTGTAGGGAATCAGAAAAGATTAGGATATCGTCCAGATAAATCACCATGAATTGGTCCATTATATCCCTAAAAATATCGTTAACTAGATGTTGGAAAGCCGCGGGAGTGTTACAAAGTCCAAAAGGCATCACTAGGTACTCAAAATGTCCATACCGACATCGGAACGCGGTCTTCCACTCGTCTCCGGGACGTATGCGAAGTAGATTATATGCCCCACGGAGATCTAATTTAGTGAATATTTTTGCCTGTTGGACCCTCTCCAATAGCTCAGGAATCAATGGTAACGGATACCGGTTCCGGATGGTTATTTTATTCAGTTCCCGGTAGTCAATACAGGGTCTCAGAGTCCCCTCTTTCTTTTTCACGAAAAAGATGGGTGCCCCTGCTGGTGAGGTAGAAGGTCGAATAAATCCCTTGGCTAGACTTTCATCAATGTACTCTTTTAGTGCTTCTAGCTCAGGTGCCGCCAACGGGTAGACATGACCAAACGGGATCTCCGCCCCTGGGAGTAAGTCTATGGGGCAATCATATGGTCTATGCGGGGGAAGCTGATCGGCTTTTCTTTTGTCGCATATATCAGCGAAGTCATGATAAACCGGGGGTAAAACAGGTACCTGTACAGTGCCCTCCGCATTCGGTGTTACTGGAACCGGAACAGTTGGACTAATGGTCGGACCACTCTGCGGTGGAAAGGATATTTCCTTAGTCTCCCAATCGATGACAGGATTTGTAGACCGTAGCCACGGAATACCTAAAATAATCGGAAAATGAGGAGAAGAAATTACCATGAAAACAAGGGTCTCCTGCTGACCTGGCTTCATCACGCATTCTAGCGGTACTGTTTCCCGATCAACTGGTCCAGAGATTAACGGAGATCCGTCTACCGTCTCCATGGTAACCGGTGAGGATCTTTGCTGAGTCCGGATACCATGTTTCCTGGCAAAAGAAGAGTCCATGAAATTTCCCCCTGCCCCAGAGTCTATCATTGCAGAGGTAGGTATTAGCTGTCCCTCCCACCGGATCTGAATGGGAAGCGAGCAATGGGTATATTTCCCTTCTGAGTCCTTCGGTGAGGTTGACATTACAGTCAAGGGAAATACCGCATCCAAGTGTCCACTTGCCTCAGAGATATCGGACTCTGCGTCCGTGTTGTCACACTCTGCCATGGCTGCCAATACCTTATTTGGGCGATTTGGACGTTTCGGGCAGTCGATCAAGAAATGGTCCGATTGACCGCAATAGAAACACAAACGCTCACGGAGCCGGTGTTCACGACGTTCGTTGGTCTCTCGCTTTTGCAGAGAGTCCACTTACATAGGAACGTCCTCGGCCTCCCGTGGCGTCCTGAGAGCGGGTTCTCTGGAAGGAAACGCAAAGTTGTTTACACGGTTTACAGCTGCCCATTTTTCCTGTCTACGTTCCATCAAGCGGGTATCAATACGCACACAGTGCTGGAGAAACAGTTCAAAATCCCCTGGAGATTCGGAACGAGCTAACTCGTCCTTGATGGTACCGGACAAACCTTTTCTGAAAACAGACAATAATGCATTGTTTCCCCAGTCGGTGTCTACCACTAACCTCTTGAACTCAGTGGCGTATTCAACGACAGAACGCTTTCCCTGACGTAAGGAAAGGAGAGCCGATTCAGCGGTAGCATGGCGATTCGGATCATCAAACATTTGCGCCATTGCGGTCAGAAAGTCATCCAGGTGATTTAAACGAATGTCCCGATTCTCTATCATAGGATTAGCCCAAGCCAGTGCTCGTGAGGTTAGTAACATGATTATACATAACACTTTTGACCGGTCAGAATGGTAATAATCAGCATGTACATCAAAAAACAGTATACATTGGTTAACAAATCCACGAAACTGACTACGATCACCATTGAAACGGAATGGGGGTAACCTAGGCATACCGGCAGCTGATACGGACGTAGTGGGGACGGCTTCCTGAGCCTCCACTCTGACTTGCAAATCCTGAATAGCCGGACCCAGTACCTGGTGATCATGGCCCAGCTGTGCCTCCACATCTCTAAGTTTGGTTTGTACCGCCTCCATCTCCTGCTGTAAGGAGTTAATCATGGAAAAGAGCTGATCTACTCGTGTCTCAGTCATTGCCCCAGCGAAATCCTCTTATGGCCTGAGTATAATGTAATACTATTGTATGTTCTGAGGATTTCGATAGCGTTAGGGCAATGACAACCAGAGACGAGTTCTTGGTACAAGATGTTTATAATATGTAACCACGGTAGGTACAGAACGGAACAAACACAGCAGAACAAACACACGAAATACTTTCCCGAAACGGAGCGAAGGGAATTCCCGGGGCCACGCACCGGACTCCCCCAGGGAGACCACCAGAGCGAACCCCTATACAGGGACTGTCCGGCAATCACCCCGGAAGGCCTAAATGCGCAGCAGCCGGGACACAAGGGGCAAGTGGTAAAGTCCAGGAGTGTCCATACGGGATGATAGTCCAGAGTGGTTACAAACCGGAAGGAACCGGGCAGAAGTGCTGAACACAGACGGCAGACGGAGTCCAGGCACAGCTTGAAGAAACCGGGTATGGTCCAGAGTCGGTCGGTATTCTTTCAGGAGGATCCAAAGGCAATCAGGAATTAGAAGCAGCAAGGCAGGAGCACACAGCAAGCAGTATACTCAGGCACTGGACTAGGCTTAGAGGCGGCCTTTTAAGCAGCTGGACAGGAAGTAGGGCAACAGAACAGTAAACTCCATGTTAACCGAGGGCAAGCTTTTGTCAAAAGAGAACTGGAAAACCCGGAAACCTGACACTCTGGTAAACCAAGGTGATGGTGGCCGGTGCCGTGGCCGGTTGTGTTCTGGTCCCCCACCCAGCTGGTGGTCTCTATCCTTTTCCTGCACTGCTTTGTGTAAGGTGGACTTTCCTAGTGTGAAACTCAGGAGTCCACTCCCGGCTGAATGTGGCCTAAGGAGCCGTGCCCGCAGACGCTGGCCCGTGGGATCTATGGGCCTTGGCGGTGACCTCTTATCCCTAATCGGTGCGCTGTTGTCTTCTATGAGGGACTTTGGGTGGGACAGGACCTCTAGTCCTGGCCTCAATCGGTTAATAAACCAGTTCCAGTAGGTTCTGGTTCCTGGCTTCAGGGTCCGAGTACCCCACTTTGTGCTACGATTTCCGGGTTGGTTCCCCATGTTGGTAACGGCGGGCTCCTACCCTGGCCCGCTCCACTTCGGTTCCACCGAGCCGTCTTTCCATCTCCTGTTGACGGAGACCACCGTCTGCCTCCTAGCCAAGGCACCAGGGCTCCTACCCTGGCACCGCTCAACTTGGACTTCACTGCTGGAGCTACCTCTAGCTCCAGCCCACACTCCTCTCCAAACTGAACTCTAGACTAGGCTTGACTTCTTTTCCCGCCCCCGGGCTGTCTGGACCCCTGGGTGGGCATGTTCCAACTGTCTGGTCACGCCCACTGGTGTGTTTATCTGTCCCTAAGGGGGGGTGACTAGGGTTTACTGGTTGGCTGTGTGTTTCCTAGTGAGGGAAGGTGTTATGCAGGGGTCTATTTGTGACTACCTGGTTTTGCCAGGGCGTCACAAAAGCATTATTAGTATTGTTTTTTTTAAATGATTATGAACTTGTTTTCTTTGCATTATTTGAGGTGTCTGAAAGCAATGCATTTTTTTGTTACTTTGACCATTTCTCATTTTCAGGAAATAAATACAAAATGTATTGCTTGGAAATTCAGAGACATGTTGTCAGTAGTTTATAGAATAAAAGAACAATTTACATTTGACTCAAAAATATACCTAGAAAGAGAAAAATCAGAAAAACTGAAAATTTTGCAGTGGTCACTTAATTTTTGCCAGAGCTGTGTATAACGCTTTTTTTACTTCTGTAAATACTCTTTGTCCTCACCCTCCACTCTGGGACATTACGTCACACATCAGGGGGCATGGCCTGCTCCCTGCTGTTAATAAAATACAGTCTCCTGATAATATCTGCTTCTCTGCAGTCTGAGAACAAGGGTTGTGCCCATGCCCCCTGTTCTTGGACAGAAGTGGATATTATCAGGGGGCTGGCTATTAACAGCAGGCCCCCTGATATATGACGTAATGTCCCAGAGAGGAGGGGGAGCACGAAGGAGCAGCTCCTGTCACACTGAATTGCAGGTATTGTAAGGATAATAGAACTTCATTGTGCATCTCATCTTTATAGTTTATGAAGGTAGGGACAGTGCAAGAATTGTTTAACTCTCTGGAGCATTCCTTTACGACTTTTTAATCTATCATATTGTGTTAAGGTCCAGAAAAATGTTTTCCCACAGGTGTATCTGCCATGCCCCAGGCCCTTGGGATACTTGATTCCGGTCCGGAGGATAACGGGGATCACTGTCACAGGTGGCCGTGCCCGGTTCCGTGACCTGGGGGGGGCGCGCTCGGTAACAGGGTTATTTTGTATGTCACTCGCGACGCCACTGGCGTGTTGCGGTAATAAGATGTCCCACCGCTGCTGTGGTTTTAGGGACAGATTGTATAGCAACAAGTGTGTTGGCGCTCTCCACCAATAGGGGCTTAAGTCCCATGTAGGTGTGCTGCACCTTGTGGTGCACCAGTAACAGACACAACACAATTCTTCTAGATTCATCAGTATTTACTCACTGGATGTTGCAAATAGTTTGGTACGGCTGGTCAACCGACTTTCTTTTGTCCCAGTGCTGACGTGAGACCCAGTTGAGCCCTCCGTGCACATGCAGATTTGATGATCCCCTTGCCTGAAGCTATTGGTGACCTGCAGCGCTCCGCTCCTTTGTTTTTCCGGGCCCAGTATGACAGGCCTGGAGGTCCCTTGTGGGGTAAGCTACTTCTCGGTGCCCTCTCCTAGGTCCTATATATGAGGCTGTGTCCCTGAGCCTATGGGTGGTGTGGTACCCTGGAAGTCACCACACACGGCTGGATCAACAGACCGCCTGTAGCTGTCGTCTACTCTGGGGTCCAATACCTCGTCGTGCATAGTACCTGGGATCTTCTGTCTACCCTCAGGCTACTACCTCCTTGTCACCCTTTGGGGTCTCCTCACAATCCTTACACTCTTCTCAATGACTCCTTTCAACTGTCACTCCTTCAACCATCGTTTTTCCTCTGCCTACTCTGCCTAGCAACCCCTGTCGCTTCCCACTAGCCACGCCCCTTTCCCATGCTAATAGCTAAGGGATTGGGTCTCACATCTGCCCACTGTTAACCCTCTACATCAGGGGTGGGCAATTAATTTTTCCATGGGGCCGCATAAGAAATTGGGATGGTTTTAGAGGGCTGGACTAATATACAGTATATATATATATGTATATGTGTATATATATATGTATATATCTATATGTGTATATATGTATATGTGTGTGTGTATGTATATGTATGTATGTATGCATGTATGTGTGTGTGTGTGTGTGTGTGCGTGTATACACACACACACAGCCGGGCCTCCTACATACAAGCACGCATGCGCACACGCACACACACACACACACACACACACACACAGCCAGGCCTCCTACATGCGCACACACACACACACACACACACACACACACACACACACACACACACAGCCAGGCCTCCTATACACATGCATATATACACACACACACACACACACAGAGCCAGGCCTCCTACATACATACACACAGCCAGGCCTCCTATACACGTGCATACATATACACACCACACACACACACACACACACAGCCAGGCCTCCTATACACATGCATACATATACACAAACACACACACACACACACAGCCAGGCCTCCTATACACATGCATACACACACACACACAGAGCCAGGCCTTCTACATACATACACACAGCCAGGCCTCCTATACACATGCATACATATACACACACACACACAGCCAGGCCTCCTATACACATGCATACATATACACAAACACACACACACAGCCAGGCCTCCTACACACACACACACACACAGCCAGGCCTCCTACATACACACACACACACACACACACACACACACACATACACAGCCAGGCCTCCTATACACATGCATACATACATAAATACATACACACACACACACACACAGCCAGGCCCCTTATACACATGCATATATACATATATACACACACACACACAAGCCTCCTACATACACACATACACACACAGCCAGGCCTCCTATACACATACATACACACACATACACACAAGCCTCCTACATACACACACACACACAGCCAGGCCTCCTATACACATACATACACACACACACACACACACAGAACCACGTATGTGTATTTACCTTAAAAAAAGTGTCTGTACATGCAGTGGAGCTGGCCTCAGCGGAGAGCAGAAACAGTGCAGGAAGTCAGGAATCAGCTTCTTTGAAGTGAAGCTCTGGCCCCGCCCCCAGGTCTGTTTCCATAGAGCAGTGTGTGTGCAGCTGCCGGCCTCCTGTCACTGCAGACAGGGAGCTTCAGGGCCGGACCGGCCGCACACACCAATGAGACAGATAGTCGGGCGGCCCCCCTCCCCCCATTGTCCCCGCAGGTTACTAGTAACCACTCACCTCTCCCTTCTTACTGTCCCTCCTCATGCAACTCCGTACGAGCCCCCCGCTGAGCTGCTTCTCTTTTGCATGCCCAGGCTGCGCCGATGCTGTATTCCTAGGAGCCCCCGCCGCTGCTTCTCTCCGTGCGGCCCCGACTGCTGCAACTTCTTCTCCTGCCGGGCGTGAACTTTTCAAATGACACACGCGCGCCGTACTGACGACATCAGGGCGCGCGTGTGTCACACAGAGCATCTGCCGGGCAGGGAACAGAGGACAGATTCCTGCGTTCCGCTGCCTGCACTGTGCAGCGCTGCAGGATCTGTTCCCTGCACGGCACGCAGCGTGTGATGACGGTGATCTGACCAGGGACCTCCCCGGAGCCTGGAGCTCTGTCAACAGGTCAGATTGCTCTCATCACTGACCAGCAAGGACGCCCTGAACCAGGCGGGCCGGTCACAGAGAGTAGGCGGGCCAGATGTGGCCCGCGGGCCGCTTCTTGCCCAGGTCTGCTCTACATGCTGCACCCAGTTCTCAGGGAATGTGCCCCTACCTGTGTGTGAGGTGTGGGTTGTCAGCAGAGGGCGTTCCAGAAAGCCTTAGGATCCTGCAGACCACTGGGGTAGCATACCCCAGGGTGCTGCATATCCAGTTCATTCTTTATAATATGCCTGTTTAGATTTATCCCTTGTTTGTAGTTTTGTTTAGTTTTCTCAATAGGCACCTTGTGCATTGTATCATGTATACCACATTGAAGTATGTACATGAAAAGAAATTTATGATCTTATTGTCCTGATTTGTGTTGAGTTTACGGACTGTACAGTTAGGTCCAGAAATATTTGGAAAGTGACACAATTTTCGCGAGTTGGGCTCTGCATGCCACCACATTGGATTTGAAATGAAACCTCTACAACAGAATTCAAGTGCAGATTGTAACGTTTAATTTGAAGGTTTGAGCAAAAATATCTGATAGAAATTGTAGGAATTGTACACATTTCTTTACAAACACTCCACATTTTAGGAGGTCAAAAGTAATTGGACAAATAAACCAAACCCAAACAAAATATTTTTATTTTCAATATTTTGTTGCGAATCCTTTGGAGGCAATCACTGCCTTAAGTCTGGAACCCATGGACATCACCAAGCGCTGGGTTTCCTCCTTCTTAATGCTTTGCCAGGCCTTTACAGCCGCAGCATTCAGGTCTTGCTTGTTTGTGGGTCTTTCCGTCTTAAGTCTGGATTTGAACAAGTGAAATGCATGCTCAATTGGGTTAAGATCTGGTGATTGACTTGGCCATTGCAGAATGTTCCACTTTTTTGCACTCATGAACTCCTGGGTAGCTTTGGCTATATGCTAGGGGGCATTGTCCATCTGTACTATGAAGCGCCGTCCGATCAACTTTGCGGCATTTGGCTGAATCTGGGCTGAAAGTATATCCCGGTACACTTCAGAATTCATCCGGCTACTCTTGTCTGCTGTTATGTCATCAATAAACACAAGTGACCCAGTGCCATTGAAAGCCATGCATGCCCATGCCATCACGTTGCCTCCACCATGTTTTACAGAGGATGTGGTGTGCCTTGGATCATGTGCCGTTCCCTTTCTTCTCCAAACTTTTTTCTTCCCATCATTCTGGTACAGGTTGATCTTTATCTCATCTGTCCATAGAATACTTTTCCAGAACTGAGCTGGCTTCATGAGGTGTTTTTCAGCAAATTTAACTCTGGCCTGTCTATTTTTGGAATTGATGAATGGTTTGCATCTAGATGTAAACCCTTTGTATTTACTTTCATGGAGTCTTCTCTTTACTGTTGACTTAGAGACAGATACACCTACTTCACTGAGAGTGTTCTGGACTTCAGTTGATGTTGTGAACGGGTTCTTCTTCACCAAAGAAAGTATGCGGCGATCATCCACCACTGTTGTCATCCGTGGACGCCCAGGCCTTTTTGAGTTCCCAAGCTCACCAGTCAATTCCTTTTTTCTCAGAATGTACCCGACTGTTGATTTTGCTACTCCAAGCATGTCTGCTATCTCTCTGATGGATTTTTTCTTTTTTTTCAGCCTCAGGATGTTCTGCTTCACCTCAATTGAGAGTTCCTTAGACCGCATGTTGTCTGGTCACAGCAACAGCTTCCAAATGCAAAACCACACACCTGTAATCAACCCCAGACCTTTTAACTACTTCATTGATTACAGGTTAACGAGGGAGACGCCTTCAGAGTTAATTGCAGCCCTTAGAGTCCCTTGTCCAATTACTTTTGGTCCCTTTAAAAAGAGGAGGCTATGCATTACAGAGCTATGATTCCTAAACCCTTTCTCCGATTTGGATGTGAAAACTCTCATATTGCAGCTGGGAGTGTGCACTTTCAGCCCATATTATATATATAATTGTATTTCTGAACATGTTTTTATAAACAGCTAAAATAAAAAAACTTGTGTCACTGTCCAAATATTTCAGGCCCTGACTGTATGTATCTGTATAATAAAAGAATTAAAGCATTTACTAAATAGGAAAAAATTGGCATATAAATTGAGACAAAAAGAAAATGAAAATGATACAACAAGACTTGAAGAACAGAATAAAAGATGCCAGAATTAAGGTAGAAAATAAATTGTCACATTATAACTCCAGAGAGGTGTGGTCAGGAATTAAATGACTAACTGGGTTTAAGGCAAAGTCATAGCATGGGGGAGGAGGACTGGACAGGGCTAATGAAATGATTACGTTTTTCAACCAATTCAGCATGTGCAGTGCCAACAGGGAGCGGTGATGGAGCTGGGGAACATTCTGCAACATTGATATTGGGGGATGAATGGACTGATTTCATAGTCTCCCAAAAATGATGTGAGGTGACAATTTAGGAAACTAAACATAGGCAAACCAGTGGGGCCAGACGGACTCAGTCCATATGTTCTAAAACTGTGTGCTGTATTTCAGTATCTAACTGGAGTCTACAATCACAGATGGTACCAGTTTTATGGAAGACTTCCTCCTGGTTCCAGTACCCAAGACTATTTTTCCTGCATCTCTAAGGCTACTTTCACACATCCGGTTTTTGCTCTGCGGCACAATACGGCGCTCTGCAGAAAAACCGCATTGTGCCGCATGGGCTTGCGTTCCGTCCGGTTTTTGCCGCATGTGGCAGATTTAGCTGATGCCGCTGCCGGATAGAACGTTGCCTGCAACGTTTTTTGCTCCGGCAAAAAAACGCATCGCGCCGCATGCGGTTTCTTCCACTGCGCATGCTCAGTAGCATGCCGCAACCGGAAAAAAACGGACGGGCCGCATGTAAAAACTTATGCAAAGGATGCGGTGTTTTCGCCGCATCCGTTGCATAGGTTTCACAGACGGATTGAGCCGCACTGCTCAAACTGGATGTGTGAAAGTAGCCTAAACGACTATCGTCCTGTAGCATTAACATTGTTTGTTATGAAGTCCTTGGAAAGATTAGTGCTTACTTGATTCAGAGGGTCAGGGCTTTTGCTGACCCCCTACAGTTTGCTTACCACCAGGGCCGTATTTGCCACTAGGCACCCGTGGTCCCGTGCCTGGGGCGGCACGTTGCGAGGGTTGAGAGGGAGGAGAGGCGCACTTCTGCCTATTTAAATACACGGCGGGCGCCAGGCATAGTGAGCTGATTAACCCCGGAAGTTCCAGCGCCTGCACTTCCGGTGTCAGAGACGCGCGGGCACGTCAATCAGCTCACTGCCCCGTGCTGCAGTGTCCAATGCTGCAGACGTCAGACGCCGCGGAGGAGGACGCGACTGAAGCTGGAGCCAGCCAGAAGAGGATGATCAGCAGAGCAGGGCAGCCGGCAGCGGAGCAGGTATGTGCTAAGGCAGAGACTAGAATGTATGGGCACCTTCCAGGTTAGTTGATGATCGTTGCGATTCCTCTTTTTGTCCACTATAATCATGCAAGGGGAGGCTGGGGGGAGAGAGGCTGAGGCTGGGGGGAGGCTGGGAAGAGAGAGAGAGGCTGGGGGGAGGCTGGGAAGAGAGAGGCTGAGGCTGGGAAGAGAGAGAGGCTGAGGCTGGTGGGAGGCTGGGAAGAGAGAGAGGCTGGGGGGAGGCTGGGAAGAGAGAGGCTGAGGCTGGGAAGAGAGAGAGGCTGAGGCTGGGGGGAGGCTGGGAAGAGAGAGAGGCTGAGGCTGGGAAAAGAGAGAGGCTGAGGCTGGGGGAGGCTGGGAAGAGAGAGACTGAGGCTGGGGGAGAGAGAGGCTGATGCTGGGGGAGAGAGAGGCTGATGCTGGGGGAGAGAGAGGCTGATGCTGGGGAAGAGAGAGAGGCTGATGCTGGGGAAGAGAGAGAGGCTGGTGCTGGGGTCAGAGAGGCTGATGCTGGGGGATGCTGGGGGAGAGAGAGGCTGATGCTGGGGGAGGCTGGGGAGAGAGAGGCTGATGCTGGAGGAGGCTAGGGAAGAGAGAGGCTGATGCTGGGGGAGAGAGAGGCTGATGCTGGGGGAGGCTGGGGGAGAGAGAGGCTGATGCTGGGGGAGAGAGGCTGATGCTAGGGGAGGCTGGAGAAGAGAGAGGCTGAAGCTAGGGGAGGCTGGGGGGAGAGAGGCTGATGCTGGGGGAGGCTGGGGAGAGAGAGGCTGAAGCTGGGGGAGGCTGGGGGGAGAGAGACTGATGCTGGGGAGAGAGAGGCTGATGCTGGGGAGGCTGGGGGGAGAGAGACTGATGCTGGGGGAGGCTGGGAGGAGGGAGGCTGATGCTGGGGGAGGCTGGGAGGAGGGAGGCTGATGCTGGGGGAGGCTGGGGGGAGAGAGACTGATGCTGGGGGAGGCTGGGAGGAGGGAGGCTGATGCTGGGGGAGGCTGGGAGGAGGGAGGCTGATGCTGGGGGAGGCTGGGAGGAGGGAGGCTGATGCTGGGAGAGGCTGGGAGCAGAAAGGCTGATGCTGGGGGAGGCTCATGCTGGGAGGAGAGGCTGATGCTGGGGGAGGCTGGGAGGAGAGAGGCTTTGCTGGGGTCAGAGAGGCTGGTGCTGGGGGAGGCTGGGGGAGAGAGAAGCTGATGCTGGGGGAGAGAGAGGCTGATGCTGGGGGAGAGAGAGGCTGATGGTGGTTGAGAGAGAGGCTGATGCTGGGGGAGAGAGAGGCTGGTGCTGGGGTCAGAGAGGCTGATGCTGGGGGAGGCTGGGGGAGAGAGAGGCTGATGCTGGGGGAGGCTGGGGAGAGAGGCTGATTCTGGGGGAGAGAGAGGCTGATGCTGGGAGAAGCTGGGGGAGAGAGAGGCTGATGCTGGGGGAGGCTGGGGAGAGTGAGGCTGATGCTGGGGGAGGCTGGGGAGAGTGAGGCTGATGCTGGGGGAGGCTGGGGGGAGAGAGACTGATGCTGGGGGAGGCTGGGAGGAGGGAGGCTGATGCTGGGGGAGGCTGGGAGGAGGGAGGCTGATGCTGGGAGAGGCTGGGAGCAGGGAGGCTGATGCTGGGGGAGGCTAGGAGGAGAGGCTGATGCTGGGGGAGGCTCATGCTGGAAGGAGAGGCTGATGCTGGGGGAGGCTGGGAGGAGAGAGGCTGGTGCTGGGGTCAGAGAGGCTGGTGCTGGGGGAGGCTGGGGGAGAGAGAGGCTGATGCTAGGGGAGGTTGGGGGAGAGAGAGGCTGGTGCTGGGGGAGAGAGAGGCTGGTGCTGGAGTCAGAGAGGCTGATGCTGGGGTCAGAGAGGCTGATGCTGGGGGAGGCTGGGGGAGAGAGAGGCTGATGCTGGGGGAGGCTGGGGAGAGAGTCTGATGCTGGGGGAGAGAGAGGCTGATGCTGGGAGAGGCTGGGGGAGAGAGAGGCTGATGCTGGGGGAGGCTGGGGAGAGTGAGGATGATGCTGGGGGAGGCTGGGGGGAGAGAGACTGATGCTGGGGGAGGCTGGGAGGAGGGAGGCTGATGCTGGGGGAGGCTGGGAGGAGGTAGGCTGAGAGGAGGGAGGCTGATGCTGGGGGAGGCTGGGAGGAGGGAGGCTGATGCTGGGAGAGGCTGGGAGCACGGAGGCTGATGCTGGGGGAGGCTGGGAGGAGAGGCTAATGCTGGGGGAGGCTCATGCTGGAAGGAGAGGCTGATGCTGGGGGAGGCTGGGAGGAGAGAGGCTGGTGCTGGGGTCAGAGAGGCTGGTGCTGGGGGAGGCTGGGAGAGAGAGGCTGATGCTAGGGGAGGCTGGGGGAGAGAGAGGCTGATGCTGGGGGAGAGAGAGGTTGATGCTGGGGTCAGGGAGGCTGATGCTGGGGTCAGAGAGGCTGATGCTGGGGGAGGCTGGGGGAGAGAGAGGCTGATGCTGGGGGAGGCTGGGGAGAGAGGCTGATGCTGGGGGAGAGAGAGGCTGATGCTGGGAGAGGCTGGGGGAGAGAGAGGCTGATGCTGGGGGAGGCTGGGGAGAGTGAGGCTGATGCTGTAGGAGGCTGGGGAGAGTGAGGCTGATGCTGGGGGAGGCTGGGGGAAGAGAGACTGATGCTGGGGGAGGCTGGGAGGAGGGAGGCTGATGCTGGGGGAGGCTGGGAGGAGGGAGGCTGATGCTGGGGGAGGCTGGGAGGAGGGAGGCTGATGCTGGGGGAGGCTGGGAGGAGGGAGGCTGATGCTGGGAGAGGCTGGGAGCAGGGAGGCTGATGCTGGGGGAGGCTGGGAGGAGAGGCTGATGCTGGGGGAGGCTCATGCTGGGGTCAGACAGGCTGATGCTGGGGTCAGAAAGGCTGATGCTGGGGTCAGAGAGGCTGATGCTGGGGTCAGAGAGGCTGATGCTGGGGGAGGCTGGGGGAGAGAGAGGCTGATGCTGGGGGAGAGAGAGGCTGATGCTGGGGGAGTCTCATGCTGGAAGGAGAGGCTGATGCTGGGGGAGGCTGGGAGGAGAGAGGCTGGTGCTGGGGTCAGAGAGGCTGGTGCTGGGGGAGGCTGGGGGAGAGAGAGGCTGATGCTAGGGGAGGCTGGGGGAGAGAGAGGCTGATGCTGGGGGAGAGAGAGGTTGATGCTGGGGGAGAGAGAGGCTGATGCTGGGGTCAGAGAGGCTGATGCTGGGGGAGGCTGGGGGAGAGAGAGGCTGATGCTGGGGAAGGCTGGGGAGAGAGGCTGATGCTGGGGGAGAGAGAGGCTGATGCTGGGAGAGGCTGGGGGAGAGAGAGGCTGATGCTGGGGGAGGCTGGGGAGAGTGAGGCTGATGCTGGGGGAGGCTTGGGGGGAGACTGATGCTGGGGGAGGCTGGGGGAGAGAGAGGCTGATGCTAGGGGAGGCTGGGGGAGAGAGAGGCTGATGCTGGGGGAGAGAGAGGTTGATGCTGGGGGAGAGAGAGGCTGATGCTGGGGGAGAGAGAGGCTGATGCTGGGGTCAGAGAGGCTGATGCTGCGGGAGGCTGGGGGAGAGAGAGGCTGATGCTGGGGGAGGCTGGGGAGAGAGGCTGATGCTGGGGGAGGCTGGGGGAGAGGCTGATGCTGGGGGAGGCTCATGCTGGGAGGAGAGGCTGATGCTGGGAGGAGAGAGGCTGATGCTGGGGGAGGCTGGGAGGAGAGAGGCTGGTGCTGGGGTCAGAGAGGCTGGTGCTGGGGGAGGCTGGGGGAGAGAGAGGCTGATGCTGGGGGAGAGAGAGGCTGATGCTGGGGGATAGAGAGGCTGATGCTGGGGGAGAAAGAGGCTGATGCTGGGGGAGAGAGAGGCTGGTGCTGGGGTCAGAGAGGCTGATGCTGGGGGAGGCTGGGGGAGAGAGAGGCTGATGCTGGGGGAGGCTGGGGAGAGAGGCTGATGCTGGGGGGAGAGAGAGGCTGATGCTGGGGGAGAGAGAGGCTGATGCTGGGGGAGAGAGAGGCTGATGCTGGGGGAGGCTGGGGAGAGTGAGGCTGATGCTGGGGAAGGCTGGGGAGAGTGAGGCTGATGCTGGGGGACGCTGGGGGAAGAGAGACTGATGCTGGGGGAGGCTGGGAGGAGGGAGGCTGATGCTGGGGGAGGCTGGGAGGAGGGAGGCTTATGCTGGGGGAGGCTGGGAGGAGGGAGGCTGATGCTGGGAGAGGCTGGGAGCAGAGAGGCTGATGCTGGGGGAGGCTCATGCTGGGAGGAGAGGCTGATGCTGGGGGAGGCTGGGAAGAGAAAGGCTGGTGCTGGGGTCAGAGACGCTGGTGCTGGGGGAGGCTGGGGGAGAGAGAGGCTGATGCTGGGGTTGAGAAAGGCTGATGCTGGGGGAGAGAGAGGCTGATGCTGGGGGAGAGAGAGGCTGGTGCTGGGGTCAGAGAGGCTGATGCAGGGGGAGGCTGGGGGAGAGAGTGGCTGATGCTGGGGGAGGCTGGGGAGAGAGGCTGATGCTGGGAGAGGCTGGGGGAGAGAGAAGCTGATGGGGGAGGCTGGGGGAGAGAGAGGCTGATGCTGGGGGAGGCTGGGGAGAGTGAGGCTGATGCTGGGGGAGGCTGGGGGGAGAGAGACTGATGCTGGGGGAGGCTGGGAGGAGGGAGGTTGATGCTGGGGGAGGCTGGGAGGAGGGAGGCTGATGCTGGGGGAGGCTGGGAGGAGGGAGGCTGATGCTGGGGGAGGCTGGGAGGAGGTAGGCTGATGCTGGGAGAGGCTGGGAGCAGGGAGGCTGATGCTGGGGGAGGCTGGGAGGAGAGGCTGTTGCTGGGGGAGGCTCATGCTGGAAGGAGAGGCTGATGCTGGGGGAGGCTGGGAGGAGAGAGGCTGGTGCTGGGGTCAGAGAGGCTGGTGCTGGGGGAGGCTGGGGGAGAGAGAGGCTGATGCTAGGGGAGGCTGGGGGAGAAAGAGGCTGATGCTGGGGGAGAGAGAGGCTGGTGCTGGGGTCAGAGAGGCTGATGCTGGGGTCAGAGAGGCTGATGCTGGGGGAGGCTGGGGGAGAGAGAGACTGATGCTGGGGGAGGCTGGGGAGAGAGGCTGATGCTGGGGGAGAGAGAGGCTGATGCTGGGAGAGGCTGGGGGAGAGAGAGGCTGATGCTGGGGGAGGCTGGGGAGAGTGAGGATGATGCTGGGGGAGGCTGGGGAGAGTGAGGCTGATGCTGGGGGAGGCTGGGGGGAGAGAGACTGATGCTGGGGGAGGCTGGGAGGAGGGAGGCTGATGCTGGGGGAGGCTGGGAGGAGGGAGGCTGATGCTGGGAGAGGCTGGGAGCAGGGAGGCTGATGCTGGGGGAGGCTGGGAGGAGAGGCTGATGCTGGGGGAGGCTCATGCTGGGAGGAGAGGCTGATGCTGGGGGAGGCTGGGAGGAGAGAGTCTGGTGCTGGGGTCAGAGAGGCTGGTGCTGGGGGAGGCTGGGGGAGAGAGAGGCTGATGCTAGGGGAGGCTGGGGGAGAGAGAGGCTGATGCTGGGGGAGAGAGAGGCTGATGCTGGGGGAGAGAGAGGCTGATGCTGGGGGAGAGAGAGGCTGGTGCTGGGGGAGAGAGAGGCTGGTGCTGGGGGAGAGAGAGGCTGGTGCTGGGGGAGGCTGGGGGAGAGAGAGGCTGCTGCTGGGGGAATGGGAGAGAGGGGCCAATCCTAGAGACAGAGGACAAGGGTTGAGGGATAGTGCAATGACAAAATTGATGGGGGGGAGTGTAAGGACTCAGAATAAGAGGGGGGCAGCATTGGGAGCTCATTATGGAGAAGGGGCAGCATGTGTGGGCTCAGTATGGAGTGGGGCAATGTAGGGGAGTCAATATCAAGAGTGGGGTAGTGTGTGTGTGTGGAGGGGGGGTCTCAACATAAGCGTTAGTGTGGTGGTCTTAGTATGATGAGTGGGGCAGCATGGAGGTGTCATTATGGAAAAGAGTAAGGCAACATTAGGAGCTCATGGAGAGGGGCAGCATGCATGGGACATTGTGAGGAGGGAACAGCATGCATGGGATTCTGTGAGGAGGGGGCAGCATGCATGGGACATTGTGAGGAGGGGGCAGCATGCATGGGATACTGTGAGGAGGGGGCAGCATGCATGGGACACTGTGAGGAGGGGGCAGCATGCATGGGATACTGTGAGGAGGGGGCAGCATGCATGGTATACTGTGAGGAGGGGGCAGCATGCATGGGACACTGTGAGGATGGGGCAGCATGCATGGGACACTGTGAGGAGGGGGCAGCATGCATGGGACACTGAGGAGGGGGCAGTATGTTGTGAGGACAGTGTGCAGATCATATTTCATAATCGAGGAAGGTGTGGTGGGTATAATTTATGAGGACAGTGTGGTGTTTTAGTTTATTAGGGGCAGTGTGACAGTCACAGTATATAAGTGAGGATGGTGTGGTGGGAATATTTTATACTCATGCTATGTTTTGATGTGCCTGTGGTGATCCCCATTGGGGGGGGGTTAGTGCCCTTCGTTTCTTATTGATACTTTTTAAAGTGTTTTACAGAGTAGATCTGCCTTAAACAGATGTCGTGTGCGAAAACTCAGTTTTACGTTGTCACTAAGGGGCGCGACCACTTAAAGTGCCTGGGGCAGCACGAAGGCAAAATACAGCCCTTCTTACCAGCATACTGTAGATTGCGGGTAGACGATCCTGTTATGTCTGTTACATGCAGTATGTTTGGTTTTAGACTGAACCACTGTGTGCACAATGTTCTTGATTTCTGTAGGGCATTCAATACCTCACAGCCACTTTTACTACACAGAAAGATGTCGGATATAAAGGTGAATGAGTGGATGAGAAATTGGATAACTGACCACCTTTCATGGGAGAGGCTGTGTTTGGCAGACTATTGAGCAGGGTAGGTGCCCCTCAATGAACGGTGCAGTCGCCCTTTCTTTTCACATTGTATACAGCAGACTCCGTATAAATCTGATTTTTGCCACCTTCAAAAATTTACAGAAGTCTCTCTAGTAGTCGGATGTTTTAGGGAGAGCCAGGGTGATGAGGAATATAGAAGGGTGGAGTCAGATTTTGTGGATTGGTGCCATACTAACCACCTACAACTAAACATAAGGAAAACTAAGGGGTTGCTGGTTAATTAGAGCAGGAGAAATATGGAAGGTTTACCTGCCACTATTTCTGGTCAGGAGGTGGAGCAGGTCGAGAGTTACAAATATTTGAGGGTCCAATTGGACAGCAAACTAGATTGGAGGAGCCATACAGAGAGGCTTTACAAGAAGGGGATGAACAAAGTTTACTGCCTACGAAAACTAAGATCATTCAACGTGTGCGGCAAAATGTTAGAAATGTTCTACCAATCCATAGTGCCAAGTGCCATCTTTTTCGCAGTCATAAACTGGGGAAGTAGTGTGCGAGTGGCTGATGCCAATAAGCTCAATAAACTTATCAACAAGGAAGGCAAGCTCGGCAGTGGGCCGCCATCTTGAAACTCGATGACGTAGTGGAGAAAAGAAGTCAGAAGAAGTGTATGGCGATAATGAACAATTAATACACACACCCATTATAGGAGCTGTTCATGAGACAGAGGAGCACATTCAGTAACTGTCTAATCCTACCAAGATGTAAGAAGGAAAGATACAAGAAATCGTTTGTGTTGGCTGCTATGGGAATGTATAACAATTACCTAAGGGTGAAATCCTCAAAGTGAATGTTGTTGTATTGGTTTACCATCGTATTTGTATTTTTTTAATCAGTAAACTATAAAAAGAAATCATATACTGTAAGGGGCACTTTGCACACTGCGACATCGCAGGTGCGATGTCGGTGGGGTCAAATTGAAAATGACGCACTTCCGGCATCGCATGCGACATCGCAGTGTGTAAAGGCTGGATGATACGATTAACGAGCGCAAAAGCGTCGTAATCGTATCATCGGTACAGCGTCGGCGTAATCCATAATTATGCTGACGCAATGGTCCGATGTTGTTCCTCGCTCCTGCGGCAGCACACATCGCTGTGTGTGAAGTCGCAGGAGCGAGGAACGTCTCCTACCGGCCTCACTGCGGCTTCCGTAGGATATGCGGAAGGAAGGAGGTGGGCAGGATGTTTACATCCTGCTCATCTCCGCCCCTCCGCTCTGATTGGCCGCCTGCCGTGTGACGTCGCAGTGATGTCGCACGACCCGCCCCCTTAACAAGGAGGCGGGTCGCCGGCCACAGGGACGTCGCACGGCAGGTGAGTGTGTGTGTGAAGCTGGCGTAGCGATAACTTTCGCTACGCCAGCTATCACCACATATCGCTGCTGCGACGGGGGCGGGCACTATCGCACTCGGCATCGCAGCATCGGCCTGCGATGTCGTAGTGTGCAAAGCCCGCCTAAGTGTGATAACACCATAATTGTACTGACCCAAAGAATAATAATGACAGGTCATTTTTATAGGACAATGAGCTCCATAAGGCCAAAAATTCACTGTCATGATGTTACTGTTAAGTAACAGCATTGTAAAATTTGTGGCAGCACTGAGTTAAGGGAAACAACAAAAGTTTACAAACGGGCATGATCATTTTGAACATGTCCAATCATTTATTCACATGGTAGCTAAGCTACCTCCGGAGATGTCTGACAGTTCCTCACTTCCCTTTCCTCATTAAAAATACACTTATCTGATCCAGGATCAGAAGGAAATTTGTTGGATGCTATTGAAGTATATGATTACCGTAATAAAGGAGGGTTCTGCAACAACGCTATCAACTAAACTATGACGTACTTATAGGGAAATATAATGCCAAGAATTTCATATTTGGTAATTTTAGAGTTTAGTAGTAAATTTTTACATCCATCTGTGCAAAATACAGTTCAGAGCCATGAACAATCATACATGATAAATTAATTCTCCTTAGTTTGACGTCCATCACAACAATAAAGGGTGCGGTGTAGTGTTGGAGGAAGGCTCAAGAGCTTTCCACTAGTAAATACATTCCAACATGTGTAAATTACCTTCACGCTTAATCCTCCTATGACGAAACTAGGAAGCTGATTGTAAGTAGAATAGACATATTCAATGGGTTGTGTATTACTAACACGCACAGAACAGCACATATAAGAAGAGAGGACCAAGCCCTCACAGCTTGTACTTCTGAATGATCGACTTTTTGTAAGGACAGATGGGGTGCTCATCTGTTTACTATATTCTAGATCTTGCATTGTGTGGTCATCCTGTTCGTGCTAAATGGTTTATTATTAGGGGCGGATGCACTTTAGTTAATGAATATGTACTAACACTCTCTTTTCTATCTCTATGGTAACTTGTCTAATGATGTAACAGCATTTAAGCTACTTTAATTGATAAGGTGTTGTTTTATAGGAAGGTGTCTTCGACATGATGATTCTCCTGTATGCAGGGCCGTATTTGCCATTAGGCACTTGAGGGCACGTGCCTAGGGCGGCGCCTTCCAGGGGGGCGGCGCCCAAACCAAAATTTAAAAAAAAAAAAAAAAATTTTTTTTTTAAATCTTCCTCCCTCCTCCAAACTCATTATTAAATCCGGCGCCTTTTTGGAGGAGGGAGGGAGCGCACAGTCATTTATAGTCGCGTCTATAACACGCGACTATAAATGAAACTGTGAGCGTGCCGGCACTTACTTCCGGGGTCAGAGGAGCTGTAATCAGCTCCCCGCCCCGACGTGCTGCCGTGCGCTCACTGTGTGCAGAGGTCACAGGAGCGTGAGGCAGCGCCGCGCAGAGGAGGACGGGAAATGGAGCCGCCGCCGAGGAAGATGAGATGATCCTGCCACCACCACCGCGGAGAACGGGAGGTGCAGCCGCCGGAGATGCCGCCTGGAGCAGGTAAGCGCTTTACAGCCGAAGACAGCGCCGAACAAGCAACCCGGGGGGGGGGGATGCCGGAGGATGTGGGGGCGCAACATGGATGGGGGGATGGAACATGATATGGGGGCGCAACATGGAGGATGGGGGGATGGAACATGATATGGGGGTGCAACATGGAGGATGGGGGGATGCAGCATGATGTGGGGGCGCAACATGGAGGCTGGGGGGGATGCCGCATGATGTGGGGGCGCAACATGGGGGATGGAACATGATATGGGGGCGCAACATGGAGGATGGGGGGGATGGAACATGATGTGGGGGTTCAACATGGAGGATGGGGGGGATGGAACATGATGTAGGGGTTCAACATGGAGGATGGGGGGGATGGAACATGATGTGGGGGCGCAACATGGAGGATGGGGGGGATGGAACATGATGTGGGGGCGCAACATGGAGGATGGGCGGATGGAACATGATGTGGGGGCGCAACATGGAGGATGGGGGGGATGCCGCATGATGTGGGGGTGCAACATGGAGGATGGGGGGATGGAACTTGATATGGGGGCACAACATGGAGGATGGGGGGGATGGAACATGATGTGGGGGTGCAACATGGAGGATGGGGGGATGGAACATGATGTGGGGGCGCAACATGGAGGATGGGGGGATGGAACATGATTTGGGGGCGCAACATGGAGGATGAGGGGGATGGAACATGATGTGGGGGCGCAACATGGAGGATGGGGGGATGGAACATGATGTGGGGGCGCAACATGGAGGATGGGGGGATGGAACATGATGTGGGGGCGCAACATGGAGGATGGGGGGATGGAACATGATGTGGGGGCGCAACATGGAGGATGGGGGGATGGAACATGATGTGGGGGCGCAACATGGAGGATGGGGGGGATGCCGCATGATGTGGGGGCGCAACATGGAGGATGGGGGGGATGCCGCATGATGTGGGGGCGCAACATGGAGGATGGGGGGGATGGAACATGATGTGGGGGCGCAACATGGAGGATTGGGGGGATGGAACATGATATGGGGCGCAACATGGAGGATGGGGGGATGGAACATGATATGGGGGCGCAACATGGAGGATGGGGGGATGGAACATGATATGGGGGCGCAACATGGAGGATGGGGGGGATGCAGCATGATGTGGGGGCGCAACATGGAGGATGGGGGGATGCAGCATGATGTGGGGGTGCAACATGGAGGATGGGGGGGGATGCAGCATGATGTGGGGGCGCAACATGGAGGCTGGGGGGGATGCCGCAGGATGTGGGGGCACAACATGGAGGATGTGGGGGCGCAACATGGAGGATGGGGGGATGGAACATGATGTGGGGGCGCAGCTTGGAGGATGGGGGGGGATGCAGCATGATGTGGGGGCGCAGCATGGAGGATGGGGGGGATGAAGCATGATGTGGGGGCGCAGCATGGAGGATGGGGGGATGGAACATGATGTGGGGGCGCAACATGGAGGATGGGGGGATGGAACATGATGTGGGGGCGCAGCATGGAGGATGGGGGGGATGAAGCATGATGTGGGGGCGCAACATGGAGGATGGGGGGGATGAAGCATGATGTGGGGGCGCAGCATGGAGGATGGGGGGGATGAAGCATGATGTGGGGGCGCAACATGGAGGATGGGGGGGATGAAGCATGATGTGGGGGCGCAACATGGAGGATGGGGGGGATGAAGCATGATGTGGGGGCGCAGCATGGAGGATGGGGGGGATGAAGCATGATGTGGGGGCGCAGCATGGAGGATGGGGGGGATGAAGCATGATGTGGGGGCGCAGCATGGAGGATGGGGGGGATGAAGCATGATGTGGGGGCGCAACATGGAGGATGGGGGGGATGAAGCATGATGTGGGGGCGCAACATGGAGGATAGGGGGGATGAAGCATGATGTGGGGGCGCAACATGGAGGATGGGGGGGATGAAGCATGATGTGGGGGCGCAACATGGAGGATGGGGGGGATGAAGCATGATGTGGGGGCGCAGCATGGAGGATGGGGGGATGAAGCATGATGTGGGGGCGCAGCATGGAGGATGGGGGGGATGAAGCATGATGTGGGGGCGCAGCATGGAGGATGGGGGGGATGAAGCATGATGTGGGGGCGCAGCATGGAGGATGGGGGGGATGAAGCATGATGTGGGGGCGCAGCATGGAGGATGGGGGGGATGAAGCATGATGTGGGGGCGCAGCATGGAGGATGGGGGGGATGAAGCATGATGTGGGGGTGCAGCATGGAGGATGGGGGGGATGAAGCATGATGTGGGGGCGCAGCATGGAGGATGGGGGGGATGAAGCATGATGTGGGGGCGCAGCATGGAGGATGGGGGGGATGAAGCATGATGTGGGGGCGCAACATGGAGGATGGGGGGGATGAAGCATGATGTGGGGGCGCAACATGGAGGATGGGGGGGATGAAGCATGATGTGGGGGCGCAACATGGAGGATGGGGGGGATGAAGCATGATGTGGGGGCGCAACATGGAGGATGGGGGGGATGAAGCATGATGTGGGGGCGCAACATGGAGGATGGGGGGGATGAAGCATGATGTGGGGGCGCAACATGGAGGATGGGGGGATGAAGCATGATGTGGGGGCGCAACATGGAGGATGGGGGGGATGAAGCATGATGTGGGGGCGCAACATGGAGGATGGGGGGGATGAAGCATGATGTGGGGGCGCAACATGGAGGATGGGGGGGATGAAGCATGATGTGGGGGCGCAACATGGAGGATGGGGGGCATGAAGCATGATGTGGGGGCGCAACATGGAGGATGGGGGGGATGAAGCATGATGTGGGGGCGCAACATGGAGGATGGGGGGGATGAAGCATGATGTGGGGGCGCAACATGGAGGATGGGGGGGATGAAGCATGATGTGGGTGCGCAACATGGAGGATGGGGGGATGAAGCATGATGTGGGGGTCCAACATGGAGGATGGGGGGGGATGAAGCATGATGTGGGGGCGCAACATGGAGGATGTGGGGGCGCAACATGGGGATGGAGCAGAATGGCAAAATGGGGGGGGAGGGAAAATGGGCTGCTTAGTGTAGTTTTGATAACATCACTGTTTAATCAGCAGTAGTTATCATTACAGGACTACTTGGTGTGCTGCAGGTAGTCCAGCATATTCATGAGCTCTGTATAACTGCGAGATCTGCAGCAGAGAAAATGACAGCAAACAGCTCAGTAAGTGACATCGCTGGAATCAGGGGCTCTGTCTCTACATTATGCTGCTCTCAGATGGGGGAGCAAAACCTGGTGACAGATTCCCTATACGGGCACCATTGCAGTGTTTGCTGCAGCAGACCAAATAAGAGGGGAGTCTTGGGAGACGCAGGACAATGTGTTGCTAAGAGCGATGACATTTTACTTTTACTCCCAAAATGCCAATTAATCTGCATACACATTTATATAGGGGACGTCGCTCTGGCATGTACAGTTTTAACTTAATATTTTATTATATATATGCAGACTGTTCTGTCCCCCCTGGTGCGGCCGATGTCTTGTTGCAGATGTGCACCCTCCTATTTGCATATTAAAGACAGTCCCTCGTCCTTAGGTGAGAGTCAGTGCTGTCTAAAATCACTTAGCATTTCTGCACGTGTCCTGACACTGGAGGAGCAGAGTAGCACTCCAAGTGTCAGTGTGGGTGCGCCTGCAGTGTGACTGCAGTGTCCGCGTGGGTACGCCTGCAGTGTGACTGCAGTGTCCGCGTGGGTGCGCCTGCAGTGTGACTGCAGTGTCCGCGTGGGTGCGCCTGCAGTGTGACTGCAGTGTCCGCGTGGGTGCGCCTGCAGTGTGACTGCAGTGTCCGCGTGGGTGCGCCTGCAGTGTGACTGCAGTGTCCGCGTGGGTGCGCCTGCAGTGTGACTGCAGTGTCCGCGTGGGTGCGCCTGCAGTGTGACTGCAGTGTCCGCGTGGGTGCGCCTGCAGTGTGACTGCAGTGTCCGCGTGGGTGCGCCTGCAGTGTGACTGCAGTGTCCGCGTGGGTGCGCCTGCAGTATGACTGCAGTGTCCGCGTGGGTGCGCCTGCAGTGTGATGCAGGCACGTTCTGACACCTGGTTGCTGCCTGTATTTGACTGCTGATTCAATGAGGAAGGTTGTTGAAGTGAGCAGACAGCACATCACAGCGCCGTGTCCCCCTCCTCACTGTGCTCCTGTGTTGGATGCACACCCGCACTGACGCTTGAAGTGTGCCGCTGTGCTCCTTCTGTGTTGTGTGCACACCCGCACTGACGCTTGGAGTGTGCCGCTGTGCTCCTCCTGTGTTGGATGCACTGACGCTTGGAGTGTGCCGCAGTGTTGGGTGCGGTGCAGACAGGAGATCTGGTGTTGCGGTGCTCACTCTCACCAATGGATCACTATTAATCAAGATAAAGGCCTGGCTATTAGTATTTTCCTATATTCGGTGGTAATGGTGCACCCAGGCTTTTTCAGTGAATATTAAAGGGAACCTGTTACACCCTTTTTCAATTCTAAACTGCCCCCCCTCTTGTTAGTGACGCAACGTTAAGTGATGCACATTTTCTGACTAACAAGACAATGGAGCAGTTTAATATTAAAGGTCGTGACCAGTTCCTTTTAAGCTGAACTCTATATGGGTGGGTTTATTTCTCCACAGATCATGTCCCCCATATAAATATTTCCGCAGTCTAGGTGTCATTTTGGGGTGACAGATTCCCTTTAAGTCAGCTTAAAAATCATCTCACCTGACGAATGAAAGTTTTTTGCTCGTGCATCGGGTGATGGACACTGTTTAGATAAATCAGTTTCCCATCTTTGGCTGCAGTGTGAATGCTGCTTTAAAGGGGTTTTCTCACATTGGGAACTTACCCCCTATCCTTGGGATGGGCAATAACTTTACAATCGCTGGGGGTCCGACTACCGTGGCCCCGAGTGTTTCCCAGAACCAGAACATGCAGACAGAATGGATTCCGGGAGTAAAATTTCATAGTCCTGTCTCCTGAGCTGTGCACTTAAGAAGAGGTCTTTTGAGCAATTGGTGGGGTTTCTCAAGTCCCACCTCATGATGCTCCTTCTCCTTACTGAGCCCACCTCTGCCCTACTAATCTCCTCAGAATTAATGGACCTAAACCTATAAGATCTCGTCCAAAAGTTAAGTCTACTGCCTGGGACTAATCAGTATTGTGGTTCTTATATGGTCCACAGTCTAATGATGGCTGGTAACAACTACCAGCATCTCCTTACCATTGTTAAGGACATACTGAGAGTTGTACGTTAATGCAATACATAGATGTATATGGGTCTAACCTGACACTGCACTTGATTGATGTGTGAAGTTGGCAATGTATTCATGTGCTGATGGTGGTTTTGGCGATGTATTGTCTTCAGGGTGGGTTTGGTGATGTATTATTGTATTTAGGGTGGTTTTGGTGATATTACTGTATTGACAGTAGTTCTGTTGATGTATTACTGTACTAACTGTGGTTTTGGTTACGTATTCTTGTATGTAGTGTGGTTTTAGTTATGTATTACTGTACTGATGGTGGTTCTGGTGATAGTCATGTGGCTGTTGTAATCTTTACCTTATCAGTCTTGATCCTAAAACATAGGGTCAGCGTGCTGGACTAAAAATACAGCTATCTGCATGTCTGTCAGCCGAAAAAGTAATAGACTAAAGCCCCCATACACTATAGTCTGATTTTTAGGCCGGCAGCTATCTTGCTCGGCTCTCCCATATACAGGAGCACTCATTCTGCCAATTGTTTCTGTGTTCTTTATTAGAGCCGCTGTTGGACATCTCCGACAGCAGCTTATCATTTAGAGGATAATAGGATCTACACTCCGTAATTGGACATTCTGGATCCTTATTCCCCTGACAATCAGAATTGAGAGCCCCTGTTCACATTGGGCTATCAGCAGAACCTGTCGATATTGGCGGGTTTAGACAACTTTAGGTTAATGTGTATGGAGGTCTTAACTACTATCTGAAGGCTCTGGGCTCTATCAGGGAATGTGCACACGTCTTGTAGTGGTCTGTGAACCCCCAGAATTATTCAGACAGAATATGCTTCAGGACAGTCATCATTTTATCCTGAAGTAAATTTTTTTTTTTTTTTTTTGCTGTGGCTTCTTGGTTGTTTTTTCCAACATCTTTTAGCTACTGAATTTTACTTATTTTTTTAAATGAACTAGTAAGCGGCATCCAAGCAGCAGGCGCCATATAATGGCCGGTCACAACTAGTAAGCGGCATCCAAGCAGCAGGCGCCATATAATGGCCGGTCACAACTAGTAAGCGGCGTCCAAGCAGCAGCCGCCATATAATGGACCGGTCACTGTCAGCCGCTTCATGTGTGAGGAAACCTGACGCGCTTAAAAAAACTCCAAAGACTGAACATATGGACAGCAAGTCGTTTTACACTGCAGTGTATGAGTTCATTTCTTTAATATTTAGAGTTTGGGTTTTTTGGGCGGGTTATAGGGCGGATCTGTCTGGGAAAAAAAAAAAAAAGCTGTGTGCACATACCCGTAATCTGACTGATCAGAAGGGGACGCAACCACTGACAGTGCCTAGGGCAACAAAAACCCCAAATACAGCCCTGCCTGTATGGCACCACTACTAATGGTTTCATGGGAGGGAAACTTTTTCTCACGTCCCAAATTGGTTCAGTTTAATAGTAGTTTCTACTTTACTCCAGTTTTAAAACCATTGATGGATATACAGTAGATAATGGTCTAACACGAATTCAGAGGATGACTAATAAAGAGTGTGCCTGATACTATACTTGCATACTTAGAATTTCAATTGTTAAAGGATGCGCCCCTCTAAAGCATACACAGAGAGGCACAATGATATGAGCAGTGAACAAAGCCGCACAAATACGCAGAACTTATAGAGTGCAGGCGATGATGTAGGCGCTTGTAAATCATGTTATCACGCCCATAGGGGAGAATATTCTGGGTGGACCGACTAGTCTGGAGTCTGGGGAAATTAACGCCACATCGACTAGTCAAAGACTTAATTTGCATATCATAAACAGACTTTAGGCATACTTTTTCTAAAGGTCTGTTTATATGTCCAATGTAATAAAGGGACTGAGGCAAGTAATTTGGATAGGTAGATATACCTGCTATTAGTTCTGGGGCACGCGGGACCTGTAAGGTTCCCTTTATATGTAATATTTTTCTGTTGCTTTTTTTGCTTCTTCAGTTTTTTCCTATTCTTCAAGTACAATACAATTCTGATAATCCAGAATGCTGTAGACTAGAAAATTGATTGTTGTTGTAATGCTGCCACCAGGGGGAGCCAGAGCTCTGTAGCATAATACACTACACAGAGCAATGAGAACCAGGAAGGAAATGCACAGCGTTCTCATGCACTGCCTAATCAGCACAGCTGAGAGGCAGAACTGCAGGGTATGTGAGGAATAGTCAGACAGGCTGGGTCAAACACCATACGGGCAGAAGCAGGACCGGAGGAGCGAGCAGAAGCGAAGTCAAAGTCAGGCTAAGGTCAGTACCGGAGGAAGCAACCGAGTGGGGAAATAGGAGGGGGGACACAGGACAGGAGGGACGACCAGGGGACAGAACACAGATAAGGGCACGGGGGCACAGGAACAGACAGATCAGGATATCACTCACAGGACCAGCAATCACAGGCAAAGCAGAGCTAAGCTTATAGCCGGCGCTGGTTCACTGGAAGTGTCAGCTTTTAAGGCATCCAGGGGCCGGAAGTGAGGCCGAAAGAAGGCTCCGCCCCCTAGCCATGTGGATAGGGAGACGAATCATGACAGTTGTTATTTCCAAACTACTGTAACCTATCCCCATCCTATTGCCATGCTTGTCCAACTATAGAGGTAATATGTCTACTGCGCAAATTTTGTGCTCACATCCATGTACTGAGGTCTACAAGGTTTAGTGATTAACTATCACGATGTGATTGCAGGTGTCAAGCCAGGTACAAAACGACTCCAAGCAAACGGCGCAACACAGAGGGAACACTAGGGTAGCAATACAAGGGCAGGCCTTGGTGCTAGGGAGAGGGAGCGGGGTCACCTCCTAACACTCACCTCAGGATGATTCCTGCACTCCTTAACATCCCTAAATGGGTCCTTCCCCACTGTGCACCATCATGTGCCAAAGCCCTTGCTAGCCATGAACTCACCCTGACTAGTGAAGGCCAGCAAGACACTAGTCTCACCACTGCAAAAAGACAACACGTGGTAGGTAAGACAAAGGTGGGGAAAGACACAACAAATAACACTCCACAGCTTCTCGAGCAGGCACGTCTCAGCTGCAACAGAAGCGACACCTCAGCTTCTCAAAAAATGGTTCCTTCAGAACGGACAGCACAGATATGAGCTCTAGCCAACATAGGAAGGAGCGAGGAGTGGATATTTATGGCAGAATTAAGTGGCTGCAGCTGAGGTTACAACTACCTGTTAGAATAGATCATTGCAAAATAGTAATAAACCTTAACCCCTTCAGTACCAGATGGAATTGAATATGCTCCATCTCATGGTAAATGATGAGCGGGCACTAAAGCAGGTCTGCGATCAACAATATGCTGTGACTTTCTGAATCCAGATTCCCCCGAGATTGCATCAGGCCGTAACACAGTTGTGACATTACCCAGGAGACCAGTAGCTCCAAAACATTGCTGGAAGTTAGCTTGTCAGCCATGTTGACTGTTGAGCACAAATGTAAGTACATTGGTTGAACAGTAATATAAAAATGTTATAAAAATAAAAGCAAAACCTAAAAGTGAGCTGCACATTTTCTGAGATCTGAATGGCAGCAGCCATATGTTCGTCAATACTGATATATAGAGATAACATGACACAAGGCTAGCCATTTTCGCTCTTTAGGTTATCTCTTGTCCAGTTTCTGTTTGAACTGGAAGCTAGTGTTTGAAGTCCAGCTTAGAAATGGCCATTACCATTGTGATCGAGTGTCTTGATAAACTCTTGAATTAGTTTTTATTGCTTTTTCCACCCAAAAATATACCTGGAAGAAGTATGATGTCACCTCACAAATATTCCAGATATTTGAGAGATGAACAAGTACTAAAGCCATTGGATTGATCACAATTCCAGGCATGTATGCCCAATTCCTATAGGTACCTGTTTACAATAGATGTTAGAGGAATTTAAATGCAGTCTGACCTTTTATCCCTAGAGCGGCCTCACAGGTAAACATTGGAAGAAAATGTATACAGTAATTAGTATGTTAATGATGATGTTGTTCTGTCCGACTGGATGTCTTTTCCAGGAATCTTGGTCATTTTAGAAAAATAGTGTTCAACAAGACGTTTCCAGGAAAACTTGCTATAATGTTCATATGATCATTCTGAAACCTTACAAAAAAAAGGAGTATTGAGAAAATGGAGAACAATCTGTCTATTAGTCTATCTATCTATCTATCTATCAAATCTCATAACTCCCAGCTTTTGAAGAATAGAAATAGGGACAAATTATGCAGTGCGCTTGGCGTGACGAGCCAAATTGACCTTGTCCCTAGCCACACCAATTGCAACACCAATTTACCATTTGTCTCTACTCTGGCAAAAGGAGACAGACATTTAGCAGACGTTCGAGACTGGAGGGTGTAGACCTAAATCCAGGACTGCACGCTGTATCCAGATGACTAGCGATGAGCAGATCGATTCACAGGACTCTGGTCCAGGTTAGTGGTACCTGGTGGCTGGATGGGAGACCTATGAATCCCTTACCTTCCGGTATCCTTGATGCTGCTTTTGATTTGCCAGGACTGGTGTGCCATTGTTAAGGAGAAATTCCAAAGTTTTTAGAAAATCTCCTTCTTAACAGTGAATGTCTGCTGTAATCTCAGATTGAAGGTCTCTGAGAGTCGGCGGAGAAATTCACACCACACAATATAGCTGGTATGAATTCCTTTCTCAGTAAGAGCAGGTGCACATCGGATGTGCCTTATTTTTAGAAAGAGAGGGGAGCCAGCACGATCTGAAATTGGCATGCATCATATAAAAAGTGAAAATTCACAGATTTATTCCAACTGTACTACAATAAAAAAAATGAGATTTTTAGCAAATAATTGATCAATTTTTTGAGCCACCCCTGCCAACGTCACGGCAAATCTCAATAGGGGGGTCCTACTCTACATTCTGTATTTCATGTGCCATGCGGCCTCCTAGATAAAGTTAAAAGCAGAACCATAATAGAGCACACATACCTGTAACCTGTATATAACCGCTTCTATGTTGCAAAAAAGGCACTTGTGGATAGAGACCAGCCCAGGTCCCAGCATGTGGAGTAAGCTCTGCACCATACCAGGACTATATCAGAACTGATCCTCCCAGTGCCAAACAGCAACCATTGATAAAGGCGGACCAGATCCAAGATGGTGCTTAATTAGCATTGCCTGTGGAAAGGGGTGAGGTAACTGAATCTGAACAGCTACCAACAGGAGGAATACATAGCAAACCAAGCGGTTATATACAGGTTACAGGTATGTGTGCTCTATTATGGTTCTGCTTTTAACTTTATCTAGGAGGCCGCATGGCACATGAAATACAGAATGTAGAGTAGGACCCCCCTATTGAGATTTGCCGTGACGTTGGCAGGGGTGGCTCAAAAAATTGATCAATTATTTGCTAAAAATCTCATTTTTTTTATCATAGTACAGTTGGAATAAATTTGTGAATTTTCACTTTTTATTTGATGCATGCCAATTTCAGATCGTGCTGGTTCCCTTTTTTTATCTGTTTTGACCGTAGTTATTCTACAAATCTGGTGTCTGACCAACACCATACCATGCACGCCTGATTTTGGTTTGCAATATATTCCTCCTGTTGGTAGCTGTTCAGACTCAGTTACCTCACCCCTTTCCACAGGCAATGCTAATTAAGCACCATTCTTGGATCTGGTCTGCCTTTATCAATGGTTGCTGTTTGACACTGGGAGGATCAGTTCTGATATAGTCCTGGTATGTGTAGGGCTTGCTCCACATGCTGGGACCTGGGCTGGTCTCTATCCACAAGTGCCTTTTTGCAACATAGAAGCGGTTATATACAGGTTACAGGTATGTGTGCTCTATTATGGTTCTGCTTTTAACTTTATCTAGGAGGCCGCATGGCACATGAAATACAGAATGTAGAGTAGGACCCCCCTATTGAGATTTGCCGTGACGTTGGCAGGGGTGGCTCAAAAAATTGATCAATTATTTGCTAAAAATCTCATTTTTTTTATCATAGTACAGTTGGAATAAATTTGTGAATTTTCACTTTTTATTTGATGCATGCCAATTTCAGATCGTGCTGGTTCCCTTTTTTTCTCTGTTTTGACCGTAGTTATGCTACAAATCTGGTGTCTGACCAACACCATACCATGCACGCCTGATTTTGGTTTGCAATATATTCCTCCTGTTGGTAGCTGTTCAGACTCAGTTACCTCACCCCTTTCCACAGGCAATGCTAATTAAGCACCATTCTTGGATCTGGTCTGCCTTTATCAATGGTTGCTGTTTGACACTGGGAGGATCAGTTCTGATATAGTCCTGGTATGTGTAGGGCTTGCTCCACATGCTGGGACCTGGGCTGGTCTCTATCCACAAGTGCCTTTTTGCAACATAGAAGCGGTTATATACAGGTTACAGGTATGTGTGCTCTATTATGGTTCTGCTTTTAACTTTATCTAGGAGGCCGCATGGCACATGAAATACAGAATGTAGAGTAGGACCCCCCTATTGAGATTTGCCGTGACGTTGGCAGGGGTGGCTCAAAAAATTGATCAATTATTTGCTAAAAATCTCATTTTTTTTTATCATAGTACAGTTGGAATAAATTTGTGAATTTTCACTTTTTATTTGATGCATGCCAATTTCAGATCGTGCTGGTTCCCTTTTTTTCTCTGTTTTGACCGTAGTTATGCTACAAATCTGGTGTCTGACCAACACCATACCATGCACGCCTGATTTTGGTTTGCAATATATTCCTCCTGTTGGTAGCTGTTCAGACTCAGTTACCTCACCCCTTTCCACAGGCAATGCTAATTAAGCACCATTCTTGGATCTGGTCTGCCTTTATCAATGGTTGCTGTTTGACACTGGGAGGATCAGTTCTGATATAGTCCTGGTATGTGTAGGGCTTGCTCCACATGCTGGGACCTGGGCTGGTCTCTATCCACAAGTGCCTTTTTGCAACATAGAAGCGGTTATATACAGGTTACAGGTATGTGTGCTCTATTATGGTTCTGCTTTTAACTTTATCTAGGAGGCCGCATGGCACATGAAATACAGAATGTAGAGTAGGACCCCCCTATTGAGATTTGCCGTGACGTTGGCAGGGGTGGCTCAAAAAATTGATCAATTATTTGCTAAAAATCTCATTTTTTTTATCATAGTACAGTTGGAATAAATTTGTGAATTTTCACTTTTTATTTGATGCATGCCAATTTCAGATCGTGCTGGTTCCCTTTTTTTCTCTGTTTTGACCGTAGTTATGCTACAAATCTGGTGTCTGACCAACACCATACCATGCACGCCTGATTTTGGTTTGCAATATATTCCTCCTGTTGGTAGCTGTTCAGACTCAGTTACCTCACCCCTTTCCACAGGCAATGCTAATTAAGCACCATTCTTGGATCTGGTCTGCCTTTATCAATGGTTGCTGTTTGACACTGGGAGGATCAGTTCTGATATAGTCCTGGTATGTGTAGGGCTTGCTCCACATGCTGGGACCTGGGCTGGTCTCTATCCACAAGTGCCTTTTTGCAACATAGAAGCGGTTATATACAGGTTACAGGTATGTGTGCTCTATTATGGTTCTGCTTTTAACTTTATCTAGGAGGCCGCATGGCACATGAAATACAGAATGTAGAGTAGGACCCCCCTATTGAGATTTGCCGTGACGTTGGCAGGGGTGGCTCAAAAAATTGATCAATTATTTGCTAAAAATCTCATTTTTTTTATCATAGTACAGTTGGAATAAATTTGTGAATTTTCACTTTTTATTTGATGCATGCCAATTTCAGATCGTGCTGGTTCCCTTTTTTTCTCTGTTTTGACCGTAGTTATGCTACAAATCTGGTGTCTGACCAACACCATACCATGCACGCCTGATTTTGGTTTGCAATATATTCCTCCTGTTGGTAGCTGTTCAGACTCAGTTACCTCACCCCTTTCCACAGGCAATGCTAATTAAGCACCATTCTTGGATCTGGTCTGCCTTTATCAATGGTTGCTGTTTGACACTGGGAGGATCAGTTCTGATATAGTCCTGGTATGTGTAGGGCTTGCTCCACATGCTGGGACCTGGGCTGGTCTCTATCCACAAGTGCCTTTTTGCAACATAGAAGCGGTTATATACAGGTTACAGGTATGTGTGCTCTATTATGGTTCTGCTTTTAACTTTATCTAGGAGGCCGCATGGCACATGAAATACAGAATGTAGAGTAGGACCCCCCTATTGAGATTTGCCGTGACGTTGGCAGGGGTGGCTCAAAAAATTGATCAATTATTTGCTAAAAATCTCATTTTTTTTATCATAGTACAGTTGGAATAAATTTGTGAATTTTCACTTTTTATTTGATGCATGCCAATTTCAGATCGTGCTGGTTCCCTTTTTTTCTCTGTTTTGACCGTAGTTATGCTACAAATCTGGTGTCTGACCAACACCATACCATGCACGCCTGATTTTGGTTTGCAATATATTCCTCCTGTTGGTAGCTGTTCAGACTCAGTTACCTCACCCCTTTCCACAGGCAATGCTAATTAAGCACCATTCTTGGATCTGGTCTGCCTTTATCAATGGTTGCTGTTTGACACTGGGAGGATCAGTTCTGATATAGTCCTGGTATGTGTAGGGCTTGCTCCACATGCTGGGACCTGGGCTGGTCTCTATCCACAAGTGCCTTTTTGCAACATAGAAGCGGTTATATACAGGTTACAGGTATGTGTGCTCTATTATGGTTCTGCTTTTAACTTTATCTAGGAGGCCGCATGGCACATGAAATACAGAATGTAGAGTAGGACCCCCCTATTGAGATTTGCCGTGACGTTGGCAGGGGTGGCTCAAAAAATTGATCAATTATTTGCTAAAAATCTCATTTTTTTTATCATAGTACAGTTGGAATAAATTTGTGAATTTTCACTTTTTATTTGATGCATGCCAATTTCAGATCGTGCTGGTTCCCTTTTTTTCTCCTTATTTTTAGAAGCCTTTTTTATAGAACAGTAATGAGTTAATCTCTTAGTAAAATTCCTAAGTATGCCATTGGCTATATTAAAAGCATATGCAGAAAGCCTGTGGCATTTATCCATTTTTTGGCACTTCCCCTCCAGCCCCTCCTGTGTTCCAACTCCATAACTTGCAGAGTTTTTGTCACGTACCAGATACAGCCAGCCATTGTTATCAATATTTTTATTTTTTTTCCCTTGTTTCACGATGGCAGCTACTGACCTTGGTGTAGACATGCTTACAGGTTCTTGTTACTCATATAGAAAAAAAAGTTAGTTATAGAAAAAGCATATAAAAAATATATATTGTATTCTTACAACGTCATCTGTGCTTCCTACTCATCTCTAGTTGCGATCTATTGATTTATTTTTTGTTCATCATTCACAGTCATATCATCCAGAACTTTCTCATCTTGATGTATCTTCACTATATGACATCTGGCTTTTTTGTGTTTGTAAGGCCGTATTCACATATTGCATAAATACTGTGTTTTTTGTTTTCTGCAGGTGTCTGCACCAAACTACACAATACCAATCTTCCCTGATTATTGTATTTTTGCTGCATTTTTTTATGCCTTTTACCCATTATTTGATGATTTTAGTGCAAATGTGAAGCCACGTTTTAATGTGTTTTAAATAGTGCAGAAAAGCTTTTATTCTGCCCCTAAAAAGTAACTGCAGTTTTTTACATGTGGTTTTTTAAATTCCACATAGAAGCCTCTAGAGAAAAAAAGCTTCAAAACCGCACAATTCAGCGGTGTCTTTAGACTCACAATGGGAGCAGTTTTTATGAAATTATATCATTTTTGCTTGGACAGGTAAACACTGCAGAATTTCTGTGCAGAAAAAGTGTCGCGCCCCAGGGCAGCCGAACTGTTCGGGTCTGGGATTACTGTGGCTCGAGGGTCCCCGGACCGGGTAATGGCAGACGCCTAATGAAATGGCAGGGGCTATTTACAAGGGATAATAAAGTTAATGTTCGTGACACCACCTGCGGTAGTGCAGCAAGGGAATAGATGCTTCCGCTGCTGCTTGTGAGGGCCTGTGCTTGATGGGATCTGCAGCGAGTGTGTTAACCCCCTCCATAGGTAGGGGTGAACCGCACTGTCCTCTACGTGCTGGATGAGGTGCATGTTAAAAGGAATGCAAGCAGGCAAAGTCTGAGTGAAACAGGGAGTCTTTACTGATGATTTACTCACAGGTTACACTGCCCTGTTGCTGGAGACAGATTCCTGGTTCCCTTTGTCCCGGCTTTCTCCATGTAGCCTGACTATGGCCCCCTACGTGCACTTCTCTTGTCGTGTGGCTCCCTCCTGGCTTGGGGCTTTCCTACCTCTCCCCTCGGGTTCGGCACCCGGTTGTGTGCACAGCTCTGTCAGAGTCCTTTGCAGACCCCACAGCCAGCTTCTTCTCCCCTGGGCATCTTTCGATCGATCCTCAGGCCTCGCACCCAGACCTGACACCCAGTCCGGTGTCCTCCTCCCTCCTTCTCCTCACTTCGTCTGGACTCCTCTTTTCCACACACAACCCCTCCCCTTCCCTCTAGGGACCTAACTACAGGAGGGTTGGATTTACACCTCCTAGGCAACCTCCACTTCCTGGGCAGGTTTTACACCACCACCAACCCTCTGATCATGCCCTCTTGTGGTCCAGGATGGTGTTGTGTGAGTGTTTTAGGTGTGTCCGGATTTAGCCAGAGCTAGGACTCCAGGAACCAGGTTGCAGATCTTAGTAGCATGACCGCAGGGACGCTACAAAAGCATCAGGAAAAACACAGAATTTCAGGCTAAATATCCAAGGAAAGTTGATTGGATTTAATAAAATTTCTGCCCTCGGTGCATAAAGACACTTTTGTACTGTGCGGTTTTGGTGCTTTTTTCCTCTATAAACTTCCATGTGGAGCCTGAAAGAACACAAGTAAAAGAAAACTTTTGTATAGCACTAAAAAGCAGTAAAATGCAGCCTCACATTTGCACCAAAAATGCATCACATAAGGGGAAAACACATTAAAAATGCGGCAAACGCAAAATAATTAGTGACGTTTGTTGTGTGGTACAGACACCTGCAGAAAACATGCAGAGAAAAGCAGCAGGAATGCGGACAACTAGACTATTACAAGGGATGGAAGGCCTCCGAAATGATGAGAGGTTAAAAAAGTTGGATTTGTTTAGCTTAGAAAAAAGACGTCTCAGAGGAGATCTCATTTATATGTGTAAATACATGTGTGGTCAATACAAAGGACTGGCATCTTATTCCTTCCAAAGACAATACTAAGGACCAGGGGGCACTCACTGTGAGTGGAAGAAAGGTGATTCCAGCCCGTAAATAGGAAAGGATTCTTTACAGCTAGAGCAGTCAGACTGTGGAATGCCCTACCACAAGAGGTAGTAATGGCTGATACTATAGCTACCTTTAAAAAAGGGCTGGATGATTTCCTCAGTATTATTATTATTATTTATTATTATAGCGGCATTTATTCCATGGCACTTTACAAGTGAGAGAGGGTATATGTACAACAATCATTAACAGTACAAGACAGACTGGTATAGGAGGAGAGATGACCCTGCCCGCGAGGGCTCACAGTCTACAGGGAATGGGTGATGGTACAATAGGTGAGGACAGAGCTCAGTACACACAACATTGTCAATTAAAAATGACTTAGTGATAAAATGTATAATTGGTAGATGAAGTTTAAACTCGATGGACCTAGGTCTTTTTTCAACCTATGTAAAAAATAAAAATTGCCATGTGCATATGTATCCACTTCTTTTGCTATGAAGCCCCTAAAAATTTTTGGTGCACCCAATTACCTTTACAAGTCACATGCTTAGTGAATGGAAGTTCACCTGTGGGCAATCTAAGTGTCCCTTGATTTGTCAGTATATTCACACCTTTTCTGAAAGGCCACAGAGGCTGCAACACCAATAAGCAAGAGGCACCATTAACCAACACCATGAAGACCAAGGAGATCTCTAAACAAGTCAGAGACAAAGTTGTTGAGAAGTACAAGTCAGGGTTGGGTTCAAAAAAATATTTCAATCTCTAATGAGCCTCCAGAGCACTATCAAATCCATTATTAGCAAATGGAAAGACCATGGTACCACAATAAACCTACCAAGAGAGGAACACCCATCAAAACTCTGAGCCCGGGCATGGAGGGCATTAATCAGAGAGGCAGCACAAAGACTAATGGTAACCCTGAAGGAGCTGCAGCGTTCCCAAGCAGAAACCGTAGCGTCTGGCCATACAACCACAATAAACCGTACATTCCATAGAGCTGGTCGTTATGGACGAAAAAAGCCTTTACTTCCAGCCAAAAATTGGAATAATCATTTTGAGTTTGTTAAAAAACATGTGGGAGACTCCGAAAATGTATGGAGGAAGGTGCTCTGGTCAGATGAGACAAAAATTAAAATTTTTGGCCACCAAGGTAAATGCTATTTTTGGTGCCAAACCAACACAGTTCATCACCTCAAGAACACCATCCCCACAGTGAATCATGGCGGTGGCAGCATTATGCTGTGGGGAAGTTTTTCGGCAGAAAGGACAGGGAAAATTGTCGGAATCGAGAGGAAAGTGGATGAAGCGAAATACAGGGATATTCTTGAGCAAAACCTGTTTCGGTCTGTTAGGAATTTGAGGTTGGGGCAGAGGGTTAACCTTCCAACAAGATAATGCCCCAAAGCATACTGTTAAAGCAACACTCAAGTGGTTTAAGGAGAAACATGTAAATGTATTGGAGTGGCCTAGTCAAACACCAGACATTAATCCAATTGATAATCTGTGGTCAGAAATGAACATTGCTGTTCACCAGAAAAAAACATCTAACTTGAAGGAGGTTGAGCAGTTTTGAAATTAAATTCCAGGTTATGAGGCAGAAAAACACAAAAAATGCCAAGGGGTGAATACTTTTGTAAGGCACTGTATATCTGTTACTCGGAAAAAATGAATGGATCCAGCACCTGCGATAAATTAAAAAATGAATTTTATTGCAAACATTAAAAGTGAAGCTAAATAGGCATAGTAAAACATCAATGTGTTTCAAGCAAAAACGCTCATAATCATGACACTGAATCTCTGTGCATCAGTATAATCTACCTGTGCAGTCTGAGGCTGCTGTGCAGCTTCAAGATTACAACATTCTCCATGTGACTTCAGCACATGCTTTAGGCTTTAGCTCCTGCATTCAATGTTGAAAGCTGTCAGTTTGAGTTCTGGGGTGAAAAATACAAAACAAAATTATTGTAGTTGGCTTTTAATTATTTTTAGCAGTTTACAAGGGAAAGAAATCTGACTTTTTATTCTACTTTAGTATACATGTATTTAGAAATACACTGCTATGTACAGATGTATCTCTATGTACCTGTATAATCTACTACTGATTTCCCTGCCTGCAATAAAGATCAAGTATACCAATTTCTATAATCTCTTTCATTGTGGGTTGTGGGTCATTGCTAGAGCTGCTGCCTGCAAACTAAAAGATTGTGAGATCAAGTATTGTTAACAGAAGGGAATTATTTATATTTAACTTATGCTCATGCAGAGAGAAGATGACCACGCTCCTGAGAAAGAGGCGCTACAGAGGTGGCAAGGGGAGGTTAGATGAAGTTGGTACAAAACCCTGAACGATGCCAGTAAAGTGGGACTGAGCCTTGAAATCGTGACAGTCCAGCAGAATACGGGACGGTTAGGAGCTATGCTATCTGCCTGTCTGTCCGCATACCTGTCTGTCAGCCAATAAATCTTAAAGGAATCTTTCGCCAGGATTTCACCTTTCAAATGATTTATATGTGCATATAATTCTTCAAAGGCAAGTTGAACAAAGCCTTTACGTGGCCAGTCTATTCTTCTGTTATTGAGGAATCAGTGTTTGCCTTGATGAGGTTGAAAAGATATCGTGGATTGGAAGCCTCTGTCACTCCAGCTCTATTCCCCACCCAAAGCCATCTCCTCCTGCTTGACTGTCTGAATACTGTGTCACTTCAGGTAGAGGAGTAGTCAGTCCAGCAGGAGGAGGAGACACTGGACAGGGAATAGCTCTGAAGTGACAGAGGTTTCCCACGTTTCACGCCTTTTTTACAAATCAAATGCTAATTTCTCAGTTATGGAGGAATAGACTGGTCATGTAAAGCTATGGCTGGACTTGTTTTAGTTTTTTTAGAATGTGTTGTATTTTTCAATGGGATCTTTTTGGGGTATATATAACATAATAATAATAATAATAATTTATATAGCACTATTAACTCCACAGCACTTTACACACATTGGTAATACTGTCCCCATTGGGGCTCACAATCTAGAGTCCCTATCTGTAGTGTTGGAGGAAACCCACGCAAACATGGGGAGAACATACAATCTCCTTGCAGATGTTATCCAGGACCCCAGCGCTGCAAGACTGCAGTGCTCACCACTGAGCCACCGTGCCACATATAACTTACACAGTAACATTTAAAAGTATAGCCACAGATTTAAAAACTACATTTAATTTCTAATCTATTTGCCCTTTGACTATTTGTAAATTACTTATATGGAGCCACATCATGGCACATCCTAAGTAAAATTACTGGGGCATTTATTTGCAGCATGAATCTTTTCTTAATGTAGATAGACCTTTTTTTGTCTCAGCATATGCTTGTTTAGTAAGTAAGCGTAGGGTTATTTGGTTACTGTTGCTGGAATTTATATACTAATTATATCTTTGGCCACTTTATAAAGGCCAGATATCAAGTTCATCCTATGTTATGTATCACTTATGCATTATCACTCTGTAGCATAAGCCTTTTCATGTCTTTCAACACCAAAATTGGCTCAGGATTCCAGGGCCATGTGGCGAAAATGCTGGAGAAACTTTTCTTCTGATCCCTTAGTGAAAAATTATTTCTTAACACAGCAATGCTAGGAATGTTACTAAGGAGCAAAAGAGTGTGATTTTTCCCAAAGGTAAAGAATAGTCCTATATCTCTAAAAACAATAGGGAGAATTGTCTAGGACCAACAAGACAGCTATGGTGCACATATGTGTTTGTATGCATCCATTATACGTTTAGCCAGCAAACACCACAGTATTCAGACTTGTACATATGGCAGCAGGCTTGGGAAAGCAGCATGGGATGTACTGACATGTGGGATGAATAGCTATGGGAAGTTCTCGAACTGGAAACAGTGACACATTAAATAAAAAAATTGAAGATTAAATTATGGGAAGTGCACATGCTTCTGGGCATATAAACTTTAAGCAGGTACGTATGACTTGGACGGTAAGAGTAGTGGACAATGGTGGTCACATTCCTGTAACATTGGCATTCTGGTTCCATACTTGCGCCGGCGTCCCAGTGCGTCCTGGCGCCAATGTCCATGCACTCTCCTCTCCCCTACCCAGCTGGGATACCACTGCCGTTTCCTTTTTGATTGCTTGCCCGGTTCATTGGGTGACGCCCTGGCCTATCAGGTCGTCACAAGGGTGCCGTGCAATCTGCCCTTCTGCATGGTACCCGCTCCTCCTTGGTTACGGGTCCTGTCACTTTGGTGTTGCTACCAACAGGTGTACACAAATCCTGAGGAACACTTTGCACCACACCCACCAAACACCCATTGGGCAGCCTGAGGGGAATAGGGCCACCGAGATGGAGGGCTGGTAGAAGGAGGGCAGAAGTGTCAGTGCAGTTGTAGAGTTGGAGAGTGGAGGTTGAAGGAGAGACAGCGGTGACAGTCTAGGTCACACTGTGGAGCTGGGCTCCTGTACCCGTCCCAGGTGCCAGACGTTGGCCTGGCCAGAAGAAGCTGGAACCCCGGTCGCAGGGGGTAGTGGCAGAGAGCACGGTGCTGCTACAGAGAGCAGGCCAGCTGCCTTGTGCTACAACCGGGCAGGGACCAGTGCATGACGGGATACTCGGACCCTAGGCTGGGAAGTAGCTTCACGCAGCCCAGTAATTCACCAGACGGGTACGGAATCTTTAGGAACCGTTCCCCACCCACTCCAGAATCGGGGTACTAGTGCAAGGAGGGGGATAGAACTTCCCACAACCGTCCAGAAAATCCCAAGCGTGAACCCTGAGAGCAAGCTCACCCTGCTAGCCATGCAGGTGAGCAGGACCTGAAACGCTTCAAGTGTAACTGATCCACACGTAGGACACACAGTGCCAAGGGACAAGGCTCAGGTCAACAGGCAACACCAAGATGACACGGACCCAGCGTGCCCGTCCAAGGACCACAGAGTGCTCAAGAGTTTGGTTTACCTGATGTCAGCGCCAGTGGCTTTGGACTGTGTGAGTATACGTTACCCCCCTTGCACCCGACAGGTTCCCCACGCCATCCATAACCGAACCCCGGGACACCACTCCCCTGCCCACGGAGGGGTTAACAACTTAAGCTGCCACAGAGCATAGCCCCCGGGCTCCCCAAACCAGCAGCGATGGTCCCTCACGTTACCACACACTGTGGGTGGTGTCACAAACATTATCCCAAAACCACAAATAATCCCCCCTTTTATTCCCGAGGGTGTCGCACACCGTCGCCTCGGATCCGGAGACCCCTCAAGCCACTGCGGATCTGGGTCCAAGCAGCCAATCGGCTGTCGCAGGGGCGGCACAATTGCACTGCTACTCACGTGTTCTTTGGTTCTCTGCTGTCCTGCTTAAAGCCTAGGGTGCACACGCACACTCACCTTCCCCGCTTATATTGGGGTGGTGTGTGCATCTTGAATTGGTGTCCCCAACCTATGGCTGGGACGCATCTGGTATAAAAATTCCTCTTCCCTCATGGGCGGGGCTGAGTAACTACTTTAGGTTCCATAACCTAGCTGTGTCCTGTACTTGTAAATAATGTCCTGTTTGTGTTTTGAACATGAAGTCTGCTGTGCCTGCACTAAGCTGCTACAGTCCAAGCCTGCTGTCCCTGCACCAATCTGCTACGATCCAAGCCTGCTGTACCTGTGTCGCGGGCGGGGAGGGAGCGCTGCTCACCATGCTCGGGTCCGGCGCTGCTGCTGCTGGCTTGCTGCTGTTGCTCGGTGGCTCGAGCGGTGGGCCGGATCCGAGGACTCGAGCGGCGCTCCTCACCCATGAGTGAAAGGGGTGGTTTTGGGTTTGGGGAGTTGGTCCGTGATGCCACCCACGGTTTGTGGTGAGGTTGGGGCACCACCGCTGCTCTGGACGGGGATCCCGGGAGCGATGACAGGGAGCAGCCGAGATGTTTCTTTCCCCTCCGTGGGTAGCGGGATTTGGTGGTCCCGGGGCCCGGTGAGGTGTGGGGGAGGCAGGGTTGGTGAGGTGCAGGGTCACGGGGGCAGCGCGATGCCAGATGGCACGGTGGTACTCACTCAGCCAAGAATGGATACAGAGTCTCCGGTAAAACAAACGGCTGGAAGGACGGGTCCCGCAGCCGGCTGCTGTGGTTACTCCCGGACGGTTGGTGGTGGCTGCCTTTCCCTGCACCTGTTGTGTATCTTCGGTCCCGATGGCTTCCCACCGGTAACCCGCTCCCCAGCTTGGATAGGTGCCAGAGGAGCCCCTTTTGCCCGCAGGCTCTGGCCCTGGGAATTCTAGCTCTGGCGGTAGCTGTATTTCCCTTTCTCGGTTTGGACGGTTGCCTTCAATCGGGTCTTTGCTGCTAGGAAACCCCGGAGGTTCCAGTCGCTAACGGATTTGACCGGTTTAACGGCAACTCCAAGCCTGGTCGGGGTTCGTAGGCCCTGCCGGTTTGTGCTGGCTTCTCTTAGCTCCCCGGTTCGGTACCGGCGGGCCACTGCCCGACCCCGGTCCTACGGTTCCGCGTCGATCAGCCTCTCCTGCTGACGGCCACCACCGTCTGCCAACCTTGCTCTTGGTGCCCAGGCCACGTACCCGGACTCGGTCAGATTGCTCCTCTACTGCCACTTCGCTCTTACTCCTTCACTTTCCCTAACTATTCTCTTCTGACTTCCTTTCCCGCCTCCAGGACTATGAACTCCTCGGTGGGTGGGGCCAACCGCCTGGCTCCACCCCACCTGGTGTGGACATCAGCCCCTGGAGGGAGGCAACAAGGATTTGTGTGTGACTGATGTGCCTATCTCGGGGTGTGCGGTGTGTTGTTGCAGTACCTGTGACGACCTAGCTAGTCCAGGGCGCCACACCTGCACCAACTTATTTTGGTTCAATCCCACTGTGCCTGCACTATCCTGATGTGGTACAATCCCGCTGAGCCTGCACTACCCTGCTGCAGTCCAGTTTTGCTGTGCCCGCACCACCCTGTTGTGTTTCACATCTGCTGTGCCTGCGCCACCCTACTGCGGTCCATCCCTGCATCGATCTGCTACGGTCCGTGCCTGCACTGCTCTGCTGTGGTCTGTGCCTACACCACCCTGCTGTCTACGTCTGTGTAGCTGCACCTCTGCCCGTTTTCCAGTGTCCGACAACCTCTGCTTGATGTCTGGTGTCTGACAACCTTTGCCTGATGCCCCGAGCTTTGCCCAATATCCGGTGTCCAACAACCTCTACCTCATATCTGGAGCCTTGCTCGATGTCCGTTGTCTGACAACCTCTTCCCAATGTGTGGAGCCTTGCCTGATTTTGAGCCTGATGACTTCCTGTCCCTGTTGTTGTAGCGCCCCTGAGCCACTCAGGGCACTACAAGGAACTGCATCCTCTTGGGGATGCAGGACCTACCCCCTGGGACCAGGAGTATTAGTGCCAATACCACCAAAGCACAACTAAAATCCTAGTTCTCCACTCCACACCGGGCATAGAGGGTTAACCATGTAAGGGGATGGTCGCCATGGAAAGGAACGAGTCCCTGAGATTAGCCAGCCTAGTGAGTCAGTCAGTAGAGTCTAGAGAGTGTGGCACACAGGAGAGGTGTACGGACGTGCCTGAGCTGGTTCCATGCAACGGTGACCCGGGGGCACAGGAGAGAGGTCGCCAGGACAGGTACCGGAGATACCGCTGGGACCGGAGCACGCATGGGGCACAGTGCCCTAGATCAGGCGCCACTTCTACATGGCTTGATAAATACCTGTCCGGTGAGGACACCTTCACGGACTTCACCGAACCAAATAATCCGGGGGCATCAGCAGTGAACTAGGATCGGGGTTCGGACACTTACCTCCCCATAGCCCGTCGTACGGAGAAGGAGGTTGTACCCCAAAAAGGGACAGTCGGGCCCCAAACGTTCCACGCTATGGGGACCCAACTAACAGAGACTGCCGGGGACAGAGCAACCTGGGTCACTACATTGGCACTGATACCCCAAGGGACCTGAACCAGCAACTCCTGGGTCTAAGTGAGTAGAGACTGTTTATTATAACCTGGTGTGGTCTCCGTTATTATCCCTCATCACCTTCCAGGCACGGCCCTACTTGCGGAGGGCCTAACACCGTTGCTGCAATCACCACCAGCTCTGGGAGTACCCACATTCAGCAGCGGCGGTTCTCTAGACGCAGGTGGCATCACATGACATTAACTCTATTCACCCCTGTAAATATCCCCCCTTACAAAAAGGGGCCCAGGGCACGGGACCGGGCAACGGCCACCAGAGTGACATTCCCATTTGTTGTCGCCCGGGACCGAGTACCCCATATCCCTGGGTGCTACGTTGTCCTGTCTTCATGTCTGTTTCCATGGCCAGGACCAGCCAGTATCCCTGATCCACCCTGCATGTGTTCCTGTGTCCTGGAACCAGCCTGAATCCCTGATCCATCCTGCCTGAGTTCCTAGTCTGTTCCTGTGTCTTTGGACCAGCCTGAACCTGATACGTTCCTGAACTGTACTGTGTTCCAGTGCCAGTCCTGCCTGTCCCCAGTCCTGCTGTCACCTAACCCTGGCTCAACTGCCACAGTTCCTGGATACCGCCCTTCCCTTGCCTGGTTGGTCTGAGTTCCCCCTGTGGTCCAGTGGGTCCACCTCACCTTTTGGATGCTATCCCTGCACCTGCCGCCTCATCCCGAGCGCCATGACAATTCCTGCCTTTGAAGTCACCAATCACGTCAATATTGTGTAATGTAAATGTCCTAAGTCTTTTGTAAATATTGTATCATGTGAAGTGTATTGTATTGTAATTGATTTGTTCCTCTGTAATGTAAAGGTACCGTCACACTAAGCAACTTACCAGCGATCCCAACAACGATAGGGATCGCTGGTAAGTTGCTAGGAGGTTGCTGGTGAGCTGTCACACTGCGACGCTCCAGCGATCCCACTAGCAACCTGACCTGGCAGGGATCGCTGGAGCGTGGCTACACGAGTTGCTGGTGAGCTCACCAGCAACAAGTGACCAGCCCCCAGCGCCGCGTGGAAGATGCTGCGCTTGGTAACTAAGGTAAATATCGGTAACCAACCCGATATTTACCTTGGTTACCACCGCACGGAGCTACACGTGCAGAGAGCAGGGAGCAGCGCACACTGAGCGCTGGCTCCTTGCTCTCCTAGCTACAGCACACATCGGGTTAATTACCTGATGTATGCTGCAGCTAAATGTGCACAGAGCAGGGAGCAGCGCACACTGAGCGCTGGCTCCCTGCTCTCCTACTTACAGCACACATGGGGTTAATTACCTGATGTGTGCTGCAGCTACATGTGCACAGAGCAGGGAGCAGCGCACAATGCTTAGCGCTGACTCCCTGCTCTCCTACTTACAGCACACATCAGGTTAATTAACCCGATGTGTCCTGCAGCTAGCTACATGTGCACAGAGCAGGAGCATCACAAAAGTTGTTCGTTAGCAGCGATGTTGCTAGCGATGTTGCTTAGTGTGACGGGGCCTTAAGGTATAATGCGTACTGTATAATGTAAGGAATGTGAAATGTATAGTATTTATATTAGAATGTTTATGTCCATGAAAAGGTAAGTCTGCCTAGCAACAGACCGCTGGGACAGAAACAGTTAAGTGTTGGGACTAGCCAACCCTGGGAGGGGTCAGCTGACAGAGAAAGGACGGTTAATTCTAGAAAGTCAGTGAAGGCATAGAGAGCATCTCTGGAGAGACCTGAAAATGGCTGTCCACCAACGTTCACCATCCAACCTGACGGAACTGGAGAAGATCTGCAAGGAAGAATGGCAGAGGATCCCCAAATCCAGGTGTGAAAAACTAGCATCATTCCCAAGAAGACTCATGGCTGTACTAGCTGAAAAGGGAGCGTCTACTCAATACTGAGCAAAGGGTCTGAATACTTATGACCATGTGATATTTCAGTTTTTCTAGTTTAAAAAAATTAGCAAAAATGTCTACATTTCAGGGTTTTTTTCTGTCAAGATGGGGTGCAGAGTGTACATTAATGAGGAAAAAATGAATTTTTTTAGAATTTATCAAATGGCTGCAATGAAACAAAGAGTGAAAAATGTAAAGGGGTCTGAAAACTTTCCGCACCCACTGTAGATATACTGTATACATTATTAATATTATCAGTATGGTAAAACTGTTGAAAACCGGATTTTGTATTTGTTATGTATCTATATGTATATGCATATTGTTAGTGTACAATATTTTTTATTGTTTTAGGTGTTTTTTTATCATTTAAACCATAGTGTTGAGCGAGTATGCTTGTCACTACTCGGTACTCGCATGAGTATCACTGTACTTGGGCTACTCGGCGGGGACCGAGTAATCTCGCGATACTCGTGCTGTACTCGTGGTCTTCATCCCTGCATGTTGGCGCTCTTTTGAGAGCCAGCCCTCATGCAGGGATTGGCTGGCAGACCACTGCAATGCCACAGCCCTGTTAGTTGTGGAATTGCAGTGATTGGCCGGCCTGCACAGCGTGACCCAGCCTTTATACCGGCGGGCGCGCTGTGCTCTGCACACAGCCATCCAGACAGTCAGTGCAGGGAGAGTGTTGCTGCTTCAGGGAAAGGTTTGCGGCCCTTTATAGTTATTTCCGTAGCAGGGCTGCAAGCAGTGTGACCAGAAGTCCTTCTCAGGACTATTGTAGTTGTATACAGGCAGGCAGGGTATAGCCAGGTCGGAGTACAGGAGCAGCGTCCTTCTCAGGACTATTATTGCTGTATACAGGCAGGGCAGGCAGGGTATAGCCAGGTCGGAATACAGGCTAGTGACCAGAAGAGTCCTTCTCAGGACTATTGTAGCTGTATACAGGCAGGCAGGCAGGGTATATAGCCATTTCTAGTGGTGACCGTATACCAACCTTCATCACCATATCTGGGGCTGGTGTACACAGTCTAAAACAGTCCTGATAGTGTCAGACTTCTCAGTAATTGTCGCTTCTAAAAACCAGTTAGGTTCTTAGTGCGTCCGTGCTTGCATTTAAAAACCGCACGTGTGTGCCTGTCGGTGGCAGCGTACAGGTGCACTTGTGTGCGTGTTGCACAAACTTGGATATAACGCACAAGTCTAGTGAATATAATACACGTCAGTCAGCAGTGTCTGATAGTTTCAAACTTCTCAGTAATTGTCGCTCCTAAAAACCTGTTAGGTTCTTAGTGCATCCGTGCTTGCATTTAAAAACCGCACGTGTGTGCCTGTCGGTGGCAGCGTACAGGTACACGTTTTGCACAAACTAGTATATAACGCACAAGTCTAGTGAATAATACACGTCAGTCAGCAGTGTCTGATAGTGTCAAACTTCTCAGTAATTGTCGCTCCTAAAAACCTGTTAGGTTCTTAGTGCGTCCGTGCTTGCATTTAAAAACCGCACGTGTGTGCCTGTCGGTGGCAGCGTACAGGTGCACTTGTGTGCGTTTTGCACAAACTTGGATATAACGCACAAGTCTAGTGAATATAATACACGTCAGTCAGCAGTGTCTGATAGTGTCAAACTTCTCAGTAATTGTCGCTCCTAAAAACCTGTTAGGTTCTTAGTGCGTCCGTGCTTACATTTAAAAACCGCACGTGTGTGCCTGTCGGTGGCAGCGTACAGGTGCACTTGTGTGCGTTTTGCACAAACTAGTATATAACGCACAAGTCTAGTGAATAATACACGTCAGTCAGCAGTGTCTGATAGTGTCAAACTTCTCAGTAATTGTCGCTCCTAAAAACCTGTTAGGTTCTTATTGCGTCCGTGCTTGCATTTAAAAAACGCACGTGTGTGGCAGTCGGTGGCAGCGTCAGGCTCCACATTGTCCCTGGATAGAGACGTGCATGATGGCCTGTAAACCTGAAGTGCCCATTGTAAGGAAGTGGGTCTATTGTAGTATAGCCCTTTGGCAGGGCAGCCAAAAATTTAGAGGCTCCACATTGTCCCTGGATAGAGATGTGCATGAGGGCCTCAAAACATTGTTCCCATTGCAAAGGAGCGGGTCTCCTGTCGTTGTAATGCCCATTCTGAAAGAATGGGCGAAAAAATTTACCACTGGGGGTATACCTGAAACAACGGCCTAACTATTGTAACGGTCATCATGGTGGCGCATGAGGAGAAGGAGGAGCAGTCCAGCGATTATCCAAAGTCCAGAACTGTGTACCCATGGGTGAGTGGAGGTACATGGCAAATTCCCATTACAAACTTTAAATTCTGCTGTCATTTGCTGGTGGTGTGGTGAAGTCTGGCCCAATCCAACCCTTGTTCATCTTGATCAGAGTCAGCCTGTCAGCATTTTCAGTTGACAGGCGGGTGCGTTTATCTGTAATGATTCCACCTGCGGCACTAAAAACACGCTCTGACAAAACGCTAGCGGCAGGGCAGGCCAGGACTTCCAAGGCGTAGAGAGCCAATTCATGCAACGTGTCCAGCTTGGATACCCAATAATTGTAAGGCACAGAGGAATGTCGGAGTACAGTTGTTCGATCTGCAAGGTACTCCTTGAGCATCTGGGCAGACTTAGGATTTCTTGTGGCACTACCCCGCACCTCAGGGGCTGTGGTACGTGAGGGGCTGAGAAAACTGTCCCACATCTTAAAGACTGTTCCCCTACCTCTGGCGGATTGGACTTGTGCCCCTCTTGGCTATACGCCTTGGTTGTCCACTGATTCCTGACCTATGCCGCTAGCGTTTTGTGAGGGGAATGCTTTGCCTACTTCCGTGACTATGGCCTTCCGGAACTGCTGCATTTTGCCTGACCTCTCCGCCTCGGGAATAAGAGACATAAAGTTCTCCTTTTAGCGTGGGTCTAACAGTGTTACCAACCAGTAATGATTGTCGGCCAAGACGTTCTTAACACGAGGGTCACGAGACAGGCAGCTTACCATAAAGTCAGCCATGTGTGCCAGACTCTTTACAGCCATCACTTCAGTATCCTGACCAACATGATGACTGAACATGCTGTCCTCCTCCTCCTCCTCCTCATCATCATCTACCCTGTCCTCCGGCCAGCCACGCTGAACCGAGGATATGACTGGTGTGCATGTCATATCCTCAATTTGGCCGGAGAGTTGCTCCATGTCTTCAGCCTCCTCCTCGTCATAGTCCTCCACTGCATGTTGTGATGAGACGAGGCTGGGCTGTGTGTTATCACCCACACCCACTACTGTTCCTTGCTCCAACTCATCGCGCTCCGCCTGCAATGCATCATGTTTGTTTTTGAGCAGAGACCATTTTAGAAGGCAGTGAAGCGGTATGGTGACGCTAATAATGTCGTCATTGCCGCTCACCATCTTGGTGGGGTCCTCAAAGTTTTGGCGGATGGTATATAGGTCGGACATCCATCTCCACTCCTCAGGTGTTATGTGTGGAGTTTTACCCATTTCCCGACGGCTTACGTGATGCAGGTACTCAACAATTGCCCTCTTCTGCTCACATATCCTAACCAACATGTGCAGAGTTGAATTCCAAAGCGTGGGGACATCACACACCAGTCTGTGAGCCGGAAGATGCAAACGGCGCTGAAAGCCGGCAAGGTCGGCTGAAGCAGTAGGTGACTTTCGAAAATGTGCAGACAGGTTGCAAACTTTTACCAGCAGGTCAGACAGCTCTGGGTATGACTTTAGAAACCGCTGAACCACGAGGTTGAGCACATGGGCCACGCATGGAACATGTGTCAGCTGGCCTCGCCTCAAAGCCGCCACCAGGTTCCGGCCATTGTCACACACGACCTTTCCTGGCTTTAGGTTCAGAGGTGTGAGCCAGTGATCTGCCTGCTGTTTCAGAGCTGTCCACACCTCTTCTGCATTGTCGGGTTTGTCACCTATGCAGATTAGCTTCAGCACAGCCTGTTGCCGCTTCGCCGAGGCAGTGCTGCAGTGCTTCTGTGTCGCCCTGGACAAGCCAGGGGCCACAGAGCACAACACTTACACACCCCACACTCCCTGCAGGCACATCATAGCCAAACACAAAATCCTTGTTGCCTTCCCCAGGGGCTGTTGTCCACACCAGGGGGTGGAGCCAGGCGGTTGGTCTCCACCCACCAAGGAGTTCACAGTCCTGGAGGAGGTAAAACACAGGCAGTGAGAGTTAAGCTAAGGAAGTGGAAGGAGGAAAGTAGTAGAGAGGAGAAAAGTGACAGCAAAGAGCCTGAAGTTGGTCCGGGTGTGTGGTCCGGACAGGACAGCAAGGTTGGCAGGCGGTGGTGACCGTCTGCAGTGGAGGCCGATTGGAGTCTGCCGTAAGGACCGTGGACGGGTGGTGACCCGGCGGTACCGGACCGGTATACAAAGAGAAGCCAGCACCATTGGCAGGGGCCTTTCGGATCCCGGCAAGGCTTGGAGTCGCCATGAATTTGCCAAATCCGTTAGTGAAGGGGACCTCTGGGTTTCCAAACAGCCAAGTCCCGATAGAAGGCAACCGTCCAACCGTGAAGGGGAGACACCGCCACCGCCAAGGGCAACCGTCTCCCAGGGCCAGCGCCTGCGGGCAAAAGGGGCTCCTCCGGCCCATATCCAGGACGGGGAGCGGGTTACCGGTGGGAACCCATCGCTACCAACACTGAACTTAGGTGCAGGGAGAGACAGTCATCACTAACCTTTAGGGAGGAACAACCGCAGCCGTCCGAGGGACCCGTCCATCCAGCCGCTTGTTTTACCGTGAACTGTGTCATCATCATTGGGCTGAGTGAGTACCTCCGTGCCATGCGGCACAGCGCTGCCCCTGCGACCCTGCACCTCATCAGGCCCCGCAACCCGCCTGTCATCCATCTCTACCCCATCACCGGGCCCCGGGACAACCAACCCCCCTACCCACTGAGGGGAGAAATAACAACAAAGCTGCTCCCTGTCACCGCTCCCGGGATCCCCGTCCAGAGCAGCGGTGGTGTCCACACAATCACCACAACCGTGGGTGGCGTCATGGACAATATCCCCAAAACCCAAACCACCCCTTTTCACTCACGGGCGAGGAGCGCCGCTCGAGTCCCCGGGATCCGGCCATCACTCGAGCCACCGAGCAGCAGCAGCCGTAGAGCAGCGGCAGCCGGACCCGAGCAGTGGGAGAGCGCAGCGTCCCCTCCTCCGCCCGCGACACTTCCAGCTTGGGACTGGTGTGAAGGGTAAAGTGAATGAGGATGCGCAGGAGGAGGAGGAGGCTGAGGAGCATGACATTCCGGTGCTGTAGAGTGTGGGTGAAACCCTGTTTGAGGTAGGGCCTGCAAAACTTGGTGTGGGAAGGACGTGTTCCGTCCCTCGCTCAGACTGGGTCCCAGCTTCCACAATATTAACCCAGTGTGCCGTCAACGAGATGTAGCGGCCTTGCCCACAAGCACTTGTCCATGTGTCTGTGGTTAGGTGGACTTTGGCTGAAACAGCGTTGTTCAGGGCACGTGTGATGTTTTGTGACACGTGGTTATGCAATACGGGGACGGCACACCGGGAGAAATAGTGGCGGCTGGGGACCGAGTAATGTGGGACAGCTGCCGCCATCAGGTCGCGGAATGCTTCTGTCTCCACCAGCCTAAAAGGCAACATTTCCAGCGCAAGCAGTCGCGAAATGTTAGCATTTAGAAGTGTGGCATGTGGGGCGTTGGCAGTGTATTTGTGCCTGCGTTCAAAGGTTTGCTGAATGGATAACTGAACGCTGCGCTGGGACAAGGACGTGCTTGATGATGGTGTTATTTCTGCGTGGGCAACTGCAGGTGAAGGCCGGAGGAGGCTTGTTCGCGGGCAGCATGGACAGGGGATTGGCTCGCATGCACAACAAGCGAAGACGTAGCAGTGACATCAGCAAGCACTGCTCCTCGACTCTGTTGTACATCCCACAAAGTCGGGTGCTTGGCTGACATGTGCCTGATCATGCTGGTGGTGGTCAGGCTGCTAGTTTTGGTACCCCTGCTGATGCTGGCATGGCAGGTGTTGCAAATGGCCTTTTTAGAATCATCTGGAGTCAACTTAAAAAACTGCCAGACTCGGGAAGACCTAACATTTGTACAGGCACCTTGTGTCGTGTTGTTGTTCCGGGGAACGGTTGCCTGACGTCTGCCTGGGGCCACCACCCTGCTTCTTACTGCCTGTTGGGATGCTACGCCTCCCTCGCCCTGTGCACTGCTGTCCTCGCTCTGCATATCCTCCTGCCAGGTTGGGTCAGTTACTGGATCATCCACCACGTTGTCTTCCTATTCCGCAACCTGCTCCTCCTCCTAACTTCCTGACAATTGTGTCTCATCATCGTCCACCCCTTGTTGAGACACGTTGCCAACTTCGTGAGAACGTGGCTGCTCAAATATTTGGGCATCTGTACATACAATCTCGTCATGGCCCACTTCAACAGGAGCTGGCGAGAGGCCAGAATGTGTGAATGGAAACGTGAACAGCTCTTCTGAGTGTCCAAGTGTGGGATCAGTAATGTCCGTGGACGTGTACTCGGCCTGGTGGTAGGAAGGAGGATCAGGTTCTGAAATGTGCGGTGCAGTATCACGGCTACTGACACTTGACCGTGTGGAAGACAGAGTGTTTGTGGTGATGCCAATCTGACTGGAAGCATTATCCGCTATCCAACTAACAACCTGTTGACACTGGTCTTGATTCAAGAGCGGTGTACTGCTGCGGTCCCCAAGAATTTGGACAGGACGTGCGAGCGAGTAGATGTGGCCCTTTGTTGTGGCGAAATTAGAGCTTGCACACGACCTCGGTCTCTGCCTGCACCACCATCACGTCCACTTCCTTGTTCGTTGCCAACGCCCTTGCGCATTTTGCAATGCTGTGCTGATGTGTATTCACTAGACTTGTGCGTTATATCCAAGTTTGTGCAAAACGCACACAAGTGCACCTGAACGCTGCCACCAACAGACACACATGTGCGGTTTTTAAATGTAAGCACGGACGCACTAAGAACCTAACAGGTCTCTATCCAGGGACAATGTGGAGTCTCCCAATTTTTGGCTGTCCTGCCAAAGGGCTGTAGCGGGGTGCCAGGGGTGCCTCGGGGATTGTAGTCGTGGCCCCTTTTTCTATCAGGCTTACCCCCGGCTCCGCCGTCACTTTTGGGACAGGGGATTGTTCTGTGGGGCAGAGTGTGGTGTAAAAGAGCATACTTTCAGCCGCAGGAAGACTCTTCAGGCAGGGTTCAGATAAACCAAACGACATCTTTATTGCACAGAGTTTCACAGACAGCTCAATGCACGGATTTTGCAACGCACGGTCACAATTCCTGTCCGGGGAAATCTTTCCTTGTCGTCTCCTCTAGTGGGGATGTGCCCGGCTACTCCACTTCACCTAGGCTCCCACTCCGGCTAACACAGACTGGACCCACACCAGTTCTGCTTCACCCTTGAGGACACTTCTTCTCTTCTTCCCTTCTTTCTTTCTTTCTTTCTTTCTGCCCACTCAGCTCCACACTCTGCCCCTGGCTATTCCTTCTCCCCCTCCCGGAATCAACTGCCTTCAACACACACACACACTCCCTTTCCCCCTAAGCTGCCGGCTCCTCCTCCCTCCTGCACAGTTTCTATGGGGACAGCCGTCCCACCCGGCCACTAGGGGAAACCCAGCTATACAGTGCAATTACAATAAAACATCAACATAAAACATCAACAGCTTTGTCTACCCCAGCGGGGGTATTTTCAAGGGGAAACACTGCACCTCTTTGTAAGGGGTCTGCCCACCCCTTACATTCCTCCCCTCTTTCTGCCTAAGCCTCCCGGCAAGGCTCGAACCTGTAAAACACAACATAGCAGCAAGGCAAACTTTGGATAAAACTTTAAAACCTTCATAAACAAAGTCAACCACTGAGCGCACAAGTACTGTGCCCGGAGTCCCTCCTGGGAGCTCCCGGTCTTTGTAGACAGTGTGCCCGGAGGCCGTTACAGCACTCCCGGTCTTGGCTGGTCTTCTGCCCGGAGGCTTTCACAGCACTCCCGGTCTTTGTAGGTAGGAGTACAAACAGTAAAGTCTCCGTTAACAACACAGAGGGAGCCCCTGGCTCAGTCCAGCATCAGGCTCCTTCCGGGCTCGGTAGCTTAAACATGGTTACAAACTGTGGAACTTTTTCCGGCTCTTTTAACAATGCCGGTACTCAACACGAACAGGTCCATTACCTCCGGTCATCACGGGTCACACGGGGTGGTAAGCGCGCAGCCATTCGGCCCGCTGAGCCATCACATAATCAGAAAGGGACTGACCTGGCAAGCGGCGCAACCTCCGGAACGGTTCGTAGTTGACTGGTGGTTCTGGTGCCTCTGTCTCCGGTTTTGCCTCTTCAACCCCCGACGGGGGTGACGGGGTCGCTGAACAGGACGGCTGGGGACTACCCACGACCATCACCGGGTGTGTGACCATGCTCTGGTGGATCGCTAACACCGCCGGTGTCCCCTTTTCTGGGTCAGCACTCAGTCCTGTCATGACTTCTGGCGACACCGCCAGCGTGTTTCTCGGCCGGGAAATCTCAGCCAGCACTGGTCTCTGTTGGGTACGTCTCCGGTATTGGCACTCTTCCCATTCGATCTCTTGCTGCCACTGTGCGGCCTCTTGTGCAGTGGGCATCCGGGTCACTACTACCGCAAATAGGCCCCGGCATCCCACTTCTCTCCGGAACTTCACCTTTTCTCCCGGGTACAGCGTATGAAGGCGCTGTGGTAAACCCTCAGTGTCCAGGTTAACCCGGTTGTAGAAGAAATGGTCACCGGTCTCTTCGTCCTCAATGAATCCATAGCCCTCCGCCTGATTGTATTTGACCACGGTGCCAACGGTGCACTGCCGATCAAACTCGTCGCTAAGGGGACCGGCCATCATCTCGCAGGCCACGGTCTCGGCCAGTAACCTTTCCTGCACCGGATCCGGTTCAGGCGGTGGTGACTTTCGCTGAGTCAGGGGCGTCGGCTTCACCGGCTCCCAAAAGAATCCCCACTCATCTTCTTTTAGCTTCCGGGCATGTTGCTCTTCCGGGGCCGGAACTGCTGTGTGGGTTGGCGTTTCTTGCAATGGCGCCTGGGCAGGTGGAGATGCTGGGGAAGGTGAAGGCGGGCCTTCTTTTCCCGCTCTTGGATACACTCCACCCCCAGTCTCGCACATCAAATCGACCCGGCCGAGGCGGCTCTTCTTTTTTCCTGTAACGCCGCCCACTTCACATGTCTTCATCAGCATCCTGGGGCCAGCACCTCCCCTCTTTGAGCGGCGCACTCCGCACTTCTTTTTCTTCACCGGCCAGCCCCAGGCTTTTCTTTTGGCACCAATTCTTCGCGCGCTCACTGTGTTCGTGCAGACGGCGGCCATCTTGCCGCCATCTTGTGCCCGGTCCAACGCCTTAGGCACCACTTCTTCTTCCCACCATGGAATCGGGACCCTTCGCCAATAATCCGGATCCTGCCGACTACGCCACATGTAGCGGGGTGCCAGGGGTGCCTCGGGGATTGTAGTCGTGGCCCCTTTTTCTATCAGGCTTACCCCCGGCTCCGCCGTCACTTTTGGGACAGGGGATTGTTCTGTGGGGCAGAGTGTGGTGTAAAAGAGCATACTTTCAGCCGCAGGAAGACTCTTCAGGCAGGGTTCAGATAAACCAAGCAACATCTTTATTGCACAGAGTTTCACAGACAGCTCAATGCACGGATTTTGCAGCGCACGGTCACCATTCCTGTCCGGGGAAATCTTTCCTTGTCGTCTCCTCTAGTGGGGATGTGCCCGGCTACTCCACTTCACCTAGGCTCCCACTCCGGCTAACACAGACTGGACCCACACCAATTCTGCTTCACCCTTGAGGACACTTCTTCTCTTCTTCCCTTCTTTCTTTCTTTCTTTCTGCCCACTCAGCTCCACACTCTGCCCCTGGCTGTTCCTTCTCCCCCTCCCGGAATCAACTGCCTTCAACACACACACACACTCCCTTTCCCCCTAAGCTGCCGGCTCCTCCTCCCTCCTGCACAGTTTCTATGGGGACAGCCGTCCCACCCGGCCACTAGGGGAAACCCAGCTATACAGTGCAATTACAATAAAACATCAACATAAAACATCAACAGCTTTGTCTACCCCAGCGGGGGTATTTTCAGGGGGAAACACTGCACCTCTTTGTAAGGGGTCTGCCCACCCCTTACAGGGCTATACTACAATAGACCCACTTCCTTACAATGGGCACTTCAGGTTTACAGGCCCTTATGCACGTCTCTATCCACGGACAATGTGGAGCCTCCCAATTTTTGGCTGTCCTGCCAAAGGGCTATACTACAATAGACCCACTTCCTTACAATGGGCACTTCAGGTATACAGGCCCTCATGCACGTCTGTATGCAGAGGCATTGGTGAACCTCACAATTTTGGACTGCCCTGGCAAAGGAAAATACTACAAAGACTCACTTCCTCAAAATGGGCACATTAGACTCAAGAGGCCTTCATGTACGTCTCTTCTCAGGGACATCGGAGTGCCACACAATGTTTCACGTAAAATCTTTCATGTAATCTCCAAAAGTAACATACACCAGCTCTAACTCACTATTGGGTATGTGCCCTTAACATTTCCGCCATGAAAATTCATTTTGGTGTCATTTTTGAAGGTTTTCTGGTGAGTTCGTAAAAATGGCGTAAAACGCGGACAAAATTGTTCACAGCTGTGACTTTTGAGTGATAAATGCTTCAAGGGGTCTTCCCAATGCCATGTCATTTGAGCACTCTTCTGAGACTTTTGTGACATTTTTAGGGTTTCTACATGCTGCCGGGGGTCATTTCATAAAAATACTCGGGTCTCCCATAGGATAACATTGGGCTCGGTGCTCGGGCCGAGTACACGAGTATCTTGGTATGCTCGGCCCGAGCCTCGAGCACCCGAGCTTTTTAGTACTCGCTCATCACTACCCATAATGAATTAGGAAACCACAAGCTCGAGAGAGGTGGGTATCCTAAAACGTCACTACAGCTCGGGTAGCTTATACTGACTTCTCTGCAAACTTTGCAAACTTGGGGAAAACGGAAAGAATTTTTAATAAATGATGTAATTCTGCAGTAGTGGAAACTATTTATTATTTTATAAGGAAGCATTTGAATAACATCCAACAAGTGCACCATATATATATGTGAAGAGACAATAGTTCCCCTTACACTTGATTAGATGGATGGCTTTTCCTGTCGAAAGCAGTGAGACCAGCCAAATTTAACTTAATGTGTAAGGGAACCTTTAGTTGGGGAAGCCTATAGCAAAATGTATTAGGGGCCAAAAATGAGACCCAGTATTTGCAACTCAAACCTTTGGCTATCACTATTTGAATGGCTAGTTTACATACTGCTTCCCTATGGGACTCTCACCACTCAAGAAAACTGGAATCCATTATTTTTACTCAGGAATTCCTATCTAACCAAGCATAGGTCACCACCCAGATCCTCCGGGGTCATCCGCCCAATCCTCTGGGTTCAGGAATCCAGAGGTAGTATGGTAGCCCAGGCTAAACTCTTGGACTAGGATCTTCTATTGTAATTTTACCCTTCATATAAGACTATCAGTCATGATTTTGTAAGAGATGGTAAATGAATGGACAGCAAGTCAGAGAAGTACAAGGTTTACAAAATCAGTTTCTTTTGAAGGTACGGAGGTACAGGGATCTAAACGCAAAGCAGAACTGTGAAGAGTCAGGAGGCTCCATCATCCCTTCACAGATGCCTCCAACTATGGGTCATGTGAAAACATAGGAGTACAATAAACCTGAAAATGGTTTATACTTATGTTATCAAAATATGATATTCTACTGGGGAAAGTAAGTTCTTATTTGTACAAATATATTTTATTAAAACCATGCGAGATCCAATGTGGAATGTAATTGCATCAACTAATATGTCTAGAGCATAATTAAACCCCTTTGGCAGACGCGCAGGGTGGAATACTGTATACTATTTGTTTTCCACTAAAGAGAGCGAAATTTCCCCGTTCAGCCAAACCATGGCGTCAGCAGCTCTCCCCTGATAGATTTGGGAATGGAACTGTTTAAGGCAGTAAAGTGATGTAATAGTGTTTGTGAAGTGTCCGGCCTGTGCGCTAAACTGCTGTGGATACCGTGAGTGTGGGTGACATCACAGCCAAATAGCAGAGGAGACCAGAGGTACAGGAGGGATATATGTGTGTATATACAGCCAGAGCCATGAGTGGTAAATCATTGTAATCCAGCCTCCCTGAGCTTCAACATCTGAAGGCCAATACTTCACACAAAGTCAACTGGGGAGTGACGAAAGATTTAGATGGGGATTACACAGGCACCAGTTACAAGCAATAAGTCCATCTTTTATGGTAGGCTCTATTCTCAGCACATTTTGGCTTTTTGTGGTTGAAAAATGCTCCATACTATGCGATTAAATGACTATGCATATGTCTGCTGCTGACTTATATAATATATATAGCTTATGTGACATTAAAAGTGAGTTGTTTCTCCCTTCACAGCTATAACAGCCTCAACTCTATATTTTTGTTCTATTCCAAAGATGGTAAATGGGATTAAGTCCCATGCCAACCAAGTTTGACCACACCAAATCCACCCAACTATGCCTTTTAGTCCTTCATTTGTGTGTTCGGGCACAGTCATGCTGGAACAAAGAAGGGCATTCCCCAAACATTTTCCATAAAATTTGAAGCATACAGTTGTAAAAAACATGTCATATGTAGAGTTGAGCGCGGTTCGTGGTTCGTGGTTCTCCAGTTCTAGGCTCGAGTGATTTTGGGGCATGTTCTAGATCGAACTAGAACTCGAGCTTTTTGCAAAAGCTCGATAGTTCTAGAAACGTTCGAGAACGGTTCTAGCAGCAAAAAAACAGCTAATTCCTAGCTTGGTTTCCGCTGTAATAGTGTAAGTCACTCTGTGAATCACACTATTATGACATTTCAGTGTATAGTGTGCGTGAACAGCGCCTTCAGATCACTGCTGTTTCTATAATGGCGATCGCCATTTTTTTTTTTTTTTTTCTTGTCTTCCTTCCCTAAGCGCGCGCGTCTTGTGGGGCGGGCCAGCATGTCAGCCAATCCCAGACACACACACAGCTAAGTGGACTTTTAGCCAGAGAAGCAACGGCATGTGTGATAGGATGTCCATGTCACATGTCCCTGCATTATAAAAACGGACATTTTCCTCCAGGACGCCATTATCTGCCTTCTGCGTCTTTGGTGTCAGACATCACTGTCGCAGCTCCGTCCTCCTGAGTCCTATCGCCGATACAGCTGTATGCGCTGCATACACAGCGTTAGACAGCTTAGGGAGAGCACTTTCTAGCAGTCCTTTTAAGGGCTCAAACCGGCAGGGTCAGAGAGCCATAGGTGACAGGTCCTGAAAACAGCAACAGCGTCTGTGTAGCCAAGGTCAGGGATTTCCTCCCTGCATTTCACCATTAGGAGGGAATAGAAAGGCAGGCTTCCATTCCTCTACCCAGAGCCCCACAATCCTGCCACTGTACCCTCTTGTCCTCTGCACACTCCAACTCATTATAACTAAGCCATTATACTAGCAAACACTCAGTGTACCTAGTGGCATCCTAAACGTGGCTATTGGACTTTGCTATAGTCCCACTAGTGCAAAGACATTTGCAGAGCACGTCTGCCTGCATTGCACACTCCAACTTTTTTAAACTAAGCCATCTTACTAGCAAACACTCAGTGTACCTAGTGGCATCCTATCTGTGGCTATTGGACTTTGCTATAGTCCCACTAGTGCAAAGACATTTGCAGAGCACGTCTGCCTGCATTGCACACTCCAACTTTTTTAAACTAAGCCATTTTACTAGTAAACACTCAGTGTACCTAGTGGCATCCTAAACGTGGCTATTGGACTTTGCTATAGTCCCACTAGTGCAAAGACATTTGCAGAGCACGTCTGCCTGCATTGCACACTCCACCTTTTTTTAACTAAGCCATTATACTAGCAAACAGTCAGTGTACCTAGTGGCATCCTAAACGTGGCTATTGGACTTTTGTCTATTCACACTATTGTAAAGATATTTGCAGCACGTCTGCCTGCATTGCACACTCCAACTTTTTTTAACTCAGCCATTATACTAGCAAACAGTCAGTGTACCTAGTGGCATCCTAAACGTGGCTATTGGACTTTTGTCTATTCACACTATTGTAAAGATATTTGCAGCACGTCTGCCTGCATTGCACACTCCACCTTTTTTTAACTCAGCCATTATACTAGCAAACAGTCAGTGTACCTATTGGCATCCTAAACGTGGCTATTGGACTTTTGTCTATTCACACTATTGTAAAGATATTTGCAGCACGTCTGCCTGCATTGCACACTCCACCTTTTTTTAACTAAGCCATTATACTAGCAAACAGTCAGTGTACCTAGTGGCATCCTAAACGTGGCTATTGGACTTTTGTCTATTCACACTATTGTAAAGATATTTGCAGCACGTCTGCCTGCATTGCACACTCCACCTTTTTTTAACTCAGCCATTATACTAGCAGTCAGTGTACCTAGTGGCATCCTAAACGTGGCTATTGGACTTTTGTCTATTCACACTATTGTAAAGATATTTGCAGCACGTCTGCCTGCATTGCACACTCCACCTTTTTTTAACTAAGCCAATATACTAGCAAACAGTCAGTGTACCTAGTGGCATCCTAAACGTGGCTATTGGACTTTTGTCTATTCACACTATTGTAAAGATATTTGCAGCACGTCTGCCTGCATTGCACACTCCAACTCATTATAACTAAGCCATTATACTAGCAAACAGTCAGTGTACCTATTGGCATCCTAAACGTGGCTATTGGACTTTTGTCTATTCACACTATTGTAAAGATATTTGCAGCATGTCTGCCTGCAATGCACACTCCAACTCATTATAACTCAGCCATTATACTAGCAAACAGTCAGTGAACCTAGTGGCATCTTAAACGTGGCTATTGGACTTTTGTCTATTCACACTATTGTAAAGATATTTGCAGCACGTCTGCCTGCATTGCACACTCCACCTTTTTTTAACTCAGCCATTATACTAGCAAACAGTCAGTGTACCTAGTGGCATCCTAAACGTGGCTATTGGACTTTTGTCTATTCACACTATTGTAAAGATATTTGCAGCACGTCTGCCTGCATTGCACACTCCAACTTTTTTAAACTAAGCCATTTTACTAGCAAACACTCAGTGTACCTAGTGGCATCCTAAACGTGGCTATTGGACTTTGCTATAGTCCCACTAGTGCAAAGACATTTGCAGAGCACGTCTGCCTGCATTGCACACTCCACCTTTTTTTAACTAAGCCATTATACTAGCAAACAGTCAGTGTACCTAGTGGCATCCTAAACGTGGCTATTGGACTTTTGTCTATTCACACTATTGTAAAGATATTTGCAGCACGTCTGCCTGCATTGCACACTCCACCTTTTTTAAACTCAGCCATTATACTAGCAAACAGTCAGTGTACCTAGTGGCATCCTAAACGTGGCTATTGGACTTCTGTATAGTCCCACTAGTGCAAATCTATGTGCAGCACCTCTGCATGACAACCTCCTGCTCTGTTTTTAATAAGCTATAATGATAGCACAAAATACTGCCATTTAGTGGCATCATAGAACTGGCTGTTGTATTCCATTAGTGCCCCACTGGTGACAAGCTATTTATAGCACCTCTACATCACACCCTCATGCACATTTTGCTACGCTAATGTTATAGCAAACTCATGGAATTCATTGCTGCATTTCATAATTCGGAGGGATAGAAAGTCAGGCTTCCTTTAGCTTTTCCTTCTGTTCATAGACAGCATCTCCAAGAGCAATTTCCCCTCCACGTCTAAGTGTGGAGAGGCAGCTAGTGCGCATGCGTGTGCCGATTTACCCCAGCTGCAGCCTAACTACAGTGTTTCACCTAGTGAGTATGCTCAGCCTGACTGTGTTATTCCTGACGCTAAGTCTTCATTTCGGGATACAGCGCATGCTCCCACACTAAGTGTGAAAAGCCTCTTTGCACAGGTGCTTGCATTCCGTGCCGGGTCTAAGTCCTGTTTTGTGCCTAGACACCATGCTAAAGCTGATAGTCTTTTTTCAGAGACTGTATTTCATGCTACTGAGCATGCTCAGGAACTTACTGCATCAGAGACTAGGTACGGTAATGAACTCTTGGGCCCTGCCCCTGATGTGGGGGTCCCATATAGACCACAGGGCATCAGCTGTCCTCCCAAATGGCTTGCAGAGGCCCACCCCTATGACTTGTCACCGCATTATTGATGGTCAGACGATGACTGGTGAGGTGTTTGGGTCATGGCAGCCATGAGGTCATCATTGAAGTTGCGGTTCCAAATAGGACGCTACTTATGCCACTCATGACGTGTCACTTTACTTTTGTCTCCAGGAGGTGCATTGTGGTTCACCCTGGTTTGGGGCGGACCCAGGTTATAAAAGGGGCTGGAGCCAACAAGGAGGTGCGCAGTCTTCTATTATGCTACGAAAGAGCACACCTCCATGTGTTGAACCCATTTCGGCTTTAGGCCAGAGGTAGGCAGGGATAGGGTGGTGGATGCAGGCCACCACCACAGTTGGTAACGCAGAACGGTTAAGACCAGCTCCTGTCCTACCAGTCCTGCTTGTGCAGCCCAGTGGCATTAACAGGCCTGCTGCTGCTGATGCGCCTGCTGTCCACAGGTGTGGCCCCTACGCACACGGTCAGCGTACTCAATGGCCCCTGTGTGGTTAACAGGGAGTTCCTGGGCTGGGTGGGCATGTGGACCCTGTGACGCTAACAGGGCTCCCAGTCTCCAGATCCGAATGGCGTCTAACTCGGTTCAGGATACTATTAGTTTCATAGCCACACAGCTCTGTATCCTCCACCAAACCTTCCAGTTGCCAAACTCTCCTTTTCCAACTGGGAGCACGGTGGACACTGACTGCTGAAGGTGATATATACCTTTCTCTTTCTTTTCTTATTAATTTACGTTATATAGCGGTAACATAGTATATACCACTTTATCCAAATCTGCCAGTCACACTGTAACAGATGGTGTTTCTTCAGCAAATGTTACTGTTTAGTGATGAGCGAGTACTAAAAAGCTCGGGTGCTCGAAGCTCGGGCCGAGCCTCCCAAGATACTCGTGTACTCGGCCCGAGCACCAAGCCCAATGTTATCCTATGGGAGACCCGAGTATTTTTGTGAAATGACCCCCCGGCAGCATGTAGAAACCCTAAAAATGTCACAAAAGTCTCAGAAGAGTGCTCAAATGACATGGCATCAGCATGGGGAAGACCCCTTGAAGCATTTATCACTCAAAAGTCACAGCTGTGAACAATTTTGTCCAAGTTTTACGCCATTTTTACGGACTCACCAGAAAACCTTCCAAAATGACACCAAAATGAATTTTCATGGCGGAAATGTTAAGGGCACATACCCAATAGTGAGATAGAGCTGGTGTATGTTACTTTTTGAGATTATTACATGAAAGATTTTACATGAAAACCTTGTGTGGCACTCCGATGTCCAAAACGCACGTTTTGTGCTTTTTACTAGCGATGTCGGTCATTTTTTTTTTTTTATTCTATCTCCCTCAGTCCGTCGGTCTGTCTCTCTCTGTCTTGTCTGTCCCCCTCTCACAGTCTGTCGGTCAGTTCCCCCCCCTCTCTCTTACTTACCGTTCCCCGATCACTGCCGCGGCGCTGCACAGCTGTTCAAACTCCGGTGGCTTTTCCTCTTTTGAAAAAGCCGGCCGCTCATTAATCAATCTCCTATTCCCTGCTGTCCTGCTTTTCGGCGCCTATGATTGGTTGCAGTGAGACACGCTCCCACACTGAGTGACAGCTGTCTCACTGCACCCAATCACAGCAGCCGGTGTGTGTATACTGTGCAGTGAAATAAATAATTAAATAATTAAAAAAACCGGCGTGCGGTCCCCCCAATTTTAATACCAGCCAGATAAAGCCATACGGCTGAAGGCTGGTATTCTCAGGATGGGGAGCTCCACGTTATGGGGAGTCCCCCACCCTAACAATATCAGTCAGCAGCCGCCCAGAATTGCCGCATACATTAGATGCGACAGTTCTGGGGCTGTACCCGGCTCTTCCCGATTTACCCTGGTGCTTTGGCAAATCGGGGTAATAAGGAGTTAATGGCAGCCCGTAGCTGCCACTAAATCCTAGATTAATCATGTCAGGCGTCTATGAGATACCTTCCATGATTAATCTGTAAATTACAGTTAAAAAACACATACACCCGAAAAATCCTTTATTAGAAATAAAAAACACTAACAAAGTCCCTCATTACCAATTTATTAACCCCGACAAACCCTCCATGTCCGGCGTACTCCACAGTCCTCCAGCGTCGCGTCCAGCTCTGCTGCATGGAAGTGACAGGAGCTGCAGAATACACCGCCGCTCCGGTCACCTCCACGCAGCTAATGAGATGAGTATAGCGATCAGCTGCTGTCACTGAGGTTACCTGGATCCAGCGGTGGATGCAGCGGTGGCCGCGGGTAACCTCAGTGACAGCTCAGCTGATCGCGCTACTCACCGCCGCTCCAGTCAGCTCCATGCACCAACTGAGGTGAGTATAGCGATCAGCTGCTGTCACTGAGGTTAATTGCGGCCACCGCTGGATCCAGCGGTGGCCGGGAGTTACCTGACTGACAGCAGCTGATCGCGCTATTCCCTTCATTAGCTGCGTGGAGGTGACCGGAGCGGCGGTGTCTTCTGCAGCTCCTGTCACTTCCATGCAGCAGAGCTGGACGCGACGCTGGAGTCCGTGGAGTACGCCGGACATGGAGGGTTTGTCGGGGTTAATAAATTGGTAATGAGGGACTTTGTTAGTGTTTTTTATTTCTAATAAAGGATTTTTCGGGTGTGTGTGTTTTTTAACTGTAATTTACAGATTAATCATGGAAGGAATCTCGGGGAGACGCCTGACATGATTAATCTAGGATTTAGTGGCAGCTATGGGCTGCCATTAACTCCTTATTACCCCGATTTGCCAACGCACTAGGGTAAATCGGGAAGAGCCGGGTACAGCCCCAGAACTGTCGCATATAATGTATGCGGCAATTCTGGGCAGCTGCTGACTGATATTGTTAGGGTGGGGGGCTCCCCATAACGTGGAGCTCCCCATCCTGAGAATACCAGCCTTCAGCTGTATGGCTTTATCTGGCTGGTATTAAAATTGGGGGGGACCGCACGCCGTTTTTTTTAATTATTTATTTATTTATTTTACTGCACAGTATAGACCCGCCCACCGGCTGCTGTGATTGGGTGCAGTGTGACACCTGTCACTCAGCGTGGGGGCGTGTCTCACTGCAACCAATCATAGGCGCCTGTGGGCGTGGAAAGCAGGGAATATGAGATGGCTGTGTACAGAGCACAGCGCGCCGGCCGGTATAAAGGCTCGGTCACGCTGTGCAGGCCGGCCAATCACTGCAATTCCACAACTAACAGGGCTGTGGCATTGCAGTGGTCTGCCAGCCAATCCCTGCATGAGGGCTGGCTCTCAAAAGAGCGCCAACATGCAGAAATGAAGACCACGAGTAAAGCACGAGTATTGCAAAATTACTCGGTACCCGCCGAGTAGCCCGAGTACAGTGATACTCGTGCGAGTACCGAGTAGTAACAAGCATACTCGCTCATCACTATTACTGTTGCTTAACCACCAAATCCACGGACCAAAACTTATTTCCCCTTTCCAACACACCTGTTCCCCTTTCCACCAGCATCTGTCCTTTTTCAACTCATTTTGGTATATGAACAAAAGTGCAACTCTGCAGGGACACCGTACTCAACGCCATCTCAGCACAGCAGCCATCCCTCGGTCCCTCCGATGTGGACAAGTAAAAGACCATTTCCTCCTATCCATGACAAAGCGTTGAGATTCACTCTGTGCAGCACTGGTGTTTAGTGGGAAAGTAGATCTAAGATTGCGTACCACATTCTGCAGATACTCCTGTATACGTGCGTCCATTTCTATGGCACGAATTATTTTGCCAAATTTTGTCTTGTACCGGGGATGTAACAGTGTGGCAACCCAGTATTCTGGATTACTTTGAATTCGTACAATCCGAGGGTCATGTTGTAGGTAGTGCAGCAAGAAGCCGCTGATGTGTCTTGTGCATCCAGGAGGACCAAGTCCTTGGTGTGTTGGTGGCAGAGAGGTGAGAATCGTGCCTCCTTCCTCTGCCCTCTCCCCACAACCTCGCACAACCGAAATGTGAGCAAGCTCTCACTCATCTGCTGAGTCTTCCATGCCCATCGCAAGTTCGTCCTCCATTTCTTCATTGGCTCCTGCACCTTCCTCAACACTTTTTGCTGATACTATGCACCCTTGTTAATCACTCTCCCTCACCATGACTGCCGCCTAGGTGCCGCTGACCATCTGGACCTCGTAGATCTTGTTATCCCTTCCGCATATGACTCCTCCTGTACTTCCTCCCCTTCCTCTTGTCCCAACACCTGACTCCGAATAATAATTACAGTGCGCTCCATCATGTAGATGACCAGAATTGTTACGCTGAGAATGACATTGCCAGTGCTAAACATCTTCGTCGACATTTGTAAACTGTGTAGCAGGGTGCATAGGTCCTTGATCTGACACCACTCCAGCAGCGTGATCTGCACCACCTCTGGATCAAGTTAGGCCAGGCTATATGTCATAACGTATTGCAGCAGGGTTCGGCGGTGCTGCCACAAACGCTGCAACATGTGCAGATTCAAATTCCTGCGTGTGGGCACATCGCATTTCAGGCGTTTAACCAGCAGACCTAAAGACTTCTGTTGCGACGAAAGTTGTTGAGCTGCTGTGTGCGCACGATGGAAGTGAGCACATAGCGAGCGTGCATGCTGCACAAGGCCATGTAGGCCGTGATGGTGTTTTAAAAATTGATGGAGAATTAGGTTCAACACGTGAGCCATACAAGGCACGTGTGTCACATTGCCATGCTGATGGCCCACAGCCAGGTTTGCATCATTGCCGCACACGGCTGTTAAGTCACCAACGGAGTCCGCTCCGTCAATTTGTACTCCGGTCGCCAGGTGACAACGTGTTCCTTTCATGAATAGTGCTGATGATGGGAGAGGAGTCGATGCCAGCGGCGCAGGTGGACGCAGGTTATGCTCACACACTGGGCTGCATTACCTTGACAGATGCAGAATCTCTGGCTGAATGTAGCTGGTGGGTATCTCACAGATGAAATACCATCATACAGCTACAACCAATGGGAAGACACCACACCCTTTTTTATGCCCATCCTGTCTTTTGACCACTGCCAGACATAGCTATGAACCTCTGGTTAATTTTACCCCCAGTTCTGTTTTATGATTTTGTGTGCTTGTTACCTGACTACTTTTCCTGCTTGCTGTTTATGTACCTTGTTGGCCGATCCGCATTTCACCTCTGCTTGTTTTCTGATTAAGTCCTGCCCGTCCCATTCTGTTCCTGTTCCTCAATTAATGTTTTGACCCTGCCTGACTACTATTCTCTGGAACTGCAGCCTTCCACAGGTATTAATCACCTTGGGCCCTGTGTAATTCCTAATCCCTGTATAGGGGTTAAAGGGTTTCAGGGTTCTAGGGGTCCTACTTGGTGAGTGGCTTCCCTCTAGCCTATCATTAACAGCCCATCTGAGTGTGTGGATCAAGGAAGGCGTTACACCGTGATCTCTGCAGAAGGCCATGTGGGCCAGGATAGTGCTTTAAAAATTGCTGGACAACCAGGTTCAACACGTGAACCACACAAGCCATGTGTGTCACATTGTCACAGCGAAGAGCCGCACCCATGTTTGCATCATTGTCGCACCCGGCCTTCCCTGGCTGCTGGTTCAGTGGAGACAACCATTGATGAAACTCGGTCTCCAGAGCTAACCGTCCACAACTTCTCAGCGGTGTGACTCACATTTCCCATACATTTCAAAGTAAACCTTTGACCGCCTGATGGCATTGAGCTCTGCTGCCAGCATAGTAAGGAGGTGTGTGGTATTCCTTGTGCGCAGTTACAAGGAAGGGTGGCCTGACCACACAGGGTTTGCGCCAAGGTGGAGGACCCACACGAGGTTGAAGAGGCAGAAGCAGTGTATTAACTTCTACATACAGAAGAAGGATTGAAACAACTCGTGGGGACGGCAAGACTTGGACAGCAGACCCTTCTCCATCTCTCACCATAGTTTGCCAGTGCCCAGTCAGTGACATGTAATGACCCTGTCTATGCTTACTGGTCCAAGTATCTGTGTTGAAATGCACCCTGTCGCACACAGAGTTGCTCAAGGAAGTGGTGATGTTGTGTGCGACATGCTGGTGTAGCGCGGGCATGCTGTTCTTGGAGAAGCAGTGGTGATTGGGCATCTTGTACTGGATCACAGCGACAGACATAAGGTCTCTAAAATCCTGTGTGTCCACTAGGCGGGAAGGCAGCATTTTGGTAGCCAACAGCTTACAGAGGGATAGAGTCAACCTCTTAGCTTTGTCATGGGTCGCAGGAAGTGGCCTTTTATTTGACCACATCTGAGGGACAGAGATCTGGCTGCTGTGTGTAGACGGTGTTGAGTAGGGTGTCCCTGGAAAAATGCAGGTTTGTGAGGAAAGTGCAGGCGGAGACATGATGTTGCCTTCATCCAACGTTGGTGCTATCGATGTCTGAGAGAGCTGTACACACATACTTGTTTCCCCTTCCAAACCAACTGACGACCTACCAAGCAAACTGCCTGTTGCAGTTACAGTGGTGGAAGTTGTGGGTGGAAAAACAGGTGTGACAGCTGTCCCCACAGTCCTAGAAGATGACGAGCGCGCGGATGCACTGGAAGGGGCAGGCGGTGGATGGTTCGCTCCGCTAGGCCGCATTGCAGCACGGTGAGCTTCCCACCGGGCCATATGATATTTATTCATGTGACGATTCATGGAAGAAGTTGTCAAACTGCTGAGGTTTTGACCTCTACTAAGAGAACCATGACAAATTTTACAGATCACATAATTTGGGCGATCTTTTTCTATGTCAAAAAAGGACCAGGCTAGGCAAGGCTTAGAGGCCATGCGACCTGTTGATCCACCCCGAATAATGCTCAGAGGCAGAGTGGTGGCTGAGGATGCAGTTGTAGACATGCTACCAGTGCTCCGACTCTGTTCAGGAAGGCGCAAGGTAACTTCGTCGGTTGCATCCTCCTCCACCGCCTCTGTTGACCTCCTCGAGTGTCTGACTGTGCGTTGACAGTAGGTGGGATCTAGAACTTCATCATCAATTGTTGTGTTTGCACTCCCCTCCCCCTCAGACCGAGCCTCTTCTTGCCCTGACCGAATATTTCAGTTGTCATCCCAATCGGGTATCTGCGTCTCATCTTCATCAGTATGTTCCTCATTGTCTATAACCACAGGTGTTGGAAAGGCAGCATTTTGGTAGCCAACAGTTTGCAGATGCTGAAAGTCAACCTCCAAGCCATGTCATGACCTTCTAAAAGCATGTAAAACACAGCGAGGGGACTCCAACCACAGTCTCCCTCGTTGCCACTAACTGGGCCACACACACCCCACTTGACTGGCATCGGTTGACCCCCCCTTTTGAAAAAGAAAAAGATGCTTTGCATGAAGCACTCTCAAAAATACGCGTGCCTTTCCCGTCCCCTGGCTGACCCAGGGGAAGAAAAGTCCTCTGAGAGCCATGACTTGTTCATCTTGGTTCTTTTAGAAACACAGCGAGGGGACTCCAACCACAGTCTCCCTCGTTGCCACTAACTGGGCCACACACACCCCACTTGACTGGCATCAGTTGACCCAATTTTCAAGATGAAAAAGATGCTTTGCATGAAGCACTCTCAAAAATACGCGTGCCTTTCCCGTCCCCTGGCTGACCCAGGGGAAGAAAAGTCCTCTGAGAGCCATGACTTGTTCATCTTGGTTCTTTTAGAAACACAGCGAGGGGACTCCAACCACAGTCTCCCTCGTTGCCACTAACTGGGCCACACACACCCCACTTGACTGGCATCGGTTGACCCCCCCTTTTGAAAAAGAAAAAGATGCTTTGCATGAAGCACTCTCAAAAATACGCGTGCCTTTCCCGTCCCCTGGCTGACCCAGGGGAAGAAAAGTCCTCTGAGAGCCATGACTTGTTCATCTTGGTTCTTTTAGAAACACAGCGAGGGGACTCCAACCACAGTCTCCCTCGTTGCCACTAACTGGGCCACACACACCCCACTTGACTGGCATCAGTTGACCCAATTTTCAAGATGAAAAAGATGCTTTGCTTGAAGCACTCTCAAAAATACGCGTGCCTTTCCCGTCCCCTGGCTGACCCAGGGGAAGAAAAGTCCTCTGAGAGCCATGACTTGTTCATCTTGGTTCTTTTAGAAACACAGCGAGGGGACTCCAACCACAGTCTCCCTCGTTGCCACTAACTGGGCCACACACACCCCACTTGACTGGCATCGGTTGACCCCCCCTTTTGAAAAAGAAAAAGATGCTTTGCATGAAGCACTCTCAAAAATACGCGTGCCTTTCCCGTCCCCTGGCTGACCCAGGGGAAGAAAAGTCCTCTGAGAGCCATGACTTGTTCATCTTGGTTCTTTTAGAAACACAGCGAGGGGACTCCAACCACAGTCTCCCTCGTTGCCACTAACTGGGCCACACACACCCCACTTGACTGGCATCAGTTGACCCAATTTTCAAGATGAAAAAGATGCTTTGCATGAAGCACTCTCAAAAATACGCGTGCCTTTCCCGTCCCCTGGCTGACCCAGGGGAAGAAAAGTCCTCTGAGAGCCATGACTTGTTCATCTTGGTTCTTTTAGAAACACAGCGAGGGGACTCCAACCACAGTCTCCCTCGTTGCCACTAACTGGGCCACACACACCCCACTTGACTGACATCGGTTGACCCCCCCCTTTTGAAAAAGAAAAAGATGCTTTGCATGAAGCACTCTCAAAAATACACGTGCCTTTCCCGTCCCCTGGCTGACCCAGGGGAAGAAAAGTCCTCTGAGAGCCATGACTTGTTCATCTTGGTTCTTTTAGAAACACAGCGAGGGGACTCCAATCACAGTCTCCCTCGTTTCCACTAACTGGGCCACACACACCCCACTTGACTGGCATCAGTTGACCCAATTTTCAAGATGAAAAAGATGCTTTGCATGAAGCACTCTCAAAAATACGCGTGCCTTTCCCGTCCCCTGGCTGACCCAGGGGAAGAAAAGTCCTCTGAGAGCCATGACTTGTTCATCTTGGTTCTTTTAGAAACACAGCGAGGGGACTCCAACCACAGTCTCCCTCGTTGCCACTAACTGGGCCACACACACCCCACTTGACTGGCATCAGTTGACCCAATTTTCAAGATGAAAAATATGCTTTGCATGAAGCACTCTCAAAAATACGCGTGCCTTTCCCGTCCCCTGGCTGACCCAGGGGAAGAAAAGTCCTCTGAGAGCCATGATTTTTTCATCTTGGTTCTTTTAGAAACACAGCGAGGGGACTCCAACCACAGTCTCCCTCGTTGCCACTAACTGGGCCACACACACCCCACTTGACTGGCATCGGTTGACCCCCCCTTTTGAAAAAGAAAAAGATGCTTTGCATGAAGCACTCTCAAAAATACGCGTGCCTTTCCCGTCCCCTGGCTGACCCAGGGGAAGAAAAGTCCTCTGAGAGCCATGTCCACATTGTCAGTGGACAGACGCGTGTGCTTATCTGCCAGCAGACCACCAGCAGCACTGAAGACAGGTTCCGAGAGAACGCTGGCTGCAAGACATGACAAGATCCCCAAGGCGTACGTGGCGAGCTCAGGCAATTTATCCAGATTGGAAGCCTAAAATGAGCAGGGCTCAAGTTGCACAATAATGGAATCGATGTTTCCTTGCATATACTCATATATCTGTGTGTCCTCCTCTTTTTCCTTGTCCAGCTGTTTTGTTTTCGCATGAGTATATGTCCTTGTCACTTTCCCATGTGTTTGTGTTGTGTTGTGAGTTGTTTGTCACCTTTTGGACACCTTTGAGGGTGTTTTCTAGGTGTTTTTCTGTGTTTGTGATTGCCTGCCATTGTTTCCTATTGGCTCGAGTTCGGTTCGTCGAACGTTCGACGAACCGAACTCGAACGGGACCTCCGTTCGGCGAACCGACCTCGAGCCGAACCGGGACCGGTTCGCTCATCTCTAGTCATATGCTGAAACCAGTGGCGTAACTAGAGTTTGATAGACACCAATGAAAATTTTGGACATCTCCTTATTTTGGTCCCCTTCCTGGTATATATGCCTCCATCCTGGTATACATGTCCCCATCCTAGCATAAATGTCCCCATCCTGGGCTCCATCCTGATATATATGTCCCCATACTGGTAAATATGTCCCCTTCCTTGTATATATGTCCCCATCCTGGTCCCTTCCTGGTATATACTGTATGTCCCCATACTAGGCCCTATCCTCGTATATATGTCTTCTTCTTGGGAAATATGTCCCCTTCCTGTGAAATATGTCCCCATTCTGGGCCCCTGCTGGTATATATGTCCCTATTCTGGGAAATATTTCCCCTTCTTGGTGTGCCGCCCCAGCAGCGGATCAAACCGCTCAGATCCGGGGGTAGTGTCCGTTCGTGGTTCGAGGGTCTCCAGACCCGGGGGCTTAGGGGCCACACTCTGTAGAAAAAGGGGGGATATTTACAGGGGAGTTATAGTTCGTGACGCCACCCGTGGTGTGCGGTAATTGGGAGTACCGCTGCTGCCGTTGGGAGTACCCGGGGTGATGGAGTGGGGCAGCAAGGCGTCGTTGCTCTCCACGGGTAGGAATAGACCCCGGGACTCTGGATGGTGATACTCGGTGCCGTGAAGGGGAAAATCACTCAGGTACTCACTCAGCACATAAGCAGACGCTGACAACCGGGTAAACTAAGTCTCTGGGTGCCAATGCCGCTCAAAGGGGAGCTCGTCTGGGTCCCGTCCCCTGCAGTGCTGCCTGGTGATCCGTGACCTGTCTCCTGGCACAAAGTTTAAATTTACCATAGTGGCCCAGTAGTCTGGAACTTGCCGGGCCCCACTCCCCACTGTGGCTAAGTGTATGAGCCTGCTCTCAGGGCTCACACTTGGGATTTTAGTGGGCTGCTTGTTTGGAAAGACCTTTCCCTCTTGTTGCGCTAGTGCCCCGATTTTTTAGCTAGTGGGAACAGTCCATAAAGGCTCCGTTCTCCGCAGGTAATTGCCGGGTTGCCTGAAGCTTCTCCCCGAACTAGGGTCCGTGTACCCCGCCGTGCCTTTGGTCCCAGATCGGTGATAGGACCAGGCTGCTGACCGTCCTCCTTGACAGGTCCAGGCACCTAGCCTCAATCCCCTGTGACCGGGAGTCAGACTCCTCTAGGTCCAGACTACCATCTGCAACCTAGTCAGCTTCTCCTGGGAAACACTACTCCCAGCTTCCTCTGAGCTCCTCTCAGCTCGAGGGCTACCTCACTTCTCTCCCTCCACTTCACTTCTACACTCCTCACCTCCCCTTCCTGACCCCTAGGTGGGCGACCCTATTCCGCTTAAACCGTCCACTAGTGTGCCTCTAGGATTTGATTTGCTCTTGGAGGCAACACTGCAAGATGGGGACCCAGAACAATGAGGGATTTTAATACTGCACAGAAGAGCAGTTTGTGCAGTACCCTTTGATGACCTGAATAGTCCAGGGGCGTCACATTGGTATATATGTCTCCATTGTGTCTCTAAAGCAAGAAAAAAAACCTGTACTTTCCCTTTACATTGTACTCACCCTCCCTATCTCCCATGTCGCGTGGCATCCTCCTTTGTAGCCAGCATGCAGTGGCTTGCAGTTGACAACGGCGTCTGTCCTATAGCGACGCATGATATCACTATTATGCACCACCCTCAGTCACGGAGACACCAAATTCAGCTGCCGACCAATGCTCAGCAGCTTGTATCGCGGTGCAGGAACACAATGGGTCTGTGTGCTGCAATGTATGAGACCTTGTTCTGTTGTAGATGGCCATAATGCAACCAAATTTACCATCTGTCCTAAGATGACATGAATCAAAGAGCCACAGTTTTTCTAGACTGAAGAATAATAATAATTTTATGTCTACAGCACCAACATATTCTTCAGCACCTTACAAATAAGAGGGGACATATACAACAATATCAGACAGTATCAACAGATAAAAAATGTTATAAAGTGTATCGGAACAAATGATAGAATAGACCAAATTTTGAGCACAAGGAAATGAGAACTGAGAACTCAGATTTGTATGGTAATGTGATAGACCTGCCAAAAGACTTGTTTTTGAGACATCTCAAAAGGGGTTGTCCACTACTTGGACAACCGTTCTCATTCCCCATCTTCACCCTCATAAAAATAAAAAAGCTTATACTCGCCTCTGCTGACAAAGCAGCTACAGCGGTGTAGCGGTGTCGGAACGTGCTCTCCTAGGGGCTCATGTGGCATTGTTATGACATGGAAGCCTCGCTCCCAATCGGCGCTGACTTCTTTCCCGCCGGCCTTGAGATGGTTAATTAATTAATAGGAAGTGAGAAGTGCAGCTGACACATTTCCTGTCAGTTAAGCCCCCGTCACACATAGCGAGATAGCTAGCGAGATCGCTGAAACGTCACAGGTTTTGTGATATATCAGCGACCTTGCCAGTGATATCGCTGTGTGTGACAAGCAGCAGCGAGCGGGCCCCTGATGCGAGGTTGCTGATCGTGACAAAACGATCAGGACCATTTTTTGCTTGTTGATCTCTCGCTTTGCAGCATGCATCGGCGTGTTTGACGGCGGGAGACCAACAAGCACCGGTTCTGAGTGTGCAGGGAACCATCGTTACACCGGTCGCTGGTGGCTGATGGCTGGTCGCTGGTCGCTGTGGAGATCTGCTTGATTGACAGCTCAACAGCGACCATGTAGCGACATTCCAGCGATCTCTGTCAGGTCGGATCGCTGGTGGGATCGCTAGTACGTCGCTATGTGTATGGGACCCTTACTTACATGTCCAAAGGCAGGGGGGAGAAAAGCAAAGTAGTAGACAACCCCTTTAAACTGTAGGCATTGGAAATAATTCTCAAAGTGTAGGGTACTGCATTCCAGTCAATTGGTGTAGTGTAAGAAACGTCTTAAGGCCACGTCTCACTAAGCGACATCAGTAGCGACATCGCTGCTGAGTCACGGTTTTTGTGACGCAACAGCTATCTTGCTAGCGATGTCGCTGTGTGTGACATCCACCAAGACCTGGCCCCTGCTGTCAGGTACCCGGTCGTTGCTGAATGTCCTGAACCATTTTTCGGTCGTTGCTCTCCCGCTGTGAAGCACACATCACTGTGTTTGACAGCGAGAGAGCAACAATCTGAATGTGCATGGAGCAGGGAGCCGGCTTCTGCAGACGCTGGTAACCAAGGTACACATCGGGTAAACAAGCAAAGGCTTTGCTTGGTTACCCGATATTTACCTTGGTTACCAGTGTCCGCAGCTTCTAGAAGCCGGCTCCATGCTCCCTGCACATGTAGCCAAGGTACACATCGGATAACTATAAGCAAAGCGCTTTGCTTAGTAACCCAATGTGTACCATGGTTCCGAAGCACAACGTCGTTACACGGGTCGCTGGTGGCTGATCTACCTGTTTGACAGCTCACCAGCGACCATGTAGCGATACTCCAGCGATCCCTGCTAAATCAGATCGCTGGTGGGATCGCTGGAGCATCGTTAAGTGTGACAGTATCTTTAGATATCGGAACGGGAAATTCAGATTATGAAGGATATTAGTCTTAGATCATTAACAGAACAGAGAGCAAAGGTAGGGTGGTAGACAGAGATGAAAGAGTGGATGTATGGAGATCCAGAACTGTGGAGAGCTTTATGGGTTAGTGTGATAAGTTTATAAATTGTGTAATGACTGGCACAGAGTAGAGACATCAGTGAAATGACTAGAAAGAAACAAAAGTCTGGAATTTCATTAAAGATAGATTGGAGAGGGGAGAGTTTATTGAGAAGAGGACTAATTACTAGTGAGTTGCAGTAGTTAATACAAAAAAAAAGCGACAGTTTCTTCAGTTTTGAATGTTAGAAAAAGTGAAATTTTGGAGATGTTTTTAATATGCAGGTGACATGATTGAAGGGACATAGAGAGAGAAGGAAAAATCTAGTGAAAATGTAACCCCAAGGAAACGGGCGTGCTAACTTGGAGTTATAATAGAACCACACACAGAAATGGAATATTGCTGGACTGATGCCTGGAGCAAATTTATTTTTTTGGGTGTCATCAATGTAGAAATGGTGCTGAAAGCTGTTCATAGTTTGTTCTAAAAGACTAAGGGGTACTTTGCACGTTGCGACATCGCTACTGCGATATCGTCGGGGTCAAATCGAAAGTGACGTACATCCGACGCCAGTAACGACGTCGCAACGTGTAAAGCCTAGGAGAGAAGATGAACGAACGTGAAACAGTCAAAAATCGGTGATCTGTGTCTCATCGTTCATTTTCATAATGTCAGTGCGTCCGCAGATACGATGTTGTTTGTCGTTCCTGCAGCACCAATGCAACAAGACTGAGGGGAGCGGCGGAGTCGGGAAGAGAGCTGAGTGAGAGCTCAAGCTGAAGGCTGGCCAGCAAAGCCACCAGGCAATATGCCTCCACCTCCGGATATAGTGAAGGTAGCCATTGAGTGGCCTGGAGCAAATGCCCAGCTGATTGAAATAGATCAGAAAAAGGCCTTTGGCATCAATTATCAAGGAGGTGTGTGACGGGTGGTCCTTGCCAAATCCAGAATTTCACGCCTTCCGCTATGCGGATGGACCCCAGCTGTACATCACTGAGCAGACGCGTGGAGACATAAAGAATGGAACCATTTTACGCCTGGCTGAGTCACCGTCCCGTGCAGCCTGCCAGCTTTTGGAGAGGATACAGTGCTCCAGCATGGATTCCAGGCTAGATGCGATGAAGGAACTGGCTAAGCTATCTGCAGACACTACTTTTGCTACAGAGTTCATTAATATGGATGGAGTGACTGTTCTCACCCTGGCTGGTTGAAGGAGGCACAAAGCTCTTGTCACATTACAGTGAGATGTTGGCCTTCACATTGACCGCTTTCTTGGAGTTGATGGATCATGGCATAGTCTCATGGGACATGGTCTCTCTTGTCGTTCCTGCAGCTCCACACATCGCTGTGTGTGAAGCCGCAGGAGCGACAAACATCTCCTTACTGCGCCCGCCGTCCACCGGCAATACGGAAGGGAGAAGGTGGGCGGGATGTTTACATCCCGCTCATCTCTGCCCCTCCGCTTCTATTGGCTGGCCGCTTAGTGATGTCGCTGTGATGCCGAACGCACCGCCTCCTTGAAGGAGGGATTCTTCGGCGGTCACAGCGACGTTGCCGACCAGGTATGTGCGTGTGAAGCTGCCGTAGCGATAATGTTCGCTACGGCAGCTATCACAAGATATTGCATGTGCGACAGGGGCGGGTACTATCGCGGCATCGCTATCATTGGCTAGCAATGTTGCAGCGTGCAAAGTACCCCTAAGGTAGAGAGAAAAGTGAAAGGACCTTGAACTAAATCCTGAGGGATCATAACAGTAAGCAGAAGATACCGGTAAGAGGAAAAGAGAAACTGAGGGAGTGGTCAGAGAGCTAAGAAGAAAACCAAGCTCAAACTGTATCCTTGAAGCTGATAGTATGATGTAAAATGTGGAGAAGTTAGTGATCCATGACATCAAATGTCACAGAGACATCCAGGAGAACCAGCAGGGAGTAGTGACCATTACATTTAGCAGTCAGTAATTTGTTGGAGACTTTAGTAAGTGCAGTTTCTAAAGGTCCCTTTAACGCCCCTTTACACACTGCAACATCACTAGCGATATCGCTGTAATGTCACCGGTTTTGTGACCATTCTTTGGTCCTTTGTTTCCCGCTGCGCAGCATGTATCGGTGTGCTTGACACCGTTACAACGACATTGTTAGCGACCCAGCCCATAGGCGTGCTAGCGTTCCCTTTCCAGCGAGGTCGTTCTGCAAGTCCGGATCGCTGCTGCGTCGTTGGCTAGATCTTCCTGTTTGACAACTCACCAGTGGCTGTTAGAGACTTTCCAGCGATCCCGGCAAGGTCGAGATCGCTGGTGGGATCGCTAAAAAGTCTCAGTGTGTATAGAGAACAGAAACCAGATTGTAAAGGGTCAATAACAGAGTTATTTGAAGTGGACTAGATAAGAGTAGTCCAAGGACTCTAGAAGTTTAGAGATGAAGGGGAGATTAAAGACTGTTAGTAATTATCAGCGCAGTTCTGGTCAAGGAATGATTTTTGACTAATGGAGTTACGATGGCATATGTGAAAGAGGTGGGAAAGATATCTAAAGAAAGTGAGAAGTAAAATATTTTAGTTTGGTGGTTAGTAATAGCTGGGGATATGGACTGGAGGAGGTGAGAGGGAATATGGTCATTGGTGCAGGTAGTATACCGCCCCGTGCTCGGCAGCCGAGCCGCTCGGATTCGGGCCTTCAGTGGGTGGCTCGAGGGTCTATAGACCCTGGGGTCTCGCGGTCACTTCAACTTAAAAGGGGGTTGTGGTTTGGGGAGGTAGATGTACGGCCGGAGCCGTGTTAAGTTCGTGACGACACCCACGGGATGTGGTGAAGGTGGACACCACCACTGCAGTTACGGGGCACCCGGGGGAGATGTTGGGCAGCAAGTTATTAACCCCTCCGTGGGCAGGGATGGTGGCCCCGGGACCCGTTGGGGGTGTTTGGCGGTGCAGGGAGATGGGTGATCGGAGGGTGCTGTTGTACTCACTATTACTAATTACACGAGTCTCTGATAAACCAAGGTGATGGTGGTCGGTGCCCGCAGCCGGATGCAGTCTAGTCCTCCACCCGGCTGGTGGTCTCTTTCTCCCGCACCTGTGTTGGATGGTGGACTGCCTGTGCTTGCAACTTCAGGAGTCTGCTCCCAGCTTGTGGTTGCCTAAGGAGCCCTTTGCCCGCAGACGCTGGCCCGTGGGATCTCTGAGCCGCGGCGGTGGCTGCTTATCCCTCTCGTTGGGCTGTTGTCTTCTGTCGGGACTTTGGGTGTGACAGGACCTTTAGTCCTGGCCGCAATCAGTTAATTAACTAGCCCCCAGTAGCTTCTGGACCTAGCTTCAGGGTATGAGTACCCCCCTTTGTGCTCCGGTTTCCGAGTCGGTTCCCCATCCCGGCCGGCCAGGGCATCACAGTAGCAGGGAGAGAAGTAACTTACTCTGTGACTGGTTCAAAGGTGGAAAATGAACTTCATGTAGTGCGAGAGGGCAGAGGATTCATGCTATTAGAGATATAGATGATACATTTTCTGTTGAATATGGTCAATTTTTCTTTGAAATAGGTGGCCAGATAATCAGCACTGAGATTGGTATCAAGGACCTGCATTTTAAGACTGAGGAGTGAGTAAAAAGTATAAGAATAATTTTGTATTATTCGATAGTGAGGCTATGAAGGTGGTGAAGTAGGCAAATTTCACAAGGTTAACAGTAGTTTTATGTTTTAAGCATAAACATATTGTGGATAACGTCTTCTGCCAAAATGTGATTTTCTCCACAGACGTTCGAGACACCATGAGCATCCCTGGAGAAAACATATTAGCGGTGTGTTCCAGGGATACATCTTTGTCAGGTTTGAGTGTTTTATTAAAATGTTTAGCAAAATCAGGACAGGAGAGGTATGAAATTTGTGATGAGGACAAGTACAATAGTTAAAACTGAAAAAAGTTGCTTGGTTTTCCTGACATTAAGGTTTCTATACGCATGATATAAAGAGGTGTCCAGAGATGGGCGACAAAACAGGGAAGGAAATAAGATTGTGAGAGCGACAGAGGAGCGTTCATAAGATCATACACTGAGAAGACCCAGAAGAAGACTGTTCCAGTGAATTTCCATTTTCATTTGTTGAAGAGTTATTAAACTGTGAAAGGTTTAGAGAATAATTAAAGATATAAAATGGGCATCAGATGGGGAAATTAGATTATTATCAAAGGGCATGCGGAACTAATAAGAGTGGTTATGTGACAGGATAGAAAGTGAGAAAGCCAGGTTGCAAAGTGATCCAGAAACTGGTGGTGTAAACCTGTGGAGTGGCATGCTGCCACTTGCCAAGGAGAGCTTTAAAGAGGTTGTCCACTACTAGGACAACCCTTTCTGATTCCACATGTTTTCCCCAGGTAAAATAATAAAGCCTATATCCACCTCCCGTACCAGCACCCTTCCAGTGGTGTCCGGAGTTGTGGTTCCAGGGCTCCTGTGGGGTTGTGACGTCAAGTGAACCCCGCATCTAATTAGCACCGACTTCTCTCTCCCCACCTTCAGAAAAAACAAGTTAATCAACAGGAAGTGAGCGCTGTGGCTGTGCTTACTTCCTGTTGATTGTTCATTTTGTCCAAAGGTGGGGAGACAGAAACCCGTCACTGTTATCCCGGACACCTCTGGAAGGGTGCCGGGATGGTAGGTGAGTATAGGCTTTATTATTTTACCTGAGGGAAACATTTGGAATCAGGAGGGGCCGGCCTCGAAGAGGACAACACCTTTAAATATCGTTTTTTGGGGATTGAACCATATGCAAACGTACCTCCATTTTTACGTTACAATATACAAACATTAGACAAATATATTATTAATTAAAAGAAATGGAAGCAAACATGAACTTTGGCTTTAAGTGATACTATTATAGATAAAAATCGTTTTGTAATACCAATAGGATGAAGCATGTCTAACTTTAAATCATCTTTTAGAACATAATTTCATTTGACATATAGCTCTTGACACCTATGTAATTATTGGAGACAAACAGGCTGCTATGCTAAACAAATTCCACTCTAGTCAAACCGCAACATCGAAAACAGACATATCTTCCTTACCACAGATAACACCTGTGTGCCTGTGAATAGTTCATATGATATATAGTGATCATATCTGACTCATGGTTAATCACTAAGGTTTGGGGATGATTAAGGAGCAACTGATACATGTTGGTTAACTTATATATGCTCTAACCAACTGTATTTACTATGCACCAATCTTGTGGAATTCAAGATGCTCCCACTTAAAGGTATCATCTTATCAGAAGAAGTCCTTCCTATATACCTGTAGTATCGACATAAGAACCTACATATGGACTTTAAAAATCTGTCTTCATTTGGCAGACAAGAATTGCATATGAATATTCACCATTAACTACATTTAGAATGGTAAATTCACATGGGGATTTGCTAGACTCAGGGAAGTCTGACCGAAGGCCTTACCTTGCCGTACTGAGCATAACCCAAAAAAAAACCCTTTGCTGACTTCTAAACCTAAAAAAAAGACACAAAGACTGTGTGACATTGAATGTAAAAGGCCACAGCCGCCCCGTTTATTAACTAACAACAAACAACCAATAACATTTCCATACATAAATATAGTAATAATAACCCAATAACATAACCACTGGAAAAGGCGGGGTAAGTGAAGGTTCCCGTTGTACTTGATTGTAACCCCAGCTCCACCACCTGCCCTCAGCCGCACCACACTGGCTCAAGGACACCCAGCCGAGTGTTGCCCAATCAATGTCCCACTGGGACCCAGCCCAGCAGGGACCCACATTAGTCAACCACACCATGGCACCACCAGGGGTAACCCGTTCCTGCACTGGGTCTCCCCCCCTCTCTTTGTGCAATCCACTGACTTCAAATAGCCCCCTACTTTCCGCTATGACTGCTGTGACAAAATCAGATTGTCTTCATCTGTCTACGTCGATCTCCAGAAGTCCCAAAAGTAGGGTGGGTGGGCGGGACGGTTCTGGATGTCTGCCAGGTACCGAATAACCACCCCACCCCAAAGCCCTGCCCTATATACTACCCTACAACTCACCTCCCCCTGACCAATTACAGGGCCCCAAAACTCCTATAACCCCACCTTCCAATTTTTCCCCGCATAAAGTGCATTTCAGCTTAACCCTTTGCTATACTCCCAGGCATAGCATCCCTCCTTAGTCATATTTACCTCCCTTGAGCCCCTTTGGGGCAGGCAGTCCAGGCTGCCTATTTGTTAGGAGACTTTTGGAACCTTTGGCTCACATTCTTTTTCTCCATATCTAATTCATCTTTCCTCATAGTGCTTGATCCAGTTTGTAAATGCTATCTTTATATAAAAAAAGACAGTATGGCTATGCCCAGCAAAAACTGATAAAAAAATATAGAGACAGTATATATGTATTTTGGACGATGGGGTAGAATAAAATTAGACATGTTTGTTACAAGTTCACTGTAGACTGGACTTTAGTGTTGGCTGGCCTACCAAGAGGAACAATAACTCAGATCAATACACCTTACTATAAGAAAAAAAAAATTACAAAAAATGTAAGGTTTTACATTTGCCTTCCGTATAGTGCTACCCACTAAATCACTATTGAACACTGAGAAAGCCCAGGGCTATTGTTATCTGGTCTACAAAGGTGAACGTTTTCACATAATCAGTCTCACTACTTACATTTCCCATGATCGGAACCAAAATTTCAAGGATATAAGGGATCAAAATCATCTACCTCCGGTTTGGGTATAAGCAAGCTATCTACGGTTTACAGCCAAAAGCTAGCACAGATGAATCCTTTCTACAAGAGATATATATATTTTTTTTATATGTTATGATTGTTTATGATTTCAATATTACAACATTTGAAGTCATCTACTTCTTTTTAGTTAAATTAACACTCCATCAATTTTTGTATTTATTGCACTGTTGGAGTGGTTCTTTAAATCTAAGGGGCACTTTGCACACTGCGACATCGCAGGTGCGATGTCGGTGGGGTCAAATTGAAAATGACGCACTTCCGGCATCGCATGCGACATCGCAGTGTGTAAAGGCTGGATGATACGATTAACGAGCGCAAAAGCGTCGTAATCGTATCATCGGTGCAGCGTCGGCGTAATCCATGATTACGCTGACGCGACGGTCCGATGTTGTTCCTCGCTCCTGCGGCAGCACACATCGCTGTGTGTGAAGTCGCAGGAGCGAGGAACGTCTCCTACCGGCCTCACTGCGGCTTCCGTAGGATATGCGGAAGGAAGGAGGTGGGCAGGATGTTTACATCCTGCTCATCTCCGCCCCTCCGCTCTGATTGGCCGCCTGCCGTGTGACGTCGCAGTGACGCCGCATGACCCGCCCCCTTAACAAGGAGGCGGGTCGCCGGCCACAGGGACGTCGCACGGCAGGTGAGTGTGTGTGTGAAGCTGGCGTAGCGATAACTTTCGCTACGCCAGCTATCACCACATATCGCTGCTGCGACGGGGGCGGGCACTATCGCACTCGGCATCGCAGCATCGGCCTGCGATGTCGTAGTGTGCAAAGCCCGCCTAAGTCCCCTGCCCCCTGTCTTATACACACCTTCAATTATCTTCATCTTTTTCCAGCGCCGCTCCGGTTGTTCTCCTGCAATTTGTGACCTGCTGCAGCTCCAGTGTTACCTAGAATTCGCCGGAGGTCACAACTCAATACAAGTCCATGAGAACCTCATTGTGGCTCTCACAGAGTTGCATGGAGACCTAGTGATATAACTTCTGACTTCCAGCCAATCAAAAGATATGGGCACTACATGGTGCCGTGAAACTGGAGGGTGCCATAAAAAAGAACTTCTGGTGTACAAGCAATTGAATACTGACTGGAGTACAACATCTAGGCTGCACTTGTCAGATGGCACCTATAATCATCTATAGGGACAATCAATAAAAAGCAAACCTTGTGGATGTCTCAGATACTTTTGACCTTCCAAACGTCTGCTGCTAAAGCTATAACGTAGCACCAACCACCTGAAAATGATGTGTCCCTTTTGTGTTGACTTTAAAAAGATTTCTGAGCTCAATGGTTATCACGATGGCTCAGTGGTTAGCACTGCAGTCTTACAACGCTGGGGTCCTGAGTTCAAATCCTGCCAGGGACAATATCTGTAAGGAGTTTGTATGTTCTCCCCGTGTTTGCATGGGACTTCCTTCCATGCTCCAAAGACATACTGATAGGGAATTTAGATTGTGAGCCCCAATGGGGTCAGTGATGATGACTATAGCACTGCAGAATCTGATAGTGCTTTGTAAGCAAATCATAATCATTTATGAAGTATTTATTTGCATAGTGAGAAAACTGATGAGTGTTGGGATTCACATCTACGTGGTTACTCTTCAATGCGTTTTCTGGCTCCACTGTTCTCATGATGTTATGTATAGATTAAGAGTGCCTCAGTGTGTATTTGGTCTTCACTAGGTAAGAGCTGTTTGCATTTTATCATAGCAATACTTTACAACAATGAAAATATTTGCGTCTGGTTATTTACACGGCATGTTGTCAGATCTGTAGAATAGGAAACGCTGCTTTTGTCAGTTCTACTTTTAGTCCTACAGAAAATCAATCATAAGTTTATGCCATAAACTGAAATTTGACATTTACAAAATAAGCAAAAGAAGTAAATTTGCGAATGGTCTTTATTTGAAATATGCTGCTATTTTGTATCTACAATTCTTATGTGTTCTTATGTATTTCCATAGAAAAGCAAAGATCACAATCACTCACCAACAGGGAGGTGCACGCAAAGGGTAATGGATCCAACAGGCAAAAGAATTCTCCAGTGCCGGTAGCCTTAGCAATGACTAAGGATCATCAGCGATCTGAAACGCATCTGACCATGTACTACTGTGCCTTTGTCAGGATTGTGTATATAGATATTCAATACCAATAAATCAAGATTTTCCGACAACTGATAATGTAAGATTTCTTTGCCTATGAATTTCCCTAGTGACAGACTAACAACCCCAAGCATAAGTTTTTACTCCGTTCTATCAACCCCAACTTCTTGCTAACCTTCCAAATGTATGTCAGCAAAAATTCGATAACAGATGGAAGAAATTATGAGTGCAGACTACATGTGTAGTGTTACCATATAGATATACTGTATCGCTCTTAAGACTTTTCAACTAGACACTAGAGTATTTTTAATCAGTATAAGATGCTTTCTGCTTTCCTTTAGATACATTGAAACACTAGTGTATAAAGGCCCCTTTACACACTGAGACTTTCTAGCGATCCCACCAGCGATCCCAACCTGGCCGGGATCGCTACAAAATCTCTGGTGAGTCGCTGGTGAGCTGTCAAACAGGCAGATCTGGCCAACGACACAGCAGCGATACGGACTGGCAGAACGACCTCGCTGGTCATTGGGGACGTGACAAAGCAGCTATTTGAAAGGGAAGTCGCTAACGATGTCATTGTAACGGTGTCAAACACACCGATGCATGCTGCACAGCGGGAAACAAAGGACCAAAAAATGGTCCTGAAAGATTTGTAGCGATCAGTGACCTCACAGCGGGGGCCAGGTCGCTGATGTGTGTCACACACTGCAATGTCGCTGGGGAGCTCGCTATTACGTCACAAAACCGGTGACGTTACAGCTATGTCGTTAGCGATGTTGCAGTGTGTAAAGGGGCCTTAAGTGTAGTCAATTCTGGAGGTCACTCTTTCATAGAGCATAAACCTTGCGCATTTGCCGATTGATCTGGTGCTTTGTTGTTCAGATTCTGACCTTTCCTTGACAATGACGCTAACCTCAGTTTCTACTCTTCAATGACAGACAATGTTTCAGTACACTATACTGTAATATTCCCATTGGCTTTCAGGTTGTGTAAGATCCATGTATGTGACTTATGTTTCCATATGTTTTCACAATATATGTTTGAACATATTCTATTTTTAATGGATCATCAGTGGCAGGCTTATAACATTTTATTCTTATCGATAGGACAAATGATTTTCTATTCTACACGTGGACCTGCTATATAGGAAGTCACCTTGTATGACTTTTTTATTGTTCTTCTCTCCACAGTGCAGAAGTCGCAGCCAGATTATACTATTAGCTATGTGCACCAGATTTTTTTTCCAGGGAAACCTGCCTGAGGCGGCTTTTTAAGGCTGTTTTCTAATTCTGCTAACTTGCATGAGTTTTCCTGGTATGAGTTTTCCATTCACTCGCACAGAACATTCAGTTTCACCTTCAGCTTAATCCTGCTGGGCTGAAGTAATTGAAGGTCACGCTTGGCTCTAGGTCAGTGGTCACTCACAGTGTGTGATACAAGTAGCCTCAAGGCTGAAACAGACCTATAATCTTGTAAGAAACCTTGATTTCAATTAATTAGATGTACAGAATGGAGTTTAGGGATTTTAGCAGTCCTACAACAGAGTGCGGGAGATTTGGTGTACACCAAATTTGTGTAGATTTTTATGCCTAACATGATGGTTTTCTTTATTATCTAGGTAAAAGGAAGTGTTGGCAGGACTTTGGTTCTGCCAGCACATTTCACAGCGACTAATTATCCATTTTAATGTAAGGGAATACTGCTGAGTGGCCCTTGCAGACATCCAGCTCTTGCTAGTCCCATTGTCTTTCCTACTGGGTGGCAGTTATCTGTGTCAGACTCTTTAATACTTACCAAAACTATGGTTGGTAAGATAGGAACAATTAAGTCTCAAACCTTATAAGAATGCCAAAACCTGGATGAGAATGGCCCCTGATGAGCAAAAGGGTAACAATGTTTGAACTTGACTTTCAGGCTCCATATCTCACCATCCAGTAGAGATTGGAACCTTAGACTACCATCATTTTATAGACAATCATCTTGGCTATCTCATACGAAATGACTTGCAACTGTTTAGCGTATGATTAATTATGCAGATTCTTGTCATGTCACTGCATTGTTACTGTTTTACTTCTGGTGGTGGAAAACATTTTTTCCTGTATACTACAAAATATTCTCATATTCTCACAATCCCTAATACTTTAGTGTGTTATTAGGTTGATTGCCAAGTGAAAGGTCACTGGTTAAAATCAAGGAGTAGTCATAAAGAAGAAGATTTCCAAAGAAAAGAGAAACAGCATCATCCAGCTCATAGATAAAGGTCTCTCGGTCAAGGAAATTGCCAAACTAAATCATGTGAGTTCTATGACAGATGGAAGAATCTGAAATGAAGTCCATCCATCCATTCAAAATTCAAGAGGAGGACATAGATGCAAAATATGGGAGTCAACAAATTGGCTCATCACAAGTTCTATCAGTTCTGGCACAACAAACACAGCAGTGGAGGTGGCTCATATGCGTCATAATATTGAGATCATAGACATCCATGCACGCACCGAGCTTTGAATGTTTCACAAGTCTTGAACGGTGGCCCAAAAAAAGATGAAGAAGCCTCAACTTCAATATTGTCATAAGAAGCGTTGTCTCAACCTTGCCCAAAGTACGAAAACTGGACAGTTAAAGATTGGAAACAAGTAATTTGGAGCAATGAGATGAAAGCTAAAAAACTAGGCTCTGATGGGTCTGGAAGAAACAAGGGAAAAAGGCACTCATGGATAGAGAAATTGAAGGAACTGTCAAGTTCGTGGGTGGAAGCCTGATGATATGGGGTTGTTTCACAGCCAAAGGCATTAGATACTTTACCAAAATTAATGGTGGTCTCAATACTGATGTATGTGAACACCCTACGAGACGAGTTACTTCGTACACGCAAGTACTATGGTTATGAAAAGGACGATATAGTGTTCCAGCAGGAGAACAACCTGAAGCATACATCTACATCTAGACTGACAAAGAAATGGTTAATTGACAATGAAATAGAGGTGCTGGATTGGCCCAACAGTCCCCAGACCTCAAACCAATCGAACACTTGTGGGTAGAGTTGAATTAAAAACTGGATACAGATCCAAGTGAGTTAACCAGTATGCACCAACGTTGGGAATGTGTAAAAGATTAATTTGAGATCAGATTTTGGTCAAGACATACTTGAATCTGATCTAGAACATACCTAGAAGGATTCAGTAGTGTTGAAAGCCAAAGGTGTATTTACAAAATACTAACTAAATGATACAAATGAAAATTTAGATTTTTAGCAGCAAAATGGTAACAATACAGTAACATGAAAATAATCTGCATAACTAATCATATGCTGTGAGCTGTCATTAACCTCTTATTGCCCCTATTGCCACCACACAAGAGCAATCGGGATGAGACGGATAAAGTGCTGGGATTGTCACATGTAATGTAATTTTGGGTGTCCGCAGGCTGCTTTTTTTTAAGTTAGGGGGGCCTAATAACCATGGACCTCCCCAGCCTATGAATACTAGGATTTATCATGGCTGGGAATCAAAATTGAGAGGGCCTGCATGCCGTTTTTTAAAATTATTTATTTAAATAATTTTGAAAAAGCTGCATGGGGTCCCTCTTATTTTGATACACAACCAAGATAAGCACATGGCTGGGGGCTGCAGCCTGTAGCCATATGCTTTATCTGTGCTGGGTATCACAAAATGAGTGGACCAAACGCCAATTTTTTTAATTTATTTATTTATTTTTACACCACTATAGAGACGCACACAGAGTGTGTGATTCCACTGCCAGTGGGAGGGGAAAGCAGTGAATATGTATGAGGGTAATGAGCAGCCCTAGAAATAGTGTTACCGCAGCGTGAGACACCAGAAAATTTAACGTGCCTGCTGTAATCCCCCTAGCCCTTTTCACCACCATTTTAAAGCACAATATTCGGGTCCACATAGACCTATATGGGGATCGTTGTCCTGCCAGATATCCGGAATTAATTAATCAAGTTTTTAAATAATCCGGTTGGATATCTGTGGGTTTGCCCATCACTGATCAAAACCTCATATAATAGTAGCAAACAGCAACCCAAAAAGAAATATTTTTAAGTTCTAATTTTTTTAAACTACTTAAAATAAAAAACATATATAGTATTGTCAATCAAACTGACTTAAAAAAAATATATTTCAGGCTACTTTTGCTACACACTGAACTTCATAAAAGCTAAACCTAAAAAACAATGGCAGAATGGCGTTTGCTTCACATTTTAACCATAATTGTAGATCTTATCAGCTACTGAGCTCAGTGATTGACTGCAGCGCTGTAGGCCAGATGTTACCACTTCTGCCTGCAAAAATCACTAGTCCAGTGTCAGAGAATCAGCGCTGGACCTGCGGAAGGTGAGTAACATATTATTTTATTATTTTTAGCACTGACATAAAGAATAATAAGTTCAAACATTTTGAAGCTGTTTTTATGAATTATGAGATGACGTTCCAAAAAGAATGAATAACGCCATATTACCCAACGTGGGAATCTCCTGCCATCGATAAAGCCCTCTGTTCTGTTACAAATACCCAGTCACGCTGTAGTAGTATGACCGGCATTCCTGACTTTTCAGTGAGTAGGATTTAGCTGTCTGGATGGCTGGATTTCTCAGACGGCACCAAGCACCGAGTTCCTCTCTTTAGTCCTTTTGAAGACAATTTTGATAAACCGCTTTCTTCACACCCATCTTGGTAACTTTGAAATGTAGACTGTTATAAAATACATGATATCTTCACCACAAATTCCAAACTTCTTAAAGTAAGCTGCATTTCTCTATGTATGAGCCATTTATCCTTTGGAAAATACCGTAATCCTCATATGCAATTAGTGTAACCTATACATCAGAAAGGGTATTGGGGACATATTAAATGACAATTTCACTTTGGAACTTTTTTTGATAGAGTTAAAGGGGTTTTCTCACAAACAAATTAGATTTTAATCAATAGTTTTTGGAATAATAATAATTTCCACAATTTGATCTGTTATAAAAAATGTTCCCATGCTGAGATAATCTTATATATGTGTCCCTCCTATGTACTGTGTAATGGCCGTGTCTGACCATACAGAAACATAGTCTGGTCATATCACATCTCCTGGGCAGGGGAGGACACAAAAGGGAGTATACAGATATTACATCATGGGATCGAAGATGTTGCTTTCTTTGAGGTAAAAGATTTCTCTGCCTATTTAAAAATATCTTTTACCTCACATAAAGAGTCAGCTGTGATTCTGTGCTGTAATGTCTGTATAATCTCTTTTATGTCCTCCCCTTTCCACGAGATGTGGTATGATCAGACCATGTCCCTGTACGGTCAGACACGGCCATTACACAGTACATAGAAGGGACACATATATAAGATTATCTCAGCACAGGAGATGTGGCATGATCAGACCATGTCCCTGTACGGTCAGACACGGCCATTACACAGTACATAGAAGGGACACATATATAAGATTATCTCAGCACAGGAACATTTTTTTTCTAACACATCCAATTGTGAAATTTATTCCAAGATTTATTAATTAAAATATACTTTGTTCGTGGGACAACCCCTTTAATGCTGCCATTCACATTAGCTTCATGTCAGGTAAATACCCTATGGGTTTACGTGTTACTATTTATATACTGCAGTGTTTCTATGTATTGTTTTAATTCTTGGTTGTGTTTGTCTTTTTAATGGCGGCAGTGTGTATACACTACATATTGCACTCATATTAACCAGTGCGCTAGCTCTTTTTGGTGTTACTATTGATAGAGGATTAAGGCCGCCATACACATTAGATATAATTGGCCGATATTGGCAGGATAAACCACCAGTCTAATATTTATTGGGGCCTCCCAACATTCACCCAGCAGGTGATATCAGGGGAAAGAAGGATCTGGTACATGAGATTTCTGATCGATAAACATTTTGGTTCCATAGGAGATAAGTTCTCTGTGAGCAGTCCTCAAATACAGAATATAGGAGTGTTTGGCAGAGCTGTGAGTTCCTGTATGGGTGACTAGTGAGAGAGCTGTCGAATGAACTCCAACAGTTACCTATGTGTATGGAAGCTTTATGCAGGCGTCACACGGTACGATCTATCGTGCGATCGCACCAGCGATCGTACCCGCCCCCGTCGTTTGTGCGTCACGGGCAATTCATTGCCCGTGTCGCACAAAGTCGTTAACCCCCATCACACGCACTTACCTCCCAGACAACCTCGCTGTGGGCGGCGAACATCCTCTTCCTGAAGGGGGAGGGACGTTCAGCATCACAGCGACGTCACACAGCAGCCGGCCAATAGAAGCGGAGGGGTTGAGATGAGCGGGACGTAACATCCCGCCCACCTCCTTCCTTCCACATTGCCGGCGGGATGCAGGTAAGCTGTGTTCATCGTTCCCGGGGTGTCACATGAAGCGATGTGTGCTGCCTCGGGAACGATGAACAACCGGCGCACAGAAGAAGAAACGACTTTTTGAAAATGAGCGACGTGTCAACGGGCAACGATAAGGTGAGTATTTTTGCTAGTTCACCATCGCTCGTAGCTGTCACATGCTATGATATATCAAACGATGCCGGATGTGCGTTACTTACGACGTGACCCCGCCGACATATTGCCCGATGTATCGTACCGTGTGATGCCGGCATTACACGTGTAATCATAGACTTCCATTATTAGCCTGCAACAACTCAACGTTAACAGCATTTCACAGATGTCCGCTTTCAATCAAGTGTTCCCCAAAGTGTGTAAAATGCATAAAATAACAAACTCATAAATTATTCACCCTCCCTGGGTCCAGCTCCGGTTCCCCACCACTGTTCCACTCCAAGTGTTGTGACTAGAACATTGACATCACGTCAACAGCGCGTCTCACCGCTCTAGCCAGTCACTGAGCTAAGTACTATTGTACTGAGGTTGACGGCACACGAATCTGAGCTTAGTGACTGGCAAGTTAGAGCAGTGATGATGTCACATCAACAGCTCATGTCAAAACTGTAGCCAATGAAGTGGTCATAGATACATTGCTGACACGCTGTTAATGTGATATCACTGCTCTAGTCACAAAACCGGGTCTACAGCAGCAGCAAGAAGCGAGACCTGACCCTAAGGAGTATAAATACCTGATGAGTTTTTATATAATAAAATTATATATGTGACGCCCCTGGACTATCGGGTCGTCACAAGGTATTGCACAATCTGCCCTCCCGTGCAGTATCCACCTGCTCCTTGGTTTAGGGTCCCTAACTAAATGGTGTTGCCTACATCAGCCAATTAAATCCTAGATACACCCTGCACCACACCCACCAAACACACAAGTGAACGGCTTGAGGGAAATAGAGTCGCCCACCTAAGGGATTAGGGAGGGGAGGTGAGGAGTGAGTAAGTCAGTGAGTAGTCAGTGAGTGGGGAGTGTGTAAAGTAGCAGTGAGGAGTGAAGAAGTGTCCCTCGAGCTGTGAGGAGCTGGGAGAGGACGGGTGCGGTGACTCCCATAAGGAGACTGTCTAGGTGGCAGACGGGGTCTGGGCGTAGAGGATTGGACCCCCGGTCGCATGGGATCGTTCCAAGGGGCACGGATCTGTCGAGGAGGACAGCCGGCGGCTTTGCACCATCACCGGGCTGGGACCAAGGAACGACGGGGTATGAGGACCCTAGGTCAGGGAGTAGCTTCAGGCAACCCGATAATTTACCCGTGGAGAACGGAGTCTTCAAGATCCCTTCCCAACCGCTCCAAAATCGGGGCACTAGCGCAACGAGGGGGATAGGACTTTCCACTCAAAACGGTCCAGAAAATCCCAAGCGTGAACCCTGAGAGCAAGCTCCCACACTTAGCCATAGTGGGAAGTGGGACCTGGCAAGTTTCATACTACCGAGACCAATAAGAAGTGAACTTAGTGCCAGGAGGCAGGTCATGGATCACCAGACAGCACCATTGGGGATGGGACCCAAACCAAGCTCCCCTCAGCGGCAGCGGTGTCCAGAACTTTGCTTTACCCAGTTGTTGGTGTCAGCTTAATGGACTGAGTGAGTATGCAAGTGACCCCCTTTTCATCCAACGGCACTCCCCCACACCGAGTCCCGGGGAATCCCCCTACCCGTGAAGGGTAACAACACCTGGCTGCCCCTCTCCATCATCCCTGGGTACTCCCAACGGCAACGATGGTACTCCTAATTACCACACACCACGGGTGGCGTCACAAACTCTATAACATCCCCTGTAAATTCCCAGTACAGAAGTTGTCCCAGGAAGGTTATGTACTTACTATAAGCTGTAAAGTGATTATTTTCTGCTTCTTGGCACACCTAGACATGCCATTTGTTTTGCACAGGTGTTTACCATATCTTCAATGATGTATTCATGGCTGTCCTATGCGATATTGTCTACCGTATATGCTTCTGAAAGGCTTTTTTGCACAATTTGGATCATTAATCCATACAAATGTAGATATTTTACATTTTTACAAACAAATGACTCAAAAGGTCTTCTGAAGTCATTTGGTTAAGAAAAGTCGTAAATCCATTCTAATGAATAATGTTATACACATGTAAAACTGATTCACAATTCACTGTATTACACAAAGAATAGTCAGCTTCTTGAAGCTAGAAATGCAAATAGAATCATGTGAACCACTGCATCTTTGGTGATGTGCCTTTAGGGAATGTCATATTGTCACTTCCAGATCCATCTGCAAGTATCCACCATTACATCTAAGCAGCTGGGCAGTAGAGTCGTATTATCAGTAGAGCAAAACAGCAGTAATGTTTTCAACTTTTGACTTTCAGGCTCCATATCTTACCATGCACTACAACTTTGTACGTGAGACTATAATAATTTCATAGACAGTCATCTGGACTATGTCATACATAAATTTGGCTTGCAACTCCTTGTCATGTCACATCTTGGGTCCTCTGAGTGCTGACACCCAGGGCCCCCCATTCCCGGTGTAATGACAGCCAAATCTTCCTCCACATAAATCACACTGAGACTCTGTGCTACCCTACCTTATAGGCAGTATACATGCAAAAAGAGGATCCCACCTTACCCCCTAGTCGGTATCCTCGCATTAAGCACTCCCACCACAATATCGTATCCAGTGTCAAGCCCCTCCAATTATCTAGCAGTATCATCCTATTTTCGGGTTTACCATATTTATCCCTCCAATTCCATCACCAGTATATGGACATCCAGATCTGCTCTTCTATCCTGGGTTACACAGAAAACTCACCATCTGGAGACCATCTCTTCATAGCTGTACATAAGACTTGGTCTTAATGTACCAAATTGGCAGACAGCTGCAGCGACACAACATGGGCCTGTGAGACACATGTGGCTTCCAAGCCACAGGATCGGGAGCCTGGTATTAGAGCACTGAGGTCTACTGACTTTCCCCAACAATTGATATCAATGGAGGAAGTTGAATTTTATTGACTAACATTTATTCTCAGTTATGCCACTGCCACAGAGTCCGACAATGGCTTTCTTCTCATTGTAAGCACAAATATTCTCAGCCAAGACCAGTAAACATACAGTATATATGTAGGGTGCGGATGAGGAATAAATATCTGTTTGTCTCAGCTATTAATATTCTATGTTTGAATGTATCAGACCAATGAATGATGGGGAACTTGTTCAAGCCTACCTTCTCACATGCCTTATTTTGGAATCAGAAATTGGAATCAATGGTTTGAACCACAGCAAGCATTTTTTGTCTTTATGTCTGGTATGGCAATGCACCGAGTGCAATATCACATCAGACAAATGTACAAATGTTCTACATGAATAACATGACACTACTTGAAATCTTCTGAACTCATGCTCTCTTATAATTTTCTTGTGACTACTTTGCCATATTCGACCTACTTTGGAGCTTATGTTCTCGGAAATGTGCAAGGTCAGTGAATGGCTTTGTTGGTGTGGCCATTGCTTATGCGGTTAGGTAAATGTGTAGACAGAATGAAATCATTCTGCTAAGTCTGAGCTCAGACAATTTAACCTATTGTGATTATTTCTCAGTTATATAACAGGGTTTTTAGTTGTAGCAGTTTTTACATTCTTTCTCCTGAAGCTGAGAATATCGTCTTGGCATGACCTGGATTATTCATCAAATGCCAAAATGTCAGAGCTAATCAGCCGTTCCCGCCATCCCATGAGCACCCTCCCTGGCACCAAAATTGGAGTTTTACAAAAAAAAAAATGGAATCCCCTTCAGCTCAAAGCTCGTTCATCAAGAAGCTTTTCACTGACCGTTAATTGTTCATTTTCATTACTGATCAATAGCTTTTTACAATTTTCAAGTATTTGCTAATGTTCAAAGTAAGTACAAATTCTGAATCAGTAAAAGTTCAGTTAAAGGGAATGTCTAATTACAAAATGACCTGCTGTACTTGATATCGGCCTTATGGTAAATGTACTGTACTGTGCAAAAGTTTAAGGTATTTGTTTAAAAAATGCTGCAAAGAAACAATGCTTTAAAAAATAGAAGTATTAATAGTTTAGCTTTATTAATTATTGAAATGAAAAGTGAATGAACAAAAGAGAAATCAAAATCAAATTAATATTTGATGTAACCACCCTTTTCCTTTGAAACACCATTCATTTTTCTCGATACCCTTTCTCACAGTTTTTGAAGGAATTCAGTATGGAAGTTGTGTAACAGGGGCAATGCCCCATGATGTAAGTATACTATGTTTTATGTATTTACTATTGTACTGTATATTATAAATACATGTGTGGATATTTAAGTGTTTTAGAAGAGAATGCCTTTAGGATATAGCAGAGCTAGGATTTTTCAACAGGTGACCAAAGGTTGTATCTGGCGGTAGGGTTAGTCGGCAGTAGAGCGAGTTTGGAAAAGGTGGTGTGGAAGAAGTGGGTTCAAAGGGATAAGACATGGTCTTGGTTTGAGGGCCAGTCATGGTACCCCCAGGTAACCTTTGCAGGCCTGGAGCCTACGACTCACTTCGGCAAGCTTGGAGAGTTGTCTTTGTAGAGAGCTGTCAGGGGCACAGAAGCGGACAAAGGTGTGCGATATTAGAGGGAGGGAAGCACAGACACCAGAGTATTGAGGACGCAGTCCAAGATAGAGGGGGACAGCAAGAAAAGTAGCACCCCTCACAGAGTGGAAGGAAGGCCTTCTCTATCATAATGGTGTAAAAAATAAAAGTAAACAAAAACTGGTTGGCCAAGTGAACTCTGGTGTTGCGTGTCTTACTACATTGAGGACCGTCAGAAAGGGTGATGTACAGCATAGTGAAGCAGCACTATGTACCCCGCCCTAAGTCAGTTCTGCACACAGAGTCTCCTTGGCAGGAGGGGGTGGTGCCCGTGCGGGCAGGGCCGGTCCCCTCCTTCAGTTGTTCCAAACATCTTGGAGAACTAACCACAGATCTGCATTGGATATAGGCCTGCACAAATCCTTCTTTCTCCTCATGTAATCCCAGACAGTCTTTATAATGTCGAGATCGGGGCTCTGTAGGGCCATATTATTATTTCCAGGACTCCTTGTTCTTATGTTTGCTGAAGATGGTTCTTAATTACATTGGCTGTATGAGTGGAGTTGTCTTGCTGCAAAAGAAATTTGGAGCCTATCAGCCTATCAGACGCCTCCTTGATGGTATTTAAAGGGAACCTGTCACCAGTTTTTTCAGTATTGACCCAAAAGTATCACCTTCTGCAGCTCCTGGGCTGCATTCTATGAAGGTGCACCTTGTTTCTGACCCCCCTTGCAGACCCAAGAAATAACTTTATAAAATCTGACAGCCACGTGTGCAAATGACTTGTTCTGGTCGGATGGGTGTGCGCTTTTTCAACTCCTGGCCACCCCTCCTGCTACTGTTTGCCGTCCTTCTTTTATGATTGATGTGTCTGCCTCCGTCATCATCCACATAGCTGGGCTGAATCTCGCTCCTGCTCAGTTATTCCTGGCTCGCGCAAGTGCACTTTGCTCTGCCCCATTGCGGGGAAAGCTAAAAACATAGCTGTGCTAGCTCGAGCCCGTGTGCTCTCTGTGCAGATGAGAGAATGTGAGCGAGCTCACGGGCTCGTGCAAGCGCAGTTATGTTTTTGGCTCTGCCCGCAATGGGGCAAAGCGAAGTGCGCCTGCGTGAGCTGGGAATGACTGTGCAGGTGCGAGATTCAGCCCAGCTACGTGGGTGATGACGGAGGAGTCAGACACGTCAATCATCAAAAGAGGACAGCAAACATTGGCAGGAGGGGGGGCACATGAGCCGAAAAAGAGCACATTCATCTGTCCAGAATAGATCATTTGCATACGTGACGGACCGGTCAGCTTTTATAAAGTTATTTTTGGGGTCTGCAAGGGGAGTCAGGAACAAGGTGAACCTTCATAGAATGCAGCACAGCAGCTGCAGAACGTGACACTTTTGTGTCAATACTGAAAAAACTGGTGACAGGTTCCCTTTAATAAAGACTATCACTTTTATTGATTTTGCCCTGCTTCTTTTCTAAGCGCTCTCTTCTGTCGTGTTCTTATATTATTCTTCCTAAAACTTTATAAATAAATTGATAACTATCTCTTTAATCAGGGGGTTCTGTCAAGTGTAATCTATGGTGTATGGGGGCGGTAGAACAGCATAAGGCTATGTGCACACGGTGCGTTTTTCTCGGCGTTTTTGCGCGTTTTTCGGGTGCGTTTTTGGCCTCAAAACTGCATGACTTTGCTTCCCCAGCAAAGTCTATGAGTTTTCATTTTTGCTGTCCCCACACAGCGTTTTTTTTCAGCTGCGTTTTTGTGGTGACCACAAAAACGCAGCATGTCAATTATTCCCGCGTTTTTCACTGCGCTTTTCATCCATTGAGTTCAATGGGATGTTGAAAGACGCAATGAGAAACGCAAATAGCTGCGTTTTGGTGCGTTTCTAAGACCAAAAACGCAGCTATAAGCGCAGGAGGTGGGTAGTAAAGTGACGTGTACAGGAAGAGGATTCCTTCTGTCAGTATATACAGAAGCGTGAATCCTCCCGGTACAGTCACCGCCGCGTCCATCTCCCGTCCTGTGCATGTATGCTGCCGTGCGGCGCCATGTACAGGCAGGAGGTGGAAGCGGCTGCGAAAACAAAAGTTAACAGTAGAATAAAAAAAAAAAAAGTTATACTCACCTGTCTGCAGACTCCCGGTGCCATGCCCGCTCCCAGCTCCTGTCACGGTATCGCCGCTCCCGCTCCGGCTGTGTGCAGTCTCCCCGGGGCAGGACCTTGCTTGCAGGACCTGGCGATGGATCACCTGATGCAGTCACCTGACGCATCAGCTGATCGAGTCTCGGGCTGACGCGGGCGCCCGGCCGGTATCAGCGGATGCGTCAGGAGACTTCATCCCTGATTACCGGCAGCTGCTGCAGCGATCGGAGGGGATCAGACTCCCGCCCCATCGCTCCGGGAGCTGCCGGTAATTCAGCACATAAGTGAGTATTATTTTTTTTTTTTTCTACTGATGCATCAGCTGATTGTATAATCGGCGTTTATACACTCAGCTGATGTGTGATGGGATTCAGGCACTTGATCCTGACACATCATCTGATCGCTTTGCCTTCCAGCAAACCGATCAGATGATATTGGATCTGGATTGGACGGCGCGGGACCCTGACCCAGGATTACTGCGGAGGGGGGTTTATTTCAATAAAGATGGAGTCACTAATTGTGTTGTGTTTTATTTCTAATAAAAATATTTTTCTGTGTGTTGTGTTTTTTTTTATCTTTACTAGAAATTCATGGTGGCCATGTCTAATATTGGCGTGACACCATGAATTTCGGCCTTAGGGCTAGCTGATAATATACAGCTAGCCCTAACTCCATTATTACCTGGCTAGCCACCCGGCATCAGGGCAGCCGGAAGAGTTGGATACAGCGCCAGAAGATGGCGCTTCTATGAAAGCGCCATTTTCTGGGGTGGCTGCGGGACTGCAATTCACAGCGGGGGTGCCCAGAAAGCATGGGCACCCTGCACTGTGGATTCCAATCCCCAGCTGCCTAGTTGTACCCGGCTGGACTCAAAAATGGGGCGAAGCTCACGTCATTTTTTTTTTTAAATTATTTCATGAAATTCATGAAATAATTTTAAAAAAAAGGGCTTCCCTATATTTTTGGTTCCCAGCCGGGTACAAATAGGCAGCTGGGGGTTGGGGGCAGCCCGTACCTGCCTGCTGTACCCGGCTAGCATACAAAAATATGGCGAAGCCCACGTCATTTTTTTTTTTGGGGGGGGGCAAAGAAATCCTGCATACAGTCCTGGAAGGAGGATGCTGAGCCTTGTAGTTCGACAGCTGCTGTCTGCTCTCCTGCATACACTATTGGATGGAGGATGCTGAGCCTTGTAGTTCGACAGCTGCTGTCTGCTGTCCTGCATACACTATTGGATCGAGGATGCTGAGCCTTGTAGTTCTGCAGCTGTCTGCTCTTCTGCATACACTAGTGGAGAATGAAGAACACATTGAAGAAGGAAATGACATCAGACCTTTTTTTTTTTTGTTCACTGATAAAAAACGCAGTGAGCAAAAACGCAGCAAAACGCAGCAAAAAAACGCACCAAATCGCGGCAAAACGCGTGCGTTTTTTGCCGCGTTTTTTCGACGCAGGTGCGTTTTTGTGCGTTTTTAGCGGCCAAAAACGCACAAAAACGCAGCGTCAAAAAAACGCAGCGTGTGCACATAGCCTTAGCCTTAGGCTATGTGCACACGCTGCGTTTTTTTGACACTGCGTTTTTGTGCGTTTTTGGCCGCTAAAAACGCAGAAAAACGCACCTGCGTCGAAAAAACGCGGCAAAAAACGCACGCGTTTTGCCGCGATTTGGTGCGTTTTTTTGCTGCGTTTTGCTGCGTTTTTGCTCACTGCGTTTTTTATCAGTGAACAAAAAAAAAAAAGGTCTGATGTCATTTCCTTCTTCAATGTGTTCTTCATTCTCCACTAGTGTATGCAGAAGAGCAGACAGCTGCAGAACTACAAGGCTCAGCATCCTCGATCCAATAGTGTATGCAGGACAGCAGACAGCAGCTGTCGAACTACAAGGCTCAGCATCCTCCATCCAATAGTGTATGCAGGAGAGCAGACAGCAGCTGTCGAACTACAAGGCTCAGCATCCTCCTTCCAGGACTGTATGCAGGATTTCTTTGCCCCCCCAAAAAAAAAAAATGACGTGGGCTTCGCCATATTTTTGTATGCTAGCCGGGTACAGCAGGCAGGTACGGGCTGCCCCCAACCCCCAGCTGCCTATTTGTACCCGGCTGGGAACCAAAAATATAGGGAAGCCCTTTTTTTTTAAATTATTTCATGAATTTCATGAAATAATTTAAAAAAAAAAATGACGTGAGCTTCGCCCCATTTTTGAGTCCAGCCGGGTACAACTAGGCAGCTGGGGATTGGAATCCACAGTGCAGGGTGCCCATGCTTTCTGGGCACCCCCGCTGTGAATTGCAGTCCCGCAGCCACCCCAGAAAATGGCGCTTTCATAGAAGCGCCATCTTCTGGCGCTGTATCCAACTCTTCCGGCTGCCCTGATGCCGGGTGGCTAGCCAGGTAATAATGGAGTTAGGGCTAGCTGTATATTATCAGCTAGCCCTAAGGCCGAAATTCATGGTGTCACGCCAATATTAGACATGGCCACCATGAATTTCTAGTAAAGATAAAAAAAAACACAACACAGAAAAATATTTTTATTAGAAATAAAACACAACACAATTAGTGACTCCATCTTTATTGAAATAAACCCCCCTCCGCAGTAATCCTGGGTCAGGGTCCCGCGCCGTCCAATCCAGATCCAATATCATCTGATCGGTTTGCTGGAAGGCAAAGCGATCAGATGATGTGTCAGGATCAAGTGCCTGAATCCCATCACACATCAGCTGAGTGTATAAACGCCGATTATACAATCAGCTGATGCATCAGTAGAAAAAAAAAAAATAATACTCACTTATGTGCTGAATTACCGGCAGCTCCCGGAGCGATGGGGCGGGAGTCTGATCCCCTCCGATCGCTGCAGCAGCTGCCGGTAATCAGGGATGAAGTCTCCTGACGCATCCGCTGATACCGGCCGGGCGCCCGCGTCAGCCCGAGACTCGATCAGCTGATGCGTCAGGTGACTGCATCAGGTGATCCATCGCCAGGTCCTGCAAGCAAGGTCCTGCCCCGGGGAGACTGCACACAGCCGGAGCGGGAGCGGCGATACCGTGACAGGAGCTGGGAGCGGGCATGGCACCGCGAGGCTGCAGACAGGTGAGTATAACTTTTTTTTTTTTTATTCTACTGTTAACTTTTGTTTTCGCAGCCGCTTCCACCTCCTGCCTGTACATGGCGCCGCACGGCAGCATACATGCACAGGACGGGAGATGGACGCGGCGGTGACGGTACCGGGAGGATTCATGCTTCTGTCTATACTGACAGAAGGAATCCTCTTCCTGTACACGTCACTTTACTACCCACCTCCTGCGCTTATAGCTGCGTTTTTGGTCTTAGAAACGCACCAAAACGCAGCTATTTGCGTTTATCATTGCGTCTTTCAACATCCCATTGAACTCAATGGATGAAAAGCGCAGTGAAAAACGCGGGAATAATTGACATGCTGCGTTTTTGTGGTCACCACAAAAACGCAGCTGAAAAAAAACGCTGTGTGGGGACAGCAAAAATGAAAACTCATAGACTTTGCTGGGGAAGCAAAGTCATGCAGTTTTGAGGCCAAAAACGCACCCGAAAAACGCGCAAAAACGCCGAGAAAAACGCACCGTGTGCACATAGCCTAATCCTTCAAGCACAGTGGTCTAGAGAAATATGCTATTTTTACATGCAGCCAGTGGTTACTGAGGTGTATGAAAGACCTTCAGTGGGTGTTACTGCACCCCGTAGGTCAGCCCTTACATTGATAGATTGTTTCTAATAATCAAATCATGAATAGAATTTTATTGTATCGCCAGCTAAAGCCACAGGTTCTACATTATGTTTCAACTGAAATAATCGTTTCCTCAGCATTATATTTTCTTTTTTGTTCACAGCTCATCCTTTTTACCTGTAGGTGGCAGCTCTGCAGCTCCTGCGCCATACGTTACACATGCATTACCTGCAGCAAGTTGTTCTTTCTCCACCATTTTTATGTTATGTTTTATTTCAGTGATCTTGTATTTAATTGGTTAATTGGCATGGCTTTCGAATAGTTGGCCATGTACGAGCTCTATCTGCATTTTTCACAGATAGAATTCATACCTACTATAGTGAATGAGGCTGTTCACATGTCCATGTACTTTTGTAGACCAAGTTGTCTGTACCAAAACATGGAGACATGTCCAATTTTAAACTGAGTCACACATCAAATTCACCAAGTCTATGTGTCAATGAAAAAGATTGGATTCCATCTGTGTGCCATCCGTGCGCTGTGCTTTTTTCATGGACAGCTTGATAGGAGGCTGACACTAAACTCTAGGTCTCCTGTTAAGGCCCCGTCACACACAGAGATAAATCTTTGGCAGATCTGTGGTTGCAGTGAAATCATGGACATATTGTTGTATGGACACACAGTCACAAACCTGGCACTGATTGTCCACAATTTCACTGCAACCACAGATCTGCCGCAGATTTATCTCTGTGTGTGACAGGGCCTTTAGACTTCTGAGTTTTTCAAACAGGCTTGGGCGTCAACCTAGCTGTGTTCTTTGGTTCTGACTTGCAGGAGTTAAGTCCTGCTAGCCTGGTGATTGTCTCTTGAGTCACATGTTGTTAGAGACCTATCACAGCTACTCCATGCTTTTTTTATGATGGTGGATTTGAGCCTCCCACACTGATTATAGCTTGTTGTGATAACGGTCCTTGTGCTGTGATGTTTCGGTTTCTGAGATCTTCTGTGTTTTATTTGATGTGTTGTGGACATATTCTGAATGTCTGTTTATTTCCTCCTTGTTCTTCATTTCCCCCAGAGCATGTATTGTCTATACATCTTTGTGTGCTTGCGGTGAGTTTGAGTGTTGTTTTTCCCTGTCTGTCTGGTTGTGTGGGATTAATCACTCCTGTCATCACCCTCCCTGGGGGTGAGGGAGAAGGGGTATTAAGGCAGAGCTGCCCAGTAGCAGGGCCAGGCTGGTGATCCAGACCTTCCACTATTAGAAGTACCTTTGGGATAAGGGACAGCTAAGCCCCTCCTTATCTGAGGGCAAGTCTAGGAGCCCCAGTCCTCGGTTATCCCCTTACTGAGCATGAAACCTATATAACCATGCTACCAATAAAGGTAAAAAAATGCTTGTCCATTGGCTGTTTTCATCATTTATTCCGGAATACAAAACATAGTTTTGCTGTATGCGGATATTATTGATCATTCTTCCCCATACAGTTTTTGTTCCTAGGTAAGAATTGGCCAGTAAACGAGTGCTGATTGACCCCAATATTGTTGATCTACACTTGTTGGTAGGTAAAATAAGGCCTGTCTAAAGCTGGGTTTACACACTGCAACATCGCAAACGACATCGCTGTAACGTCACCGATTTTGTGACGTAATAGCGACCTCCCCAGCGACATTGCAGTGTGTGAAACACATCAGCGACCCGGCCCCTGCTGTGAAGTTGTGATCGCTACAAATCGTTCAGGACCATTCTTTGGTCCTTTGTTTCCCGCTGTGCAGCATGATCGCTAGAAAGTCTCAGTGTGTAAAGGGGACTTTACAGCGACTTCGTTAGCGACTTCCCTTTCAAAAAGCTGCTTTACAACGTCCCCAATGACTAGCTAGGTCGTTCTGCAGGTCCGGATCGCTGTTGCGTCGTTGGCCAGATCTGCCTGTTTGATAGCTCACCAGCGACTCACCAGAGACTTTGTAGCGATCCCGGCCAGGTTGGGATCGCTGGTGGGATCGCTAGAAAGTCTCAGTGTGTAAAGGGGCCTTAAATGGCTGAGTGGGCATTTGACTGACATAGCAAAAGGCAAGACTATTCTTTGCTATTGACCTAGAAAGTTCATTAAGGTCAATAAGGATTAGGTGCAAGTCCCCATCATAAATACCTTTACTGATCCTAGAAGCCCCCATTCATTGATAAAGGATATAGTTCACTGGATTTATGCAAGAAGATTTTCAGTAAATTAGAAACGGTTAATGTACCATATTACCTATAGAAATTGATCTCTGCCAGAAATATACTGTCCCTAATTTTTCTGCAACATTAGGTTCATACATTATTCTTCTTTAAATATATAAGGCAATCTTAAGGTTTAATGGTGCCCTGTGCAGTATCTTCCTTTGATACCTTTCCTTTTTTGTGTACCATGTAGTGTCCAAATATTATACTGTCATAAAATGTAAAAATAACATTGCCATAAAATTTATATAAAACACAGCAAATAGCCAAAAAGGCTGTGCAATCAATAACGTAGGAAATAGATCTACAAACAGTGGGGGATGCAGCATTTGGGTACCGAGAATAGGTGGGTCACTGGTACCCCTTTAATTAATTACTGCTAATGCACCTTGTGCAGGGTGTATATACTTGTAAGAAGAAAGGATTATTTAAAGGGAACCAGCAGGATTTTGCTAACTAAAGTACAATTATGGGCATATTGGTGCTTTTACACTGATTAAAATTATACATGTGGTGAAAGAATCAGTTTTGTAGGTTTTGTGTAATGAGTGTTTGGAATTTTCTTGTAATCAGGGCCCGGACTGTAGGTAGGGTCTTCATCTCTGCCACAACCCTTCAATTGCCTCTGGTGTCTTTATCGTCTTTCTGGTTAAAAGTTTGTGCCTACGCCATCCTAGGCATGGGCAGCGTTTGCGTACATTGATCTCCAGGCAATCTTTAGTTGGTAGTAGCACTTGGGCAGATTGACCTCCAGGTGATCTTTAGTGAAACGGGTTTGTGGCATCGCATGCGCAGATTGAAATCTTGATTAGTCATTGAGCTGTGATGTAAACCATAGACAATTTAAGGAGAGAAAGAGTTGCTGTATAAAAAGGGATCAACCAATCAACTTTGTATGAATAAACCAAAAAGTATTTTATTGGTACAAAAGATAAGCATACATAAATTACACACAGAATGTGCATGCAAGAACAGTGCACAATTATTCCTGCATGAAATGACCCATACCATTAGAATGGATTACCCTATCTGATACCACCTGAGATCTGGATGGTGGCGTCAGATAGGGTATTCCATTCTAATGGTATGGGTCATATCATGCAGCAATAATTGTGCACGGTTCTTGCATACATGCCCTTTTCTTAACCTATTATGATGTGTTTGGTGCAATTCAATTCAGGATCTTAGTGCTAGTACCTTATTATAGTACTAGGTTTTGGGGTGTTTGTTACAAGTTGAATTGTGGACGTTTTTAATCACATCATTGTTCTGTGTGTAATTTATGTACGCTTATCTTTTGTACCAATAAAATACTTTTTTGTTTATTCATACAAAGTTTATTGGTTGATCCCTTTTTATACAGCATCTCTTTCTCTCCTTAAATTGTCTATGGTATCTTGTTGCTATTGGAGATCCCAGTAGGGGAAGGATGCCCCCTATTTCTCTATGATCTTGTGTTGTAAACCTGCGCATGCGCTGCCACCAGCGCCATATTCCTAAATACTGCCAGGAGATCAAAATGTAATCTAGAAAGATGATAAAGACACCAGAGGGAACAGAAGGGCCGGGGCAGAGCCAAAGACCCCAACTACAGTCGTGCCCCATAGGCCCGCCCTGATGTACGAAGCTATGATTACAGGAGAACTTCAAAACACTCATTCCATAAAATCTACCAAAAGGATTTATTCCCTACAGGTATCATTTTAAATCAGTGTAACAGTGCCAATATGTTCCTGTTTGTACTTTAGTTAGCAAAATCCTGCTGACAAGATCTTTTTATGAAGACCATGAAAAAGTTGAAGACTGTGTCTTATTTGATAATAAAATGTGGAAATAATAGGAGTTAGGAAATTAAGTTTCCTTGCGTTGGAAGTAAAGGTACCGTCACACTAAGCAACAGCGCTGCTGAGGCACAACTTGCTAGTGATGTTGCTGTGTGTGACATCCAGCAACAACCCGGCCCCTGCTGTGAGGTCGTTGGTTGTTGCTGAATGTCCTGGGCCATTTTTTAGTTGTTGCTCTCCCGCTGTGAAGCACACATCACTGTGTGTGACAGCGACAGAGCAACAACTAAATGTGCAGGCAGCAGGAGCCGGCTTCTGCGGACGCTGGTAACCACGGTAAACAGCGGGTAACCAAGAAGCCCTTCCCTTGGTTACCCGATATTTACCTTCGTTACCAGCGTCCGCCGCTCTCAGCTGTCAGTGCCGGCTCCCTGCTCCCTGCACACGTAGCCGGAGTACACATCGGGTAATTAACCCGATGTGTACTGTGGCTAGGTGTGCAGGGAGCCAGCGCTAAGCGGCGTGCACTGGTAACCAAGGTAAATATCGGGTTGGTTACCCGATATTTACCTTAGTTACCAAGCAAAGCATGCTTCCACGTGTAGCGACGCTCCAGCGCTCCCTGCCAGGTCAGGTTGCTGGTGGGATCGCTGGAGCGTCGCTTAGTGTGACATCTCACCAGCGACCTCCTAGCACCTTACCAGCGATCTCTATCAGGTTGTATCACTGTTGGGGTCGCTGGTAAGTTGTTTAGTGTGACTGGGCCTTAACTTTTAGTAGATAACTTATCATGATGACATCTCTTAAGCTGGCCATTTGTTTGGCGGATAGCAATCTCTCCCAACTCCCTCTGAATGCTTGGCGGAGCATTTATATGTTTTCAGCTTATCTCTCTTGAAAACAAAAGGATGAGGGTTGAAATTACAACTGCTCAATTCCAGCATGTTGGAGGAGAGTCAGTAGGCCACCATATACATAAGATGGTTGTCTGGTCCCTCCAAAATCAGCCAATTTGTATCTAATGTGACTTAAGAGATCTAGGTCAATTGTATTAGATCTGTTATTTATTATGCATTGCTTAAATATCACCATCATATTCCACTGCGCATTACAGATATTACCATCACTGTCCCTATTGGGGCTCACAATCTAAACTTCCTATCAGTATGTGTTTAGAGTGTGGGAGGAAACTGGAGAACGTGGTGGAAACCCACACATGCACGTGGAGGACATACAAACTCCTTAATTTGCAGGGGCAGACATATTATTGGTGCAACATGTGCAGTCGCAGAGGGGGCCCAAGAGAAAAGGGGCCCCATGTCTACCTCCAAATCAGGGGGAATTGTGCATTTTGATGAGTTTTTGGACTGAAAAGGTCCCCAATTTATGGGGCTCTTTTTTGTCTGTGTGATTCAGTGTTCATTCATATCTGTCATTTGTATCTCTTGTCTCTCTGTCCTCATGAATACAGATACAAATATATAACTATGTACTGTGTGCAAACACAACAGGAGGTATACACAGGCAGTTAGTTAACACGGTTAAGTAGAATCTTTCGCTCTAATAATTCAATTAGTTCTAAGTAAGAATACACCGGAGAGGGTGAGGGTACCATGCTGCCTTTTCACGTCTTACCAGTGATGTAATGTTTCTGCTGTGGGAATCTGAATTGCTCTCTAAAGCTCATATATCCAGCTTGTCAGACTAGTTGGGAATATTTTTTGTTAAAGCATAATATGAACCCCTGAGAACGGCAGTAATAGAAACCCATGGGATCCCTTAGGCATCCTACTCAAAGGTGTTTGCAGGTGTCTATCACTCCACTATGGTCAACCAAGCTGCTTAGTGCTATGAACATAAGTAAAAATGTTTCCAAACCATTCTGCTATGATATGTGCATTAATGTTGACTCCAGTAAATTTAAGGAACACTGTACTGACTCTATAGTAGTTGAAGAAACACCAATGGCGTAGCTATAGTCATGGAAGCTGCTATGGGGACCGGAGACTGAGAGGGTCACTCCAGTGTATGAACTTTGCTTCTTTCTATGGTGGTCTTCTGCGGTCCAGCTCTGAGAGGCCTTTCTTTTGTACGGCAGCTGCAATAAGACACCATTTTGATTATAACAATTAAATGCTACCATCACTTCACTTCTACTTTTGTATAGTGTATATACAAAAGCTTAGATCTAGACTAAGGGCTCTCTCACATGAGCGTATAACTTGGCTGAGTGCTATCTGATGTTTTACTATGGCCCAATGTTTTCGTGCCGCCCCTGTGCCAGCAGCCAGCGCTGCTCGGGTCCAGGCCTGCTGGGGTGGTGGCTGGAGGGTCTCCGGACCCGGGGGTCTCGCGGACATGCCGAATAAATGGGGGGGCATAGATGTACGGGCTAGGCCGTAATAAGTTTGTGACGCCACCCACGGTGTGTGGTGAGGTGGGACACCACCGCTGCTGTTATGGGGCACCCGGGGGAGATGTTGTGCAGCAAGTTGTTAACCCCTCTGTGGGCAGGGATGGTGGCCCCGGGACCCGGTGGCTCGGTGCAGGGGATGGCAACCGCAGAGGGGTGCTGGTGTACTCACTGTTAGTAAAACACACAAGTCTCTGGTAAACCAAGGTGATGGTGGCTGGTGCCGTGGCCGGTTGCGTTCAGGTACCCCACCCGGCTGGTGGTCTCTATCCTTTTCCTGCACTGCTTTGTGTAAGGTGGACTTTCCTAGTGTGAAACTCAGAAGTCCGCTCCCGGCTGGATGTGGCCTAAGGAGCCGTGCCCGCAGACGCTGGCCCGTGGGATCTATGGGCCCTGGCGGTGGCCTCTTATCCCTAATCGGTGGGCTGTTGTCTTCTATGAGGGACTTTGGGTGGGACAGGACCTCTAGTCCTGGCCTCAATCGGTTAATTAACCAGTCCGCTTGTTTCCGGTTTCTGGCTTCAGGGTCTGAGTACCTCCCTTTATGCTACGGTTTCCGGGTCGGTTCCCCGTGTCGGTACTGGCGGGCTACAACCCTGTCCCGGTCCAACTCGGTTCCGCCGAGCCGTCTTCCCGTCTCCTGCTGACGGAGACCACCGTCTGCCTCCTAGCCAGTGGCACCAGGGCTCCTACCCTGTTACCGTTCAACTTGAACTGTCTGCTGGAGCTACACTTCGCTCCAGCCCACACTCCTCTCCAAACTGAACTTCAGCTTCAACTAACTGTTTTCCCGCCCTGAGCTTTCTGGACCCCTGGGTGGGCGTGTCCCAACCGCCTGGTCATGCCCACTGGTGTGTCTATCTTTCCCTAAGGGGGGGGTGACTAGGGTTTCTGATTGGCTGTGTGTTTCCTAATGAGGGAATGGTGTAATGCGGTGGCCTAACTGTGACTACCTGGTTTTGCCAGGGCGTCACATTTTACTATGGGAAATTGCCGAACTGCACATTTTTTCTCATTCCGATTCGACATGAAAAAAAAAAAAAAAGCAATTGGCAGGGTATATTGAACTGCTTTTGGATGTCATCGATTTATGCCGACACAATGGTGAAGATGGAGAAATTAAGTTCTCCATGTTCTCACCTGTGAAACGATTCTCACATGGTGGGGAATCGGATTGTAGTAAATGACTTGGAGCACATTTTGAGAAGAGTGTCATTTGCATAATTCATCCGATTCTCTCACATGACAGAATGTACGCCTATGTAAGTGTTGCGGACAGGGGACAGACCACCGCAGGGGGGCTGCTCAGAATGCTCGGATCCGGGATGGTGGCTGTGGCTCGAGTGGCAGCCGGGTTCGGGGCTCTTGCAGCCATCCGTCCTCACAACTATATAAAAGGGGTTATTTACAGAGGAGAGTTTGTCGGTGACGCCACCCGTGGGTTGCGGTGATGGTTGGAGACACCGCCGCTGCCTTGATAAGGGGTGCCCGGGGCTGATGGAGCAGGGCAGCAGGATGGTATCCACTCCACGGGTAGGGAAGGTGTTGTCCCAGGGCCCAGGTGTATGGGGGCGGATGCTGCGGAGCGTATTCTGCAGGGTTGGACCGGGTGGTATTGGTGTACTCACAGTACTGGAAGAGTCCAAATGGGAAACTAAATTGCCAGTGACCGGTGACTTCCGGTGGGTGTATTCCAGTCCCACACCCTGGTACAGCAAACATGGGTCCCTTCCTCCTGCACTTAGTGTTTGTGTCCTTAGTTTGACTACTCTGCTTGAAACGGGGAAGTCCACTCCCGGTGATTTTTGTGTGTAGGGAGCTTTGGCCCATGAGAACTGACCTGTGGAATCTTAGCAGGCAATTGCGGAGCCCTATCCCCCTCCTTGGCCTTCTGTCTCTCTCTATCTGGCTTCCTGTGGGACAAGACCTGTAATCTTGTCCTCGGCTGGTCAATTAGAAAGGTGCTTGAAGCTGTACTTGCTCTAGGGTCCAGGTACCCCGACTGTGCATGCCCTCTGGACCGGATTCCCGCTGTCGGCACCGGCGGGCTACAACTCTGCCCTAATCCACTTAAGGTCTCCTGGATCTCCGTCGCCTGTGGCCCTGTCTGCCGACTGCCACCTAGTCAGTAGTCCTGTAGTCCAGAGGCTCAAACCCCTGACTACCCTGTCTCTTCACACATCTCTCACTTCCTCTCTTCGCACTCAACTGTCTTGTTCCCTCCCAGGACACCTCAGGACCCCTAGGTGGGAGTCACCAACCACTTGGCCCCGCCGACTGGTGTGTCCCTAGTGTCATGGGGGGTGACTAGGCTTTTGCTGGCTGATGTTGTGTACCTGGGTGTAGGTTTGGGTTTGGTGGTGGTATGCCAAGGAGGATGGAGTCCTGCACTTGGAAGATTTGTGCAGTCTCTGTGACAACCTGGTTTTTCCAGGGCGTAACATAAGCGTAACCTAAAGCTGGCTGTAGACCAAGTTTCCAACCTACAGAATAATTCTAACATCTAAAACGAGCTTTACCTGAGGTGAATAGACCACTGACATTGTCCAGATATAGCCTTCCATGACCACAAATGTTATGCTCTGCATATTTTATCCTAATTACAATTTTCGTTTCTTTACTTCCTTTAAATAAGAAATTTCAGATATTCCAGGAATCTCAAGGAGTTTCTTGGACATTGGAAGGTAGGGAAGAACTCTGAGAGACTACCGATTGCAAAGCTTATCTCGCATACTATTTAAAATACATGATTGTTTAGAAAATGATGGATGCAAGTAATTCATTCAAAAGGATGTCACAGATAGAAAAAGGAAAAAACACATGGGTTATTAATCACTTATATATGTGTGTTTTTTACAAACATTGATAAGAAGTAAAAATATTAAAATATTTTTATCTTGAAGCTGTCCAATATTTCCAAGCTAAACATGACCCCAAAATTTTGACTGCTGGAATGATCAAATCAGACACAGGTCCATGTATAATGAACTAGGGCTGCAAATATTTCAACCCCAATTCCAAAAAGGTTAGAACTGTCAAAAATATAAAGAAAACAAGAATCCAATGATTTGGAAATCTTATACATCCATATTTTTTTAGAATATAGATCATATAGCAGAAGGTGAACGTTAGACTTTTTTTTTTTTTCATGTGAACAAATTAACTCATTTTGCAACACATTTCAAAAAATGTGCGACCGGGCCCTGTCTACCATTGGGTAGCATCCCCCCTTCTTTTTACAACAGTCTGTAAACATCTGGGAAGTGAGGAGACCAATTGTTGGAGGTTTGTGAGAGGAATGTTGTCCCATTCCTGCCTAAGGCTACAGGTAAAATATATCTTTGTACCGTATTAGGCCTCTTTCACACGCCCGTGGAAAACCATGGACGTGTCAAAGGTGCGTTTTGCTCTCCATTAGCCGTGTTTATGGCTCCCGTGTGTTCTCCGTGTGTTATCCGTGATAACACACGGAGAACGGGAACTTTCTGCACACCTGTCCCTGGCGTTGCTGTCCATGGTGCTGATCTGCGGTCTCCCGCCCTGCCAACTCCCCGCTGCTGCTGCTTCCGGCTGCAGTGAAGTGAATATGTAAGTAGCATAATGAGCGTCGGTCGGCAGCAAGTGACAGCAGCGGCAGAGACTGCAAGGCTGGAGAAGATAAGTAATGTTTTGGAGACACATGTTTTTTCTCCGGTGCTTGTCACACAGAACACATCCGTGTGGTCCATGTACATTACGTGTGACACATTTGCGTTCCATGTGACACCCGTGATGCCGGAGATGAAACGGACATGTCGGCGTGTGGAGCACACGGACACACGTAAGTACGGAACGGACACAAGTTCCGTGCCAAAAAACTTACATGTGTCCAAAACCATAAGAATCCATAGGTGTACGTGAGTACGTGTCTCCGGTCCGTGAGAAAACTGCCAAACACGTACCGGAGGCACGTACGTGTGAAAGAGGCCTTAGCCAGTAGAGATAAAAAAAAGTTTGTTTAAAAGGACTGAGAGTCCTCAGTAGTTGATACCTTTTAGTGGCTAACTGAAAAGATGGTAATAATAGCAAGCTTTCCAGACTGCTCAAGTCTCTTCATCAGGCATGGTATAACACAAAATCGTTTTTGTGTTATACCATGCCTGATGAAGAGACCTGAGTAGTCTCGAATGCTTGCTATTATTACCATCTTTTCAGTTAGCCATTAAAAGGTATCAACTACTGAGGACTCTCAGTCCTTTTAAACAAACTTTTTTTTCCTAAGGCTATGTTCACACAGGGCTTTTTGGTAAGTTTTTGCGCGTTTTTTAGCTGCAGATTTGCCTTGGTTTTATGCAAATCCATGCTAATAAAAAGCTGCTTTTTACAGTCCCAGCAAAGTCTATGAGATTTCTGAAATCTCATGCGCACACACACAAACACATTAGGTTTTTTCCTGACTGTTTTGTCAAATACCTGTGTTTTTGGTCAGGTTTTTAAAAAATGAGCATGTCAATTCTTTGTTGCAGATTTGCTGCGTTTTTTCATTACAACCCATTTTGTAGAAAAAGAGCAGCAAATCCGCACTAAATCTGCAGCAAAAACACTGCTAAAAAACACATGAAAAACGCACCAAAAACACAGATGACTCAAAGGAGATTTCCTGCTACAAGATCAGGTTTTGGTCAGGAAAAAAACTTACCAAAAAAGCCCTGTGTGAACATAGCCTAATGTAGGATTCTAGCTGCTCAACAGTCCTAGGTCTTTGCCTAATTTTTTCGCTTCAAAATGCGCCAAATGTTTTGTATCGGTGAAAGTTCCAGATTGCAGACAGCCAGTTTATCATCCAAACTAGTCTTTTGTGAAGCCATGCTGTTGTGCTGGATTCAGTATGTAGTTTAGCATTGTCTTGCGGAATTATGCAAGGCCTTCCCTGACATAGATGTTGTCTAGATAGGAGCATATGTTGTTCTAAAACCTCTATATAGTGCTCAGCATTGATACCGCCTTAAAACATCTGTAAGCTGCCCATGACAGCCACACTAATACAACCGCCATATCATCATACATGCAGGAACTGTGCTCTGATAACAATCTGGATGGTACCTATCCTCCTCAGTCCGTAGGACATGGTGTCTGTGATTTCCATAAAGAGTTTACATTTTGATTCATCTGACCACAGAATATTTTTCCATTTTGCCTCAGTCCATTTTAAATGGGCTTTAGCCCAAAGAAAAGTTGATATATGGCTTCTTCATTGCATTATATAGAGCTTTAACTTGCATTTGTCGATTGAACAGTAAACTGTGTTCACAGACAATGATTTCTGGAAGTGTTCCTGAGCCCTGTGATTTTCATAACTGAATTATGCTCTTTTGGAATTGCAGTGTCTCCGGGGAGACTGTAGATAACGAGAATGCAATATTGACTTTTGACTCTTGTGCACATGGATTTCTCCAGAATCTCTTAATCTTTTGATGATGTTTTGTTCTGTCAATGGTGACATATTACACACCTTTGCAACTTTACATTGAGTAACATTTTTCTAAATTTGTTCCATAATTTGTAGACGCAGTTGTTCGTGGTTTGGTGAACCTCAAACCATCTCTGCTTTGTGAGACTCTGCCTCTCTAACATGATTTATAAATAGTTATGTTAGTTGAAAATTAACCAGCCAGCTTTGACTGCCCACACCATTAAATGATTGCCCCTTTTCCCAACACAAAGACCAAAAACCTGAAATTCCAAATTAAACTTTTATTGGAGAGTATCAAAATGAAAACTACTCTCATGTTTTTTCATCAACAACTTTGGAAGGGTAAGGTCGCAGCTCTTAAAGTTGACCACCAGAAGTGATGGGGATATGCCGCCAGACTCCCGACACATGTTACCCAGAGTCGATCTTCTGCCATCAGCTGCGACTTTCATCAACACCATTAACCACCAAACAAACCAACAATTAGAAGGGAGAGAGGGTGGGAAGCTCTCAACCCAGGATCAAAGAGGCCGGAGGAGCCTTGGACACAGCTTAAGATACCCCCCCCCAAGGAGGGGAGGAGAAAATGCACATCCGAATCTGGGGGGGGGGGGGGCGGCATTTCTGGAACAGGTAGGCGTAACTGAAAGGGAAGGATGGTTATTAAACAACATCATTAACCCTTTCCCGTATGTTAGGAAAAGAAGGCAAAAACATGCCACAACCGGGCTGGCCAGTCAGGGGCTCACTGGCAAATAAAGCCGTGGGTCCCCTCATTTTCATTAGTAGTATTTACTTTTCCAGACTTTTGTTAGCCCTGTCCCAACATTTTTTAAATATGTTGCTATCTTTTGATTTGTAAATAAGTACATTTTATTCAAATGAAATGAAAAATTTCAAACTTTCAACTTCTGATCTGAGTTCTCTGCCAAACCTGCTGGTGGGGGCACTTCAGACCCACACCATACCACCACAGAGTCCGCAGCCACGTAGCGAAGAGAGGGCCCATAGTTCACAGGAGGCAAGCAGCCGGAGTGACCTGGTCCGGGCTACAAGCAAACGGGCCAAAAGATGGGGAGAGAGGCATCAGCAACTTCCCTGGGCGACCCCAGCAGGGCTTCAAGTAGGGGTCACCCCAAAACACACAGGGCTAGGAAGGCGAGTTGGTAGTCACCCTCATCAGCCAGCCGGAAGGATACCTGGTTCCAGCCTGGTTCATCCAAGCTACGCCCGGGTTACTCACCCTACCATCAACTGTGAGTAAAAACCCTAAAGAGAAAGTTCCCTACCTGTGACCAGACCATCCCACGTGGAGTCCCTGAAGGTAATGCACTGACACAACACCTGTGGGGCTTCACATCTGGCATCACGAACAGGATAAGGACTAGACCTGTTAAGACAGGTGACCATGTGCCTGGGTGGTCCACTTGAAAAATTGGAAGCGCCGCCATATTGCCACCATGAAAAGCGCACCAAAGAACAACAGGAGTCTGCGCTAGAAGAAGTTACCGCCCACGAAGAGGTGTGGCTACCCAGAGAACCCCTGCAGAGTCCTGACCTCACAAGTGATGAGAGCGGAGGTGTGCAGAGACGGCGGGAAGGAGAAGGAGTCACAAGTTTGCTGCTGGGAGAAGAGCTACAGGAAGTGAAGCTGGGAGGCTGCAGAGAAGATCTGGAGAGCAGCGACAATGCAGAGAAAATGGCGTTCACACGCAGCGACCCAGAGCTAGGCTCCACTGCCTGGTGGGACTGGGAGCTGGACCAGTGGTGTGAAAGGCTGGAGGTGCGGGTGATGCAGCAGATCCGGGAAGGATGCGCAGAGCTCAGAGAGATGGCTGGAGTCGCCTGCGCCCACAAAAAGTGGATGGAGAGGCAAGCGACACACCGAGCAGTGACTACTCGTACTCTAATGATGCCAAGCCTGGGTGAGTCCTGTGTTGCCCCTGCCCGCACGAGTACACCAATCCCCGCTGCGAAGCCCGCGGTCCCGGCGGACGCCCCAGAAGCAGCGACGCCCTGCCCGGCCCACCCAGCCCAGGCCGCCGCCATGCAAGGCCCGGCCCGCCAAGATCCCGCCGCGGCAGCGACGCCCATCCACATCGCTACAGCAACGCTCATCCATGCCGCAGGAGCGACGCTGACCCAGGCCGCCACCATACTGGGTGCGGCCCACCAAGTCCAGGCCGCAGAAGCATCCCGCTCGGCCCGCCAAGACCAGGCCGCAGCTACGCCAGGCTCGGCCCGCCAAGACCAGGCCGCAGCAGTGATGCCCTGCCCGGCCCGCCAAGACCAGGCCACAGCAGCGATGCCCTGCCCAGTCCGCCAAGACCAGGCCGCAGCAGCGATGCCCTGCCCGGCCCGCCAAGACCAGGCCGCGGCCCCGCCAGGCTCGGTCTGCCAACACCAGGCCGCAGCCACGCCAGGCTCGGCCCACCAAGACGAGGCCGCAAAGCCCTCTACCCCAGCCTGCAAGGCCAGAGCAGGCAATGCTCCCCAGTCCAAGGAACCGGGTCCCACGTCCCCGCCAGAAGGAGGAGACCCGGAGTTTCTCAAGTTTAAGGCGGATCTGGAGGCACAGTTCCACAAGGAAATGGTGGACCGCTATCTGCTCCCCTGGCGCTCACCCAGAGTGTTCTCAGTGACTCCCTCGGCTGAAGGCCCACCACCCTGGCCTGCTGATGAAAGCCTATCCCCAGCGCTGCCATCCGAGGAGTGCTCAGAAGAACTAAGGGGGAGGGGAGACCTGAAGGCTGAAGCGGCAATCCCAGAACAGCAGGAAGAGGACGCAGCACCCTGTGAAGCTGAAGGGGGCCTGGAGCCTGAAATGTTGCCATACTCCCGCTGGGATGAGGAGAGCCCAACACCCTCTGCTGATGAAGAACTGACAGTACTGGCCCCAAGCATGTACATAGTCTGGGAGCCTGCAGTCACCAAGAACCCCGCAAGCAGAGCACGCCGCCGCAGAGCAAAACCTTTCCCTATGCAAAAGTCCCCAGAGCAGAAAAAGAGAGAAGAGCTGACAGCCTGAGATCTAGAAGACAAGCAATCCCTGAGAAGAGCCCGCCACCAGGAAAGAGGATCCTTTTGCTGTGGTGTAGTGGAAGACTTCAGTTTGAAATCGGGATACGGGTTTATTGTTGTGCCTGAAATGAAGGAAGGCATATTTGTGAGCAGAAGAGATGTCAGAGCACATTTACCAAGAGGACATCCAGGAAGGAATCTTTACAGGAGAGACTTAGTGGAGTTCACAAAACATCAAGGAGAGCGTGGTTGGTATGCGCTAAACGTTACGCCATGTCCTAGAAATCCTGATTGTGGCCCAGCTGCTTCTGCCCAAATCCCAAAGTCTACAGTAACAACAGTAATAGAACAAGAAAAAGATAAAGAAAGAATAGAACAAGAACAAGAAAAAGAAACAGAAACAGAAGAAGAGGATAGAGAAAATGAGGACAAAGACAAAGAACCGATGGAAGATACAACCACAGATGATGATGACGACAGAAATGTAGAAAATGACAGGTGCCGCAGCCCTACAGGCCCAAGCCCTGGTGAGGAGGAATCTATGTAAAGTACAGCAAGTTATAAGTTTTGACCAGTTTGCAACGTTCCTGTTTCAAGAAATGTGCCCACATGAACTTATGTGAGAAATCCTTTGCACTTTGAAAATACGAACCATAGGCTATGAACTGGCTATAGCCACAAACTCTTGCAGTGTACATAGTTACCTTGAATGGTACCACCACCAGATCCAGCCTGTTTAGGGGCCTGGCTCGCCTGTGACCAAGGAGCACCCCTGTTTATGGGGCCTTGCTCTCCACCACAAAGAGGGTACCTGGTCAGCACCAACTGTGGAGGCCGCCTCTACATCCTGCCAGAAGAGGCTGAAGGCGCGGCTCCACCAGGCCAGGTATACCCTGAAACCACCAGACCAAGAAAGCCGCCTCTACATCCTGCCAGAAGGGGCTGAAGGCGCGGCTCAACGGGAGAGGAAGATTGGAGGAAAGGTCTGGGGAAACAGATGGCCCAGACCTGTTACTAAAAGGACCGGTGACCTGCCTCCTGAGAGGGTTTTGTGTGGGTTAACGGACTTGTGGGTGGAGGGTGGTGATGTATGGTACCTGGTGGTTTTAAAATGTTTTATATGTTTTACTGTTTTAATGCATTTTAAAATGTTGTCTTGCAGCCCGAGGACGTGCTGTTGATAACTAAAGGGGAATGTGGCGCCCCTGACCTGGTCAGGCACCACTGAGTACTGCACCCATGCTGAGGGCAGTGCAATACAGGTAATTCAGAAGGCTGACCGAGGTGTGACTACACAGGCGCATAGTAATCAGGTCTCACACATCTACCTTTGATTGGGACCCCTGGGGAATCCAGGAGAGGGCGTACCCTCCATGTCCACTCAAGGGGTGTGGTAGAGAGCCTGGTTGCTAGGTTGCGTAGGCAGACAGAGTAGGAAGGAGGGAGCTGAGTCTGAAGTGGAGCTCAGGGAGAGCAGACTCAAAGAGGAGACCTGAGGCTGCCACTAGTCAGACAACGTACGTGCACTGACTACCGACGGGGGAGATTGGTCACCTGGTAGTGCCACCCGAAATCCACCCTAGGCTAGAGAGAGCAAAGAGGTGGCAGAGTAAGGGGACTGCCAGGGAGGTACCAGGCCCAAAAGGGTAACAGGTCCCAGTACAGTGATTTATTCAATTTTCTCTGCCAAACCTGCAGGTGGGGGCACTTCAGACCCACACCATACCACCACAGAGTCCGCAGCCACGTAGCGAAGAGAGGGCCCATAGTTCACAGGAGGCAAGCAGCTGGAGTGACCTGGTCCAGGCTACAAGCAAACGGGCAAAAAGAAGGGGAGAGAGGCATCAGCAACTTCCCTGGGTAACCCCAGCAGGGCTTCAAGTAGGGGTCACCCCAAAACACACAGGGCTAGGAAGGCGAGTTGGTAGTCACCCTTATCAGCCAGCCGGAAGGATACCTGGTTCCAGCCTGGTTCATCCCAGCTACGCCCGGGTTACTCACCCTACCATCAACTGTGTTAATCTTGCATGAAAAAAGACTGTCTCTTGCAACTTTTTGCTAAATAAGGAGTTTGCACTTATATACTTATATTTATGCTTCATGCTTCAAGCAGCAGGCAGCTTAGGATGACAACCACTCACACGCTGTCACAGAGGCTGGGGGCAAGTCTCACTGCAACTAATCCCAGACGCCAGGACGGCTGGGGGGCAGGGAAAGCAGGGAAAGCCATGGGATGTGTGATGAGCAATGATGAGCGGCCCAGGGAGGCTGCACGCTGCGCAGGAGCAGTTTGCAGCTGCGACAGAACCTTGGTGAGTATGAAGCTTTTGCTTCATTCTTATTTTCTTTATTTTTCCTTTTTTTTTTAATTTCTTAAGTGCCGGATCCAGATCAAACACCCAGAATCCAGGACCCATGCTCGGCACCCAGATACCTTTGAAACTGTGCGGATCCGGACTTTTAGAGTCAGGGTCCGCCCAGCCCTATTTATAATAGATTACATCCAAATTTCTTTTGTATAGGCTGGCAGAGTGCTGCATGTTCTGCTATTCCAGAAACCTCAAGAGAAGGTCCAAACATAGGTGTCTTCTGAGCTTTAAGCGGGCTTTACACACAGCGACATCGCTAGCAATGTCGCTGGTGAAATCAACCGCCCCCGTCTGTTGTGCGTCACGGGCAAATCGCTGCCTGTGGCGCACAACATCGCTAACACCCGTCACATGTACTTACCTGCCTAGCGATGTCGGTGTTGCCGGCAGACCGCCTCCTTTCTAAGGGGGCGGTTCGTTCGACGTCAAAGTAGCGTCACTAAGCGGCCGCCCAATAGAAGCGGAGGGGCGAAGATGAGCGGGCCGAACATCCCGCCCACCTCCTTTCTTCCTCATTGCGGGTGGCTGCAGGTACGGTGATGTTCCTCGTTCCTGCGGTGTCAGACATAGCGATGTGTGCTGCCGCAGGAACGACGAACTACCTGTGTCCTGCAACAGCAACGATACTCGGGATTAGAACGATCAACAATTAGGTGAGTAATTTTGATCGTTAACGGTCGTTCGTGCGTTTCACATGCAACAACGTCGCTAACGAAGCCGGATGTGCGTCACGAATTCCGTGACCCCAACGACATCTCGTTAGCGATGTCGTTGCGTGTAAAGCTTGCTTTAGTCCATGTTTTTAAGGGAGAATATAGTCTCAAAAAGTAAAAATGTCACAGCACATGACTTTACTATATGACCTCATATTGTCATATTCTGTATTATGTTTCTGAAAATTGGTCATATTTGTTCAATCTGTAACTATTTTGGAGGTTTCACCAGTTTTAATATACTGATCTTGTCTATCTTATATGGTCTGAAAAGATAAAGCCCTGAGCAACCATACAGACCATTTCATGCTCACATATTCCAAAAATTGGATGATCTTTTAAATACATTGTTCCTTATCAAACACTGTTTTTCTGAAATACAATTATGCCCCTCATCCATCATATCAATGCTACAACATCGCAAAATAAAGCTGGTCATACACATGACATAACTGTAGGCCGAACACTCATTCAGCAGACTGCTTGTCTTCGACTCCCCCTTGTGTGCTCGGCTCAGCTGACGATTCATGTTTTTAACAGGAAGTAGGCTGAAGCCATTGCCAGGCATTTCTGGCAGAGACTTATCTTTCCTAAAAACAAAAGAATCAGCCAATGAAACTACAATGACCTAATCCTTCTATTGCAAGATCATCTGTAGGGGAGAAGAGGAGAATCGGGAGGCCCCTACATATGTGGCGCCCCTGAGGCTTCAGTTGCCATAGAGTATTGCACCCAAATTTGGGTGTAATGCTAAACCTTAATCCTGAGGAGGTCAGTCCCGGTTTCATCACTTACACACTCAAATACACACCAGGTTGCCCCTGTTCCCACTGGGGACTGGGCTAGGGTATGGTAACAAAGAGGTTGCCTGCAGAGTGGCATCTACAGGATGCCCTCAGACAGGGGCCCCAGTCCCACTAGCTTAGGACCTGGGAGGGGAGAGGTGCAGCCAGCAGGGGTAGTCAGGAGCCAACACAACAGTTAGAGAGTTCTCCAGCAGGAGAGGAAAGGAGCAGACGTGTCTCATGGGTGCTCCGGTGGGAAGACACGAGAAGTTCACACGATTGCCGTGGGGACAGTGCATCTGCTCCCCTCGGAATTGGCACCACTCAGGGCAGCGGGTCCCTAGGGAAGATCATACTCCACGTTGGATTTCCAGAATCTGCCTGGACAGGGAAAGTTTCAAGCTTCCCTGGCCACACAGCGCCCTAAAGCACAGTGCCATATAGGATCCGTGGCCTAGGATAATGCCAGACCCCATATCGGAACTGCAGCACCTGCGTAAAGGGACAAGAGTACTACTCGTGAAAACTCGAGCCCCTTCGGAGCTTCAAGCCACTGCACAGGTGCTACAAGGAGGAAACCCACCGAACACCACACCGGACTGATCTCTAAAAGGGTTCGGGTTCGACAGAGCCCATCACAGCAGGTGACCGGCATTACCCGGGTGAGCGGCACAGTGTGTAAACAACCTGGAATCGCAGCCATAGACTCTGTCTCTTAATTACCGTCACTGCCGCTCCACGCCTCGGTGCCCGCCACTACTACTGGCCTCGTCATCCTCCAGGGGCCCGTTCCACCTGTGGGGAGCGACAACATAGCTGCTACCACCATCCACCCCAGAGGACAGCGACAGCAGCGGCAGCCCATTCCCTGGCCACATACCACAGGTGGCATCACGACATTCACCTTACTACTACCCACATACACCAGATAGTTGACTGGCTCTGCCAAAATTGCCAGATTCTGATTACTGTGGTCTAAGATGTCTAAGGTCCTTTAGGTAGCATATCTAACTACACAAGAAATGTTTATCATCTGCTATTTAGTTAAGGCTAGGGCTACAGTGCCTTGTGAAAGTATTCGGCCCCCTTGAATTTTTCTACCTTTTCCCCCATTTCAGGTTGAAATGTGGGAAAAGGTAGAAAAATTCAAGGGAGCCGAATACTTTCACAAGGCACTGTACATGGCGACTTTGGCTATGACACAAGTCGAGCAGCCACAATTCGATATGTTTTATTGCTACATCGCAGCAGCATACAAGTGAATGGGGTCACATTTGAACAACAAAAACATGGTGATAGGGAGGAACATAATGCAAATAATCTGGTTGCACAACATGTGTGATGGTTAAAGATGCCATGTAGCCCTTGCCATGAGATAACTGTGCCGCTCCCGGTAGACCACTGATGTCACAGTGGTGGGTCCGAGTGCCGATGAGGCCATACCGGGTGCGTGCGACAGGCTTTTGTGGTGGAAGGTAAAATAATATTAAAAAAGGGAAAGAAAAATAATAAAATAAATAAATAAAGAGTTTGTGATGCCAGTTGGGATGTTTGGCTTTGTTATGACCGGGCACTGCTAAAGGTCTCCAGGAGTAAGGTGGTGATGCACAGTACCAGAAGGTTGTCCCCTCACCCCACCTAACTAGTGCTGATTCCTGGGGATGTTGAGGTAGGGATGGTGCAGCAGAGAATAATTCAGCCAGAGACAGTACAAGGAGCTTTCACCTTTTACTGAAGCTCTGCAAAAACAGTCCAGAATATTCCATACAACATTCACAATGATGGTGGTCTGACCCTCACCAGTGAGTGTTTGGTTTTTCTGCTGTGTGGTGGTAGTGTATTCCTCCTGCTGCTACTTCTCTATCTGGGAATAGGTGTCTTGAAATCCTGGGATTTTCAAGACAAGAAAACTCTGGATCTTTGATCCCTTCCAGTGAGCAGGCGACTTGAATCCTGATGGAAAACTCACTGTCTTCTAGAAGTTTCCAGACTCAATTGAGTCGACCATCAGGGTTTTCGATAGGGGGGTACTCTGGCGCCGGGACTACGGATACTTTACTCTCGATGGGGTTATCACAGGTGGTCAGTCCCGGCTTCGTGCCCTGGGCGCTCACTCTGCGGCTGTGGAATGGGGTACAGGGATGATTTTGGGGATATACGTGACGCCACCTGTGGTGTCTGGTAAGCGGGATATACCAGCGCTGCCCGCGGCCGACCTCTGAGGCGATGGTGACGGTAGCTAAAGATCTCTCAGCTCCCCACAGGTGGAGCTATTTTACCTCAGGGCGGCGGTTCGCTGACCAGAAGGGAAGCAACCGAGCGGTGATGGCTGCCTTCTTCTTTGACGTCGCAGGGTCCTGTCAAATGGCGGAGAGATGACACGCCGAGTCCACATCAGTTCAAACAAGTCCTTTTTACTAGCATCTGGTTTGTTTCCAAAAGTTCACAGCAGAAACAGTTCGGTTACCAGAAGGCCAATGGTCACAAGTTTCAGAGGAGATTTAATGACAGAGTCTCTCTCTCTGAGGTAACCTTTCTTTGTCTCTTTCTCGGTCCCTGCTTTGAGGGCTCTGTGACTCCCTCTTTAACCCACTCGTTAGTCTCGTCACTGGTTTTCCCAGGGGTCTGATGCTGCACGGTTTCTTTATCTATCCCGTAACAGCGTTGTGAACTCAGCTTGGGGTTAGTAGTCAGACTCTTGATGGGTACCGGGACTCCTCTTATTTAAGATCCCAGGTTAATAGTCAATGGTTTGGGGATAAACCTGACAAACCTCCTCGGTTCCATTATACCGGTGTCGACCTGAAATCTTCAGCCGGCTCTCGCCAGACCTAAAGCGACCCCTTTCCGTTCGGGTTACCCCTTTTCCTGTGTCTTTCTTTTCTTTTGGGATACCCTCGCTCAGGACGTTGGGCCTATGTTTTTTCTAGCCTTTTTTCAGTCATCAATTTACTCTCGTCTCTTCTTGTCACTCCTTACTAACTGACTAACTGTCACTCAGTCGTCCTGTCAATCACGTCGCGTCTCATGCTCAGCTAGGCTCCACCCCCATATGGACCTACTATATAAACAGTCCCAGGAATATGAAGGTAGGGGCTGCTGAGTCAATGTTACTCAATCTAATATAAGACTCTGCATTTCCTCTCTCTTTTACCTGTGACCAAAGGGCACTGCACCTTGATGTTAAGGTGCTGTATTCCCCTGTAGTGCCTAACCACAGGGGCGCCACACAATCATGTCACTAACCTCCTGGGCAATTTCACTGCTCCTTATAACAGAGAGTAGTAGAGAAAGGGGTTTTCACGCCGCGCCAATGACCAATGATGAAAGTTAAGATTAATTACTTTTATTTCATCCTCAGGTCAACGCGTTTCAGGAGCCCCAGCTCCCTTCTTCAGGACAGACAGGAAAAAGAACATGAAATCTCTGAAAAGGCTAATAGAAGTCTCTCAGTTTGCCATTGACCTTGAAAGTCCAGTTGGCCTAGGGACTAATACCCTGCCAATTTGTAGCTGGCTCCGCCAGAGATTTCAACAGTGACCTCAGGACAGGGCCATCACTATGTTACACTCCGCACTTCACCTCATACCAACTTCAACTGCCACTGTCTGAATTTACCACACACCTAAGCTCCTCCCCTTTCTCCTAGGGCGGAGAAAAAGCTTTGTTATCAGCTCAGGTGAACAGCCCCAGTAAGAGTGTGTAGGCAAATGTTTGTATGTAGTGAACAGCAGAGAAAAACAAATCTCATTAAAGCTGGCAATAAATGTTATAAATATTAAAATACACATGCAGCCATTCTTTGTAGCGACTCAGGCACAGCGAGCCACAGATCAAAAAGGTTATACTTTTCAAATGCACCCACAAATTTTTGTTTTCCGATTTCCCACCATTTATTGCTTTTGGTGCTCCATTAATTATTTGCCTGGAGCTGACCACAACTGCTGATCACTGGCCAAAGGGTTTACGTGTCGATGTCACTGGTTTGATTACAGTGATTTGAAACGTAGAAATTGTGAATTTTGCTACGGGTTTTTCTGCCAGTTTGGTGTGTATCATTTTTATTGCAAAGAACAGCGACATGGTGGCTCAGTGGTTAATACTGCAGTCTTGGGTTCAAATCCCATCAAGGCCAAAATCTGCAAGGAGTTTGTCTGTTCTCCCTGTGTTTGCATGTGTTTCCTCCCACACTCAAAAACAAACAGATAGGGAATTTAGATTGTGCGCTCCAATGAGGACAGTGTTGCTGATGTAGGTGAAGCGCTGCGGAAGATGTTGGCGCCATATAAAGATTACTATTATTAGTATTCTAAAGAGACAACTGTTGATATACATTTGACAGGTAGAACGTGTCTTAAATATAATTTAAATATACATAGATTGCTCTAAAATCTATGAACAATAAGACTGACAGCACTCTCCCGAACATGCAGTGTGAACATGTGCATAATGGAACATACAACGACAAAAAAGACAGTCGCACTCTGTAATGCTAAAGCATGAAAACCATTAATGTAAGAATATAGACATGCATTACTGCTAAAGGAAACCTAAGAAAAAAATGAAATATTTAGCACACAAAGATGGCCATTTCTATATCTGTCCAATAGCCATGTCAAGACATACCTTGTAATACTTAGTGTGTTGCAGATCTTCGGTGCAGAAATCTTGGTACAGACTGCTTAGCGGGACACAAATTGACTATCTATATATATAATTGCCTTATTCTGTCTGTCTGTCTGTCTGTCTTTCTGTCTGTCTATCTGTCTGTCTGTCTGTCTGTCATGCTCCAAAATTGTGTCCTTACGGTGACACAAAGCTGATTGGCCGCTGGGCTCGCCATGGCCCCGCCCCCCCACACGGATTGGCCGCTCGCCCAGGCTGCGCCCCCACACGGATTGGCCAGCCGCTCGCCCAGGCTCCGCCCCCCCCACAGATTGGCCTCTTGCCCCGGCACCCTGCATGCATTGGCAATTCGGCCACGCCACGCCCCGCCCCCTCACGCAACGCACGCTAGCTCTGGCCCCGCCCACCTCCCCCCGCGCATTCCCCGAACTGACACGGCTGTCACGGAGGTGAGTACTGTACTCCCCCCCCCCTCTCCCCCCCCGCGCATTCCCCGAACTGACACGGCTGTCACGGAGGTGAGTACTGTACTCCCCACCCCCCCGTCCCCCATCCCCCACTCGCACGGGAGTGGTGTGGGCTCCCGTGCGAGCGGGGGACAGGATGCGTTGGCATGGTTACAAGCGCATCAAGGTCCTGCAGCGGCGGAAGATCCACACGCACACACATAACAGCACACACATACACACACATCAGATCACACTCACTCTCACACACACACCTCACACACACACCTCACACACACATCACACATCACATCGCATCCACACACTCACAGCATCCGGCGATATCGCTTGCTTCTCGGCCTCGATACTGTGCTGTTGTGACCTTCCAGGACCTGACGGAGGATCACATGGCCAGAAGCATGTGGTATCTCCGGATGTTGTGACTGTGAGCGCGTATGTGCGATATCGTCAGTGTCTGTGTGTGTGAGTGTATGTGATCGGGTGTGTGTAAATGTCGGGATCGGGTGTGTGTGAGTGTCGGGATCGGGTGTGTGTGAGTGTATGCGATCGTGTGTGTGAGTGTCGGCAGAGGAGCACGGCGTGCTGGAGGAGGCTGGGAGCAGAGAGGCTGATCTTGGGGAAGGCTGGGAGGGGGAGGCTGATGCTGGGGGAGACTGGGAGGGGAAGGCTGATGCTGAAGGAGGCTGGGAGGAGGAGGCTGGGAGGAAGGAGGCTGGGAGGAGAGAGGCTGATCCTGGGGAAGGCTGGGAAGGGGAGGCTGATGCTGAGGGAGGCTGGAAGGAGAGAGGCTGATGCTGGGGGAGGCTGGAAGGAGAGAGGCTGAGGCTGGGAGGAGAGAGGCTGATGCTGAGGGAGGCTGGGAGGGGAAAGCTGATGCTGGGGAAGGCTGGGAGGATGGAGGCTGGGAGGAGAGAGGCTGATCCTGGGGAAGGCTGGGAGAGAGAGGCTGATGCTGGGGGAGGCTGGAAGGAGAGAGGCTGATGCTGGGGGAGGCTGGAAGAAGAGAGGCTGATGCTGGGGGAGGCTGATGCTGGGGGAGGCTGGGAGGAGAGAGGCTGATGCTGGGGAAGGCTGGGAGGAGAGAGGCTGATGCTGGGGACAGAGAGGAGAGGCTGATGCTGGGGACAGAGAGGCTGATGCTGGGGACAGAGAGGCTGATGCTGGGGACAGAGAGGCTGATGCTGGGATGAGAGAGGCTGATGCTGGGAGAAGAGAGGCTGATGCTGGGGACAGAGAGGCTGATGCTGGGGACAGAGAGGCTGATGCTGGGGACAGAGAGGCTGATGCTGCGGGCAGAGAGGCTGATGCTGGGGACAGAGAGGCTGATGCTGGGAAGAGAGAGGCTGATGCTGGGGACAGAGAGGCTGATGCTGGGGACAGAGAGGCTGATGCTGGGAGGAGAGAGGCTGATGCTGGGGACAGAGAGGCTGATGCTGGGGACAGAGAGGCTGATGCTGGGGACAGAGAGGCTGATGCTGGGGACAGAGAGGCTGATGCTGCGGGCAGAGAGGCTGATGCTGCGGGTAGAGAGGCTGATGCTGGCGCAGCATGGCGGATGGAGCACATTTGGGAGTGCGCAGCATGGCGGATGGAGCACGTTTGGAAGTGCGCAGCATGGCGGATGGAGCACGTTTGGGAGTGCGCAGCATGGCGGATGGAGCACGTTTGGGAGTGCGCAGCATGGCGGATGGAGCACGTTTGGGAGTGCGCAGCATGGCGGATGGAGCACGTTTGGGAGTGCGCAGCATGGCGGATGGAGCACGTTTGGGAGTGCGCAGCATGGCGGATGGAGCACGTTTGGGAGTGCGCAGCATGGCGGATGGAGCACGTTTGGGAGTGCGCAGCATGGGGGATTCAGCACGATGGGGAGTGCGCAGCATAGGGGATGGAGCACGATGGGGAGTGCGCTGCATGGGGGATGGAGCACGATGGGGAGTGCGGAGTATGGCGAATGGAGCACGTTTGGGAGTGCGCAGCATGGCGGATGGAGCACGTTTGGGAGTGCGCAGGATGGGAGATGGAGCACGATGGAGGGTGCGCAGCATAGGGGATGGAGCACGTTTGGGAGTGCGCAGCATGGCGGATGGAGCACGTTTGGGAGTGCGCAGCATGGGAGATGGAGCACGATGGGGAGTGCACAGCATGGCGGATGGAGCACGTTTGGGAGTGCGCAGCATGGGGGATGGAGCACGATGGGGAGTGCACAGCATGGCGGATGGAGCACGTTTGGGAGTGCGCAGCATGGCGGATGGAGCACGTTTCGGAGTGCGCATCATGGCGGATGGAGCACGTTTGGGAGTGCGCAGGATGGGAGATGGAGCACGAAGGGGGGGGGGCGCAGCATAGGGGATGGAGCACGATAGGGAGTGCGCTGCATGGGGGATGGAGCACGATGGGGAGTGCGCTGCATGGGGGATGGAGCACGATGGGAAGTGCACACCTCCCCCCAACACACACACACGCGCGCGCGCACTGCACAACACACCACACACACACACTGGGAACCACAAACAACTGCCCTACACAGACACCCACACACAGACAACGCTGCACACAGAAATATACGCACATACCGCACAACACACACATTGCACAAAACATACCTCCCCCCAAAACACACCACACACACACAAACCGCGCAACACACACACAACGCTACACACACAGCGCTCCACAAACAACGCAACACACAAACAACACTGCTCTCACCCCCCATCACACCCAGACAACACCCAGAACATGTACAGCGCCCTACACAAACACTTGGTAACTACACACAACAACATCTATATATATATATAACAAAAATCATACATGAACTACACAATACGTAAATTCTAGAATACCCGATGCGTAGAATCGGGCCACCTTCTAGTATACTCCATAAATGTCATGTTGCTGCCTGCTCTCCCCAAACAATGGTTCTAATTGAATGAGCCTCCACAGTAAAGCATTCATAACACTTTTGTACCCCAGATCTACACAGAATAGAGTCATACATAAGAAGTGATCTGTACAAGTTTATAGTACACCTCCATACAACACATAATATGCTTGTGAGCCTCAGGCAGAATTCTGTATCACTGTATGCAGAGGTGTTACCTTCAGTTCTCCTGGAAAAAATTACACCATCTAGGCATTTTTTTTACTTAAATTCTTTTTTTATTGGGTTTCATTAAATCTTCCACCATTTGCTTCCATGGCTCCTTTGTTGCACTGTTTATTGCTTCCAGAAAAATGAGTTTACCGTGAATCCATCAGTGAGCTTATTCTGATGGTCTGACAAGAGTTTGTAACTTTTGTCTGACTTTTTCTAAGCTTCTCACATCTAATTTATGACCATAGACCACATCAAAGTTGCATATGCAGAGAAACAATTCTAAACAGTGCAACATTTTTAATGATACTCGACTGGAAAAAATGATTTTTACCCCCCAAAACAAAATGTCTCCAAAGGTTGATAACCCCTTTAGCCAGACCGCTCCCTACTATGTGTCATTTATACTTGTGTTGTCTTAAGTGATAGAGGGGCCTTTGGGCCCCTTAGGCACCAAGTCATAGGTGTAACCACACCTTGTAAGGTTAGTTACACACCTGACTATATCACTTGTTCATTCTGCCTATTGAACAATATTAAAGGGGTGGTGTGAAGTGACATCACCGCAAGTGAAGTCAGTGATCTCTGCATGCAACATGCTTCGTTTCAGGAAGGGGCAGAGGTAGCATCAATGACAGCAAACTCTGACCCCTAATGATGCTTTGTTTGTGTATCCCAGCATGCACTGGGATTCTTGTACAAAGCGTCATCAAAACGGAAATAGGGGAATAATATACAACAGCAGTTAGTGTGGTGTAGGAAGGATAGGGAATTTTTAATGCAAGTATATTAGAAATTAGTTTAGATTACAGTATTAAATAGCTAGGGATTTAGATAAAAATTACTTTGGCATGCGGAACAACCCTTTAAGGACTTGTCGACATACTTCATAAATCTACAGAAATAAAGCCACTTGGGTCTGGCTCTCCACTTGGCAATGATTGTGTTAATGTGACTTATAAGATGGTCCCTTTCTTCAAGCTCACAGCCAAAGCAGGAAAAATGGACATGCGTCTGCCCTTTCTCTTTCAGTCTCAGACCTACATATTCTGCACTACAGAACTGTTCTCGAAACTGAAGTGACATGACGTAAGACAATAGAGAAGAAACTGGGGCACGGGCGTCAGCAGCTCTGACTACACCTATGACATTGTTATGTTTTCTATGACTCTGAACATTGCACTGCTTGTGGAAACAGTTACATAATAAGAACAGGACAGCGAGTTCCCTGTGCTAAATAGTCTCTATGTAAGTGTTCCCTACTGTACACAGCCATGAGCCCCGGCCGAAGATTGCTGCCGTGCAGGAAAGCAGGGTATTGTTCATGGAATGTCAAGGAATTCTTCAGGAAAAAACATTCTCTGTGAAAAGAAAAAATATAGATATATTCCTGCCTTTTATACCATTATGTAATATTACCTTAAGAAATAGTAAGGACTTGTTCTCCAACAGCCTCGGGTTAATATGGTTGTTATGGCAAGTGCTCCACATTTGGTCTTCATGCAGTTTTAGTGAACCTCACGATTTGGACAATCTGTTATATGAATGTACAATTGGGACAAAGTCATGGTAACTGGGGATACTGAACATAAATGGGGAAAATTTAAGGATATGCTGCTAGAGTCCTGTAAAAACTTATACCCTCTGGTAATAAAATGTCCAGGAATAAAAAGAAACCACTATGGATAAATAAGACTGTACAAAGTATAATAAAACAAAAACAAAGGGCGTTTAAAATCTTAAAGGCTGAGAATACAGAAATAACATTTCAGAAGTATAAAGATATCAATAGGAAATGCAAAAAAGAAATCAAACAAGCAAAACTAGCTACTGAAACAAAAATCGCCAACGACATTAAAATAAATCCCAAAATCTTTTATAAATACATTAATGCCAAAAGGAAAACAAGAGATAGTATCGTCCCCTTAAAATATAATAACAAGTTACTTATAGAGGAAAAACAAAAGACTGAGATATTAAATAGGCATTTCTCATCTGTGTTCACCAAGGAACTGATTGTACCAGGGATCATTCAACAAGTGAAAAATCAAAGTTCACCACCCGATATAATTAATTTAACACAAGAAGAAGTATGCCTACATCTGAGTAAATTAAACATTGACAAATCCTCAGTGCTAGATGGCATTCATCCACGAAAATTGAGGGAATTGAGCTCCGCAATCGACAGACCGCTGTATCTCATCTTTTTAGACTCGCTTATAACAAGGTTGGTTCCTCAGGATTGGAGGATTGCTGATGTGGTACCGATATTTAAGAAAGGTAAGATAGTAGATCCAGGCAACTACCGTCAGGTAAGCCTGACATCAGTAGTATGCAAAGTTTTTGAGGGCATTTTAAGGGATGACATGCAAAACGTATTGCAGAAAATAATATAATAACTGACAGACAGCATGGATTCATGAAAGATAAGTCGTGTGTAACCAACCTGTTGGGGTTCTATGAGGGGGTAAGTGCAAACCTGGATATTGGTAATGCAGCTGATGTGATTTATTTGGGCTTTGCAAAGGCATTTGATATTGTACCACATAATAGCCTTATACTAAAGTTCCAGAAGCAAGGACTAGGGGAAACTATATGCAACTGTGTAAGGAATTGGCTAAAAGATAGGAAAGAAAGAGTAGTCATAAATGGTACATTCTCTAAATGGGCTAGTCAGCAGTGGGGTGCCGCAGGGATCTGTACTAGGACCGATTCTTTTTAATCTCTTTATTAATGACCTTGTGAATGGGATTGAGAGTAAAGTGTCAGTCTTTGCTGATGACACCAAACTATGTAGGATATTAAAAACTGACCTTCATAGTACAATATTACAAAAAGATCTGGATAAGATGTCAGAATGGGCAGATACTTGGCAAATGAGATTTAATGTTGATAAATGTAAAGTAATGCACCTAGGACGGAGTAATCCTATAACTGCGTATACATTAAATGGAAGTAAAACTCGGGACTACAGAACAGGAGAAGGATTTGGGTATTCTTATTACAAATAAGCTGAGCAGCAGCACTCAATGTCAGGCAGCAGGTGCTAAAGCAAACAAAATTTTAGGGTGTATAAAAAGAGAGATTAGATCCCGTGATTCCAACATATTGTTACTCCTCTATAGATCACTTGTAAGACCACATCTGGAATATGGGATCCAGTTTTGGGCTCCACATTTTAAAAAGGACATTCAGAAGTTAGAGTCAGTTCAAAGGCAGGCAACTAGACTACTACAAGGAATGGAAGGCCTCCCATATGATGACAGGTTGAAAAAGTTAGATATGTTTAGCTTAGAAAAAAGACGTCTCAGAGGAGATCTCATTTATATTTATTTATGTTTAAATGCATGTGTGGTCAATATAAAGGACTGGGACATGACTTATTTCTTCCTAAGACAATACTAAGGACCAGGGGGCACTTACAACGAGTGGAAGAAAAGCAATTCCGACAGCTAAATAGGAAAGGGTTCTTTACAGTTAGAGCAGTCAGACTGTGGAATACTCAACCACAAGTGGTAGTAATGGCAGATACTATAACAGCTTTTAAAAAAGGGCTGGATGATTTCCTCAGTACACACAACATTGTTGGTTATAAATGACTTAGTGACCAAATGTAGAACTGGTGGAGGAAGGTTGAACTAGATGGACCTAGCTCTTTTTTCAACCTAAGTAACTATGTAACTATGTAACACCAATAAAACATCACTATAAAGCTATGGTCACATTTGCACTGAAGAATCAATTAGAAACTTCTGTTGGAAATTTCATTTAAAATGTGTGAAAAATAGTGTTGTTTTTCTTATACCATGACAAACTCCAGTGACAAACCTGGTAGAACACATCATCAGGCAGTGTTGGTGTCCATTATATGATGGATGTGCCCCTGCCTATTCTCCAAATGATCATAAAGATTTATAATGAAGGGAATTTGTCATGTTAAACACATCAAACTATCCGCTGCACTTGCAAGCTTCAAATGAAACTTGAAAACTCATCTGTTCAGAAATGCCTATAATCTCCCATGACCCCACTGCCTTACCACCGCCGGAGCTGCCGCCTCACCACCACCGGAGCTACCACCTCACCACTGCAACACCTACTGTCTCCTTCCCAATTTCCTATAGAATGTAGGGTCCTCTTCCCTCTGTACCAGTCTGTCTATTGTAACTTCTATATGTATTTTGTATGTAACCCCTATGTACAGCACCATGGAATATATGGTGCTCTATAAAGAATAATGTTAAAAGTGGTACCTTATTTGCAGGCAGGATGGTATACAGTAGGAGGAGCTGGTCAGATGAATATACATTTTAGTGTGGAAATGTTTCAGTAAAACTTGTATTTTTTTATTGAAATCCCTGTTTCTGTATGGATAGAAGTCCAGTGACTGGTCCAATTCAGTGATTGACAGTCTTTCCACTATGACTATGCATACACAGATAGCTGTCAATCACTACTAGGATTGCTCTCTGGACGTGTATGCATACAAACATCAGGGATTTCAATAGATAAAATATAAGTTATACTGAATCTTATACAACAAACCAATATACGGTACCAATCTGCTCAGCTCCTCCGCCTCTATAAATGCTGCCCACAGATTGGACTAAACATACAATGTGACAGGTTCCCTATTAAGTTCAGCAACTTGTATAATTTTGCATCTTGACTGTGCAGCTTCTCACCATTTACAAGGAGTTGTACCCACTTTTCAGGATCTTAAAGCGGTACTCCGTAAAGATAAAAAAATATTCAAATGGCCATGCCCTCATAAACTATAAAGATGAAATCCGTAGTGCTGATCCTCATCCTCACAGTACCTATAATTCAGTGTGATGCTGGATATGCTCCTTGGTGCTCCCCCTCCTTTCTGGGATGGTACATCAGGGGGCTTGGCCTGCTCCTGGTATTTAGTAGCTACCAGCTACCTAATAAAATTTGCTTCTGTTCTGTCCAAGAACAGGGAACATGGTGATGGTGTGGCCTACTCCACGTGTCTAGTAACAATGAGCCACTGATAATATTTGTTTCCCAGCAGTCCGAGAAACGTTTGGCATAGTTGGTGTAGCCACGTCTCCTGTTCTCAAACTGCTGAGAAACAGATATTATCAGGGGGCTTGCTGTTACTAACAGCATGGAGCAGGCCATGCCCCCTGATGTTTGATGTAATGTCCCAGAAGGGCGGGGGAGCACCAATGAGAAGCTCCAGTGTCACACTAAATTACAGGTAGTGTCAGGAACAGCACAATGGATCTCATTTTTACAGTTTATGAGGGCATGGCCATTGGAAGAATTTTTAATCTGCCTGGAAAACCCCTTTAAATACTTTCTCATCCTCCATATTAGACAAGCTTTTTTGGTTTTCAAAAAGTGTTTTTAGATAACTGTAGGTTGAATGCATATATTCCCGACTACACATATATTCCGATGCCTAATTCAGCAGATCATTTTAATGCTCAAAGGGAAGCAAGCTTATCTCCTGCATGAACATAGGTTTGGCAGAGTTCAATACGCATCATTCTTCTTTTCTACAATGTCGTCATTTGGGGAGAATCGAGACACTTGAATACACTTTAATCAGCCAGTCCTGCCAAAATGAGCAGCCTCATGTAGTATGTTTGGAGACCTTTAGTCTTACCTCCACCAGCATTGTCTAATCACTAAAATAATCCTTCCCAAATATCGTAATAATTATTAAAACAGAGATCAACATTCACAAACAAGTCCTTATGTTGAGAAGGCAAATGTTGGTTGGGTGGGCCTGCTTACTCATTTCCTGGTGAAGGTATCTTATAGTAATGGTAGTTTCCTTTTGGACTCCAGGACCCCAGCATGAAGAGGAAAACGGAAACATACTGTGATGTCTTTGGGATTTCCTGATTACTCTCCATCTTTCGTTTTTAACCCTGTCTGCACAGACCCTGAAGGAAAGTACATAAAGTCTACTCTTCAATGAAAAGTGCAGATGTTATGACTTGTATCTTTAAGATTCTTCTGTTGCACTCACTATCTGGGTTATGATTTTCTGATCTCCAGTAAACTCAGTGAAGCCATACACTGGAAATCAACATTTCACTGGAACAAGGACATTTCAGACATATGATATTCTCGTGATGAGAACCTTTCCGTCTCAGGCACTTATCATGTGACATTCTCTGGAACTCTACTACCGTATGTTGTAATACACAGAAAGGCATAGTTTTATGTAATACCAGGGTCAGATTTTCATCAAGAAAACTCAAATGATTTTCCTATGCATTTTACATCCATGTGACATCCATGTGGGATCTGTTTTCATACATTAACATTTTAAAATGTACATGATCAAATACGGTTTCCCAGGTTATTAGCTGCAATGCATCTGTGATGCCCTAGACTAGCCAGGTAGTCACAGATAGACTCCCGCACTACACCTGTCCCCCAATAAGGTTATATAGTTACATAGTTACTTAGGTTGAAAAAAGACCTAGGTCCATCTAGTTCAACCTTCCTCCACCAGTTCTACATTTAGTCACTAAGTCATTTATAACCAACAATGTTGTGTGTACTGAGGAAATCATCCAGCCCTTTTTTGAAAGCTGTTATAGTATCTGCCATTACTACCTCTTGTGGTAGGGCATTCCACAGTCTGACCGCTCTAACTGTAAAGAACCCTTTCCTATTTAGGTGTCGGAATCGCTTTTCTTCCACTCGCAGTGAATTCCCCCTGGTCCTTAGTACTGTCTTTGGAAGAAATAAGTCATGTGCCAGTCCTTTATATTGACCACACATGTATTTATACATATAAATGAGATCTCCTCTGAGACGTCTTTTTTCTAAGCTAAACATATCTAACTTTTTCAACCTGTCATCATATGGGAGGCCTCCATTCCTTGTAATAGTCTAGCTGCCCGCCTTTGAACTGACTCTAACTTCTGAATGTCCTTTTTAAAATGTGGAGCCCAAAACTGGATCCCATATTCCAGATGTGGCCTTACAAGTGATTTATAGAGGGGTAACAATACGTTGGGATCACGGGATCTAATCTCTCTTTTTATACACCCTAGAATCTTGTTTGCTTTTGCAGCTGCTGCTTGACATTGAGTGCTGCTGCTCAGCTTATTTGTAATGAGAATACCCAAGTCCTTCTCCTGTTCTGTAGTCCCGAGTTTACTTCCATTTAATGTATACGCAGCTATAGGATTACTCCGTCCTAGGTGCATTACTTTACATTTATCAACATTAAATCTCATTTGCCAAGTATCTGCCCATTCTGACATCTTATCCAGATCTTTTTGTAATATTGTACTATCCAGGTCAGTTTTTAATATCCTACATAGTTTGGTGTCATCGGCAAAGACTGACACTGTACTATCAATCCCATCCACAAGGTCATTAATAAAGAGAGTAAAAAGAATCGGTCCAAGCACAGATCCCTGCGGCACCCCACTGCTGACTATAGCCCATTTAGAGAATGTACCATTTATGACTACTCTTTGTTTCCTATCTTTTAGCCAATTCCTTACCCAGTTGCATATTGTGTCCCCTAGTCCTTGCTTCTGGAGCTTTAGTATAAGGCTATTATGTGGTACAGTATCAAATGCCTTTGCAAAGTCCAAATAAATCACATCAGCTGCATTACCAATATCCAGGTTTGAACTTACCCCCTCATAGAACCCCAACAGGTTGGTTAGACACGACTTATCTTTCATGAATCCATGCTGTTTGTCAGTTATCATATTATTTTCTGCAATATATTTTTGCATGTCATCCCTTAAAATGCCCTCAAAAACTTTGCATACTACTGATGTCAGGCTTACTGGACGGTAGTTGCCTGGATCTACCCTCTTACCTTTCTTAAATATCGGTACCACATCAGCAATCCTCCAATCCTGAGGCACCAACCCTGTTACAAGTGAGTCTAAAAAGATGAGATACAGCGGTCTGTCGATTACGGAGCTCAATTCCCTCAATATTAGTGGATGAATGCCATCTGGCCCTGGGGATTTGTCTATGTTTAATTTACTCAGACGTAGGCGTACTTCATCTTGTGTTAAATTAATTATATCGGGTGGTGGACTTTGATTTTTCACTTGTTGAATGATCCCTGGTACAGTCAGTTCCTTGGTGAATACAGATGAGAAATGCCTATTTAATATCTCAGTCTTTTGTTTGTCCTCTATAACTAATTTGTTATTATATTTTAAGGGGCCGATACTATCCTTTGTTTTCCTTTTGGCATTAATGTATTTATAAAAGATTTTGGGATTTATTTTAATGTCATTGGCGATTTTTGTTTCAGTAGCTAATTTTGCTTGTTTGATTTCTTTTTTACATTTCCTATTGATATCTTTATACTCCTGCAATGCTATTTCTGTATTCTCAGCCTTTAAGATTTTAAATGCCCTTTGTTTTTGTTTTATTATACTTTGTACAGTCTTATTTATCCATAGTGGTTTCTTTTTATTCCTGGACATTTTATTACCAGAAGGTATACGTTTTTTACAGGACTCTAGTAGTATATCCTTAAACTTACCCCATTTATGTTCGGTATCCCCAGTTACCATGACTTTGTCCCAATCTACACATTTAAGCTCTTCCCTTAATTTGTTGAAATCAGCTTTCCTAAAATTCCAGGTTTTAGCATTCCCCCTTTGAAATGTTCTATTGAATATTATGTTGAAGCTTACCATATTATGATCGCTGGTGCCCAAGTGCTCCCGGACCTGTAGATCTGAAATTGTATCCGGTCTATTTGACAGGACCAGATCTAGCAAATTATCTCCCCTGGTAGGTTCACCTACCATCTGAGAGAGGAAACGGTCTTGAATGGTAGATAAGAACTTACAGCTTTTAGCAGAACCAGAAGATTCTATGTCCCACTGAATGTCTGGATAGTTGAAATCCCCCATAATAAGAACCCGATTATTATTATTAGCTGCCTTTTCAATTTGTTCCAGCATTTCACCCTCTATTTGTTCAGGTATGTTAGGAGGCTTATAGCAAACTCCAATTAGCATTTTTCCATTATTCCCCTCCCCATGTACATTTACCCATACTGACTCTACATTGTTGCTGTTCCCCTCAATGTCATCATACAACACAGGTTTTAGGTTAGATTTAATAAATATACACACCCCACCACCTTTTTGGCCTTTCCTGTCCTTCCTAAATGTACTATAACCCTGTATGTTTGTCACCCAGTCATGGCTTTCATCCAGCCAGGTTTCCGTAATGCCCACCACATCATAATCCATGGTTGACATAAGAGTCTCCAATTCATTCATTTTGTTTGCAAGACTTCTTGCATTTGCCAGTAGACAATTAATCCTATTAACACCTTTATTACTCCTAGCCTCCCTACGTTACTTGTATGTCCCATCCCCCCTAATCCTTCATTGACCCCTACCGTCTCCCTGTCTCTATCTGCTCTATCTATCCCCTTATTTGCTCCACTACCCTCCCTCCCCCCGATCCTAGTTTAAAAGCTCCTCCATCCGTCTGACCATTTTCTCCCCCAGCACAGCTGCACCTTCCCCATTGAGGTGCAGCCCGTCCCTACCGTAGAGCCTGTAGCCGACTGAGAAGTCGGCCCAGTTCTCCATGAACCCGAACCCTTCCTTCCTGCACCAATTTCTAAGCCACATATTTATCTCCCTAAGCTCCCGCTGTCTTTCTAGTGACGCTCGTGGCACCGGTAGTATTTCTGAAAACACCACCTTGGAGGTCCTGGACTTCAGCTTCTCTCCTAGTTCCCTGTAATCATTTTTAAGGACCTTCCACCTGCCTCTAACTTTGTCATTAGTACCAATGTGCACCATGACCGCTGGGTTTTCCCCAGCCCCACCCAGCAATCTGTCTATCCGATCCACAATATGCCGAACCCGAGCACCGGGCAGACAACACACTGTTCGGCATTCACGGTCTCGGAGACAGATGACCCTGTCTGTCCGCCTAATTATAGAGTCCCCTACCACCAACATCTGTCTGGGCTTTGCTGCACTCCTATTTCCCTCCTTCCTACAGCAGTTGTTTTCCTGGTTGCTAGGAGCAACATCCTGCTGTAGTGACCTTAGTCCAGGCCCTTCATTCCTAATATCAGCCAAACAGGCATATTTACTAGGTTGTGCCAGGTCAGGACTAGGCTCCCTGACACTTTTCCCCCTACCTCTTCTTCTAACTGTTACCCAGCTACCTACCTCTGGGTCCTGATCTTCCCCACCTCCACCCTCCTCCATATCACTGGCCCCAGCCAGAGAAAGCTCAGTGAGCTCTAAACTCCTCTCCAGGTTTGCAATGCCCCTTAGTGTTGCAAGCTGCTTATTTAGATCAGTTACCTTGGCTTCCAAATACGCAACATGCTTGCATCGAGTGCAGACATAGTCACCCTCGAACGGCTGTTCAAGGCATGCATACATCTGACAAGATACACACCTGGTAGCATTGTCCATGGAGCACCTATCAAATGGGGATAAACAGTAAAGTAGAAAAACAAAGAGAAAAAAAAACGAAAAAAAAAACCCAATGGGAAACGTATAAGGATAAATTCAAACTATGTTCTTGTGTCAAACTATGTAATTGTGTTGAAACTATGCACTTATCTTAAATTCAGCACTTTACTTCAGCTCAGCACCTCGCTTGTGCTGGGTGGTTTATATAGATGTACAATGACTATCAGAAGCTGCTAGAAGCTTCTAGAAACAGGTGTGACTAATCCTACTAATTAAATCACAAGACTAACTTTTTTTTTTTTTTCCCTTTTCACAGAATCACAAACAGACAAGGTGTCATCAGCCAACCATTAAAACCTAGTCACCTCTCTCAGTGCTTGATGGAAATGTCAGGGGGTGGAGCCAGGCAGTTGGCCACGCCCACCGAGGAGTTTAGAGAGCCTGAGGCAGGAAACACAGTTCAGTCAGTTGAGAGCAGATGAGTTGACAGGAGTGAAGGAGTGTGGAAGCAGGCCTTTGCCCAGGTCTACAGCAGTCTGACAGGTGTCGGGGTTAGAGCCCGGGCACCTTTGGCTAGGAGGCAAATGGTGGCCTTAGCCTGCAGGAGCCGGGAAGACGGCTCGGTGGTACCGTGGTGGACCGGGACAGGGTAGTGGCCCGCCGGTACCGACCCAGGGAACCGACTCGGAAACTGGAGCACACAGGGGGTTACTCAGACCCTGAAATGAGGTCCAGAATCCACTGGACTGAGTTAATTAACTATAGGTCCTTTCCCACCCAAGTCCGGACTGAAGACAACAGCCTACCGAGGGGGATAGAAAGCCACCGCACAGGCAGAGAGATCCCACGGGCCAGCGTCTGCGGGCAAAAGGGCTCTCCCGACATTCATAAAGCCAGGGAGCGGACTCCCGTCGCTGAAGCGCAGGCAGCCCAAGTACACAATACGGTGCAGGAGAAAGGCCAAGACCACCGAACCGGGTGGGGGACCAGACGCAGCCGGCTGCGGGCACCGACCACCATCAACTTGGTTTACCAGAGAGGGGTTAACATCTTGCTCCACCACCATCTCCCCCGGGTGCCCAGTAATCGCAGTGGTGGTATCCAAATTCACCACAGCCCGTGGGTAGCGTCACGAACTCAAGTGCGGCTCCGGCCATGCACCTACCTAACCGCCACCAAAAGCGCCAGCACCCCCTTTCAGAGCGAAGTGACCCCAGGTCTGGAGGAGCTCGAGCCACCCACCAACGAGCCCGGATCCGAGCGCTGGGTGGTACATATCCGTAAAAATCAGATGCAATACATATGTTCTTTATGAGATTCACTTTTTTCCCACCTTCTGACTGCGCGAGTCTCATCTGATATAGAGAAGAGTATGGCCAGCACAGTGGCTCAGTGGATAGCACTGCAGTCTTGCAGCACTGGGGTCTTGGGTTCTGGGTTCAAATCCCACCAAGGACAACATCTGCAAGGAGATTGTATGTTCTCCCTGTGTTTGTGTGGGTTTCCTCTGGCTTCTCCGGTTTCCTTCCACACTTCAAAGACTAAAGGCGGCGTTACACGCTACGATTTATCTGACGATATGTCTTCAGGGTCACAGATTCCGTGACGCACATCCGGCATCATTAGCGACGTCATTGCGTCTGACACCTACAAGCGACTCCGAACAATCACAAATAGGTTGAAAATCGTTGATCGTTGACACGTCGTTCAGTTTCAAAATATTGTTCGTCATTTGGAATGCAGCAGACATATTGGTACGTTTGACACCCTGCCAATGACGAACAATATCCACACGACCGCCTTGGTCAAACAATATATCGCAGAACGATGTAGCGTCGTTTGTGAGATGGGTACGTGTGACCGCTACAAAACGACCTATGAGTGATCTCAGCAAATCGTAACTACGTTCTGGGCGTGTCACATCGCTACTGAGATCGTCAGATAAATCGTAGCGTGTAACGGGGCCTATACAGATAGAGACTTTAGATTGTGAGCCCCCAATGGGGACAGTGTTCCTGATGTATGTAAAGCGCTGTGGAATATGTTAGCATTATATAAAAATTTGATTTTTGATTTGAGTATAGTTCATGCTGCAACATTTTTTTTCTGTGTGAAAAACTTTCATCTGAAAGAAGTATTGAGTTACATCGATCTCTGTGCTCTCCAATTTTTACTCAGACAACACACACCCATAAGAACGAACCCTAAAGGAGCAAAATAATAATTTAACCACTTTAGCATGGCGCTTCTGTTTTCCTCATAACTTAAACCTACAGGTGTTCTCCAGTTTCATGCAAACATGTAAACCATTGTTTAATAAGTTCCGCAACTTGCTAATATACTTTGGGCCAAATTCTGCAAGGTGTTTTTCGCCAGTTTACGCAAGAAATGTAAAGCAATATTTCTGGCACACGGCAATAGAAAGGAGGTGCACAGCTCTTGATGAATTAGGTGCTCATTCATTAACAGGTGTGCCCCTCCAAATGAATTAAGTGCATCTTACTCTAGTGGTGCCTTCATTAGAGGAGTATCCTCAAGTTGTCTCTTGAGTTTCTCAGAGCTATGCGGACTCCTCACTTCCTGGTTTCTGGTGGTGGTGATGACAGTTCCAGTGATTAGTAGAACTGTAGTATTATTAGAACTATAATGCTCAGCACAAGTTCAGCTATCAGTGGTTTGATCTGGAGTGTACACTGCTATCATTATATTTACACATAAAGATAGCGTTATCTGAACAAATGCATGGCTCAGTACAGTAAGAGCCAGGCTAATGATTCTGCAATATTCATAACAGCATCTTGGTTAGGAGCCGAGAAGGAGGGGAGGAAAGTGAATATTTAACTGCTTTACAGAAATCAGTGGGCTGGAGAGAGGTTCCTGGGTTATTAGGAGATAACGTCTCTTCTGCAATACAACTACTGCTCGCTCTCAGCTAGGGTCTAGGAAGGCACCAGTGGCTGATCTCCATTGAAACCAGCTGTACACTATGAAAGATAAAAGCTCCCATTGAAGGAGAATGACTTCAGATGGAATAAGTCAGTAAATTGAAAACGTGCTTACTTTCATGCTGTCTAACTAAATAGAGCAATTTACTAACTTGAGAATACCCTTTTAAGACTGGCATGCACAATACCAGTGTTAAGGAATGAGGCTCTTTGAGTTTTAATTTAGTTTTATCTAGCTTATTCCAAATTGTTGATGTACCTATGGCTAGGTTCACGTTATGTATTGTTTTGGTTGTATTTTTCAATGTAGGCTCAAAAACTGCATCTTAACAAGGTTTGGACAGCTTTGGGGACTCTTTTTTTTATATAAATGAATTTATTTCTGCCTAAAAACATTTTTGCAACAGAGTTTCATCCATATTTTCACTGTTTACCTCTTATAGTGTCTGTGTTGCACTGTCTATTACTGACTGCAGTAAAACTGGAAATCCATCAGTGATCGTATTCTGATGGAAGTATATAACTCTTTGATATTCTGGGGTCCCTTTAGTTGGTTAACAAAGTTTAGCTACTATTTTATGTAGTCCTAAATTAGCTGAGATGATCTGATAAGACTCAAGAATGTGTGTGTGCTGCCTGTATGCAAAATGGGTAGCATACGGACAGGACCAATGGTCAATGTGCTAATTCACTCAAACGTTTTTACACAATCCCAGCATGCACTACATTAATCTGTATTCCGGGTCAGACTCACCCATTAAAAGTCAATGGGTGTGCAAAAAAAACAGATCACTTGCTGGTCACAATCCATATGTCATGCATTCTTCATGGATCCATTACAATTATTTTAGTATTTAATAAATCCTTTGACTATTTACATAAGTTACATAATCTATTAAAATTTTACATGTTGCAATACAGATGTAAGAAATGGACACGTGAAACACAATACTAATGTAAATTGTTAATTTTATTCTGGACAAAAAAAAGCAGATGATTTTGTTTGTATGAACCCGGCCTTATCTTAACAGTAAACTCTCAGAACAAGCTCAGTGACGGATTCTCAGTTAACTCATTCTGCAGCCAGCAGGGTTTAAAAGACAAAAAGTGCAAAATATTTAATGAAACCAATTTGCAAAAGTTGTTTTAAGTCAAGTTACATGCATTTCAGTAAAAAAAAGTCCCTCAAACGTGAACATAAGTAAGTTTGCATTTGACTTTTATTATATGCTGTGGTTCTCCTGGTATCAGAGCTTTTATCTTATATAGTGTACTGCCCCAAAGGTGTTTATACCCTGTAAATGGCTATGCACAAGTTATCAAACTAGTTTAGTTAGATATCATGAAAATATGAAAGTTTGCAATTGACTTGCTTTTTCTGTCTCCTGTGGTTCTCCTGGAATGAGTGCATTTATTTTACATAGCGTACAGCTTGTTTCCATGGAGCTCGGCATGTAGTCCTTGCCCAGACCCTTGCTGAGTGTGCACAGTAGCTAGATTTCAGAAGAGGAGTTAACTCATAAAATCACAGGCACCTCTTTGAAGAACATTGATTTCTACACAGCAGTTAGCTGCTCAACATCCTCCCCTTTCCTCTCAGCTCCCAATGAGCAGTTGTTAGAAATCCCATCCCACTCCGCCCCCAGCTCCCCGGCTGTTATTGTCCAGAGCTAAGTGCTTGTTCAAATGCCTTGTTGTCTCTATATAAAAATATAATTATCATAATGTAGATTCAGAACAGATCACTAATAGCTGAAGGTGTTACAGTAGAGCTTGTGCTGAACTTTAAAGTTCTACTCTCTGCTACTCACTAGTACTGTCACTCAAGGTGAAGTGACGAAATTTTAACTTTAACAGCCACCCGCATTCAACTGTATCCATCACTTTATCCTGATTAGATTTCTTTATGAAATGAAGATGTACATAATTTGTATCAACAAAACACTGTTGTTTACAACATTGCTCCTATACAATGGGGAACATAAGTATTTGATACACTGCCGATTTTGCAAGTTTTCCCACCTACAAAGAATGGAGAGGTCGTTAATTTTTATTGTAGCTACACTTCAACTGTGACAGTCAGAATCTGGAAAAGTCCAGTAAATCACATTTTATGACTTTTAAATAATTAATTTTCATTTTATTGCATGAAATTAGTATTTGATCACCTACCAACCAGCAAGAATTCTGTCTCTCACATACCTGTTATTTTTTCTTTAAGAATCCCTCCTACTCTGCACTCATTACCTGTAGTGATGAGCGAGCATGCTTGTAACTACTCGGTACTCGCACGAGTATCGCTGTACTCGGGCTGCTCGGCGGGGACCGAGTAATCTCGCGATACTCGTGCTGTACTCGTGGTCTTCATCCCTGCATGTTGGCGCTCTTTTGAGAGCCAGCCCTCATGCAGGGATTGGCTGGCAGACCACTGCAATGCCACAGCCCTGTTAGTTGTGGAATTGCAGTGATTGGCCGGCCTGCACAGCGTGACCGAGCCTTTATACCGGCCGGCGCGCTGTGCTCTGCTCACAGCTATCCAGACAGTGAGTGCAGGGAGAGTGTCGCTGATTCAGGGAAAGCTTTGCGGCCCTTTATAGTTAGTTCCGGAGCAGGGCTGCAAACAGTGTGACCAGAAGTCCTTCTCAGGACTATTATAGTTGTATACAGGCAGGCAGGGTATAGCCAGGTCGGAGTACAGTAGCAGAGTCCTTCTCAGGACTATTGTTGCTATATACAGGCAGGGTATAGCCAGGTCGGAATACAGGCTAGTGACCAGAAGAGTCCTTGTCAGGACTATTGTAGCAGTATACAGGCAGGCAGGCAGGCAGGGTATATAGCCATTCCTAGTGGTGACCGTATACCAGCCTTCATCATATCTGGGGCTGGTGTACACAGTCTAAAACAGTCCAGATAGTGTCAGACTTCTCAGTAATTGTCGCTCCTAAAAACCAGTTAGGTTCTTATTGCGTCCGTGCTTGCATTTAAAAACAGCACGTGTGTGTCTGTCGGTGGCAGCGTACAGGTGCACGTTTTGCACAAACTATTATATAACGCACAAGTCTAGTGTATAATACACGTCAGTCAGCAGTGGCTGATAGTGTCAGACTTCTCAGTAATTGTCGCTCCTAAAAACCAGTTAGGTTCTTATTGCGTCCGTGCTTGCATTTAAAAACAGCACGTGTGTGTCTGTCGGTGGCAGCGTACAGGTGCACGTTTTGCACAAACTATTATATAACGCACAAGTCTAGTGTATAATACACGTCAGTCAGCAGTGGCTGATAGTGTCAGACTTCTCAGTAATTGTCGCTCCTAAAAACCAGTTAGGTTCTTATTGCGTCCGTGCTTGCATTTAAAAACAGCACGTGTGTGTCTGTCGGTGGCAGCGTACAGGTGCGCGTTTTGCACAAACTATTACATAATGCACAAGTCTAGTGTATAATACACGTCAGTCAGCAGTGGCTGATAGTGTCAGACTTCTCAGTAATTGTCGCTCCTAAAAACCTGTTAGGTTCTTATTGCGTCCGTGCTTGCATTTAAAAACCGCACGTGTGTGGCAGTCGGTGGCAGCGTCAGGCTCCACATTGTCCCTGGATAGAGATGTGCATAAGGGCCTCAAAACATTGTTCCCATTGCAAAGGAGCGGGTCGCCTGTCGTTGTAATGTCCATTCTGAAAGAATGGTCGAAAAAATTTACCACTGGGGGTATACCTGAAACAACGGCCTAACTATTGTAACGGTCATCATGATGGCGCATGAGGAGAAGGAGGAGCAGTCCAGCGATTAGCCAAAGTCCAGAAGTGTGTACCCATGGGTGAGTGTAGGTACATGGCAAACTTTAAATTCCGCTCTCATTTGCTGGTGGTGTGGTGAAGTCTGGCCCAATCCAACCCTTGTTCATCTTGATCAGAGTCAGCCTGTCAACATTTACAGTTGACAGGCAGGTGCGTTTATCTGTAATGATTCCACCTGCGGCACTAAAAACACGCTCTGACAAAACGCTAGCGGCAGGGCATGCCAGGACTTCGAAGGCGTAGAGAGCCAATTCATGCCACGTGTCCAGCTTGGATACCCATTAATTGTAAGGCACAGAGGAATGTCGGAGTACAGTTGTTTGATCTGCAAGGTACTCCTTGAGCATCTGGGCAAACTTAGGATTTTTTGTGGCACTACCCCGCACCTCAGGGGCTGTGGTATGTGAGGGCCTGAGAAAACTGTCCCACATCTTAAAGACTGTTCCCCTACCTCTGGCGTATTGGACTTGTGCCCCTCTCAGCTGTACGCCTTGGTTGTCCACTGATTCCTGACCTATGCCGCTAGCGTTTTGTGAGGGGAATGCTTTGCCTACTTCCGTGACTATGGCCTTCTGGAACTGCTGCATTTTGCCTGACCTCTTCGCCTCGGGAATAAGAGACATAAAGTTCTCCTTGTAGCGTGGGTGTAACAGTGTTACCAACCAGTAATGATTGTCGGCAAAGATGTTCTTAACGCGAGGGTCACGAGACAGGCAGCTTACCATAAAGTCAGCCATGTGTGCCAGACTCTTAACAGCCATCACTTCAGTATCCTGACCAACACGATGACTGAACATGCTGTCCTCCTCCTCCTCCTCCTCCTTCTCCTCCTCCTCATCTACCCTGTCCTCTGGCCAGCCACGCTGAACCGAGGATATGACTGCATGTCATATCCTCAATTTGGCCAGAGAGTTGCTCCATGTCTTCATCCTCCTCCTCGTCATAGTTCTCCACTGCACGTTGTGATGAGACGAGGCTGGGCTGTGTGTTATCACCCACACCCACTACTGTTTCTTGCTCAAACTCATCGCGCTCCGCCTGAAATGCAACATGGTTGTTTTTTGAGCAGAGACCATTTTAGAAGGCAGAGAAGCGGTATGGTGACACTAATAATGTCGTCATCGCCGCTCACCATCTTGGTGGAGTCCTCAAAGTTTTGGCGGATGGTACATAGGTCGGACATCCATCTCCACTCCTCAGGTGTTATGTGTGGAGTTTGACCCATTTCTCTACGGCTTAGGTGATGCAGGTACTCAACAACTGCCCTCTTCTGCTCACATATCCTGACCAACATGTGCAGAGTTGAATTCCAACGCGTGGGGACATCACACACCAGTCTGTGAGCCGGAAGATGCAAAAGGCGCCGAAAGCCGGCAAGGCCGGCTGAAGCAGTAGGTGACTTTCGAAAATGTACAGACAGGCGGCGAACTTTTACCAGCAGATCAGACAGCTCTGGGTATGACTTTAGAAACCGCTGAACCACGAGGTTGAGCACATGGGCCACGCATGGAACATGTGTCAGCTGGCCTCGCCTCAAAGCCGCCACCAGGTTCCGGCCATTGTCACACACAACCTTTCCTGGCTTTAGGTTCAGAGGTGTGAGCCAGTGATCTGCCTGCTGTTTCAGAGCTGTACACACCTCTTCTGCATTGTGGGGTTTGTCACCTATGCAGATTAGCTTCAGCACAGCCTGTTGCCGCTTCGCCGAGGCAGTGCTGCAGTGCTTCTGTGTCGCCCTGGACAAGCCAGGGGCCACAGAGCACAACACTTACACACCCCACACTCCCTGCAGGCATATCATAGTCAAAACACAAAATCCTTGTTGCCTTCCCCAGGGGCTGTTGTCCACACCAGGGGGTGGAGCCAGGCGGTTGGTCTCCACTCACCAAGGAGGAGGGAAAACACAGGCAGTGAGAGTTAAGCTAAGGAAGTGGAAGGAGGAAAGTAGTAGAGAGGAGAAAAGTGACAGCAAAGAGCCTGAAGTTGATCCGGGTGTGTGGCCCGGACAGGACAGCAAGGTTGGCAGGATGTGGTGACCGTCTGCAGTGGAGACCGATTGGAGTCTGCCATAAGGACCGTGGACGGGTGGTGACCCGGCCGTACCGGACCGGTATACAAAGAGAAGACAGCACCATTGGCAGGGGCCTTTCGGATCCCGGCAAGGCTTGGTGTCGCCGTGAATTTGCCAAATCCGTTAGTGAAGGGGACCTCAGGGTTTCCAAACAGCCAAGTCACGATAGAAGGCAACCGTCCAACTGTGAAGGGGAGACACCGCCACCGCCAAGGGCAACCGTCTCCCAGGGCCAGCGCCTGTGGGCAAAAGGGTCTCCTCCGGCCCATATCCAGGTCGGGGAGCGGGTTACCGGTGGGAAACCATCACTACCAACACTGAACTTAGGTGCAGGGAGAGACAGTCATCACTAACCTGCAGGGAGGAACAACCGCAGCCGTCCGAGGGACCCGTCCATCCAGCCACTTGTTTTACCGTGAACTGTGTCATCATCATTGGGCTGAGTGAGTACCTCCGTGCCGTGCGGCACAGCGCTGCCCCTGCGACCCTGCACCTCATCAGGCCCCGCTACCCGCCTGTCATCCATCTCTACCCCATCACCGGGCCCCGGGACAACCAACCCCCCTACCCACGGAGGGGAGAAATAACAACAAAGCTGCTCCCTGTCACAGGCTCCTGGGATACCCGTCCAGAGCAGCGGTGGTGTCCACACAATCACCACAACCGTGGGTGGCGTCACGGACAATATCCCCAAAACCCAAACCACGCCTTTTCACTCACCGGCGAGGAGCGCCGCTCGAGCCTCCGGGATCCGGCCATCGCTCGAGCCACCGAGCAGCAGCAGCCGTAGAGCAGCGGCAGCCGGACCCGAGCAGTGGGAGAGCGCAGCGTCCCCTCCTCCGCCCGCGACAATTCCAGCTTGGGACTGGTGTTGAGGGTAAAGTGGATGAGGATGCGCAGGAGGAGGAGGAGGCTGAGGAGCATGAGATTCCGGAGCTGTAGAGTGTGGGTGAAACACTGACTGAGGTAGGGCCTGCAAACCTTGGTGTGGGAAGGACGTGTTACGTCCCTCGCTCAGACTGGGTCCCAGCTTCCACAATATTAACCCAGTGTGACGTCAACGAGATGTAGCGGCCTTGCCCACATGCACTTGTCCACGTGTCTGTGGTTAGGTGGACTTTGGGTGAAACAGCGTTGTTCAGGGCACGTGTGATGTTTTGTGACACGTGGTTATGCAATGCGGGGACGGCACACCGGGAGAAATAGTGGCGGCTGGGGACCGAGTAACGTGGGACAGCTGCCACCATCAAGTCGCGGAATGCTTCTGTCTCAACCATCCTAAAAGGCAACATTTCCAGCGCAAGCAGTCGCGAAATGTTAGCATTTAGAAGTGTGGCATGTGGGGCGTTGTCAGTGTATTTGCGCCTGCGTTCAAAGGTTTGCTGAATGGATAACTGAACGCTGCGCTGGGACAAGGACGTGCTGGATGATGGTGTTATTTCTGCGTGGGCAACGCAGAGGTGCAGGGCCGGAGGAGGCTTGTTCGCGGGCAGCATGGACAGGGGATTGTCTCGCATGCACAACAAGCGAAGATGTAGCAGTGACATCAGCAAGCACTGCTCCTCGACTCTGTTGTACATCCCACAAAGTCGGGTGCTTGGCTGACATGTGCCTGATCATTCTGGTGGTGGTCAGGCTGCTAGTTTTGGTACCCCTGCTGATGCTGGCATGGCAGGTGTTGCAAATGGCCTTTTTAGAATCATCTGGAGCCAACTTAAAAAACTGCCAGACTCGGGAAGACCTAACATTTGTACAGGCACCTTGTGTCGTGTTGTTCCGGGGAACAGTTGCCTGACGTCTGCCTGGGGCCACCACCCTGCTTCTTACTGCCTGTTGGGATGCTACGCCTCCCTCCCCCTGTGCACTGCTGTCCTCGCTCTGCATATCCTCCTGCCAGGTTGGGTCAGTTACTGGATCAGCCACCACGTCGTCTTCGTCTTCCACACCCTGCTCCTCCTGACTTCCTTGTTGAGACACGTTGCCAACTTCGTGAGAAAATGGCTGCTGAAATATTTGGGCATCTGTACATACGATCTCCTCATGACCCACTTCAACAGGAGCTGGCGAGAGGCCAGAATGTGTGAATGGAAACGTGAACGAACAGCTCTTCCGAGTGTCCAAGTGTGGGATCAGTAATGTCCGTGGACGTGTACTCGGCCTGGTGGTAGGAAGGAGGATCAGGTTCCAAAATGTGCGGTGCAGTATCACGGCTACTGACACTTGACCGTGTGGAAGACAGAGTGTTTGTGGTGGTGCCAATCTGACTGGAAGCATTATCCGCTATCCAACTAACAACCTGTTGACACTGGTCTTGGTTCAAGAGCGGTGTACTGCTGCGGTCCCCAAGAATTTGGGACAGGACGTGCGAGCGAGTAGATGTGGCCCTTTGTTGTGGCGAAATTAGAGCTTGCACACGACCTCGGTCTCTGCCTGCACCACCATCACGTCCACTTCCTTGTTCGTTGACAACGCCCTTGCGCATTTTGCAATGCTGTGCTGATGTGTATTCACTAGACTTGTGCGTTATATCCAAGTTTTTGCAAAATGCACACAAGTGCAGCGGAAAGCTGCCACCAACAGGCACACACGTGCGGTTTTTAAATGCAAGCACGGAGGCACTAAGAACCTAACAGGTCTCTATCCAGGGACAACGTGGAGCCTCCCAATTTTTGGCTGCCCTGCCTAAGGGCTATACTACAATAGACCCACTTCCTTACAATGGGCACTTCAGGTTTACAGGCCCTCATGCACGTCTCTATCCAGGGACAACGTGGAGCCTCCCAATTTTTGGCTGCCCTGCCAAAGGGCTATACTACAATAGACCCACTTCCTTCCAATGGGCACTTCAGGTTTACAGGCCCTCATGCACGTCTCTATCCAGGGACAACGTGGAGCCTCCCAATTTTTGGCTGCCCTGCCTAAGGGCTATACTACAATAGACCCACTTCCTTACAATGGGCACTTCAGGTTTACAGGCCCTCATGCACGTCTCTATCCAGGGACAACGTGGAGCCTCCCAATTTTTGGCTGCCCTGCCAAAGGGCTATACTACAATAGACCCACTTCCTTACAATGGGCACTTCAGGTTTCCAGGCCCTCATGCACGTCTCTATCCAGGGACAACGTGGAGCCTCCCAATTTTTGGCTGCCCTGCCTAAGGGCTATACTACAATAGACCCACTTCCTTACAATGGGCACTTCAGGTTTACAGGCCCTCATGCACGTCTCTATCCAGGGACAACGTGGAGCCTCCCAATTTTTGGCTGCCCTGCCAAAGGGTTATACTACAATAGACCCACTTCCTTCCAATGGGCACTTCAGGTTTACAGGCCCTCATGCACGTCTCTATCCAGGGACAACGTGGAGCCTCCCAATTTTTGGCTGCCCTGCCTAAGGGCTATACTACAATAGACCCACTTCCTTACAATGGGCACTTCAAGTTTACAGGCCCTCATGCACGTCTCTACCCAGGGACAATGTGGAGCCTCCCAATTTTTGGCTGCCCTGCCAAAGGGCTATACTATAATACACCCACTTCCTTACAATGGGCACTTCAAGTTTACAGGCCCTCATGCACGTCTCTATCCAGGGACAATGTGGAGCCTCTCAATTTTTGGCTGCCCTGCCAAAGGGCTATACTACAATAGAGCCACTTCCTTACAATGGGCACTTCAAGTTAACAGGCCCTCATGCACGTCTCTATCCAGGGACAACGTGGAGCTTCCCAATTTTTGCCTGCCCTGCCAAAGGGCTATACTACAATAGACCCACTTCCTTACAATGGGCACTTCAGGTTTCCAGGCCCTCATGCACGTCTCTATCCAGGGATAACGTGGAGCCTCCCAATTTTTGCCTGCCCTGCCAAAGGGCTATACTACAATAGACCCACTTCCTTACAATGGGCACTTCAAGTTTACAGGCCCTCATGCACGTCTCTATGCAGGGGCATTGGTGAACCTCACAATTTTGGACTGCCCTGGCAAAGGAAAATACTACAAAGACTCACTTCCTCAAAATGGGCACATTAGACTCAAGAGGCCTTCATGTACGTCTCTTCTCAGGGACATCGGAGTGCCACACAATGTTTTCACGTAAAATCTTTCATGTATTAATCTCAAAAAGTAACATACACCAGCTCTATCTCACTATTGGGTATGTGCCCTTAACATTTCTGCCATGAAAAATCATTTTGGGGTCATTTTGGAAGGTTTTCTGGTGAGTCCGTAAAAATGGCGTGAAACGCGGACAAAATTGTTCACAGCTGTGACTTTTGAGTGATAAATGCTTCAAGGGGTCTTCCCCATGCTGTTGCCATGTCATTTGAGCACTCTTCTGAGACTTTTGTGACATTTTTAGGGTTTCTCCATGCTGCCGGGGGGTCATTTCACAAAAATACTCGGGTCTCCCATAGGATAACATTGGGCTCGTTGCTCGGCCCGAGTACACGAGTATCTTGGGATGCTCGGCCCGAGCTTCGAGCACCCGAGCTTTTTAGTACTCGCTCATCACTAATTACCTGTATTAATTGCATCTATTTGAAGTCATTACCTTTATAATACACCTGTCCACACACTCAATCAATCACACTGCAACCTCTCCACCATGGCCAAGACCAAACAGCTGTCTAAGGACACCAGAGACAGAATTGTACACCTGCACAAGGCTGGGATGGGCTACAGGACAATAGGCAAGCAGCTTGGTGAGAAGGCATCAACTGTTGGCGCAATTATTAGAAAATGGAAGAAACACAAAATGACTCAATCTTACTTGGTCTGTGGCCCCATGCAAGATCTTGCTTTTTGGGGTAAGGAGGATTCTTAAAAGGTCCAAGAATCAGCCTGAAACTACATGGGAGGACTGGTCAATGATCTGAAGAGAGTTGACACCATTATCTCAAAGATTACTGTTAGTAACACAGTACGCCATCATGGATTAAAATTTTGCAGGCATGCAAAGTCCCCTTGCTCATGCCAACACATGTCCAGGCCCATTTGAAGTTTGCCAATGACCATATGGATGATCTAGAGGAGGAATAGGAGGATATCATGTGGTCAGATGAAACCAAAATAGAACTTTTTGGTATCAACTCCATTAATAATGCTAAAAATTGACACAGAACAAAAACAGATGAAAAATGGATCATAACACAGATGAAAAACAGTTATTCGTTAACAGACACAAAGGACAGAGATGTGTGAATAAGGTCTAACTAGTTCTGCATTTGTTTAAATTAGTTCTGCATTTGTGTCAGGTGGACAATAATGGTCAGGGTACCAGTCCTGACATGCACACTGAATTGTGTAACTATGTAAAATGTGTGGAGACCGTTGTTTCAAATTCTGAAAGAAACTGATGCAGGGCCTGAGCATGACATGGAAATTTTGTCTCTGGGATTATGTGAATCTGTGAGTCATGCACAAACCCTCAGGAATACAGAGACTCCAAGGATCTGATGCCTGAGGAACCCACATGCCCTTCTGTCAGATAAGAAGCCACCAGAATTAAAATTGGTGCATGGTATGAGGAAGAACCACTTTACATTGGGACCATGAGCTTCAGGTTACACCATATTCTATGTTAGGACAATATGTTGCAGCATTACTATAACTCATTGAGCGTAAAACCATTATTCCATGCTCTATGAATGATCAAACCTCTGAAGAATGTGTTTAATGTCCCAGTGATGCATTTTGCTGAAGTAGTCCTTTCCATCTGCTTATCCACTCCTTTAAACCTGGAATTTATAATGGATTTCTTCCAAGACTGCAATGGTATTAAGAACAGATAGAGCCCGAGGAAATATTTATATTAAGTAAGGAAGGAGAGCGCCATTCAGGGAGTCTTATGCAATAAGTCATCCCGGCTGTCCGCTGAGCATAAACACCACTTCTCAGCTTGGATCCTCCGCCTGCAGATTGTTTCCATATCCAGAATGTTTCTTTCTTATTAGGAACGGATGCAGTAATGCGTAATACAGTACAACCTCTGAAAATAGATGTCAGATGTAAGATAAGTAACTGGAGTGTCAAATGGAGAAAAAGGGATATGATGATGTTGTCTGAGCAGATCACTCTTTTTTTTAAATTATCAGTTGTTTTTGCCAGGAAAAAATGCAGAAAGCTATATAATGTGGAAATGTGGTATTATTAACCATGTAATTAATTCTCATATATGGATGGATGGGTCCTCAACCAGTGTGTCTCCCACTACAATAATCATGCACTCTAAAAAAGCATAAGGAAAGGGGTTGTTTCATGACGCAGCACCGTTAGCTAGGTGTCACCCAATTTTCATATTTGTGCATGGCCACCACTTCTATAGACAGTGACAGGAGCAGTGGTTGCACTTGCATACCATCACTCCATTCGTAAAAGGGTAAGGAACATCTAGGATTGGTGGGGATCCCAGCTGTTGAACCCCATCAATCATATATTTATTGCCTAATCTGTGGATTGGTGCTAAATCCTGTTTATGGAACAATCCCTTTAATTTCAGGGCCCTATTTACTGGGTAATATTGATGGTGCTTTATGTGATATTATGCCCCATGTATAAAAAGATCTTATCTGCTGCTACCAGTAGAAACCATATACCTCCTCCAAGTAAATCCCCAAACAACCTTTCAAGAAAGGTAAGAGGGTGGATCCAGGCAACTACCATCCAGTAAGCCTGCCATTAGTGGTGTGCAATGTTTTTGAGAGCATTTTAAGGGATGACATGCAAAAATAAATTACAGAAAATAATATAATAACTGATAGGCAGCATGGATTCATGAAAGATAAGTTGTGTCTAACCAACCTGTTGGGGTTCTATGAGAAGGTAAGTGTGTGCCGCACCCGTAGCAGCAGCCGAGCTGCTCGGATCCGGGTTCTCAGTGGCTCGAGGGTCTCCAGACATGGGGGTCGTGCGGCCACTCAAATGAAGGGGGTATTTACAAGGGATTATAGAAATCATGACGCCACCAATGGTGTGTGGTAATTAGGAGTACCACCGCTACAGTTGGGAGTACCCGGGGATGATGGAACGGGGCAGCAAGGTGTTAGAACCCTCCACTGGTAGGGAAAATGACCCGGGTCTCGGTGTGGGGGAAAGAGGCTGTGGGATGCAGGGATCACTCTTGTACTCACTCAGTCCATTAAGCAGCACCAACAACTGGGTAAACCAAGTCTCTGGACACCGCTGCCGCTGAGGGAAGCTAGTTCTGGTCCCGTCCCCAATGGTGCTGCCTGGTGATCCGTGACCTGCCTCCTGGCACTAAGTTTACTTCTCTGGTGGTCCCGGTAGTGTGAAACTTGCCGGGTCATGCTCCCGACTGTGGCTAAGTATGGGAGCTTGCTCTCAGGGCTCACGCTTGGGATTTCCTGGACCGTTTTGGATGGAAAGTCCTATCCCCCTCTTTGCGCTAGTGCCCCGATTTTGGAGCGGTTGGGAACGAATCTTGAAGGCTCCGTTCTCCATGGGTGAATTATCAGGTTGCATGCAGCTACTCCCCGACCTAGGGTCCACGTACCCCATCGTGCCTTGGTCCCAGCCCGGTGATGGTGTAAGGCTGCCAGTTGTCCTGCTCGACAGATCAGAGCCCCTTGCCAAGATCCCCTGCGACCAGGGGGTCCAACTTCTCTAGTCCCAGACCACCATCTGCAACCTAGACAGTTTTCTTATGGGAGTCCCCGCTCCCGACCTCCTCACAGCTCGAGGGCTACTCTCCACCACCTCTAACTAACTCCTACTAACTACTCACTGACTGACTACACTCCTCACTTCCCCTCCCTGACCCCCCAGGTGGGTGACTGTATTCCACTCAAGCCGTCCACTGGCGTGTCTGGTTATCCAATATTTACCCTGGCTACATGTGCAGGGAGCCAGCGCTAAGCAGTGTATGCTGGTAACCAGGGTAAATATCGGGTAACCAAGCAAAGCGCTTTTCATAGTTACCCAATATTTACCCTGGTTACCAGCGTACGCTGCTTACACAGAGTCGGTGCTCGTTGGTCTCCCGCCATCAAACACGCCGATGTGTGCTGCACAGCGGGAAACCAAGGAGTAAAAAATGAACCAGAACAGTGTGTAATGATCAGCGATTTCACAGCAGGCGCCAGGTCGCTGCTTAGTGTCACATACAGCGAGATCGCTGATGAGGTCACTGGTACGTCACAAAACCTGTGACTCAGCAGCGATCTCGCTATGTGAGAAGTACCCCTTAGGGATCTATAACCAAGAGGGAAGTGGATACTGCATGGGAGGGTAGATTGTGCAATACCCTATGATGACCTGATAGTCCAGGGGCAAGTGCAAATCTGGATATTGGTAATGCAGCTGATGTTATTTATTTGGACTTTGCAAAGGCATTTGATACTGTACCACATAATAGCCTTATAATGAAGCTCCAGAAGCAAGGACTAGGGGAAACTATATGCAACTGGGTAAGGAATTGGCTAAAAGATAGGAAACAAAGAGTAGTCATAAATGGAACATTCTCTAAATGGGCTATAGTCAGCAGTGGGGTGCTGCAGGGATCTGTACTAGGACCAATTCTTTTTAATCTCTTTATTAATGACCTTGTGGATGGGATTGCTAGTAAAGTGTCAGTATTTGCTAACGACATCAAATTATGAAGGATATTAAAAACTGACCTTAATAGTACAATATTACAGAACGATCTGGATAAGATGTCAGAATGGGCAGACACTTGGCAAATGAGATTTAATGTTGATAAATGTAAAGTAATGCACCTAGGACGGAGTAATCCTATAACTGCGTATACATTAAATGGAAGTAAGCTTGGGACTACAGAACAGGAGAAGGACTTGGAGATTCTGGCTACTAATAAGCTGAGCAGCAGCACTCAATGTCAAGCAGCAGCTGCAAAAGCAAACAAGATTCTAGGGTGTATAAAAAGAGAGATTAGATCCCGCGATCCCAACGTATTGTTACCCCTCTATAGATCACTTGTAAGGCCACATCTGGAATATGGGATCCAGTTTTGGGCTCCACATTTTAAAAAAGACATTCAAAAGTTAGAGTCAGTTCAAAGGCAGCTAACTAGACTACTACAAGGAAAGGAAGGCCTCACATGTGATGAGAGGTTGAAAAAGTTAGAAATGTTTAGCTTGTATTATGGAGCATCATGGCCTTCTTTGTGTTCTTTTCTTTTGTTTTAGGTGTTTATTTTGGTAACTGACAAAGTGTATTTTTTTCTAGACCCCCGGTGACAAGTGTAACTGAGATCATGGCGGAGAGATGGAGTCCATTTATGTTAACAGTTAATTAGCTGGCTGGTATGCAGGTTACAAAAACAAAGGGTGTTTTCCATCACGTGAGGCTCTGAGCTTGTCTGGCTGTCAATCTCTTTTTTTTTTTATTCATCCATGAACTGGTCCCATTATAACACAGCATTTAAGTTCTACAAATCAAAGGCTCTTTGACCTTAAGGTTAAAAGGTCTCACCAGCCTAATACCAGAGACTTCATGTTGGTATTCTAAGCCTCTTAATCCAAATATTCCTCTGCTAGGGTCATACATGGAATAGAGCTGGACATCTCTAAAATCAAAATATACCCACTCACTATGGGTTCACCACCTTAATCCAGATTAGAAGATTCCAATGGTCATTACCCTGTTACTCCTTCCTATACCTGCAGAGAAAAGATGTAATCCTCAGGCCACTTAGAAAACGATAGTAGAGAACCATTGCTTGATAATGCAGAGTTCCTGGTGGAGCACTGAAACTATTCATGTAGCAAGCAAAGGGAGCAACCCAAGATGGACATTATTTTTCCATAAAGTCTGTGCAGCTGTGGGCAGACTTGTCCAAGTTTTTAAAGGTGTTTGGCTGAACTGCCCATAAATCATCATTTATCACCTACTCACATGTCTGACAACTGAAAACCCCCAAAAAACAGTGGTACAACTAAAGTCCTAAGGGGCCTTGGTGCAAAATTTGAATCTGTACCCCCACCAGCATGTTTGCAAGATGTGCGGATGCTTATAATAATGTCCTCCATTCTGTCCTCTTTCTTTAAAGGGGTTTTGACTGCAGACTTGTGAATCCTTACATTGTGCATGCTGCGCTCTGTGAGGATTCTCTGGTAACAGCTCTGGAAGTGGCGGCACGTGACTGCAAGCATGTGATTTGCATTCATTCGGTTACTTCCTTCCAGTCAGGCCTTTATGGCAGAGTGGCTCGATGGAAGCCTCTCCTCAGTGCAAGACATATGAAAGCCCACATAGAGTTTGCAAAAAAAAACACATGAAAAGCTCCCAAACTATAAGAAATAAGATTTTCTGGTCTGATGAGACGAAGATAGAACTTTTTGGTGATAATTCTAAGCGGTATGTGTGGCTTCAGAACAACTCTGTGACCATTCTTGACTGGCCCAGCCAGAGGCCTGACCTAAACCCAATTGAGCATCTCTGGAGAGACCTGAAAATGGCTGTCCACAAACGTTCACCATCCATCCTGATGGAACTGGAGAGGATTTGCAAGGAAGAATGCCAGATGATCCCCAAATCCAGGTGTGAAAAACATGTTGCATCATTCCCTAGAAGAATCATGGCTGTACTAGCTCAAAAGGGTGCTTCTACTCAATACTGAGCAAAGGGTCTGAATACTTATGAACATGTGATATTTCAGTTTTTCTTGTCTAAGAAATGTGCAAAAATGTATACATTTGTTTTTTTTCTGAAAGATGGGGTGCAGAGTGTACATTAATGAGAAAAAAATGAGCTTTTTTGAATTTACCAAATGGCTGCAATGAAACAAAGAGTGAAACATTTAAAGGGGTCTGAATACTTTTCACACCGACTGTATCTCTATGCTGTAATAATTGTCCCCATCTGTTCATAACGTCTCCCCATCCTGGACCCAACACTTTAAAATATGTTCCCCATCCTCGCCACTGGTCCCTTAGTGTAATAATGTCATCTGTTTTGGGTCCCTTCCTGTCATAATATTACAAAAAAACTGACCTGCACATCCAACAAGTGTGAATAGGTGCTAGCTGAAAAAACATAGTAACTTCAAGATGCATACAGCTGCACACTATAAAGCCAACAATGTATAAGGGCACTCTGGTATTGCATTACTGCTATAGGAATATATGAAAAAAGAGATATTTGCAGGCCAGTGGACCCGTTTCGCCTAATTAATAGGCGAAACGGCCGTCGTCCATAGCAGGAGCTGGCATACAGGTTGCCTCCAGCTTTTTACCTTGCACCTGTCTGAATAAAGTTTCCAGCACAGCGAAGGAGTGCGGTCCTCTTTCTTACCTTATCATCATCCTTGGATCTTGTTTTCTGACACGCACCCAGCTCTGGACTGAATGACCGGCAAGTAAATACCCCGGGCATATGCGGTACCGCAGGTGACAGGCAGTGGTGCACGACCACTCTTCATTAGTGGAGCAGACAGTGCATAACAGTGGCATCATATCCCGCAACAGGCATGCCGACGTCAGCTACTGGCTTCTGATTGGCCAACAGCATGTATAGCTATTCAGGTGCAGGGAGCTGGCTGCTCTCAGTGCTGCAATATTTTTTCGCTGAGTGTGGACACTCATTCAGCTGAAAACGATGCCAGTGTTAGTGGGGCCCCTGACTCCATGGGCACAGTAGACAGTTATGCCCTTGCCAAAAACATAAATAAGGTGGTGCTGTGTAGTCTATATAAATGTAACATTAGTGAACATGAATGACCACAATTTCCTAATTTCCTTTACTTTTAAGGATCATCTAGAAATATAGCGGGGTTTTTTTTTTCAACTTCTCATTTGGCCTACAGCTAAATTTATCTCTCCTGACTACCCATAGACATGAATACTCAGCTCAACATTGCATTTATGTGTTCCCTATGGGGACAGAGGAGTAAAGGCTACTTTACACACTGCGATATCGGTCCCGATATCGCTAGTGTGCGTACCCGCCCCCATCTGTTGCGCGACACGGGCATATCGCTGCCCGTGGCGCACAACATCGCCCAGAGCCGTCACACATACTTACCTGTCCGGCGACGTCGCTGTGACCGGCGAACCGCCTCCTTTCTAAGGGGGCGGTCCGTGCGGCGTCACAGCGACGTCACTGAACCGCCGCCCAATCGCAGCGGAGGGGCGGAGATGAGCGGGACGTAACATCCCGCCCACCTCCTTCCTTCCGCATAGCGGCCGGGAGGCAGGTAGGGAGACGTTCCTCGCTCCTGCGGCGTCACACGCAGCGATGTGTGATGCCGCAGGAACGAGGAACAACCTCGTTACTGCTGAAGTAACGATAATTGGGAATGGACCCCCGTGTCGCCGATTAGCGATTTTTCACTGTTTTGCAACGATGCAAAATCGCTAATCGATGTCACACGCAACGGCATCGCTAATGCGGCCGGATGTGCGTCACGAATTCCGTGACCCCAACGACTCCGCATTAGCGATGTCGTAGCGTGTAAAGCCCGCTTAAGAGTCTTCTCTAGCAGCTGTTTATATGTGTACAAAACCCTTTCCCCTACATGATCTCAAGGAGAGTGAGAAGGCTCATTCACACAAGCATATATATCGGACAGCTCTCAAACCAATCTTATTCAATGGGGGCAGTGGTAATGAACATTTTTCACTGGCAGAATCTGTGAAAAAAACACAGCATTCTGCAATTTCACTATGAAATCAGATGGGTGCAAGAAACAAATTGGATGCCATAGGAGCCACAGTGTTGCATCTGATTTTTAAGGACACATTACAATTCCATAGCATAGAAAACTGTAAATGGTCCTGTAAGTGATTAATAGCTGTTGAGTAAAAAAAAACGAATTACACACGGACAGCACACGGATGACAAATGAGAACTAAATCATACCACTTTTCTGCATGAAAATCGGACAGATTTTTTTTATACGCTCGTATGACTCTAGCCATATCTGCAAGTGAGGCAGACATTTATCTAATATGCTGTTACTCATCTGTGCCAGGACAAGTGCCGGGTCCTGCTCCCTTCTCCGGTGGCCTCTTTTTTGGCCTCCTTTGACATTATCACTCAAGGCTTTGTATGGCCAATGCAGCAAAAAATATGCTATGTAAGTGTATCGTAAGCTTATTATATGAAGAAATCCGGCACTCAAACAAAGATGCGTGGTAATCCGTACTTTAATATAATTAAAGTGTGCTTTGTTTCTTTTTTAGACTTGGCCCTGATATCTGGGGTGTTGCCCTAAGAAAAAATGGTTTCATTTATATTGCATAGGATCTCAAGATGAACATTTAATCTCTTTGATATTTTCTCTATTCATTCTCATATCTGAATGTGTATGTTTATATACATATGTATGCATTATTAAGGTTCCCCTTGCAGCTTATTTTTTGGTTTTCTTCAGCCCCTATACTGACTATCCATTAATATATTGATATATTTTGATAATTCAGAGTATGTAGTCCTGCGTCCAGCTCCAGTAATGAGGCTCACAGGTTTTTTCCCACCTGATAGCTAAGTTCCTGCACGGACTGGAATAGGAGTCAATCCATTAGTATGAGGAAAAAATTAGGAAATCCAGCAAGGGCTCGGCAAACCAGGATTGGAGTAACATTTTCATTTCTTTATTAATCTTCAAAAGTTAAAAAAGGACCCACAAGGATCAGGAACCAATGTTCAGAAAACCAGCGCAAATGGGACTACGCGTTTCGGCGGCCTTGTCCGCCTTCCTCACAGTCCAAACCAGATAATTATATCATACACATATATATATATATAAAAAAAATCCTATATATTAATTTTGGACTTTGACATTGGTGAATGTGTTTCACATATATAATATATATATTTTTGCTTTTTTCATTGTATAGCGTGATTCTGATGAAGGTCATATTAAAAGACCGAAACGTCAAAATTACTTCCTGTAAATACATGTTCCCACGCTGAGTTATATTAAAGCACCTATTACCAGGGATCTTTGTTTGAGTGCCAATTTTCTTCATATAATTACATTAAGGATTTGGACCCTATCTAGGCACCAAGTATAGCAGAGTGCCATACTTTTTTTATTATAATATATCGTAAACTTAGCATTCAGTTACCACGTGTATTTCAGGAGTTTAATTCACCATCCAATTCTCTCTGCTGACTTATCATCCCTTCAGTAAACTTCTGCTTGTGTAACATCTATCTGCATTTAATTATTTTTTGCTGTAAGAATAACAAACTCTTTTCCGCTAATACTGGTGTAATTCGCACTATTATGTTTATTATGTTGCTGTGTAATCTTTTCTGTAAGCTAGTAGCCAGTTTGACTGTTCATCATTCCTGCCTGTGGTTAACTATTTGTCTGTTAATTGCATAAGACTATGCCATTAACCATTTGATTGCTGCATGTCCTTGACTAACTATACATAGTTCAATATTTTTTAAGGTTGAAAGGAAACACAAGTCAATTGTGTTCAACCTGTTACCTAATAATGTTGATCCACAGGATGACAAAAACTCCATGATGCAAATGTTAATTGCCCCATATTAGGGGAAAAAATAATTTCCAACTCCAAATACGTCAATAAAACTATTTCCCTTGATCAGCATCTCATCATAGAATCTAGTACCCATAAAAGGTAATATTATATTTTCAAGAAAGGCATTTTGGCTTTTTTCAAACTTTTGTAGAGAATGAACCATAAAAACACCATGTACCAGAGAGTCCCTAAAGCGGGCTTTACACGCTACAATATATCTAACGATGTGTCGGCGGGGTCACGTCGTAAGTGACGCACATCTGGCATCGTTAGTGATATTGTAGTGTGTGAAACCTACGTGCGATTGCGATTGTACGCAATAACGTTGATCGCATACACGTCGTTCATTTTCTAAAAATTGAACGTTCGGTTGTTCAATGTTCCTGAGGCAGCACACATCGCAGTGTGTGACACCCCGGGAATGATGAACACATCTTACCTGCGTCCTGCCAGAAATGCTGAAGGAAGGAGGTGGGCGGGATGTTTACGTCCCGCTCATCTCCGCCCCTCCGTCACAATTGGCCGGCCACTGTGTGACGTCGCTGTGACGCCGAACGTCCCTCCACCTTCAGGAAGTGGATGTTCGCCGCCCACATCGAGGTCGTATGGAGGATAAGTACATGTGATGGGATTTAATTGTTTGTGCGACACGGGCAACAAATTGAACGTGCTGCACATACGATGGGGGCGTGTCACATCGCATACAAGATCACATGTGAAATTGTAACTTGTAAAGCAGCCTATAGTCTCACTACTCTTAAGGGTACTTTACACGCTGTGATATCGGTACCGATATCACTAGCGAGCGTCCCCGCCCTTGTCGGTTGTGCATCACGGGCAAATCGCTGCCTGTGGCGCACAACATCGCTAACACCCGTCATACGGACTTACTTTCCCTGAGATGTCGCTGTTGCCGGCGAACCGCCTCCTTTCTAAGGGGGCAGTTCGTGCGACGTCTCAGCGATGTCACATGGCAGCCGTCCAATAGAAGCAGAGGGATGGAGATGAGTGGGTGGAACATCCCGCCCACCTCCTTTCTTCCTCATTGCCGGTGGACGGAGGTAAGGAGATGTTCGTCGCTCCTGCGGTGTCACACATAGCGATGTGTGATGCCGCAGGAACGAGGAACAACATCGCTACTGGCCAGACAACGATTTTTCATAAATACACGACCTCTCTCTCAGACAATTGATTTTCGCCTCTTTTGCGATCGTTTGAGGTCGCTCCAGCCTGTCACACGCTGCGATGTCGTGTTGCTAACGACGCTGGATGTGCGTCACAAACACTGTGACGCCGACGACATATCGTTAGTGATGTCGCAGCGTGTAAATGGCGCTTTACAGGAGAGAATAGACATTTGTGTTGATGATTAAACTTGCTTTCCTCTAGATGTAGAAGATGCCTCCTTATTAGTGATGAGCGAGCATGCTTGTAACTACTCGGTACTCGCACGAGTATCGCTGTACTCGGGCTGCTCGGCGGGGACCGAGTAATCTCGCGATACTCGTGCTGTACTCGTGGTCTTCATTTCTGCATGTTGGCGCTCTTTTGAGAGCCAGCCCTCATGCAGGGATTGGCTGGCAGACCACTGCAATGCCACAGCCCTGTTAGTTGTGGAATTGCAGTGATTGGCCGGCCTGCACAGCGTGACCGAGCCTTTATACCGGCCGGCGCGCTGTGCTCTGCTCACAGCTATCCAGACAGTCAGTGCAGGGAGAGTGTCGCTGATTCAGGGAAAGCTTTGCGGCCCTTTATAGCTTTTTCAGTTGCAGGGCTGCAAACAGTGTGACCAAAAGTCCTTCTCAGGACTATTCTAGTTGTATACAGGCAGGCAGGGTATAGCCAGGTCGGAGTACAGTAGCAGAGTCCTTCTCAGGACTATTGTTGCTATATACAGGCAGGGTATAGCCAGGTCTGAATACAGGCTAGTGACCAGAAGAGTCCTTGTCAGGACTATTGTACCAGTATACAGGCAGGCAGGCAGGCAGGGTAGTGGTGACCGTATACCAGCCTTCATCATATCTGGGGCTGGTGTACACAGTGTAAAACAGTCCAGATAGTGTCTGACTTGTCTGTAATTGTCGCTCCCCAAAAAAACCTGTTAGGTTCTTATTGCGTCCGTGCTTGGTTTTTAAAACCGCACGTGTGTGCCTGTTGGTGGCAGCGTACAGGTGCACTTGTGTGCAATTTCCACAAACTTTGATATAACGCACAAGTAGTGAATATACACGTCAGCAGTGCACAGCATTGCAAAATGCGCAAGGGCATTGGCAAGGAACAAGGAAGTGGACGTGATGGTGGTGCAGGCAGAGGCCGAGGTCGTGGGCAAGCTCTAATTTCGCCACAACAAAGGGCCACATCTAGTCGCTCGCACGTCCTGTCCCAAATTCTTGGGGACCGCAGCAGTACACCGCTCTTGAACCAAGACCAGTGTCAACAGGTTGTTAGTTGGATAGCAGATAATGCTTCCAGTCAGATTGGCACCACCACAAACACTCTGTCTTCCACACGGTCAAGTGTCAGTAGCCGTGATACTGCACCGTACATTTCTGAATCTGATCCTCCTTCCTATCACCAGGCTGAGTACACGTCCTCCTCGGACATTAATGATCCCACACTTGGACACTCGGAAGAGCTGTTCACGTTTCCATTCACACATTCTGGCCTCTCGCCAGCTCATATTGAAGTGGGTCATGAGATCGTCTGTACAGATGGCCAAATATTTGAGCAGCCACGTTCTCACGAAGTTGGCAACGTGTCTCAACAAGTGGTGGACGATGATGAGACACAATTGTCAGGAAGTCAGGAGGAGGAGCAGGGTGCGGAAGAGGAAGACGACGTGGTGGATGATCCAGTAACTGACCCAACCTGGCAGGAGGATATGCAGAGCGAGGACAGCAGTGCACAGGGGGAGGGAGGCGTAGCATCACAACAGGCAGTAAGAAGCAGGGTGGTGGCCCCAGGCAGAAGTCAGGCAACCGTTCCCCGGAACAACACGACGACACAAGGTGCCTGTACAAATGTTAGGTCTTCCCGAGTCTGGCAGTTTTTTAAGTTGGATCCAGATGATTCAAAAAAGGCCATTTGCAACACCTGCCGTGCCAGCATCAGCAGGGGTACCAAAACTAGCAGCCTGACCACCACCAGCATGATCAGGCACATGTCAGCCAAGCACCCGACTTTGTGGGAAGTACAACAGAGTCGAGGAGCAGTGCTTGCTGATGTCACTGCTACGTCTTCGCTGGTTGTGCATACGAGCCAATCCCCTGTCCATGCTGCCTGCGAACAAGCCTCCTCCACTCCTGCACCTGCAGTTGCCTATGCAGAAAGAACACCATCATCAAGCACGTCCTTGTCCCAGCGCAGCGTTCAGTTATCCATTCAGCAAACCTTTGAACGCAGGCGCAAATACACTGCCAACACCCCACATGCCACAGTTCTAAATGCTAACATTTCGCGACTGCTTGCGCTGGAAATGTTGCCTTTTAGGCTGGTGGAGACAGAAGCATTCCGTGACCTGATGGCGGCAGCTGTCCCACGTTACTCGGTCCCCAGCCGCCACTATTTCTCCCGGTGTGCCGTCCCCGCGTTGCATAACCACGTGTCACAAAACATCACACGTGCCCTGAACAACGCTGTTTCATCCAAGGTCCACCTAACCACAGACACGTGGACAAGTGCTTGTGGGCAAGGCCGCTACATCTCGTTGACGGCACACTGGGTTAATATTGTGGAAGCTGGGACCCAGTCTGAGCGAGGGACGGAACACGTCCTTCCCACACCAAGGTTTGCAGGCCCTACCTCAGTCAGTGTTTCACCCACACTCTACAGCTCCGGAATGTCATGCTCTTCAGCCTCCTCCTCCTCCTGCGCATCCTCATCCACTGTACCCTCCACACCAGTCACAAGCTGGAAGCACTGCAGCACTGCCTCGGCGAAGCGGCAACAGGCTGTGCTGAAGCTAATCTGCATAGGTGACAAACCCCACAATGCAGAAGAGTTGTGGACAGCTCTGAAACAGCAGGCAGATCACTGGCTCACACCTCTGAACCTAAAGCCAGGAAAGGTCGTGTGTGACAATGGCCGGAACCTGGTGGCGGCTTTGAGGCGAGGCCAGCTGACACATGTTCCATGCGTGGCCCATGTGCTCAACCTCGTGGTTCAGCGGTTTCTAAAGTCATACCCAGAGCTGTCTGATCTGCTGGTAAAAGTTCGCCGCCTGTCTGCACATTTTCGAAAGTCACCTACTGCTTCAGCCGGCCTTGCCGGCTTTCAGCGCAGTTTGCATCTTCCGGCTCACAGACTGGTGTGTGATGTCCCCACGCGTTGGAATTCAACTCTGCACATGTTGGTCAGGATATGTGAGCAGAAGAGGGCAGTTGTTGAGTACCTGCATCACCTAAGCCGTCGGGAAATGGGTCAAACTCCACACATAACACCTGAGGAGTGGAGATGGATGTCAGACCTATGTACCATCCTCCAAAACTTTGAGGACTCCACCAAGATGGTGAGTGGTGATGACGCCATTATTAGCATCACCATACCGCTACTCTGCCTTCTAAAACGGTCTCTGCTGAAAAACAAACATGATGCATTGCAGGCGGAGCGCGATGAGTTGCAGCAAGAAACAGTAGTGGGTGTGGGTGATGATAACACACAGCCCAGCCTCGTCTCATCACAACGTGCAGTGGAGGACTATGACGAGGAGGAGGATGAAGACATGGAGCAACTCTCCGGCCAAATTGAGGATATGACATGCACACCAGTCATATCCTCGGTTCAGCGTGGCTGGCCAGAGGACAGGGTAGATGAGGAGGAGGAGGAGGAGGAGGAGGAGGAGGACAGCATGTTCAGTCATCTTGTTGGTCAGGCTACTGAAGTCCTGGCTGTTAAGAGTCTGGCGCACATGGCTGACTTTATGGTAAGCTGCCTGTCTCGTGACCCTCGCGTTAAGAACATCTTGGCCGACAATCATTACTGGTTGGTAACACTGTTAGACCCACGCTACAAGGAGAACTTTTTGTCTCTTATTCCCGTGGAGGAGAGGTCAACCAAAATGCAGCAGTTCCGGAAGGCCATAGTCACGGAAGTAGGCAAAGCATTCCCCTCACAAAACGCTAGCGGCATAGGTCAGGAATCAGTGGACAACCGAGGCGTACAGCCGAGAGAGGCACAAGTCCAATCCGCCAGAGGTAGGGGAACAGTCTTTAAGATGTGGGACAGTTTTCTCAGCCCCTCACGTACCACAGCCCCTGAGGTGCGGGGTAGTGCCACAAGAAATCCTAAGTTTGCCCAGATGCTGAAGGAGTACCTTGCAGATCGAACAACTTTCCTCCGACATTCCTCTGTGCCTTACAATTATTGGGTATCCAAGCTGGACACGTGGCATGAATTGGCTCTCTACGCCTTGGAAGTCCTGGCCTGCCCTGCTGCTAGCGTTTTGTCAGAGCGTGTTTTTAGTGCCGCAGGTGGAATCATTACAGATAAACGCACCCGCCTGTCAACTGAAAATGCTGACAGGCTGACTCTGATCAAGATGAACAAGGGTTGGATTGGGCCAGACTTCACCACACCACCAGCAAATGAGAGCGGAATTTAAAGTTTGCCATGTACCTCCACTCACCCATGGGTACACACTTCTGGACTTTGGATAATCGCTGGACTGCTCCTCCTTCTCCTCATGCGCCACCATGATGATGACCGTTACAAATTGCAATACTTAGGCCTTTGTTTCAGGTATACCCCCAGTGGTAAATTTTTTCGCCCATTCTTTGCAGAATGGACATTACAACGACAGGAGATCCGCTCCTTTGCAATGGGAACAATTTTTTTTGAGGCCCTCATGCACGTCTCTACCCAGGGACAACGTGGAGCCTCCCAATTTTTGGCTGCCCTGCCTAAGGGCTATACTATAATACACCCACTTCCTGACAATGGACACTTAATGTTTTGAGGCCCTCATGCACGTCTCTACCCAGGGACAACGTGGAGCCTCCCAATTTTTGGCTGCCCTGCCTAAGGGCTATACTACAATAGACCCACTTCCTTACAATGGGCACTTCAGGTTTACAGGCCATCATGCACATCTCTATCCAGGGACAATGTGGAGCCTCCCAATTTTTGGCTGCCCTGCCTAAGGGCTATACTATAATACACCCACTTCCTGACAATGGACACTTAAAGTTTTGAGGCCCTCATGCACGTCTCTACCCAGGGACAACGTGGAGCCTCCCAATTTTTGGCTGCCCTGCCTAAGGGCTATACTACAATAGACCCACTTCCTTACAATGGGCAATTCAGGTTTACAGGCCATCATGCACGTCTCTATCCAGGGACAACGTGGAGCCTCCCAATTTTTGGCTGCCCTGGCAAAGGGCTATACTAAAATAGACCCACTTCCTTACAATGGGCACTTCAGGTTTACAGGCCATCATGCACGTCTCTATCCAGGGACAATGTGGAGCCTCCCAATTTTTGGCTGCCCTGCCTAAGGGCTATACTACAATAGACCCACTTCCTTACAATGGGCACTTCAGGTTTACAGGCCATCATGCACGTCTCTATCCAGGGACAATGTGGAGCCTCCCAATTTTTGGCTGCCCTGCCTAAGGGCTATACTACAATAGACCCACTTCCTTACAATGGGCACTTCAGGTTTACAGGCCATCATGCACGTCTCTATCCAGGGACAATGTGGAGCCTCCCAATTTTTGGCTGCCCTGCCTAAGGGCTATACTACAATAGACCCACTTCCTTACAATGGGCACTTCAGGTTTACAGGCCATCATGCACGTCTCTATCCAGGGACAACGTGGAGCCTCCCAATTTTTGGCTGCCCTGGCAAAGGGCTATACTAAAATAGACCCACTTCCTTACAATGGGCACTTCAGGTTTACAGGCCATCATGCACGTCTCTATCCAGGGACAATGTGGAGCCTCCCAATTTTTGGCTGCCCTGCCTAAGGGCTATACTACAATAGACCCACTTCCTTACAATGGGCACTTCAGGTTTACAGGCCATCATGCACGTCTCTATCCAGGGACAATGTGGAGCCTCCCAATTTTTGGCTGCCCTGCCTAAGGGCTATACTATAATACACCCACTTCCTGACAATGGACACTTAATGTTTTGAGGCCCTCATGCACGTCTACCCAGGGACAACGTGGAGCCTCCCAATTTTTGGCTGCCCTGCCTAAGGGCTATACTACAATAGACCCACTTCCTTACAATGGGCACTTCAGGTTTACAGGCCCTCATGCACGTCTGTATGCAGGGGCATTGGTGAACCTCACAATTTTGGACTGCCCTGGCAAAGGAAAATACTACAAAGACTCACTTCCTCAAAATGGGCACATTAGACTCAAGAGGCCTTCATGTACGTCTCTTCTCAGGGACATCGGAGTGCCACACAATGTTTTCACGTAAAATCTTTCATGTATTAATCTCAAAAAGTAACATACACCAGCTCTATCTCACTATTGGGTATGTGCCCTTAACATTTCCGCCATGAAAAATCATTTTGGGGTCATTTTGGAAGGTTTTCTGGTGAGTCCGTAAAAATGGCGTAAAACGCGGACAAAATTGTTCACAGCTGTGACTTTTCAGTGATAAATGCTTCAAGGGGTCTTCCCCATGCTGTTGCCATGTCATTTGAGCACTCTTCTGAGACTTTTGTGACATTTTTAGGGTTTCTCCATGCTGCCGGGGGGTCATTTCACAAAAATACTCGGGTCTCCCATAGGATAACATTGGGCTCGTTGCTCGGCCCGAGTACACGAGTATCTTGGGAGGCTCGGCCCGAGCTTCGAGCACCCGAGCTTTTTAGTACTCGCTCATCACTACTCCTTATCATCATTGCAGGCCTCGGTGTAAAAAGACATTGCAATAAGATCCCATTTAAGCCTTCATTTTTCCAAACTGAATAACTCCAAACTTGATAACCTGTCTTGGTATTGCAGTTCAACTACTCCCTTAATAAGCTTGGTTGCTTTTCTCTGCACCCATTCTAGTTCAGATAAATCCTTTTTATACTGGAGACCAAAATTGTACACAGTATTCTAAGGGTGCATGCCCACGATCAGTGTTTGCAGCGTTTTAGACGCAGCATACGTTAGCTGCATCTAAAATGCTGCGTTGTACAGTACAAGAACAGTGGATTTCTAGAAATCCCGTGAACACTGTGCTTGTTTTTCCACAGAAAACACTGACCTGCGGTGCGTGTTTCCAGACTGCAGCATGTCAATTGTTTGCTGCGGAATTGCCTGCATCCTCCATAGGTAGAACACAGCGAGGAGACTGCAGCGCACTTAACCCTGATCATGGGCATATACCCTTATGCGGGCTTTACACGTTACGATCTATCGTGCGATTGCACGAGCGATCGTACTCGCCCCCGTCGTTTGTGCGTCACAGGGAAATCGCTGCCCGTGTCGCACAAAGTCGTTAAACCGCCATCACAAGTACTTACCTGCTGAGCGACCTCGCTGAGGGCGGCGAACATCCTCTTCCTGAAGGGGGAGGGACGTTTGGTGTCACAGCGACGTCACACAGTGTCCGCCCAATAGAAGCGGTGGGGCGGAGATGAGCGGGACGTAAACATCCCGCCCACCTCCTTCCTTCCTCATAGCCGGCGGGTGCCGCGGGATGCAGGTAAGCTGTGTTCATCGTTCCCGGGGTGTCACACGGAGCAATGTGTGCAACCCCAGGTACAATGAACAACCAACGCCATGTTAACCCCTTAACGACCTTTGACGTACTGGGTACGTCATGGTTACATGGTGCTAAACGACCCATGACGTACCCAGTACGTCATGGCGAAATCGGGGTCCCGGAGCCCCGGGGGAGTGAAATTTGTTTAATTAAACTGTAGATTCGGGAAGGAGGGGACCTCTGCCTGACCTCAGGAGGGGTAGTGCCTCCTCCCCGAACCTACAGAGGCTGTGATTGGCTGACGAACGCCGCTCAGCCAATTACAGTCACTGTAATGTTCCAGCCATTGAAAATGGCTGGAACATTGAAATCCAGCCCTGATCAGTGCTGCTGTAGTACTGGCCATTGGCTGGAGCTGGGTGATCGGTGCTTCACCCGCCCCCAGCTCTGATTGGAGAGACCGGTCTTGTGACCGATCTCTCCAATTACCGTGGATCTGGTGCCGGTGACCTGTGTCCGTCCCTGAAAGCCGAGGAGAGCGGTCTCAGCGGGTGCCCATCGGTAAGTTGCTGCCCCCGCCGCCCGCCCCTGTCCCCGATCGCCCTGCCAGCCCCGCCGCTGTCTCCTATCGCCCCGCCCGCCACCGCCAGCCCCGCCACTGTCTCCGATCGCCCCGCCGCTGTCTTTGATCGCCCCGCCCGCCACCGCCAGCCCCGCCGCTGTCTCTGATCGCCCTGCCGCTGTCTCCGATCGCCCCGCCGCTGTCTCTGATCTCCTCGCCCGCCACCGTCAGCCCCGCCGCTGTCTCCGATCGCCCCGCCCGCCAGCGCCAGCCCCGCCGCTGTCGCCGATCGCCCCGCCCGCCACCGCCAGCCCCACCGCTGTCTCCGATCGCCACCGCCAGCCCCACCGCTGTCTCCGCCGCCACGTTCGCCACTGTCCCCGCCACCACGTTCGCCACTGTCCCCGCCGCCACATTCGCCACTGTCCCCGCCGCCACGTTTGCCACTGTCCCCGCCGCCGTCGCACCCACCTTTTTCATCCGCTGCTGCCCCTGAATCAGCCCCCACTGTTCCCGATTGTTGCCTCCTTCATCGGCTGCCCCTTCTCCATCGCCACTACACCTCCTCCCCCTCCATGTGCTGCAAGCCACCCTCCCCCCACATGTGCTGCAAGCCACCCTCTCCCCTCCATGTTCTGGGGGCCCCCCCTCCTCCATGTGCCATCTCTCTCTCCCATCAGACTCTGCCCCCCTCCCCGATCTGCTGCCTGCTCTCTCCCATCCTCTTCATCTACTGCCCCCTCTCACACTCCTCAATCTGTTGCCTTCTTCATCTGCTGCCTCTTCTGTCTGCTGTGATCCTGGTGCCTAGATCCATCCTGTAAGGTAGGTATCCCCATCTCACCTCCTTCCCCCGCATCCTCCGCCGCTCCTCCATCCGCTGCGCCATTTCCCATTATCCATCCGCTGCGCCCTTTCCCATCCTCTGCCGCTCCTCCATCCGCTGCGCCCTTTCCCATCTTCCATCCGCTGCGCCCTTTCCCATCCTCTGCCGCTCCTCCATCCGCTGCGCCCTTTCCCATCTTCCATCCGCTGCGCCCTTTCCCATCCTCTGCCGCTCCTCCATCCGCTGCGCCATTTCCCATCTTCCATCCGCTGCGCCCTTTCCCATCCTCTGCCACTCCTCCATCCGATGCACCCTTTCCCATCTTCCATCCGCTGCACCCTTTCCCATCCTCTGCCGCTCCTCCATCCGCTGCGCCCTTTCCCATCTTCCATCCGCTGCGCCCTTTCCCATCCTCTGCCGCTCCTCCATCCGCTGCGCCCTTTCCCATCTTCCATCCGCTGCGCCCTTTCCCATCCTCTGCCGCTGCTCCATCCGCTGCACCCTTTCCCATCTTCCATCCGCTGCGCCCTTTTCCATCCTCTGCCGCTCCTCCATTCGCTGTGCACTTTCCCATCTTCCATCCGCTGCGCCCTTTCTCATCTGCCGCCCCGCCCTCTTGCATCGCATTATCCAGCGCAGTTGCTCGCTTCCAGACTGGAGTGGATGATGCGATGTGAGACTCGTGCATTGCTCTCACGTTTGGCACTGGTCTTAGTGGCAGGCGCTCATATTTGTTTTTTTATTCTTTTTTTTTTTACTGATGTCTGTATTGTTTATTTCATCAAACTAATTTTTTTGTATGGGGGGGGTCTAGTTTCCAAAATGGGATCACATGTGGGTCCATTGTTTAGGCACCTCAGGGGGTCTCCAAATGCAACATGGCGTCTGCTAATAATTCCAATCAATTTTACTGTGAAATGGTGCTCCTTCTCTTCTGAGCCCCGCCGTACGCCCAAACAATTGATTTCCACCACATATGAGGTATCTGTGTACTCAGGAGAAATTGCACAATACATTTTATGGTGCATTTTTTCCTGATACCCTTGTGAAAAAAAAGCTACCTGTTTGAAAAAACAATTTTGTGGTAAAAAAAGAATAAAATATTTTCACGGCTGAACATTACAAACGTTTGTGAAGCCTCCAGGGGTTCAAAGTGCTCACTAAACAGCTAGATAAATTCCATGAGGGGTCTAGTTTCCAAAATGGGGTCAATTGTGGGGGAGCTCCATTGTTTAGGCACTTCAGGGGGGTCTCCAAATGCAACATGGCGTCCGCTAATAATTTCAACCAATTTTGCTGTGAAATGGCGCTCCTTGCCTTCCGAGTCCTGCTATGTGCCCAAACATTTGATTTCCACCACATATGAGGTATCTGCGTACTCAGGAGAAAATGCACAATACATTTTATGTTGCATTTTTTAACGATACCCTTGTGATAAAAAAAACTACCTGGTTGAAGCAACAGTTTTGTGGTAAAAAAAAATGTTTTTCTTTTCACGGCTCAATGTTATAAACTTCTGTGAAGGACCCAGGGGTTCAAAGTGCACATCAAACATCTAGAAAAAATATTTGAGGGCTCTAGTTTCCAAAATGGGGTCACTTATGGGGGAGCTACATTGTTTAGGCACCTCAGGGAGTCTTCAAACCCGACATGGCGTCCGCTAATGAGTGCAACGAATTTTGCACTCAAAAATTCAAATGGCGCTCCTTGCCTTCCGAGTCCTGCCGTGTGCCCAAACATTTGATTTCCACCACATATGGGGTATCTGCGTACTCAGGAGAAAATGCGCAATACATTTTATGGTGCATTTTTTCCTGATACCCTTGTGATAAAAAAAAGCTACCTGGTTGAAGCAACAGTTTTGTGGTAAAAAAAATTTATTTTCTTTTCACGGCTCAACGTTATAAACTTCTGTGAAGGACCCAGGGGTTCAAAGTGCACACCAAACATCTAGAAAAAATATTTGAGGGCTCTAGTTTCCAAAATGGGGTCACTTATGGGGGAGCTCCATTGTTTAGGCACCTCAGGGAGTCTTCAAACCCGACATGGCGTCCGCTAATGAGTGCAGCTAATTTTGCACTCAAAAATTCAAATGGCGCTCCTTGCCTTCCGAGTCCTGCCGTGTGCCCAAACATTTGATTTCCACCACATATGGGGTATCTACGTACTCAGGAGAAAATGCACGATACATTTTATGATACATTTTTCCTGATACCCTTATGAAAATTCTAATTTTTATGGCTAAAGTAACATTTTTGTGTTAAAAAAGTAAAATTTTCATTTTTTTCTTCTACATTGCTTTGGTTGCTGTGAAGCTCCTAAAGGGTTAATAAACTTCTTGGATGTGGTTTTGAGCAGAGTGAGGGGTGCAGATTTTAGAATGGGGTGACTTTTGGGTATTTTCTTTCACCTAGGTTTCTCAAATCACTCCAAATGTGATGTGGTACCTAAAACATTTTTTTTTGTAAATTTTGTTGGAAAAATGAGAAATTGCTGATGAACTTTGAACCCTTCTAACTTCCTAACGGAATTTTTTTTATTTTTCAAAAATTGCGCTGGTGTAAAGCAGACAAGTGGGAAATGTTATTTAGTAACTATTTTGTGTGACATATCCCTCAGATTTATGGGCATAAAATTTCAAATTTTGAAAACTGCGAAATTTTCAAAATTTTCACCAAATTTCCGAAATTTTCACAAATAAATGCAAAACATATTGGCCTAAATTTACCACTGACATGAAGTACAATATGTCACAAAAAAACAATGTCAGAATCGCCAGGATCCGTTGAAGTGTTCCAGAGTTCTAACCTGTCAAAGTGACACTGGTCAAAATTGCAAAAAATGGCCGGGTCTTTAAGGTGAAAACAGGCTGGGGGCTGAAGGGGTTAAATAAACAATTTTTTAAAACTTAGCGACGAGTACACGACTCACGATTTGTGACCGATTCTGCGTCACTCGGAGGTGTCACACGAGACGACGTCGTGAACGATGCCGGATGTGCGTCACGAAAACCGTGACCCCGACGATGCATCGCACGATATCCCGTCTCGTGTAAAGCCCGCATAAGTATGGTCACCCTAGTGACTCATATAGGGGCAAAAGTATGTTCCCGTTACAAAAATTTACAGTATCTTTGTGTATATCCACGTTCCTTGCTCCATGTCTTCTGGTGATCCTTTCTTCATTAACTGAAAAAGAATTTGGCAGACAGCAATCTAAGGTGTATGATTGATTTTGTCTGATGTAGATGTAGCTAAGCTAAGACATCTGGCCTATGTATAATCTCACTTACACCACTAACTGGCAGCTTCCTGTGTACACTGTGAATTATCAGCAAGCTAATCAGTGGTGGGGGTGGGGTTACACAAATTAGCCTGACTGCTGGCACCTGAAATGTAGTCCAGCAGTGATAATCTACTGCTGATAAAATACTGATTGTATTGAACCTACAACACAAAGCCTAATAAGTGACACATCCCTTGAATCAGTCACACCTCACATGCCCAATATTATGCTACTCTCAGATTAAATAGCAAAAACCTGCTGACAAATTCCCTTTTAAATTTCAATGGTTTCTATAAATTTCAAAGTTTTTGTTGTTTTGTTCTTACTAGTGTTTAAATGTATAACTAACTAAAGCAATAATAAAGTTTGAATTCAAATGTGGTGTACAAGTAGAGAATTAGGCCTTTATATGAATACACCTCCATCTGCAGGTATCATCTCTATAAAGAAGACAAGATACTATAGGCCATTTTACACGCAGCGACATCGCTAGCGATGTCACTGTCGATCGCAACCGCCCCCATCGTTTGTGCGTCACGAGCAAATCGCTGCTCGTGGGGCACAATATCGCTAGTACCCGTCACACATATTTAGCTTTCCAGCGACGTCGCTGTGGCCGGCGAACAGCCTCTTTTCTAAGGGGGCGGTTCATGCAGCGTCACAGCGATATCACACGGCAGGCGTCCAATAGAAGCAGAGTGGTGGAGACCAGCCGCATGAAAGACACGCCCATCTCGTTGCCGGAGGACGCAGGTACGGTGTTGTTCGTCGTTCCTGGGGTGTCACACGTAGCGATGTGTGCTGCCTCAGGAACGATGAACAACCTGCGTCCAAAAGCAGCAACAACATTTGGGAAATGGACGACGTGTCAACAATCAACGATTTAGTGAGTATTTTAAATCGTTAGCGGTCGCTCGTACGTGTCACACGCAATGATGTCGCTAACAAGGCCGGATGTGCGTCACGAATTCCGTACGTTAGCGATGTCGTTGCGTGTAAAGCCCCCTTTTGACAATATGGAAAGACACCCACTGGTATATACAGACTGCAATGGAAATGAATATACTGTATATACAAATTCAGAATTTCTTTATTGGGACAGTTCACTGGGAGAAGCAGAAGGTCTACATTCTTGGCAGTAACTCAACAGTAGCATTCATGCTCCAGATCTGTATGTTGTTTGTCACAAGGTTCTTTTATGTAGTGCTTAAGATGGCGTTCATGCCATTAGTTGGTTAGCAGCAAAATGCACATTTCCTAGGAATTATTCCAAGTTCTCCAGTTTCTCTAGGCATGAAGCCATTTTATAAGTGACTTTAGCAAATATTTAAATAAACAGTGCTCATATGAAAAAAAGAGGGTTTATGTCATTCTTAAGTGGTACTTGAAAGATATAGTTATCTGGTCTGTCATAGTAGAGCAATGGGTAGCCAGATACATTTTGGAAATTCCATGTGGATAGGTTACAAAGCATAATGACTCCAGTATAACCTCACTATTGGGATGAGCCCTCTAAGTATCTTGACTCTGCGCTCACATTGGCGTATAACACATCCAAGTGCTATAAAATGTTTTGTCTGGTAGTTCTTGGCCCAATGTTGCACTATGAGACATTGCCGATCAGCACTTGTTCTCTCATGCTAGTTCAACATGATGAAAAAATTGCTCCATGCATATATTGGATGGCGCACACTCATTCAAGTCAATGGGTGCGTGTAAAACATCAGAATCATCCGAGTGCAGTCCGATATACGCTGACACAGACAATGGAGAATGTGGTAAAATTAAGTTCTCCATCTTCTCCTCACCTGTGCTCCGATTCTCGCACATGAGACAATCTGAATGACACTGAGGCTCAGTCTCCAATCAGAGTTTGAGTTGAGTGTCATTTGCATAATAGGACTGATTCTCTTGCAGCAGAGAATCAACAAATGTGTGAGCGTACCCTTAAAGGGGTTGTCCACTACTAGGACAACACCTTCAGATTAAACTTGTTTCCCCAAGGTAAAAAAAAAGCCTATACTCACCTCCGCAGCCAGTGCGGTTCCAGCACGTGACATTGTGACATCACGCAAGCCCTGTGTCCAATCAGTGCTGGCATTTGTCTCCCCATACATCCATGTAGAAACTCTGCTTGGAATCTGTAGCTGCAGGTTTCACCTGTTGACCACCAGGAGACTCCACAAGAAAAATCAAAAGGAACAATACAGCAGAAAATAAAACTTCCAGTTTCTTTAGTGTCCATATTATATCCCATGTAGGGGTGTATAAACTGATGTGTTTCAATCGCCACTGTGATCTTAGTCTATATAGATATCGATAGGCCACACTTAAACAGGTTCTCTACTACTAGGACAACCCCTCCTGATTCCACATTTCCCCCAGGTAAAATAAAAAAGCCTATACTCACCTCAATGGCTGGTGCGGTTCCAGCAGTACTGGGGCTCACGTGACGTTGTAACATCAAGCGAGCCCAAATCCATCAGTGCTAGCTTCTGTCTCCGTGCCTTCAGATACAGGAGCAATCAACAGGGAGTGAGCGACAGCTGGAGCACTTGCTTCCTGTTGATTAACTTGTTTGAAGGGGGAGAGGGAACAGAAGCCGGTGCTGATTGGACGTTGGGCTCCCGTGACGTCACAATGTGACGTGAGCTCCAGTTCTGCCTGAACTGCGCCAGCCGAAGAGGTGAGTATAGGCTTTTTTATATTACCTAAGGGAAATGTGGAATCAGAAGGGGTTGCCCTAGTAGTGAACATGGCCTTTAAAGTATATTGGCATTATTGTGGGTAATTCTTTTTATAAACTAAATGCATGCATTTCTGATTAAAAATGATATTTGCAATACGATATCAGTGATAGTAATGGCGATAGAAACATGTCATTTTGACATACCCCTACATGGGTTTTTAACATGGAGACTAAATAAATTGGAAGTTCCATTCATCTGTTTGAGAACCCTCTAATGAACAGTTCAGGATGTCACCTATGAGTCTGGTGAGATTGTTCCTTTACTTCTACTGAGGTGTACTCTTTTAGTTCAGTATGCAACTCCCAGAGGTATAATAGTACACCCATGGGTGCTCTCTGAATTTCTCAGGTTGCTTCTTTTTATATTCCTTGTTTGTTATATGTTTCTTGCATTCACTTGTATATAAGTGTGCCTAATTAGGGATTACCTTTTAAAAATTGATGAATTAAAAGTTAATTTTTAACTCACCTTTTTTGATAAGTACTATGATTTAACTAGAGGGTCTCTACCATTACTGATATATTGCTATTTATTGATAGGAAATTGCCAAAATATTTCTCCTTAAATATTGGCACTATATAAGTAAAATTATTATTTAATATTATAACCATTCTAACTTTTTTGAAGAATGTTCTTCTAACATGCCTTTTCTACAGGCCGTAAAGCGCACCAATCACCAGGATTTTCCTATATAACCTAAAGCCAGTGCTATACTGGCACTATCAGGCTGATTCTATACATGTTTTTTGTGGTCAGCTAGGATGAATAGGTTTTAAAATCCAAGCAAGTAAAGTTTGTAAAATTAGCAGCTTGTTGAGTGACAGCAGCTGTAGATCAGATAATAGCTGGGGTGGGTATTCATAGTTTTCCCCTCTTCCTGTTATTTATGTTAATTCTATTATAGAATCTATTTACTTCACTAGAAGGACCTGTGCTGAGGTCATATCCATGTGACCAGAAGGGGCGGGGCTTCAACCAACAAAGCTGATACCAGGAAGCAATATTTTACTATTGGCTGAGGCCAATGGCTGGTCACATGGGTATGACATCAGCACAGGTCCTGCTAATCAAAATGTAAATCGATTCTATAATATAATTAGTATAAATAACAGGGGGAGGGGATAACTAACTATGAATACCCATCCCAGCTATTATCTGATCCAAAGCTGCTGTCACTCAACAAACTGCTAATTTTACAAACTTTACTTGCTTGGATTTTAAAATCTATACATCTGAGCTGACAACTAAAGGTATTTATAGAATCAGCATGATAGTGCCAGTATAGCAATGGCTTTAGGTTATATAGGAAAATCCTGGTGATTGGTGCGCTTTACGGCCTGTAGAAAAGGCATGTTAGAAGAACATTTGTTTGTTGTATGTTTCTTGCATTCACTTGTATATAAGTGTGCCTAATTAGGGATTACCTTTTAAAAATTGATGAATTAAAAGTTAATTTTTAACTCACCTTTTTTGATAAGTACTATAATTTAACTAGAGGGTCTCTACCATTACCGATATATTGCTATTTATTGATAGGAAATTGGCAAAATATTTCTCCTTAAATATTGGCACTATATAAGTAAAATTATTATTTAATATTATAACCATTCTAACTTTTTTGAAGAATGTTCTTCTAACATGCCTTTTCTACAGGCCGTAAAGCGCACCAATCACCAGGATTTTCCTATATAACCTAAAGCCATTGCTATACTGGCACTATCATGCTGATTCTATAAATACCTTTAGTTGTCAGCTCAGATGTATAGATTTTAAAATCCAAGCAAGTAAAGTTTGTAAAATTAGCAGCTTGTTGAGTGACAGCAGCTTTGGATCAGATAATAGCTGGGATGGGTATTCATAGTTAGTTATCCCCTCCCCCTGTTATTTATACTAATTATATTATAGAATCGATTTACATTTTGATTAGCAGGACCTGTGCTGATGTCATACCCATGTGACCAGCCATTGGCCTCAGCCAATAGAAAAATGTTGCTTCCTGGTATCAGCTTTGTTGGTTGAAGCCCCGCCCCTTCTGGTCACATGGGTATGACCTCAGCACAGGTCCTTCTAGTCAAGTAAAAAGATTCTATAATAGAATTAACATAAATAACAGGAAGAGGGGAAAACTATGAATACCCACCCCAGCTATTATCTGATCTACAGCTGCTGTCACTCAACAAGCTGCTAATTTTACAAACTTTACTTGCTTGGATTTTAAAACCTATTCATCCTAGCTGACCACAAAAAAACATGTATAGAATCAGCCTGATAGTGCCAGTGTAGCACTGGCTTTAGGTTATATAGGAAAATCCTGGTGATTGGTGCGCTTTAAATGTGTCCTTGAGTGATGCTATCTCGGATGTTTCAAGAGGATTTGAAGGTGCTCGGTAGAGCTGCCAAATATTCTACACCTTCATGAGGTTTTCACTTTTTTGGAGGGTCTTCCTGAAGTTTTGGGAATATTGGCTCTAAACATAAGTTGTTGAGACCTCATCAACAGTCGCTGCTCCGCCTCAGATAATATTTGTCTATTCTATCAAGTTATCTCTAGATAGTTGTCAACTATCTAGAGATAACTTGATAGAATAGACAAATTTATGATGAGGTACAGGGAGCATTGCCATAAATCTCACATGCAGTAATGTTTTGTATAGGTTCCTAATAAATTGTTAATTGCAAGTGTCAGTATAATGTTTTGATTACCTTCTATTCAGTTTGCTCATAAATATTTCTGCTTAGCTACCAAGCAGATCCATTGTTTATTGTTGATTATTGGTAATGATCCCAGGGTAGATAAACTGTTCACTATACAGAGGAGCAAACATCAGAAAACTATTATATGCTGCTTACAGCTGGTCCCCCATAGTATACTGTGGGCATGCTTTTCCCTAAGGGGTTCTCATCCAGATCAAAGGCAGGAAGAACAAGTCTTAATTACCAAATCTTTGGGACAAACCTTTCAAGATGTGGATTCTGAAAATAGATACACATTTTGTAATGTAGGGTGTTAAAGGCAACTCACACATTGTAACAATACATTCTATAGAAACAATCGTTATTTTTCCAATAGCAGTTTTCAGAACATTATTGCAGGTTGAATTGGGTTCAAAAGCCGTGTGATCCACATGTTTGGAGGTTGTCGTCACGGGTGAAACAGAGTTTGGCTACAAAATGCTTCCCAGCATAGGACTACCAACATTAGATGGCAAGTCTAAAGTAGAAACAGTTGTAATGTGGAAGTTTACATTGGCTCCTTTATTAAAGGAAATTAGTGTTTTAACTACTAAATATATGACTTAATATAAGTCAAAGTTACAGGACAAAAGCCTGATCTCCATTTCTGGGACCAAAGCCTAAGCTCCATTTCTGGGACCAAAGCCTGAGCTCCATTTTTGGAGCCAAAACCTGAGCTCCATTTCTGCGACCAAAGCCTGAGCTCCATTTCTGGGACCAAAACCTGAGCTCCATTTCTGGGACCAAAGCCTGAGCTCCATTTCTGGGACCAAAGCCTGAGCTCCATTTTTGGAGCCAAAACCTGAGCTCCATTTCTGCGACCAAAGCCTGAGCTCCATTTCTGGGACCAAAACCTGAGCTCCATTTCTGGGACCAAAGCCTGAGCTCCATTTCTGGGACCAAAGCCCGAGCTCCATTTCTGGGACCAAAGCCTGAGCTCCATTTTTGGAGCCAAAACCTGAGCTCCATTTCTGGGACCAAAGCCTGAGCTCCATTTCTGGGACCAAAACCTGAGCTCCATTTCTGCAATTAAATCCTGAGCTCTATTTCTGACTACCACATGTTCTCTTTTCATATCTGTCTGGTTCAATGTTGTCATAAACACATTCTAAACCCCAAAATAAAATACACCAGTCCCTCAAATTGCAATAATAAAGATGTCCATTTTATTTTTATTGTAACAAACGTGTAAGGGACATGACTTTTTTTCACTTACTAACATATAAGTACTAGAGGTTCTCCTTCTCCAGTTGGTAGTGCAGCCTTTGTCACAGATGGAACAGCGGTTGATGGAAGAGCATGTGACCAGACTGGTCAATTAGCCTCCTCCATTAGAAAACCAGCGGTACCATGTAAGGCTTTTGCCAATTGGATGAGGTTGATAGTCAGATCTGGTCAATGCTCCTCTATCAACTGCCATCATGAGAAAAGGAACTCTGAGCAGACCGGGAAGAAAGATGCAGTAAAAAGTGCTGGACAAAATGTGTAATATAAAACAAAATTAGAAGTGTCAAAAAATTTTTTTTATAACTTGTGTGCGGCTGTGCCAAGGGAGGGGGGGGCAGTGCCAGCGCGGGGGAGACAGTGCTAGCATGGAGGGGAGAACATACATGCCAGCATAGGGGGGAGAACATACATGCCAGCATGGAGGGGAGAATATACATGCCAGCATGGGGGGTAGAACACACATGCCAGCATGGGGGGGATAACACGCATGCAGGCATGGGGGGGAGAACATACATGCCATCATGGGGGGGTGAACATACATGCCAGCATGAGGGGGGAGAACACACACATGCCACCATGGGGGGGGGACACACATGCCAGCATAGGGGGGAGAATACATTTTCCAGCATGGGGGAGAACATACATGCCAGAATGGGGGGGGGACATACATGCCAGCATAGGGATAACATGCATGCCAGCATGGGGAATACATACATGCCAGCATGGGGAAAACATACATTCAGGATGGAGGAAACATGCATGCCAGGATGGGGGAAACATGCATGCCAGGATGGGGGAAACATGCATGCCAGGATGGGGAAAACATGCTACCATAGGGTACATTTACCAGGAAGGGGAACATTTACCAGGATGGGGAACATGTTAAGATGGGGAATATTTACCAGGATGGGGGAACATTTACCAGGAAGGGGAACATGCCAGGAAACCGGACATTTACCAGGATGGGGGTACATGCTAGGAAGGAGTACATTTACCTGGATGGGGGTACATTAACCAGGATTAGGAACATTTACCAGGAAGGAGGACATTTACCAGGAATGGGGTACATGCCGGGATGGGGGAACATTTACAAGGATGGGCAATATGTCAGGATGGGGTACATTTACCAGCATGGGGGAACAGGCCAGAATGGGGTACATTTACCAGGATGGAGAATATTTACCAGGATGAGGTATATTTACCAGGATGGGGCCATGATGGGGACAAATATACAAGAATGTGGGAAATATATATCAGGATGGGGGACATGTTTACCAGGAAGTGGCCAGGAAGGGGGACATAACTACACAATGAAAGGGGAGTGGAGCAACTCGCACGTCTTTATGGGATTTCAAGATGTTCAGACTTTGAAATGTAGATGTGGATTACAGGGTGACATCTGTTGCATTCCAGGCTAAAATCTGTCTAATATGCTGCAATTTTTTCCAGAAAGATCAATGCAACTGCTGAGTCTGGAAAGGGCAGGGGCTCAGTTTCAATGTGTGGTAAGCATGCATGAGCGTGATGCCCCCTGCTGAAGAGAAAACTGCAAAGGTAAGGTTAAAATCAATTATTTACATAATAGGATTGGTTGGCACTTCGGAAAAAAAATTGGGTTTAGGGCTACAGTTTGGGCACTCGGCCTGTGAAAGGTTCGCCATGACTGCCCTAGACCATCAGAGATGCTCTAATCAGCAGCTTTCACTGCCCTTGACCACCGGGGACATTGTCATTAATGCAGTCACTCAGTGCTCGATTGCCCCAATATAAAAAAGTTCACATTAGTAGGTTAGCTGCTATGTGCATGTTAAAAAAGCATTTCCCTCAGGACCCTTCTTTAGGAGCCAAAACAAAAAAAAGCCACTGCAAAAAGAATAGCTGAAGCTAGAACGTCTGAGTATCCAAGTGGCCTTACACATTGTGCACAGGGGATGTGATTTGTCGGTGTTTGCCCTTGGTAGGAGACTTTGGCAGGTTTCTCATTTTAAATAAATGGCTATTTTTGGGGTGTGGACAAATGAGAGTTTATAGATATACTGTATTTTACACAAAGCACAAAAGTTCAGATAAGTCTACAAAAGTCAATGATTTACCCACATTAACAATAAAAGAAGATTCATTTTCCAATAAAGCCCTTTACTATAAAATATGAACAATATATGAAAGATAAAGGGCACAGTATGGTACATGACTGCAAAGCAAGGATCATGGGCCTGTGATATGTGGCACGTGGTTGGTTACCAGCGTGGTGCAGTAGCACCAGGTCCAGCAAATCCTCGCAGAAGAGCGGGTCTGGAAGGACAATATACTGGCCTTGGGGTTGAAGAGATAAATTAGTGCTAAATAGTAGATAGGATGATACCGCCATATAGAGGAGGTGATTGAAGCTCGATGTGATAGCGTGCAGGGAGTACTTGACGCAAGAATATCCACTGCGGTCAAAGGGAACCTGTCACCAGGTTTTTCCCCTATGAGCTGTGGCAGCACCAGTAAGCCCTTATATACAGCATTCTATACTGTACATAAAAGCTCAGCCCGTTCCGTAGAATGCATAAAAGACCTTTATTATACTCATGTGCCGCCCCTGTGCCAGCAGCCGGCGCTGCTCGGTCCAGGCCTTCAGGGGTGGTGGCTTGAGGGTCTCCGGACCCGGGGGTCTCAAGGACACGCCGAATAAATGGGGGGACGTATATGTACGGGCTGGGCAGTATTAAATTTGTGACGCCACCCGCGGTATGTGGTGAGATGGAATACTACCGCTGCTGTTACGGGGCGCCCGGGGAGATGTGGTGCAGCAAGTTGTTAACCCCTCCGTGGGCAGGGATGATGGCCCCGGGACCCGGTTGGCGTGTGCAGGGGATGGCGACCGCAGGAGGTGCTGGTGTACTCACTGCTAATAAAACACACTAGTCTCTGGTAAACCAAGGTGATGGTGGCCGGTGCCGCGGCCGGTTGCGTTCTGGTCCCCCACCTGGCTGGTGGTCTCTATCCTTTTCCTGCACTGCTGTGTGCAGGGTGGACTTTCCTAGTGTGAAACTCAGGAGTCCGCTCCCGGCTGGATGTGGCCTAAAGAGCCGTGCCCGCAAACGCTGGCCCATGGGATCTTATCCCTAATCGGTGGGCTGTTGTCTTCTATGAGGGACTTTGGGTGGGACAGGACCTCTAGTCCTGGCCTCAATCGGTTAATTAACCAGCTCCACTTGGTTCTGGTCCTGGCTTCAGGGTCCGAATACCTCCCTTTGTGCTCAGGATTCCAGGTTGGTTCCCCGTGTCGGTACCGGCGGGCTACAACCCTGTCCTGGTCCACCTCAGTTCAACCGAGCCGTTTTCCCGTCTTCTGCTGACGGAGACCACCGTCTGCCTCCTAGCCAGTGGCACCAGGGCTCCTACCCTGGTACCGTTCAACTTGAACTTCACTGCTGGAGCTACACTTAGCTCCAGCCCACACTCCTCTCCAAACTGAACCTCAGAGCTTACTCACTGTTTTCCCAACTTGAGCTGTCTAGATCCCTGGGTGGGCGTGACCCAACCACCTGGTCACGCCCACTGGTGTGTCTATCTTTCCCTAAGGGGGGGTTGACTAGGTTTTCTGGTTGGCTGTGTGTTTCCTAATGAGGGAACGGTGTTGTTCAGGGGCCAAACTGTGACTACCTGGTTTTGTCAGGGCGTCACACTCACTTAGAAGGTGGTCTGGTCGCTGCTCTCGGTCCGGTGCCTCCTCCATCTTGTGCAATCGCCGTCCAAGTTCCCAGCCCCGTGTGCATGATGCACTCTGTGTCATCCACACAGAGGCCGCCATTGCACTCCTGCGCATGCGCACTTTGATCTGCCCTGCTGAGGGAAGAGCAAAGTACTGTAATGCGCAGAGCCGAGGAAAGGTCAAAGACCGCCCGCACATGTGCACTTCAGTACTTTACTCTGCCCTCAGCCTGGCAGAGAGATGTGTGTGCACAGGAGCACAATGGAGACCTCTCTATGCATGACACAGGATGCGTCAGGCACAAGGGGCTGTGAAGGAGGACGGCAACTGCATATGATGGAGGAGGAGCCAGGCAGAGTACCACGAGACCCATCGGACCGGACCAGACTGACCCTATGTGAGCATTATTAAAGTGTTTTTTACATTCTACAGAGCGGCCTGGGCTTTTATATACAGTGTTCTGGAGTACTGTATATACGGTAAGGGCTCACCGGTGATGGCATAGCTCATAAGGGAAAAACCTGATGATAGGTTCCCTTTAAGGTGGAAATCCCTGGATGCAAATACACATCATTCATGTTATTCTAGTGGGGAAGCTTTAGCTGTCCTTAGGCCAATAATGAGGGCATTTGGTGCCACTACTGTTAAGGTGGCGCAAGCTAGATGTCACCCCTCAGAGGGAGGGGATGGCTTTGGATGCGGCTCGCGACCCTCTCTCAGACCTGAATGTGCTGTTGAGGTAAGGATGGCTGGTGACCACTGCTGTAGACTGCTCCACAAGTGACATTGTATTCTAACATATTGACTCTTCAATAAGCACTGTATCAAAAAATAGAAAAACGGTTAATTATTGCTTTGGGAAAGAGACTATTTATTCTTTTTATCTGAATTTTTTATCCAACATGTACATGTTTCCTGTCTAGTACTCAGTGCTTTTGCTTTATTTGAAGATCCTGGGACTCAATGAACATGTACCATCCGCCGTTTATATTACAGATGTCTTCTGATGCGGCAGAGGGGCCCTTACACCCCCCACAGCACATCACAGCCCTGTCCGACACCTTCAACAATAGCTTATATACCCAAGGACAGAGGCCACAGATGAGGCACTGAAGACCCCAGGGAATTCTAGAGATATTGTATTCTTTAACTGTTTTGTTACCATCACAACCTGCAATTTATATCATTCCCTTTAGAATTCTTTGGTTCAATATTTCTCTATAAATCCTGGCAAGCCTTGGTAGAGAACTACTTCATTACAGGGATCTTGGCTTCTGACTTTATATAGATGCCATATTAATGGTATGAAACGCCATCTGTTTGCCAAAGTCTGCAGATTATTTTCTCAGCCATCTGCATACCGGCTAGCTAGCCCTTTAATGTCATTTTAACCCTTTGACCTTTCAGTAGATGCCCCACATGCAATGGCTGCATTTGTTGGAGACGCTTGGCTCTTGTAATGAGAGCGCTGCGGTACATTGCATTAAAATAATCAGATTTAATTGAAAACAGCAGCTCATCTTCAGACATTGTACTAGAAATGAACATTCAACAGCGCAGAACGACGAAGCTGAGTGTGACCATATGTTAACCCTTTTACAACCATGATGCTTTTCGTTTGTCATTGACAACAGGGCTATACAGTGAATTCACAGATACTTTCATATCTAGACCTTTCTATGGACATAAATGCATACATTCCTTTTTTTTCTTTATCTGATATATAAAGAATGAAAAAATAATTCCATATGCACAACCAAATTTATAAATATGATGCTAAGAAATACATAAATATAGGTACAATAGTTATGACAGTGTACAGTACCGGTTATTAGTTTGGGGTTTCCTAAATGAGCCCCTCCAACCTCAGTTTCTGGTGTTCTACATGAAAGCATGATTGGCAATAATTCTTTTCTTCCACCACCATCTATACATAGCTTTCTTGCATAATAAGTAGAGATGGGCGATTAGACAAATATTTGGATTCGGATTGTTCTAGTACAATAATTTCTATTATTCGTGTATTCATACCGAATACAGAACCTAATGCAAGTCAATGGGAAACTGAAATAATTTTCAGGAGGACCTTGGAAGTAGGTCTGGGAGTGCTGTAAAAATGCTGCAATGGATGGAAAAGTGCTGAAACTGAATGAGAACAGCATGGGGGAGATGCCTGGATGCATTTCTGACACACAGCTGTTTTTTGGTAGTAATGCTGTGAGAGTATTATGGGGGTTAAAGCAGGAGAATTATACTTACTGATTTCCCCTCAGCTGTCACACTGCTTCAGGGTAAAACTTTTAAACAATTTTTAATGTTCATGAATATGCCAAGCTTCCCCCGCCCACCCTCTGTGACAGTGTCTGTGATTAGTTGGAGTCCTGCTTCACCCGCTCACCTTTTGTGCCTGCGTCTGCGATCGGTTGCCCTCACAGTAGCTGTCTGGGTCCCAGAATGCAATGTAAAAATAAATAAATAGTTGGAAAAAGTGGTGCAGTGTCCCTCATATTTTGATACCCAGCGCAGAGAAAGCAGACAGCTATAGGCTGCAGCCCTCAGCTGTGTGTGTTATATTGACTGTGTATCAAAATACAAGAGACCCTGTGATGTTTTTTAATTATTTAAATACATAATTTTAAAAAATGTTGTGCAGTTCGCCCCACCATTTTGATACCCAGTCAAGATAAAGCAGACAGCTGGGGCTGGTATTCTCAGGCTGGGGAGGCCCATGGTTATTGGACCCTTGCCAACCTAAAAGTAGCAACCTGCAGCTGCTGCAGAATTGGTGAATCCATTAGATCTCCTAATTTGGTAATCTGCCAGTGAGTTCAATGAGTTCACCTAAGTTGAGGTCACTGAGTTCATTGAGTTTACCTGAGGTGGGTTCAGCTGAGGTCACAGCTTGGGTATCGTGACATTTTTTTTTCCCTGTGCCGCCCATTCACAGTAATGCCAGCAGCAAAGATGTCTATGGAATTAATTTGAATGGCAGTCAATCCCCACATGTTTAGTGGCTGAAAATCAGGCGCCAAACAAGTGGGGAGGAGACTCACGAGGCAAGGACCAAAATACTCGTTGAGTGATGGATATCGTCAATACCGTAATATTCGTGCAAGCAATGAAGAGTGTTGCGTATATTTGCTCATCACTAATAATAAGTACAATCCAGATATTTTAAGCAGATGTGAAAAAAAATGCTGTAAAATAAGAATGCTTTAAAAAAAAAGAGAAATATTAGTTTTTTTATTATTATTATTATTATTAATTAGCAAAATGAAGAAAAGAGAAATGTAAATAAAATCAATATTTGGTGTGATCACCTTTTGCTTTCAAAGAATATCTATTCTTCTAAATACACTTGTTCCCAGACTTGCTGAAACCATCACCATGCATCAGTGTTACCTGCAGACACTCATTGTTTGACTCCAGCTTTTCGGTGAACAAACTGTTTTCTATAACAGCCAAATATTTCACATTTTGACTCATCAATTCATAACACATGCTGCCAGGTTTCTGCACACCAATTCCTGTGTATTAGTGTAATGCCTGCTTTACACAAGACGATCTATCATGCGATAGATCGTCGGGGTCACAGTTTGTGTGACGCACATCCGGCATCGCTTGCGACGTCGGGCTGTGTGACACCTCATAGCGACGCAGTATCGCTCACAAATCGTGAATCGTGTACTCGTCGCTAGGTTTCATAATATTGTTTATGAAACATGGCACCGGTTGTTCATCGTTTCCGTGGCATCACATGTTGCTCCGTGTGACACCACGGGAACGATGAACATCGCTTACCTGCATCCCGCGGCTCCCGCTGGCTATGTGGAAGGAAGGAGGTGGGCGGGATGTTTACATCCCGCTCATCTCCGCCCCTCCGCCTCTATTGGCCGGCGGCCGTGTGACGTCGCTGTGACGCCGAACATCCCTCCCACTCCAGGAAATGGATGTTCGCCGCCCACAGCGAGGTCGTCTGGGAGGTAAGTGCGTGTGACGGGGGTTTCCGACTTTGTGCGCCATGGGCAATCAATTGCCCATGACGCACAAACGACGGGGGCGAGTTCGATCGATCGTGAAATCGCACGATCGATCGTACCGTGTAAAGCAGGCTTATCACTTGTTTCCAATGCAAATGTATGGTCTTTACCTCCAAAACTTCCCTGTAGACCATTTCTAGCACGACTTCTAATAAAAGTATATGGGTCCCACTGGATATTGCCATTTCTGGGCTGATGGCACTGCTGGACATGTCCTGACTTTGTCTGTGTCTTTCATCTGCTGCACTAAGTTTTCTTGGCCGACCACTTTGTCTACAGTCTCAATGTTGCCCATTTCTTGGTATTTTTAATGCTGAGAGAAATACAGGCACATTTTTTTCCATAATGCAATACCATCAGAGAAGTGTCTCATTGGCTTCAAATTTATTACAGTCATATGAAAAAGTTTGGGCACCCCTATTAATGTTAACTTTTTTTCTTTATAACAATTTGGGTTTTTGCAACAGCTATTTCAGTTTCATATATCTAATAACTGATGGACTGAGTAATATTTCTGGATTGAAATGAGGTTTATTGTACTAACAGAAAATGCGCAATCCGCATTTAAACAAAATTTGACCGGTGCAAAAGTATGGGCACCCTTATCAATTTCTTGATTTGAACACTCCTAACTACTTTTTACTGACTTACTAAAGCACTAAATTGGTTTTGTAACCTCATTGAGCTTTGAACTTCATAGGCAGGTGTATCCAATCATGAGAAAAGGTATTTAAGGTGGCCACTTGCAAGTTGTTCTCCTCTTTGAATCTCCTATGAAGAGCGGCATCATGGGCTCCTCAAAACAACTCAAAAATGATCTGAAAACAAAGATTATTCAAAATAGTTGTTCAGGGGAAGGATACAAAAAGTTGTCTCAGAGATTTAAACTGTCACTTTCCACTGTGAGGAACATAGTAAGGAAATAGAAGAACACAGGTACAGTTCTTGTTAAGCCCAGAAGTGGCAGGCTAAGAAAAATATCAGAAAGGCAGAGAAGAAGAATGGTGAGAACAGTCAAGGACAATCCACAGACCACCTCCAAAGACCTGCAGCTTCATCTTGCTGCAGATGGTGTCAATGTGCATCGGTCAACAATACAGCTCACGTTGCACAAGGAGAAGCTGTATGGGAGAGTGATGCGAACAAAGCTGTTTCTGCAAGCATGCCACAAACAGAGTCGCCTGAGGTATGCAAAAGTACATTTGGACAAGCCAGTTACATTTTGGAAGAAGGTCCTGTGGACTGATGAAACAAAGATTGAGTTGTTTGGTCATACAAAAAGGCGTTATGCATGGAGGCCAAAAAACACAGCATTCCAAGAAAAGCACTTGCTACCCACAGTAAAATTTAGTGGAGGTTCCATGCTTTGGGGCTGTGTGGCCAATGCGGGCACCGGGAATCTTGTTAAAGTTGAGGGTCGCATGGATTCAACTCAGTATCAGCAGATTCTTGACAATAATGTGCAAGAATCAATGACGAAGTTGAAGTTACGCAGGGGATGGATATTTCAGCAAGACAATGATATAAAACACAGCTCCAAATCTTCTCAGGCATTCATGCAGAGGAAAAATTACAATGTTCTGGAATGGCTATCCCAGTCCCCAGACCTGAATATCATTGAAAATCTGTGGGATGATTTGAAGCGTGCTGTCCATGCTCGGCGACCATCAAACTTAACTGAACTGGAATTGTTTTGTAAACAGGAATGGTCAAATATACCTTCATCCAGGAACTCATTAAAAGCTACAGGAAGCGACTAGAGGCTGTTATTTTTGCAAAAGGAGGATTCACAAAATGTTAATGTCACTTTTATGTTGAGGTGCCCATACTTTTGCATCGTTCAAATTTTGTTTAAATGCGGATTGCACATTTTCTGTTAGTACAATAAACCTCATTTCAATCCAGAAATATTACTCAGTCCATCAGTTATTAGATATATGAAACTGAAATAGCTGTTGCAAAACCCCAAATTGTTATAAGGAAAAAAGGTTAACATTAATAGGGGTGCCCAAACTTTTTCATATGACTGTATTCATTGGGATAACGATCCCAGACATACAGGCAGTGTCATTATGAATTCTTTTTAGTGTAAAGTAAAACAGGAGGTCCTGTGAGCCCAGTATCCAACTATATCAGACTAGCACTGGGCTAACAGCGCCACTCTGCTAAGGTTTTCACTAGAGAAAGCTGCCAAGCAAATAGGGTGTATGTGCTTACTGCATGTATAGAGAGTTCTCAGGAGCTGAGCCAGCTCCATACAGAGCGAATGATGGCTGTGTTATACAGCCAGCATCTGACAATAGCCAACTGAAGTTGCAGAAATTAAATCAAGGTGTCCCATTTAATACTCATTGACCCCCCGCCACCCACACTACTCTCTCCTGCAATATGATTGTGCATTGTCATGTCCATCAGTGGGCCTACTAAGGAGTTACAAAAAGGAAGAAAAGTCGGGCACTGCAGCGTGTAGCTGTAAAGTGGAGCTGTACTCACAGACTTAGACGATCAGCTGTAACAGGACTTCAATGCCGCTCCAGGTGGTGCTCAGCTCATAGCAGGACGAAAGTTTAAACAAATCCAGGAAAAGAAGAAATAGCGGCAGCTCACGGTTGGGTAAATGCAGCGTTTATTCTGTGCCAACAGGTTACACCAGGTGGGGGAGAGGGGAGTGCGAAGATGGCAGGCAGACACAGAACACTGGAATCAGCTGATCTGATTACTTGTTCTGCTGGTTGTGTGGTCAGGAGTAGGGGATGAGTGAGCAGTAAAAAGCTCGGGTGCTCGATGGGCAAAGCCCATGTCGATTTTTTTTTTAAATTCATTAATAAATAAAAAAAAAACAAAAACCCCAAACACATAACCCTAGGGTTAGGGGTAAAAAAAACAAATGTGTGGGCTCCTGCTGCATTTTCTATTGCTAAGGGTAACCCAAGCAGCTACTGGCTGCTAACCCACACTGCTTAGTGTTACATTCAGTGGCAATGGAAAATCCAGGGAAGCCCTTTTTATTTATTTTTTTCCCCAAAAACTAAAAAATATGATGTGTGCTTTGCCATATTTTTGTATGCTAATCAGGTACAGCAGGGAGGTATGGGCTGCCCCCAACCACCAGCTGCCTATTTGTACCCGGCTGGGAACCAAAAATATAGGGAAGCCCTTTTTTTAATTATTTTATCAATTTCATGAAATAATTAAAAAAAAATTATGTGGGCTTTGCCAAATTTTTGTGTCCAGCTGGGTACAACTAGGCAGCTGGGGATTGGAATCCGCACCTCAGGGTGGCCCAAGCTTTCTGGAGCCCCCTGGTGCGAATTGCAGTCTGCAGCCGCCCAAAAAATGGCGCTTTCATAGAAGAGCCATCTTCTAGTGCTGTATTCAACTCTTCGAGCGGCCCTGGTGCTGGGTAGCACGCTGGGTAATAAGGGGTTAATACCAGATTTGTTTTACAAGCTGGTATAAAGCCCAACATTCTTAATGTCAGGCCAAGTTTGACCCGGCCATTAAGAATCTCCAATAAAGGGTTAAAAAAAAGACATCACACAGAGAAAAAATACTTTATTAGAAATAAATACACAGACACATTTAGGGACTCCATCTTTATTACTCCCTCTCACCCCTCCACGATCCTGGTCTTCTATCTTCTGTCACCAATCTAGCTCTGCTGTATCAGAAAGCACGGGGGAGGAATAACTACTTTCTGGGCATACTCAGTACAGGCAACAGGATCCTGCCTATCAGAAGTGGTTACTTCCGGTAGAGCAGGATCCGGCGCTCATTGAACTGCATTGCAGGTACCGCCGCAATATGAAGGATCCGGTGAGATGCAGTACTTTGTCCGAGTTCAAAATGCTACAAGTAGCGTTTTTGAAAAAAGATAAAATACCGCAAAATTCCGGATCCAGTGTATGACGCACGCAACTGCAAGTGACTGCATCTTGCCACAATTCCATTGCAAATACATTGAAATGACAACACATTTGTAAAGGATCCAGTTTTGCGGCAAAAAATCCATTCTTGCCACAGTTAAAAAATGCTGATGTGAAACCAGCCTTAGTGAGCACTTGTCCTTTGTTGAAATAATCCATCAACCTCCTAGGTGTGGCATATCAAGATGCTGATTACACAGCATGATTATTACACAGGTGTGCCTTAGGCTGACCACATTATAAAGCCATTCTAAAATGTACAGTTTTATCACACAGCACAATGCCACAGATGTTGCAAGTTGCGAGGGAGTGTGCAATTGGCATACTGACTGCAGGAATGTGCACCAGAGCTGCTGACAGTGAATTGAATGTTCATTTCTCTACCATAGGCTGTCTCAATTTCAGAGAATTTGGCAGTACATCCAACTAGCCTAACCTCAGATCACGTGTAACCACCAGGACCTCCATATCGAGCATCTTCACCTCCAAGATCATCTGAACCAGCCACCTGGAGAGTTGCTGCAACAATCAATTAGCATAACCAAATAATTTCCTCACAAATTGTAAGAAACCATCTCAGGGAACCTCATCTGCTGCTCATCATCCTCATCGGGGTCTCCACTTGACTTCAGTTTATCATTGCATCTGACTTGAGTCGGAAAATGCTCACATTCTATGGCGTCTGGCACATTGGAGAGGTGTTCACCTCATGGATGAATCCCAGTTTTCACTGTAAAGGGCAGATGGCACACTGTGTATGACATCATGAGGGTGAGCGGTTTGTGGATGTCAACATTGGAAAGTAAGGGGCCCGTGGTGATGGTGTTATGGTATGGACAGGCGTATGTTATGGACAACAAACAGTCTCATTTTATTGATGCCAGTAAAAATGCACAGAAATACCATGACGAGATCCTGAGGCCCATTGTTGTGCCATTCATCCACTACCACCACCTCATGCTGCAGCATTATAATGCACGGCTCTGTGTTTCAAGGATCTGTTTACAATTCCTGGAAGCTGAAAACATCCCAGTCCTTGCATGACCAGCATACTCGCCAGACATGTCGCACACTGAGCATGTTTGGGATGCCCTGGTTCGGCTTATATGTCAGCATGTTTAAGTTCCTGGCAATATCCAGCCCCTTTGCACAGCCATTGAAGAGGAAAGGACCAACACTTCACAGGCCGCAATCAACAACCTGATCAACTCTGTGAAGATGTGTTGCACTGTGGGAGGCGAATGATGGGCACACCAGATACTGTAAAACTGCACATTTTAACGTGGTGTTTTATTGTGGCCAGCCTGAGACACAGCTGTGCAATAATCATGCCATCTAATCAGCATCTTGATATGACACACCTGTGAGGAAGATGGATTATCTTGGCAAAGCAGAAGCGATCACTAACACACACTTATGCGGGCTTAACACGAGACAATCTATCGTGCGATCGTACCCGCCCCAGTCGTTCGTGCGTCACGGGCAATTAGTTGCCCGTGGCGCACAAAGTCGTTAAACTCCCGTCACACACACTTACCTGCTGAGCGACGTCGCTGTGGGCGGCGAATATCCACTTCCTGAAGGGGGTGGGACGTTCGGCGTCACAGCGACGTCACACAGCGGCCGGCCAATAGAAGCGGAGGGGCGGAGATGAGTGGGACGTAAACATCCCGCCCACCTCCTTCCTTCAGCATTGCCGGCGGGACGCAGGTAAGCTGTGTTCATCGTTCCCGGGGTGTCACACGGAGCGATATGTGCTACCCCGGGTACGATGAACAACCGGTGCAAAGAAGAATAAACAACTTTTTAAAAATGAACGACGTGTCAACGATACACGAATTGTAACCGATTCAGAGTCGCTCGGAGGTGTCACGCGCAACGACGTCGCAAACGATGCCAGATGTGCGTCACGAAAACCGTGACCCCGACGACATATCGCACGATAGATCGTCTCGTGTGACGCCCACATTAGACAAATTTGTCAACAATATTTCGGAGAAAAAGGCCATTTGTGTACATAGAAAACATCTTAGATCTTAGACTTCAGCCCATGAAAAATGGAAGCAAAAATTAAAATGTTGCGTTTCTATTTTTGTTCACTGTATTTATCCTGTAGGGTGAACGCAAAAATAAATAACATTGAAATGTTAGAATTGCTGTTTTCTTCTGTTCCCAGATGGAGATCAGAAAATTGTATGGCCTCTAAAATGGTGATGATAAAAAATACATCTCGCACCGTAGAGTAGAAGCCCTCATAGCAATTGAAAAATAAAAAAGTTATTACAGCTTGTGAAAGGCGAGAAGGAAAAATCCAACGCAAAGAAGGATCAACTAATACTCTGTCGTATAAGGATCTTCATAACCAAGGAGCCAGCCCTCGGAACAAGGTATTAAAACCAATATACAGCATGCAAGTTTTTGTTATATAATTTGGACTGCCATAGTGAATGAGTAGGCAAGATGTTGTTGTAGTTTTAAAGCTAATAATTTATTGTCTTCTATAACACGTTTCGGGGTGGACCAGGCCCTTCTTCAGATATTGAGTCACAGTCAGTGTATGGTTACCATCAAATGGTTACTGTCACAAAATATAACAACCAGTCGAGAAAGATTAATGACTCACAGAACATGGCAGCGCAGACAGAGGGAGACGGGAAGTGTTCAGAGGACTGGAATATGAGTGTGGTTACTTTATTGGTTTAAGTTCCATGTATATTAAAATACAAGATTCTCACATTACATGGTCATTTCCAGAATAATACCGTCATTGATGTGGATTGAGCCCTTAAAAACATAGAACATGTATTACTATATTTAACAGGCTTGGAAACTGGTGACTTAGACCTGCTGGAATGTATAAAGACCAATGCAGAAAACATATGATTAGTGTAAGGAACACAAAGTCCCTTGAAGCTGTTTATGGTTTATACAGTACTTTTCGTGTGGCGATAAATACATGGGGTGGTCAAACTAAAAATCACAATTAGTTGTTGATTAGAGATTCCTTTAGATTTTACAAACTATTGTTATTGCATTCCAGCACATGGATAAAACATAGGGAGCTAACCCTTCAACTGCTTCTAGGTCACTAACTAAGCTGTTTATCTGTTGACAATCTTGTTGACTGTGACATGTATCTATATGTGTGTATCTATATGTCTTAAACATCTGCACAAGATTTTATGATTTTATATATATATATATATATATATATATATATATATATACACACGAGTATTTGTCGGGGTTTTTTTTCCCTTTTTTTTCCTTTTGATATTATGTACTGGTTAGTGTGTTTATCTGTGTGCACTTTGTTATATATTAAGAGATGGTTATGTTAATTGAAACATTATAAGATTTCATACAAATGCTGGTCTGTATTATGTCATACACAGTTTAATGGCAGATATTGTAACCAGTTGATCTGCATATATTGTTTTTATTTCATAGATTGCACCTGTTAGCAATTATATTTTATTCCCACTGGGGGCGCTATATATATGGCAGAGGGCAGATTAGGTTTTGGACCATGATGAAGGCGGAAAACACCACCGAAATGCGTAGTCTTATCTGCGTTTAGTTCCTGCAATAATCCTTTGTACCTGAGTCTATTAGAACTTTGTATTTTAAGAATCTAATATATAAAGCTGAGTGTATGTATGTGTGTATGTGTGTATTTCCAGGGCTGTATTTTGCCTTCGTGCTGCCCTAGGCACTTTAAGTGGTCGCGCCCCTTATTGACAACGTAAAACTGAGTTTTCGCACACGACATCTGTTTAAGGCAGATCTACTCTGTAAAACACTTGAAAAAGTATCAATGAGAAACGAAGGGCACTAACCCCCCCCCCAATGGGAATCACCACTGGCACATCAAAACATAGCATGAGTATAAAATATTCCCACCATCCCCACTTATATACTGTGACTGTCACACTGCCCTCCCTTATAAATTATACCCACCACACCTTCCTCAATTATGAAATATGATCTGCACATTGTCCTCACATCATGCTGCCCCCCTCCTCACAGTGTCCCATGCATGCTGCCCCCTCCTCACAGTGTCCCATGCATGCTGCCCCCTCCTCACAGTGTCCCATGCATGCTGCCCCCTCCTCACAGTGTCCCATGCATGCTGCCCCCTCCTCACAGTGTCCCATGCATGCTGCCCCCTCCTCACAGTGTCCCATGCATGCTGCCCCCTCCTCACAGTGTCCCATGCATGCTGCCCCCTCCTCACAGTGTCCCATGCATGCTGCCCCCTCCTCACAGTGTCCCATGCATGCTGCCCCCTCCTCACAGTGTCCCATGCATGCTGCCCCCTCCTCACAGTGTCCCATGCATGCTGCCCCCTCCTCAGTGTCCCATGCATGCTGCCCCCCTCCTCACAGTGTCCCATGCATGCTGCCCCCTCCTCACAATGTCCCATGCATGCTGCCCCCTCCTGACAATGTCCCATGCATGCTGCCCCCTCCTGACAGTGTCCCATGCATGCTGCCCCCTCCTCACAATGTTCCATGCATGCTGCCCCCTCCTCACAATGTCCCATGCATGCTGCTCCCTCCTCACAATGTCCCATGCATGCTGCCCCCTCCTCACAATGTTCCATGCATGCTGCCCCCTCCTCACAATGTCCCATGCATGCTGCCCCCTCCTGACAGTGTCCCATGCATGCTGTCCCCTCCTCACAATGTCCCATGCATGCTGCCCCCTCCTCAGTGTCCCGTGCATGCTGCCCCTCTCCATGAGCTCCTAATGCTGCCTTCCTCTTTTCCATAATGACACCTCCATGCTGCCCCATTCATCCTAAGACCACCACACTAACGCTTATGCTGAGACCCCCCCACACACACACTACCCCACTCTTGATATTGACTCCCCTACATTGTTCCACTCCATACTGAGCCCAGACATGCTGCCCCTTCTCCATAATGAGCTCCCAATGCTGCCCCCCTCTCATTCTGAGTCCTTACACTCCCCCCATCGATATTGTCATTGCTCTATCCCTCAACCCTTGTCCTCTGTCTCTAGCATTGGCCCCTCTCTCCCATTCCCCCAGCAGCAGCTGCTCTCTCCCGCCTTCACCAGCAGCCTCTCCCCCAGCATCAGCCTCTCTCTCCCCAGCATCAGCCTCTCTCCCCCCAGCCTCCCCCAGCTTCAGCCTCTCTCCCCCAGCTTCCCCCAGCATCAGCCTCTCTCCTCCCAGTCTCCCCCAGCATGAGCCTCCTCCAGCATCAGCCTCTCTCCTCCCAGTCTCCCCCAGCATGAGCCTCCTCCAGCATCAGCCTCTCTCCTCCCAGCCTCCCCCAGCATCAGCCTCCTCCAGCATCAGCCTCTCTCCACCCAGCCTCCCCCAGCATCAGCCTCCTCCAGCATCAGCCTCTCTCCTCCCAGCCTCCCCCAGCATCAGCCTCCTCCAGCGTCAGCCTCTCTCTTCCCAGCCTCCCCCAGCATCAGCCTCCTCCAGCATCAGCCTCTCTCCTCCCAGCCTCCCCCAGCATCAGCCTCCTCCAGCATCAGCCTCTCTCCTCCCAGCCTCCCCCAGCATCAGCCTCCTCCAGCATCAGCCTCTCTCTTCCCAGCCTCCCCCAGCATCAGCCTCCCCCAGCATCAGCCTCCCTCCTCCCAGCATCAGCCTCCCTCCTCCCAGCCTCCCCCAGCATCAGCCTCCCTCCTCCAAGCCTCACCTTCCCCCTCCCAGCCTCAGCCTCCCTCCTCCCAGCCTCCCCAGCCTCAGCCTCCCTCCTCCCCCAGCCTCAGCCTCCCTCCTCCCCCAGCCTCCCCCAGCCTCCCTCCTCCCAGCTTCTCCCAGCTTCAGCCTCCCTCCTCCCAGCCTCCCCTAGCCTCAGCCTCCCAACCTCCCCAAGCATCAGCCTCCCTCCTCCCAGCCTCCCCCAGCATCAGCCTCCCTCCTCCCAGCATCAGCCTCCCTCCTCCCAGCCTCCCCCAGCATCAGCCTCCCTCCTCCAAGCCTCACCTTCCCCCTCCCAGCCTCAGCCTCCCTCCTCCCAGCCTCAGCCTCCCTCCTCCCCCAGCCTCAGCCTCCCTCCTCCCCCAGCCTCCCCCAGCCTCAGCCTCCCCCAGCCTCCCTCCTCCCAGCTTCCCCCAGCTTCAGCCTCCCTCCTCCCAGCCTCCCCCAGCCTCAGCCTCCCTCCTCCCAACCTCCCCAAGCATCAGCCTCCCCCAGCATCAGCCTCCCTCCTCCCAGCCTCCCTCCTCCCAGCCTCCCCCAGCATCAGCCTCCCTCCTCCCAGCATCAGCCTTCCTCCTCCCAGCCTCCCCCAGCATCAGCCTCCCTCCTCCAAGCCTCACCTTCCCCCTCCCAGCCTCAGCCTCCCTCCTCCCAGCCTCCCCAGCCTCAGCCTCCCTCCTCCCAGCCTCCCCCAGCCTCAGCCTCCCAGCCTCCCCCAGCCTCAGCCTCCCCCAGCCTCCCTCCTCCCAGCCTCCCCCAGCTTCAGCCTCCCTCCTCCCAACCTCCCCAAGCATCAGCCTCCCTCCTCCCAGCCTCCCCCAGCATCAGCCTCCCTCCTCCCAGCCTCCCCCAGCATCAGCCTCCCTCCTCCCAGCCTCCCCCAGCATCAGCCTCCCTCCTCCCAGCCTCCCCCAGCATCAGCCTCCCTCCTCCCAGCCTCCCCCAGCATCAGCCTTCCTCCTCCCAGCCTCCCCCAGCATCAGCCTTCCTCCTCCCAGCCTCCCCCAGCATCAGCCTCCCTCCTCCAAGCCTCACCTTCCCCCACCCAGCATCAGCCTCTCTCCTCCCAGCCTCCCCCAGCCTCAGCCTCCCTCCTCCCAGCCTCCCCCAGCATCAGCCTCCCTCCTCCCAGCCTCCCCCAGCATCAGCCTCCCTCCTCCCAGCCTCCCCAAGCATCAGCCTCCCTCCTCCCAGCCTCCCCCAGCATCAGCCTTCCTCCTCCCAGCCTCCCCCAGCATCAGCCTCCCTCCTCCCTCAGCATCAGCCTCCCTCAGCATCAGCCTCCCTCCTCCCTCAGCATCAGCCTCCCTCCTCCAAGCCTCCCTCAGCATCAACTTCCCTCCTCCAAGCCTCCCCCAGCATCAGCCTCCCTCCTCCCAGCCTCCCCCAGCATCAGCCTTCCTCCTCCCAGCCTCCCCCAGCATCAGCCTCCCTCAGCATCAGCCTCCCTCCTCCCTCAGCATCAGCCTCCCTCCTCCAAGCCTCCCTCAGCATCAGCTTCCCTCCTCCAAGCCTCCCCCAGCATCAGCCTCCCTCTTCCCAGCCTCCCCCAGCATCAGCCTTCCTCCTCCCAGCCTCCCCCAGCATCAGCCTCCCTCAGCATCAGCCTCCCTCCTCCCTCAGCATCAGCCTCCCTCCTCCAAGCCTCCCTCAGCATCAGCTTCCCTCCTCCAAGCCTCACCCTCCCAGCTTCCCCCAGCATCAGCCTCCCTCCTCCCAGCCTCCCTCAGCATCAGCCTCCCTCCTCCAAGCCTCACCTTCCCCCTCCCAGCCTCCCCCAGCATCAGCCTCTCTCCTCCCAGCCTCCCCCAGCCTCAGCCTCCCTCCTCCCAGCCCCCCCCCAGCCTCAGCCTCCCTCCTTCCAACCTCCCCCAGCCTCAGCCTCCCTCCTTCCAACCTCCCCCAGCCTCAGCCTCCCTCCTCCCTCAGCCTCCCTCCTCCAAGTCTCCCTCAGCATCAGCTTCTCTCCTCCAAGCCTCACCCTCCCCCTCCCAGCCTCCCTCAGCATCAGCCTCCCTCAGCATCAGCCTCCCCCTCCCAGCCTCCCCCCAGCCTCAGCCTCTCTCTTCCCAGCCTCCCCCCAGTCTCAGTCTCTCTCTCTTCCCAGCCTCAGCCTCTCTCTCTCTCTTCCCAGCCTCCCCTCAGCCTCTCTCTCTTCCCAGCCTCAGCCTCTCTCTCTCTTCCCAGCCTCCCCTCAGCCTCTCTCTCTTCCCAGCCTCAGCCTCTCTCTCTCTCTTCCCAGCCTCCCCCCAGCCTCTCTCTCTTCCCAGCCTCCCCCCAGCCTCTCTCTCTTCCCAGCCTCCCCCCAGCCTCTCTCTCTTCCCAGCCTCCCTCTCTTCCCAGCCTCCCCTTGCATGATTACACTGGACAAAAAGAGGCATCGCAATTTGCAACGATCATCAACTAACCTATAAGGAGCCCATACATTCTAGGCTCTGCCTCTGCCTTACCTGCTCCGGTGCCCGCCGCCCTGCTCTGGCTGGCTCCTCTTCTGGCTTGCTCCAGCTGCAGACGCGTCCTCCTCCGTGGCGTGTGTCATCTGCAGCATTGGACGCTGCAGCACGGGGCAGTGAGCTGATTGTCGCGCCCGCGCGCCTCTGACCCCGGAAGTGCAGGCCATTGAACTTCCGGGGTTAGTCAGCTCACTATGCCATGTATTTAAATAGACAGCAGAAGTGCGCCTCTTCTTCCCCCCCCCCCCCCCCCGGAACACAGCCGAGTGTAATGGAGGGAGGGACGGGGGGCGGGGATGTAAAAAAAAAAAAAAATTATATAATTTTTTTTTTTTTTTTTTTTTTTTGCTGCCAGAAAGTGCCGCCCCCCGCAACGTGCCGCCCTAGGCACGGGACCACGGGTGCCTAGTGGCAAATACGGCCCTGTGTATTTCCGCTAAAGGAATCTACACCGTGGCATTTACAATCATGAAATTTTGCACAGACGCCCCATGCGACTCAGGGAACGTTATAGACTATGTTTTGACAGGAAAATTTAACCTCGTGCTTTACAGTTACTCTCCAAAATCCTGCTTCCATTAAACTGAATGGAGGTGGGAGCTACAGGCTATTAATAGCAACTGTCAGTGGTTGCTATCGGAACAAAATAAACTGTTAGCATAAGAAGCTTATGTGTGAGGTAATAACATGTCAGTGGGGATTCGGATAGAGAGAGACAGAAAAAGACAGAGACAGACAAACAGAGACACAGACAGAGACAGACGTGGAAAGAGACAGACAGAGACAGACGGGCAAAGCGACAGACCTGGAAAGAGACAAACCTGGAAAGAGACAGACCGGGAAAGAGACAGACAAAGACAGCCGGGGAAAGAGACAGACGGGGAAAGAGAGTGACAGACAGACACACACATAGAAACAGAGATAGAGACAGACAGACACAGAGAGGGAGACAGACTGATACAAATACAGACAGAGACATAGAAACAGACAGAGACATAGACACAGACAGAGAAGGAAAGAGACAGAGAGAGAGACAGACAGACAGCGACACACAGACAGAGACTGGGAGAGAGACAGCGAGACAGTTACTATCCCAGTCAACGCCTAGGTACTACAGCTAGTTTGCTAATAAATCTGAAGAATTTTTAATCAGCACCCTGAAGCTCTGACATCTTTGCTGAATCCATTCCTTTTGTTGTTGTATATATATATATATATATATATATATATATATATATATATATATATATCTATATATACAGTACAGACCAAAAGTTTGGACACACCTTCTCATTCACAGAGTTTTCTTTATTTTCAGAACTCTAAAAATGTAGATTCACATTGAAGACATCAAAACTATGAATTAAAACATGTGGAATAAAATACTTAAAAAAAAGTGTGAAACAACTGAAAATATGTCTTATATTTTAGGTTCTTCAAAGTAGCCACCTTTTGCTTTGATTACTGCTTTGCACACTCTTGGCATTCTCTTGATGAGCTTCAAGAGGTAGTCACCGAAAATGGTTTTCCAACAGTCTTGAAGGAGTTCCCAGAGATGCTTAGCACTTGTTGGCCCTTTTGCCTTCACTTTGCGGTCCAGCTCACCCCAAACCATCTTGTTTGGGTTCAGGTCTGGTGACTGTGAAGGCCAGGTCATCTGGCATAGCATCCCATCACTCTCCTTCTTAGTCAAATAGCCCGTACACAGCATGGAGATGTGTTTGGGTCATTGTCCTGTTGAAAAATAAATGATGGTCCAACTAAACGCAAACCGGATGAAATAGCATGCCACTGCAAGATGCTGTGGTAGCCATGCTGGTTCTGTATGCCTTCAGTTTTTAATAAATCCCCAACAGTGTCACCAGCAAAACACCCCCACACACCGTCACACCTCCTCCTCCATGCTTCACAGTGGGAACCAGCCATGTAGAGTCTATCCGTTCACCTTTTCTACAAAAACACGGTGGTTGGATCCAAGTATCTCAAATTTGGACTCATCAGACCAAAGCACAGACCTACAGTGGTCTAATGTCCATTCCTTGTATTCTTTAGCCCAAACAAGTCTCTTCTGCTTGTTGCCTGTCCTTAGCAGTGGTTTCTCAGCAGCTATTTTACCATGAAGGCCTGCTGCACAAAGTCTCCTCTTAATAGTTGTTCCAGAGATGAGAAGGTGTGTCCAAACTTTTGGTCTGTACTGTACACACATATATATATATATATATATATATATATATATATATATATGTGTGTGTGTGTGAAATCCTGTGTAGAAGTTTCAGGCAAGTGTGAGGAACAAGTGATTAAATGCTGCAAAATTAAAACTCAAATTGAAAGTGTTAAAAGTCTATTGTTATTCATTAACAGCATGAAAAGAATGAAGAAAAGAAAGAGAGATGTAATATTTGGTGTTATCACTCTGCTTTCAAAACAGTATCAAAGCATCAATCGTTCTACCTGCACTTGTACACAGTTTTTGAAGGATTTTGGCAGGAAAAGTGTTCCAAACATCTTGTAGAACTAACCACAGATCTTCTGTGGATGAAGGCTTGAGCAAATCCTTCTATTTCTTCATGTAATCTCAGACAGACTAATTAACGTTAAGATCAAAATTGTATAGGGACCATATCATATTTTCCAAGACTGTAACTAACAGTTTGACCTTACATTGATTTGATTGTGGGGCCAGCAGTTATGGCTCTCAAAAGAGTCCAAAGAGCCATTTTTCAACATGACAGCATGATGTATGTACTACAGTGAGTAGCCTGCATTGTCTAAATATGCTATGAGGGTCTGAAACATTTCCGAATTTGTCTCTCATCACGTACCTCTGGGTTGTCATTTGTCAGCAATTGCAAAAGGAGCTGCCAGCAGCAGCTCTTGATGACTTGCATGCCCAAGTGCATTCAGCAGATCATTCCTCAGGCAACCATTATTAACCTGATTGATAGCATGTGGTGCTCATACTAGATACTGAATAATTTAGAATGTTTAGAAAATGTTACCTCCAATTCATCATTTGCATAATTTTGACTTGTCTGTCAATCCTTTGCTTTTCATAATTCCATGACCTTTACTCTTTGGTGTTGCTATTTCAATGCTAATGAGTGTGTGTGTGTATATATATATATATATATATATATATATATATATATATATATATATATATATACAGTCTTCCAACCCATTCTCTATTATATAAGACTGTGCATTCATGTGTAGCAGTTCCCAATGACCTACCTTTGCATAACAAGAGACTTCGGTATTCCTTTTGTGCAGGTATGCATAACATTTGCCCAGGGCCATGTACAGCCTGCAAAGGTATTCTGTGCAGCCCAAGCCATTTCATATTTGGGATTCCTCTCTGGTCAATTCTCTAGAGAGCAGAATTTGGTTGTACATGAATGTGTTTGTATTTGTCATGGTTTATGAGGAATGTGAATGCTTAGCTATTTCTACAAGTAAAATATATCTTTGTACCGTGTTAGCCAGTAGAGATAAAAAAATTTTGTTTAAAAGAACTGAAGTCCTCAGTGGTTGATACCTTTTAATGGCTAACTGAAAAGATAGTAATAATTGCAAGCTTTCGAGATTTAAAGATGCGGTACATTCTGGTATCCTCCATTTTGATACAAGTAAAGTAGATCTTTGTACCGTGTTAGCCAGTAGCTTGCAATTATTACCATCTTTTCAGTTAGCCATTAAAAGGTATCAACTAGTGATGAGCGAGTATGCTTGTTACTACTCGGTACTCGCACGAGTATCACTGTACTCGGGCTACTCGGCGGGGACCGAGTAATCTCGCGATACTCGTGCTGTACTCGTGGTCTTCATCCCTGCATGTTGGCGCTCTTTTGAGAGCCAGCCCTCATGCAGGGATTGGCTGGCAGACAACGCAATGCCACAGCCCTATTAGTTGTGGAATTGCAGTGATTGGTCGGCCCGCACAGCGTGACCGAGCCTTTATACCGGCGGGCGCGCTGTGCTCTGCTCACAGCCATCCAGACAGTCAGTGCAGGGAGAGGGTTGCTGCTTCAGGGAAAGGTTTGCGGCCCTTTATTGTTAGTTCCGGAGCAGGGCTGCAAACAGTGTGACCAGAAGTCCTTCTCAGGACATACAATAAGTTGTATACAGGCAGGCAGAGTATAGCCAGGTCGGAGTACAGTAGCAGAGTCCTTCTCAGGACTATTGTTGCTATATACAGGCAGGGTATAGCCAGGTCGGAATACAGGCTAGTGACCAGAAGAGTCCTTGTCAGGACTATTGTAGCCGTATACAGGCAGGCAGGCAGGGTATATAGCCATTCCTAGTGGTGACCGTATACCAGCCTTCATCATATCTGGGGCTGGTGTACACAGTCTAAAACAGTCCAGATAGTGTCAGACTTCTCAGTAATTGTCGCTCCTAAAAACCTGTTAGGTTCTTAGTGCGTCCGTGCTTGCATTTAAAAACCGCACGTGTGTGCCTGTCGGTGGCAGCGTACAGGTGCACTTGTGTGCGTTTTTCACAAACTATTATATAACGCACAAGTGTAGTGTATAATACACGTCAGTCAGCAGTGGCTGATAGTGTCAGACTTCTCAGTAATTGTCGCTCCTAAAAACCTGTTAGGTTCTTATTGCGTCCGTGCTTGCATTTAAAAATCGCACGTGTGTGCCTGTCGGTGGCAGCGTACAGGTGCACTTGTGTGCATTTTTCACAAACTATTATATAACGCACAAGTGTAGTGTATAATACACGTCAGTCAGCAGTGGCTGATAGTGTCAGACTTCTCAGTAATTGTCGCTCCTAAAAACCTGTTAGGTTCTTAGTGCGTCCGTGCTTGCATTTAAAAACCGCACGTGTGTGCCTGTCGGTGGAAGCGTACAGCTCCATATTGTCCCTGGATAGAGATGTGCATGAGGGCCTCAAAACATTGTTCCCATTGCAAAGGAGCGGGTCTCCTGTCGTTGTAATGCCCATTCTGAAAGAATGGGCGAAAAAATTTACCACTGGGGGTATACCTGAAACAACGGCCTAACTATTGTAACGGTCATCATGATGGCGCATGAGGAGAAGGAGGAGCAGTCCAGCGATTAGCCAAAGTCCAGAAGTGTGTTACCATGGGTGAGTGGAGGTACATGGCAAATTCCCGTTACAAACTTTAAATTCCGCTGTCATTTGCTGGTGGTGTGGTGAAGTCTGGCCCAATCCAACCCTTGTTCATCTTGATCAGTCAGCCTGTCAGCATTTACAGTTGACAGGCGGGTGCGTTTATCTGTAATGATTCCACCTGCGGCACTAAAAACACGCTCTGACAAAACGCTAGCGGCAGGGCAGGCCAGGACTTCCAAGGCGTAGAGAGCCAATTCATGCCACGTGTCTGTCCAGCTTGGATACCCATTAATTATAAGGCACAGAGGAATGTCGGAGTACAGTTGTTTGATCTGCAAGGTACTCCTTGAGCATCTGGGCAAACTTAGGATTTCTTGTGGCACTACCCCGCACCTCAGGGGCTGTGGTACGTGAGGGGCTGAGAAAACTGTCCCACATCTTAAAGACTGTTCCCCTACCTCTGGCGGATTGGACTTGTGCCCTTCTCGGCTGTACGCCTTGGTTGTCCACTGATTCCTGACCAATGCCGCTAGCGTTTTGTGAGGGGAATGCTTTGCCTACTTCCGTGACTATGGCCTTCTGGAACTGCTGCATTTTGCCTGACCTCTCCGCCTCGGGAATAAGAGACATAAAGTTCTCCTTTTAGCGTGGGTCTAACAGTGTTACCAACCAGTAATGATTGTCGGACAAGATGTTCTTAACGCGAGGGTCACGAGACAGGCAGCTTACCATAAAGTCAGCCATGTGTGCCAGACTCTTAACAGCCATCACTTCAGTATCCTGACCAACACGATGACTGAACATGCTGTCCTCCTCCTCCTCCTCCTCCTCCTCCTCCTCATCATCTACCCTGTCCTCTGGCCAGCCACGCTGAACCGAGGATATGACTGCATGTCATATCCTCAATTTGGCCAGAGAGTTGCTCCATGTCTTCATCCTCCTCCTCGTCATTGTCCTCCACTGCACGTTGTGATAAGACGAGGCTGGGCTGTGTGTTATCACCTACACCCACTACTGTTTCTTGCTCAAACTCATCGCGCTCCGCCTGCAATGCATCATGGTTGTTTTTTGAGCAGAGACCATTTTAGAAGGCAGAGAAGCGGTATGGTGACGCTAATAATGTCGTCATCGCCGCTGACCATCTTGGTGGAGTCCTCAAAGTTTTGACGGATGGTACATAGGTCGGACATCCATCTCCACTCCTCAGGTGTTATGTGTGGAGTTTGACCCATTTCCCGACGGCTTAGGTGATGCAGGTACTCAACAACTGCCCTCTTCTGCTCACATATCCTGACCAACATGTGCAGAGTTGAATTCCAACGCGTGGGGACATCACACACCCGTCTGTGAGCCGGAAGATGCAAATGGCGCTGAAAGCCGGCAAGGCCGGCTGAAGCAGTAGGTGACTTTCGAAAATGTGCAGACAGGCGGCGAACTTTTACCAGCAGATCAGACAGCTCTGGGTATGACTTTAGAAACCGCTGAACCACGAGATTGAGCACATGGGCCACGCATGGAACATGTGTCAGCTGGCCTCGCCTCAAAGCCGCCACCAGGTTCCGGCCATTGTCACACACAACCTTTCCTGGCTTTAGGTTCAGAGGTGTGAGCCAGTGATCTGCCTGCTGTTTCAGAGCTGTCCACACCTCTTCTGCATTGTGGGGTTTGTCACCTATGCAGATTAGCTTCAGCACAGCCTGTTGCTGCTTCGCCGAGGCAGTGCTGCAGTGCTTCTGTCGCGGGCGGGGAGGAGGGTGTCAGCACACTACGCTCACCCCTTCTGCTCGGGTCCGGCGGCTGCTGCTCAGTGGTGGCTCGAGCTGTGGGCCGGATCCCGGGGGTTTCTCGAGCGGCACTCCTCGCCCGTGAGTGAAAGGGGGTTGTTGGGTGTGGGAATAGTTTATTGTCCGTGACGCCACCCACGGTTGTGGTGATTTCACCACCGCTGCTCAATATGGGGATCCTTGGGATGGTGATGCGGAGCAGCCAGGTGTTGTGTTGCCCCTCCGTGGGTAGGGGTTGGTGATCCCGGGGCCCGGTGAGGGTTTGGGAGATGCAGGGCCTGGTGGGCGCAGGGACGCGGGGGCAGCGCTGTGCCTTGCGGCACTGTGGTACTCACTCAGCCTGAGACGTTGACACAGTTTTACTGTAAACCACACGGCTGGAAAGACGGTTCCCACGGACGGCTGCACTTGCTCTCCCAGTAGGTGACGGTGATGTCCCTTTTCCTTGCACCTTTGTTTCTGTGTTGGTAGCGATGGGTTCCCACCGGTAACCCGCTCCCCGGCTTCAAGCTGGACCGGAGGAGCTCTACTCTTTGCCCGCAGGCGCTGGCCCTGAGAAACTAGTGCCTTGGCGGTGGCGGTGTCTCTCCTACACTGGTTGGGCTGTTGCCTTCAATCGGGACTTGGTTGTTGGGGGATCTACGTCCCCTTCACTGACGGATTCGGCAAATTATGGCGACTCCTAGCCTTGCCGGGGTCCGAGAGGCCCCTGCCCTGGTGCTGACTGTCCTTCGGAACACTGCTCCAGACCGCCGGGCCACTACCCGTCCGCGCTCCTTCCAGGAACTTCCAAACGGTCCCCCTCCAGACAGTCACCGCCGTTGCTGACCTTGCTGACCTGTCCTGCACACAGCTGGACTACTTCAGGCTTTCTCTCTGTCACCACTCTTGCTTTCCTCCTTTACCACTTTACTTCCTTCTACTTTCACTTCCTTAACTCCTCTTAGCTGTTTACTCAAGCTCTCCCTGAGCTCTAACTTCCACTCCTTCCACTTCCTCCTCCAAACTCTATCTGCCTCGAGCCCTGCCTGGGCTAATCTGCCTGGTTTCTCCCGCCTCCAGAGCTGTGAACTCCTCGGTGGGCGGAGCCAACCGCCTGGCCCACCCCCTGGTGTGAATCATCAGCCTCTGGAGGAAGGCAACAAGGATTTTTGGTTAGCTTTGGTGTTCCTAACTGGGATGTAGGGTGTGGTGGTGTGTGACCTGTGTCCCCTGGCTTGCCCAGGGCGACACATTCCCCCTTAGCAAAATGCAGACCGTCCGCGGGCTGCCGTCCAACACCGGTTTTATTTTTCTGTAAAAGATAACATGGTAAAATAACATATGTACATTTTTAATGAATCTTCCCATAACGGGAGGCACATTTCTTAAACGTTGCATAACGGTTTACGGTTACGGTTTCCGCTCTCTCCCACCTAAGCAACCAGGCCCTGATGCTGCCCCTAAAGCCCAGGCAGCACCCCTTGACCCACAGTCCAGCACACGGTACCCGAGCGGGATCTGTCCTTCCCCTCCAGAGGGTAGCCACCGCTTCCTTTGGTGGCTGGGCCCCAGCCTGCTCTGCTGAGGGCCCTCCCTCCAACCTGCCTCTCCGGAGGTGGCATTGCGGAAAACGGTAACGGTAAACAACTTATTTACAAGCCACTAACGTTTGTGGTTGCCCTGCAAGTTCACGGGCTTGTCCATGGAAAGTCCTCCATGCAAAACTTTTAAACAGTCCCCACTGGGACAACGGTGCCAGCTCCAGCCGGTTGCAAATCACAAAGATAATCTGGTTACTGTTCGGTAATCATTTTCATCATTTTTCAACTCTTCAAACTTTTAAACAAACAAAATGGTGGTCCCAACGGGGACTGGACAACGGTGCTCCGCTGCCCTACTCCAGGCCTTCAGGCTCAGGTGCTCCTTCCCAGGGAGGGGGCGCGGCACTCACTCGGGACTCTTGACTGCCCCTTAACTTAGCATCCAGCGCGAACCACCCCCGCTCCCCACAGTGCCGGGTGTATTGCACGATGTCGCCCGGCATCAGGTTGCGGCCGGGATGTTCCTCAGGCAGGTGGGCATTCACATCCCGCCGGGCTACAAACACTTCGGCCTCCAGGCCCGGCTCGTAGATGAACCCATAGCCTCGGCGGACATCAAACCGCCTCACCTGCCCCTCGTACAACGGACCCCGGACACGGAACGTGGCCTGGCGGAGATTCTCCTTCTCCCGGATAGCTTGGGCCACCAGCTCGGCCTTCTTCCGTTCCCTCTCAGCGATCTCCAGGCCCAGCGGTACCGGCTCCCTATCCCAATACGGCGCTGCTGCCAGCGCGCGGGTCGGGCCCCGCGGGACATCCTGGACGTTGCCCACTGTCAGGAATCTGGGCGGCATGTCCCGCGGTGTCTTGGCCTTGGGCGCTGCCTTACAGCAACAACCCGGCGCTACCTCAGCCGAGGTGTAGGGGATGGGCATAGGGGCTTTCCGCTGCTGGGCCTTCGGCTCGGAGCGGGTCATCGGCTCCGGCTCGGGGGATTTTTCAGGGGATGCCTCCGGTTCAACCTTCGGAATCTTCCACTGTAACACCTCCGGTTTACTGCGGGCTCCGGCTACAGGTTGGCCCGCCTGGGCGGGGATGCTGGGTACTGCTACCGGTTGCGGTGGTAGCAGGCCTAGTGGCGGGGTCACGGCCTCCGAGACGGGTGGCGAGGGAGGCAACGGGGGGAGAGGGCTTGGACCGGGCCCCACAGCCGCGATGACCGGCCCTTCCAGGGCATCGGGACGTGGGTCACTCACCCTCCCTTTCTCCGCCTCCTCCTCGCGTCTCCGCACGGTAGCTATAACATCTGCCATGTTGGCCTCCCACTCCTCCATGAGGAGCTGCATCTTCACCTGCAGCCGTTGGTAGAGCTGCGCGGTCCGGATCTCCACCCACGCCGCGGTTCCAGGCGCGGGGGCTACGGTGTCGCGGGACGGCATCCACATGATGGCTTCTTCTTCCAGGAACTGTATGTCTGCAGAGTCCTGGCGTCCCTGCTTTTATAGCTGCAGCTACATGCGTCCAGCCGCCATCGCGTCCCCCTTAGCTCTTTCCGGCCCCTCCTCTCTCGGGGCGGGGTTTTGGCCTTCGCGCCTCTGCTACTCGAGAAGACACTCGAGCGGGAACTTTTCGCGCCAAAGATGGCGACTTCTGAAATTTTTCAGCCGGATACCTCCGGCGGTAACAAGGCGCATCTCTACCAAACGGCAGAGCGGTAAGATCCTGTTCGTGACGCCAAGTTGTCGCGGGCGGGGAGGAGGGTGTCAGTACACTACGCTCACCCCTTCTGCTCGGGTCCGGCGGCTGCTGCTCAGTGGTGGCTCGAGCTGTGGGCCGGATCCCGGGGGTTTCTCGAGCGGCACTCCTCGCCCGTGAGTGAAAGGGGGTTGTTGGGTGTGGGAATAGTTTATTGGTCGTGACGCCACCCACGGTTGTGGTGATTTCACCACCGCTGCTCAATATGGGGATCCCGGGGATGGTGATGCGGAGCAGCCAGGTGTTGTGTTGCCCCTCCGTGGGTAGGGGTTGGTGATCCCGGGGCCCGGTGAGGGTTTGGGAGATGCAGGGTCTGGTGGGCGCAGGGACGCGGGGGCAGCGCTGTGCCTTGCGGCACTGTGGTACTCACTCAGCCTGAGACGTTGACACAGTTTTACGGTAAACCACACGGCTGGAAAGACGGTTCCCACGGACGGCTGCACTTGCTCTCCCAGTAGGTGACGGTGATGTCCCTTTTCCTTGCCCCTTTGTTTCTGTGTTGGTAGCGATGGGTTCCCACCGGTAACCCGCTCCCCGGCTTCAAGCTGGACCGGAGGAGCTCTACTCTTTGCCCGCAGGCGCTGGCCCTGAGAAACTGGTGCCTTGGCGGTGGCGGTGTCTCTCCTACACTGGTTGGGCTGTTGCCTTCAATCGGGACTTGGTTGTTGGGGGATCTACGTCCCCTTCACTGACGGATTCGGCAAATTATGGCGACTCCTAGCCTTGCCGGGGTCCGAGAGGCCCCTGCCCTGGTGCTCACTGTCCTTCGGAACACTGCTCCAGACAGCCGGGCCACTACCCGTCCGCGGTCCTTCCAGGAACTTCCAAACGGTCCCCCTCCAGACAGTCACCGCCGTTGCTGACCTTGCTGACCTGTCCTGCACACAGCTGGACAACTTCAGGCTTTCTCTCTGTCACCACTCTTGCTTTCCTCCTTTACCACTTTACTTCCTTCTACTTTCACTTCCTTAACTCCTCTTAGCTGTTTACTCAAGCTCTCCCTGAGCTCTAACTTCCACTCCTTCCACTTCCTCCTCCAAACTCTATCTGCCTCGAGCCCTGCCTGGGCTAATCTGCCTGGTTTCTCCCGCCTCCAGAGCTGTGAACTCCTCGGTGGGCGGAGCCAACCGCCTGGCCCACCCCCTGGTGTGAATCATCAGCCTCTGGAGGAAGGCAACAAGGATTTTTGGTTAGCTTTGGTGTTCCTAACTGGGATGTAGGGTGTGGTGGTGTGTGACCTGTGTCCCCTGGCTTGCCCAGGGTGACACACTTCTGTGTCGCCCTGGACAAGCCAGGGGCCACAGAGCACAACACTTACACACCCCACACTCCCTGCAGGCATATCATAGTCAAAACACAAAATCCTTGTTGCCTTCCCCAGGGGCTGTTGTCCACACCAGGGGGTGGAGCCAGGCGGTTGGTCTCCACCCACCAAGGAGGAGGGAAAACACAGGCAGTGAGAGTTAAGCTAAGGAAGTGGAAGGAGGAAAGTAGTAGAGAGGAGAAAAGTGACAGCAAAGAGCCTGAAGTTGGTCCGGGTGTGTGGCCCGGACAGGACAGCAAGGTTGGCAGGATGTGGTGACCGTCTGCAGTGGAGGCCGATTGGAGTCTGCCGTAAGGACCGTGGACGAGTGGTGACCCGGCCGTACCGGACCGGTATACAAAGAGAAGCCAGCACCATTGGCAGGGGCCTTTCGGATCCCGGGAAGGCTTGGTGTCGCCGTGAATTTGCCAAATCCGTTAGTGAAGGGGACCTCAGGGTTTCCAAACAGCCAAGTCCCGATAGAAGGCAACCGTCCAACCGTGAAGGGGAGACACCGTCACCGCCAAGGGCAACCGTCTCCCAGGGCCAGCGCCTGTGGCAAAAGGGGCTCCTCCGGCCCATATCCAGGTCGGGGAGCGGGTTACCGGTGGGAAACCATCACTACCAACACTGAACTTAGGTGCAGGGAGAGACAGTCATCACTAACCTGCAGGGAGGAACAACCGCAGCCGTCCGAGGGACCCGTCCATCCAGCCACTTGTTTTACCGTGAACTGTGTCATCATCATTGGGCTGAGTGAGAACCTCCGTGCCGTGCGGCACAGCGCTGCCCCTGCGACCCTGCACCTCATCAGGCCCCGCAACCCGCCTGTCATCCATCTCTACCCCATCACCGGGCCCCGGGACAACCAACCCCCCTACCCTCGGAGGGGAGAAATAATGTGGCGCCCCTGACCTGGTCAGGCACCACTGAGTACTGCACCCATGCTGGGGACAGTACAAAACAGGTAATCCAGAAGGCTGACCGAGGTGTGACTACACAGGCGCATAGTGATCAGGTCTCACACATTTACCTTTGAGAGGACCCCTGGGGATCCCAGGAGGGGGCGAAGCCTCCATCTCCACTCAAGGGGTGTGGTAGAGAGCCTGGTTGCTAGGTGACGTAGGCAAGAACAGGAGAGGAGGGAAGAGTGAGCCGAGGACAGTTGAGTGTTGAGTGGTGAAGTTCAGGGAGGGCAGAAGCAGACCCTGTAGCTCTACACAATTCTGACAACGTACGCGCAGTGACTACCGACGGGGGAGAACGGTCACCTGGTAGTGCTGCCTGAAATCCACACACGGCTAAAGAGAGAGCAACGGAGTGGAAAGTAAGGAGACTGTCAGGGAGATACCAGGCCCAAACGGGTAACAGGTCCCGGGGCAGGGATAGATCTACCTGTCCTTTGCCAAACCTGCATGAGGGGGCACTTTACACCCCCAAGACAACACCAGAGTCCGCAGCCACGTAGCAAAGTGAGGGCCCATAGCTCACAGGAGGCAAGCAGCCGGAGTGACCTGGTCCAGGCTACAAGCAAACGGGCCAAAAAGAAGGGGAGAGAGGCACCAGCAACTTCCCTGGGCGACCCCAGCAGGGCTTCAAGCAGGGGTTACCCCAAAAGACAACGGGCTAAGGAAGGCGAGTTGGTAGCCACCCTCATAAGTCAGCCTGAAGGACACCTGGTTCCAGCCTGGTTCATCCCAGCTACGCCCGGGTTACTCACCCTGCCACCATCAGTGAGTAAAATCCCTGAAAGACATCCTGCTTGTGCGTGTGAGTCATTCTGCGACTTGTAGTTCCACACACCTACACGGGACCCTGGGGCATGCCTCACTCTCAGGAGGCTATTACAACTGACTGCACCTACTATCAGCCCCAGGCACCTCTAACCTGCAGTGGCGGTCTCCACTGACCGCAATTCTGAGAGTGGCGTCACGACAATCAAAATAGAGAATTTCCTACCTGTGACAAGATCCAGCCGCGTGGAGTCCCTGAAGGTAATGCGCCGCTGCACCGACACCGAGCCTCGGGGCCCCACACATCTGGCGTCACGAACAGGATAAGGACTAGACCTGTTCAGACAGGTGACCATGTGCCTGGGCGGTCCGCTTGGAAAATTGGAAGCGCCGCCATATTGCCACCATGAAAAGCGCGCTGAAAAACAACAGCAGCCCGCGCTGGGAGAAGTTACCGCCCACGAAGAGGTGTGGCTACCCCGAGATCCCCTGAAGGGTCCTGGTCTCGCAAGTGATGAGAGCGGAGGCGTTCAGAGACGTCGGGAAGGAAAGGGAGCCAGAAGCCTGCTGCTGGAAAAGGCAGAGCAGAAACTGATAAGCCTGCTGTTGGGAGAAGAGTTCAAGGCAGTGAAGGAACTGGCACTGAGACTGCAAGGAAGAGTCGGAGGTCTGCTGCTGAGAAAAGATCTGCAGAGCGGCGACGACGTGGTGAAGATGGCGTCTGAAGATAGGAGCCCAGAGCCGGGTTCCGCTGCCTGGTGGTCCTGGGAGCTTGCCCAGTTCAGTAACCGACTGGAAGCGAGGATCGTGCAGCAGATCCGAGAGGGACGTGCGGAGCTGCAGGAGATGGCTGCGGCGGTTCAGGCCTACGAGAGGGGAACCGCACGACGAGTGCCAGACCGAGCGGCGACGACTCAGGCCCCGACGATGTTACCGATGGGTGAGTCCTGTGTTGCCCCTGTCAGCGCGAGTGCCCCGACCCTTGCTGCCATGCCCGCGGTCCCTGAAGAGGCGCCCGGCGCTGCAACGCTGAATCAGGCCGCAGCCACGCCAGGTGCGGCCCGCCGAGCCCAGGCCGCCGCAACGATGCCCAGCCCGGCCCGCAAAGATCCGGCTGCCGCCGCGACCCTCCTCCACGCCGCAGGTGTGACGCTGACCCAGGCCGCCGCCATGCTAGGCCCGGCCCGCCAAGACCGCACCGCAGCAGCGACGCTCGTCCGCGCCGCAAGTGAGGTGCTGAACCAGGCCGCAGCCACGTCAGGTGCGGCCCGCCAAGGACCGGCTGCAGCTGCGACGCCAATCCAGGCCGCAGAAGCGCCCAGCCCGGCCCGCACAGATCCCATTGCAGCTGCGACGCCAATCCAGGCCGCAGAAGCGCCCAGCCCGGCCCGCACAGATCCCATCGCAGCTGCGACGCCAATCCAGGCTGCTGCCACGCCAGGCTCGGCCTGCCAAGACCAGGCCGCTGCCACGCCAGGCTCGGCCCGCCAAGACAAGACCGTACAACTATTTACCCCGGCCTGCAAGGCCAGAGCAGACACCGCTCCCCAGCCCAAGGAAGTCCCTGCTAGGAAGTCCCTGCTGGGGGAGGAACCCGAATACTGGAAGCTGAAGGCTGATCTAGAGGCCCACTTCCCAAAGGAGATGGTGGACCGGTATCTGCTCCCTCCGCATACTCACAGGAAGACTCCTGCAACATTCATGCCAAAGGGTCCCCTGCCCTGGCCTGCTGATGAAAATCCATCCCTAGCGCTGCTACAAGAGGAGTGCCCAGAAGAACTAAGGGGGAGGGGAGGCCAGGAAGCTGGGAAGTTGACCCCAAAGCCATCAGCAGTGGATGCAGCGCCAGTCCAAGAGCCAGAGATGCTGCCGTACTCCCGCTGGGATGAAGAGGGCCCGACATCCTCCGCTGAGGAAGATCTGTCCAGTTACATCACCTGGGAGCCTGCAAGCGGTGAGGTGGCAGCCAGGCAGGACCCAGCCCGCAGGACACGGCGCCGCAGCAGGACAAGGAATCCACCTGCACAGCAGTCTCCCGAGGAGAAGGACGAGGTCACGGCCAGAGACTTAAAGGAAAAGCGGTCCTTGAGAAGAGCCAAATCGCAGGTCAGAGGCCCACTTTGTCGAGGAGTTGTAGAAGACTTCAATCTAAGGTCTGGATATGGCTTTATAGTAGCACCTGGTGTAAAAGAGGGCATCTTTGTGAACAGAAGGGATGTTAGAGCACATTTACCCAGAGGACATCCAGGAAGAAACCTACAGATAGGAGATTCAGTAGAATTTACAAAGCACCAAGGAGAACGCGGATGGTACGCACTAGATGTTACACCATGCCCCAGAAATCCCTGCAGTAACCCTGCTGTCTCAACACTACAAGATAAAGAAAGAGAAAAAGAAACAGACACAGAAGAAGAGGAAAGAAAAGACAAAGAACCCATTGATGAGACCACTACAGATGATGACGACAGGTGCCGCAGCCCTACAGGCCCAAGCCCTGGTAAGGAGGAAGAAGGAGCAAAGTCCATGTAAAGTAAAGTAAAGTACAGCAGTTACAAGTTTTGACAAGTTTCGCAACGTTTACATGTTCAAGAAATGTGCCCACATGAACTAATGTGAGAAACCTCTTTTTGCACTTTGAAAAATGAACCTTAAGGCTATGAACTGGCTATAGCCACAAACTCTCGCAGTGTTTATAGTTACCCCAGAGGTACCACCACTACCAAGGAGCACGCCTGTTTATGGGGCCTGGCTCTCCACCACAAAGAGGGTACCTGGTCAGCACCAACTGTGGAGGCCGCCTCTACATCCTGCCAGAAGAGGCTGAAGGCGCGGCTCCACCAGGCCAGGTATACCCTGAAACCACCAGACCATGAAAGCCGCCTCTACATCCTGCCAGAAGTGGCTGAAGGCGCGGCCAACGGGAGAGGCAGATGGGAAGAAAGGTCTAGGGAAGCTGATGGCCCAGACCTGGTTACCAAAAGAAACCGGTGACCTGCCGCCTGAGAGGGTTTAGGGTGGGTTAACGGACTTGTGGGTGGAGGGTGGTGATGTATGGTACCTGATGGTTTTAAAACGTTTTACCATGTTTTACTGTTTTACGCATTTTAAAATGTTGTCTTGCAGCCTGAGGACGTGCTGGTGATAACTAAGGGGGAATGTGGCGCCCCTGACCTGGTCAGGCACCACTGAGTACTGCACCCATGCTGGGGACAGTACAAAACAGGTAATCCAGAAGGCTGACCGAGGTGTGACTACACAGGCGCATAGTGATCAGGTCTCACACATTTACCTTTGAGAGGACCCCTGGGGATCCCAGGAGGGGGCGAAGCCTCCATCTCCACTCAAGGGGTGTGGTAGAGAGCCTGGTTGCTAGGTGACGTAGGCAAGAACAGGAGAGGAGGGAAGAGTGAGCCGAGGACAGTTGAGTGTTGAGTGGTGAAGTTCAGGGAGGGCAGAAGCAGACCCTGTAGCTCTACACAATTCTGACAACGTACGCACAGTGACTACCGACGGGGGAGAACGGTCACCTGGTAGTGCTGCCTGAAATCCACACACGGCTAAAGAGAGAGCAACGGAGTGGAAAGTAAGGAGACTGTCAGGGAGATACCAGGCCCAAACGGGTAACAGGTCCCGGGGCAGGGATAGATCTACCTGTCCTTTGCCAAACCTGCATGAGGGGGCACTTTACACCCCCAAGACAACACCACAGAGTCCGCAGCCACGTAGCAAAGTGAGGGCCCATAGCTCACAGGAGGCAAGCAGCCGGAGTGACCTGGTCCAGGCTACAAGCAAACGGGCCAAAAAGAAGGGGAGAGAGGCACCAGCAACTTCCCTGGGCGACCCCAGCAGGGCTTCAAGCAGGGGTTAACCCAAAAGACAACGGGCTAAGGAAGGCGAGTTGGTAGCCACCCTCATAAGTCAGCCTGAAGGACACCTGGTTCCAGCCTGGTTCATCCCAGCTACGCCCGGGTTACTCACCCTGCCACCATCAGTGAGTAAAATCCCTGAAAGACATCCTGCTTGTGCGTGTGAGTCATTCTGCGACTTGTAGTTCCACACACCTACACGGGACCCTGGGGCATGCCTCACTCTCAGGAGGCTATTACAACTGACTGCACCTACTATCAGCCCCAGGCACCTCTAACCTGCAGTGGCGGTCTCCACTGACCGCAATTCTGAGAGTGGCGTCACGACAATCAAAATAGAGGATTTCCTACCTGTGACAAGATCCAGCCGCGTGGAGTCCCTGAAGGTAATGCGCCGCTGCACCGACACCGAGCCTCGGGGCCCCACAATAACAACAAAGCTGCTCCCTGTCACAGGCTCCCGGGATCCCCGTCCAGAGCAGCGGTGGTGTCCACACAATCACCACAACCGTGGGTGGCGTCACGGACAATATCCCCAAAACCCAAACCACCCCTTTTCACTCACGGGCGATGAGCGCCGCTCGAGTCCCCGGGATCCGGCCATCGCTCGAGCCACCGAGCAGCAGCAGCCGTAGAGCAGCGGCAGCCGGACCCGAGCAGTGGGAGAGCGCAGCGTCCCCTCCTCCGCCCGCGACACTTCCAGCTTGGGACTGGTGTGGAGGGTAAAGTGGATGAGGATGCGCAGGAGGAGGAGGAGGCTGAGGAGCATGACATTCCGGAGCTGTAGAGTGTGGGTGAAACCCTGACTGAGGTAGGGCCTGCAAAACTTGGTGTGTGAAGGACGTGTTCCGTCCCTCGCTCAGACTGGGTCCCAGCTTCCACAATATTAACCCAGTGTGACGTCAACGAGATGTAGCGGCCTTGCCCACATGCACTTGTCCACGTGTCTGTGGTTAGGTGGACTTTGGCTGAAACAGCGTTGTTCAGGGCACGTGTGATGTTTTGTGACATGTGGTTATGCAATGCGGGGACGGCACACCAGGAGAAATAGTGGCGGCTGGGGACCGAGTAACGTGGGACAGCTGCCACCATCAGGTCGCGGAATGCTTCTGTCTCAACCAGCCTAAAAGGCAACATTTCCAGCGCAAGCAGTCGCGAAATGTTAGCATTTAGAAGTGTGGCATGTGGGGCGTTGGCAGTGTATTTGCGCCTGCGTTCAAAGGTTTGCTGAATGGATAACTGAACGCTGCGCTGGGACAAGGACGTGCTTGATGATGGTGTTATTTCTGCGTGGGCAACTGCAGGTGCAGGGCCGGAGGAGGCTTGTTCGCGGGCAGCATGGACAGGGGATTGGCTCGCATGCACAACAAGCGAAGACATAGCAGTGACATCAGCAAGCACTGCTCCTCGACTCTGTTGTACATCCCACAAAGTCGGGTGCTTGGCTGATATGTGCCTGATCATGCTGGTGGTGGTCAGGCTGCTAGTTTTGGTACCCCTGCTGATGCTGGCATGGCAGGTGTTGCAAATGGCCTTTTTAGAATCATCTGGAGCCAACTTAAAAAACTGCCAGACTCGGGAAGACCTAACATTTGTACAGGCACCTTGTGTCGTGTTGTTCCGGGGAACAGTTGCCTGACGTCTGCCTGGGGCCACCACCTTGCTTCTTACTGCCTGTTGGGATGCTACGCCTCCCTCCCCCTGTGCACTGCTGTCCTCGCTCTGCATATCCTCCTGCCAGGTTGGGTCAGTTACTGGATCATCCACCACGTCGTCTTCCTCTTCCACACCCTGCTCCTCCTGACTTCCTGACAATTGTGTCTCATCATCGTCCACCCCTTGTTGAGACACGTTGCCAACTTCGTGAGAACGTGGCTGCTCAAATATTTGGGCATCTGTACATACAATCTCGTCATGGCCCACTTCAACAGGAGCTGGCGAGAGGCCAGAATGTGTGAATGGAAACGTGAACGAACAGCTCTTCCGAGTGTCCAAGTGTGGGATCAGTAATGTCCGTGGACGTGTACTCGGCCTGGTGGTAGGAAGGAGGATCAGGTTCTGAAATGTGCGGTGCAGTATCACGGCTACTGACACTTGACCGTGTGGAAGACAGAGTGTTTGTGGTGGTGCCAATCTGACTGGAAGCATTATCCGCTATCCAACTAACAACCTGTTGACACTGGTCTTGGTTCAAGAGCGGTGTACTGCCGCGGTCCCCAAGAATTTGGGACAGGACGTGCGAGCGAGTAGATGTGGCCCTTTGTTGTGGCGAAATTAGAGCTTGCACACGACCTCGGTCTCTGCCTGCACCACCATCACGTCCACTTCCTTGTTCGTTGACAACGCCCTTGCGCATTTTGCAATACTGTGCTGATGTGTATTCACTAGACTTGTGCGTTATATCAAAGTTTTTGCAAAACGCACACAAGTGCAGCGGAAAGCTGCCACCAACAGGCACACACGTGCGGTTTTTAAATGCAAGCACGGAGGCACTAAGAACCTAACAGGTCTCTATCCAGGGACAATGTGGAGCCTCCCAATTTTTGGCTGCCCTGCCAAAGGGCTATACTACAATAGACCCACTTCCTTACAATAGGCACTTCAGGTTTACAGGCCCTCATGCACGTCTCTATCCAGGGACAACGTGGAGCCTCCCAATTTTTGGCTGCCCTGCCAAAGGGCTATACTACAATAGACCCACTTCCTTACAATAGGCACTTCAGGTTTACAGTCCCTCATGCACGTCTCTATCCAGGGACAACGTGGAGCCTCCCAATTTTTGGCTGCCCTGCCAAAGGGCTATACTACAATAGACCCACTTCCTTACAATAGGCACTTCAGGTTTACAGGCCCTCATGCACGTCTCTATCCAGGGACAACGTGGAGCCTCCCAATTTTTGGCTGCCCTGCCAAAGGGCTATATTACAATAGACCCACTTCCTTACAATAGGCACTTCAGGTTTACAGGCCCTCATGCACGTCTCTATCCAGGGACAACGTGGAGCCTCCCAATTTTTGGCTGCCCTGCCAAAGGGCTATACTACAATAGACCCACTTCCTTACAATGGGCACTTCAGGTTTACAGGCCCTCATGCACGTCTCTATCCAGGGACAACGTGGAGCCTCCCAATTTTTGGCTGCCCTGCCAAAGGGCTATACTACAATAGACCAACTTCCTTACAATGGGCACTTCAGGTTTACAGGCCCTCATGCACGTCTCTATCCAGGGACAATGTGGAGCCTCCCAATTTTTGGCTGCCCTGCCAAAGGGCTATACTACAATAGACCCACTTCCTTACAATAGGCACTTCAGGTTTACAGGCCCTCATGCACGTCTCTATCCAGGGACAACGTGGAGCCTCCCAATTTTTGGCTGCCCTGCCAAAGGGCTATACTACAATAGACCCACTTCCTTACAATAGGCACTTAAGGTTTACAGGCCCTCATGCACGTCTCTATCCAGGGACAACGTGGAGCCTCCCAATTTTTGGCTGCCCTGCCAAAGGGCTATATTACAATAGATCCACTTCCTTGCAATAGGCACTTCAGGTTTACAGGCCCTCATGCATGTCTCTATCCAGGGACAACGTGGAGCCTCCCAATTTTTGGCTGCCCTGCCAAAGGGCTATACTACAATAGACCCACTTCCTTACAATGGGCACTTCAGGTTTACAGGCCCTCATGCACGTCTCTATCCAGGGACAACGTGGAGCCTCCCAATTTTTGGCTGCCCTGCCAAAGGGCTATACTACAATAGACCAACTTCCTTACAATGGGCACTTCAGGTTTACATGCCCTCATGCACGTCTCTATCCAGGGACAACGTGGAGCTTCCCAATTTTTGGCTGCCCTGCCAAAGGGCTATACTACAATAGACCCACTTCCTTACAATGGGCACTTCAGGTTTACAGGCCCTCATGCACGTCTCTATCCAGGGACAACGTGGAGCCTCCCAATTTTTGGGTGCCCTGCCAAAGGGCTATACTACAATAGACCCACTTCCTTACAATAGGCACTTCAGGTTTACAGGCCCTCATGCACGTCTGTATGCAGGGGCATTGGTGAACCTCACAATTTTGGACTGCCCTGGCAAAGGAAAATACTACAAAGACTCACTTCCTCAAAATGGGCACATTAGACTCAGAGGCCTTTTATGTACGTCTCTTCTCAGGGACATCGGAGTGCCACACAATGTTTTACGTAAAATCTTTCATGTATTAATCTCAAAAAGTAACATACATTAGCTCTATCTCACTATTGGGTATGTGCCCTTAACATTTCCGCCATGAAAATTCATTTTGGTGTCATTTTTGAAGGTTTTCTGGTGAGTCCGTAAAAATGGCGTAAAACGCGGACAAAATTGTTCACAGCTGTGACTTTTGAGTGATAAATGCTTCAAGGGGTCTTCCCCATGCTGTTGCCATGTCATTTGAGCACTTTTCTGAGACTTTTGTGCCATTTTTAGGGTTTCTACATGCTGCCGGGGGTCATTTCACAAAAATTCTCGGGTCTCCCATAGGATAACATTGGGCTCGGTGCTCGGGCCGAGTACACGAGTATCTTGGGATGCTCGGCCCGAGCCTCGAGCACCCGAGCTTTTTAGTACTCGCTCATCACTAGCATCAACCACTGAGGACTTCACTTCTTTTAAACAACATTTTTTAGCTATTTCTATAACTCTAGTATACTACAATTGACATAGCTTCCCTTTTGGATGGCCTTCTCTATTAATTTTCTCTGTAAGATCAAATAATCAGGAGACTCCCATACTATGCACAAGTTCCATAGAAACCACACTTATCAGATATATATGACGAATGCTGTTAGATGTGAATATTCCTTTAAGTTTCATAGTTGCCCTTGGGAGTGATACAAGCTAACAATAACAGACGAGGTGAAGGAAAGCTTGACACACCCAATGGAATAGGTCACAAGACATCCATGGAGTGCAACGATTTGAAGTCCGCCAGGTAGACTATAACTGGAATAAAAGGAAAAGATATCGGCACATCCAACATAAAATAATTTCTTTCTTTATTGTCACACTAGAAGGTGGCCCGATTCTACGCATCGGGTATTCTAGAATTTACGTATTGTGTAGTTCATGTATGATTTTTGTTATATATATATAGATGTTGTTGTGTGTAGTTACCAAGTGTTTGTGTAGGGCGCTGTACATGTTCTGGGTGTTGTCTGGGTGTGGCGGGGGGTGAGAGCGGTGTTGTATGTGTGTTGCGTGTGTTGCGTTGTTTGTGGAGCGCTGTGTGTCTGTAGCGTTGTGTGTGTGTGTGTTGCGCGGTTTGTGTGGGTGTGGTGTGTTTTGGGGGGAGGTATGTTTTGTGCAATGTGTGTGTTGCGCGGTATGTGCGTATATTTATGTATGCCGCGGTGTTTGTGTGTTGGGTGTTGTGTGTGTGCGGCGTTGTCTGTGTGTGTGGGTGTCTGTGTATGGCGGTGTTTGTGGTTCCCAGTGTGTGTGTGGTGTGTTGTGTGTGTGTGTTGGGGGGAGGTGTGCACCTCCCATCGTGCTCCATCCCCCATGCTGTGCACCCCCCATCGTGCCCCATCCCCCATGCTGCACACCCCCCATCGTGCTCCATCCCCCATGCTGCCCACCCCCCATCGTGCTCCATCCCCTATGCTGCGCATTCTCCATCGTGCTCCATCCCCGATGCTGCACACCCCCCCATCATGCTCCATCCCCCATGCTGCGCACTCCCCATCGTGCTCCATCCCCCATGCTGCGCACTCCCCATCGTGCTCTATCCTCCATGCTGCGCACTCCCCATCGTGCTACATCCCCCATGCTGCGCACTCCCCATCGTGCTACATCCCCCATGCTGCGCACCCCCCATCGTGCTACATCCCCCATGCTGCGCACCCCCCATCGTGCTACATCCCCCATGCTGCGCACCCCATCGTGCTACATCCCCTATGCTGCGCATTCCCCATCGTGCTCCATCCCCGATGCTGCGCACCCCCCATCGTGCTCCACCCCCCATGCTGCGCACTCCCCATCGTGCTCCATCCCCCATGCTGCGCACTCCCCATCGTGCTCCATCCTCCATGCTACGCACTCCCCATCATGCTACATCCCCCATGCTGCGCACCCCCCATCGTGCTACATCCCCCATGCTGCGCACCCCATCGTGCTCCATCCCCCATGCTATAATAGTTCTCCTATTATACTCAGAGAGGAATATAATAGGAGGACTATAATAGGAGGAGTAGTCCTGGGGGGAGAGGAGTATAATGCCGGCTCCCTGCACATGTGTACCAGGAGCCGGTGTACGCTGGTAACTATGATACACATCGGGTAACTAAGGGACCTTAGTTACCCGATGTGTATAATGGTTACCAGCGTTCACCGGCTCCGTCAAGATCCCAGCATCGCAAGGTTATGTCTGGCGCTGCTGGGATCGTGACGGAGCCGGTGTACACTGGTAACTATGATACACATCGGGTAACCAAGGGACCTTAGTTACCCGATGTGTATAATGGTTACCAGCGTTCACCGGCTCTGTCAACATCCCAGCTTCGCAAGGTTATGTCTGGCGCTGCTGGGATCGTGACGGAGCCGGTGTACACTGGTAACTATGATACACATCGGGTAACTAAGGGACCTTAGATACCCGATGTGAATAATGGTTACCAGCGTTCACCGGCTCCGTCACGATCCCAGCAGCGCAAGGTTATGTCTGGCGATGCGTGCGGAGGGCTGGGGCGAGTGGCCAATCCATGCGGAGGGAGGGGCCAGGCCGAGGCGAGCGACCAATCCGTGGGGGGGGGCGGAGGCGAGGCGAGCGACCAATCCGTGTAGGGGGGCGGGGCAATGGCGAGCCCAGCGGCCAATCAGCTTTGTGTCACCGTAACACAATTTTGGAGCAAGACAGACAGACAGACAGACAGAATAAGGCAATTATATATATATAGATAGTATTAAAAATGTCCATCCATATTTAAAAGACCCTAAATTAAAATATAAAGAAAGAAATTATTTTACGTTGGATGTGCCGATTTCTTTTCCTTCTATACAAGCTAACAATGTGGCCCTCAGACCGAAAAAGAGTTGTCCATTCCTTCTCTAGAAGATGAGTAGGTAGCAATGTCAGCTGTCCTTCAGAGCCTAAGGCAAGACCAATGGTCCCTCTGCCCCATAAGAACACAACAGTATTCTAAATGCCAAATAGTAAATAAGGTGGCCATCTTACAGATTTCCATTAGGAAATCAAATTACACTTCTGGGCTTGTGGAAAATATGAAGGTGCTGATAAAGCTATGCCACCCATTCCCCTTCTCCCACCAAAGTAGCTCAGTTGACCAGTTCAACATGCTAAGGCTGTGTTAATTTTTCTGTTGGTTGCTTTATTTGTTATATTTACCCCCGAAAAATAGTTCACCATGCTGTGCTATTTTTTTTTTAGTGACATGATAGACACTATATGAAAACCCTTAGGAGATCCTTCAGGTGCCATTTGTATATGTCTTGTGATGGATCCAGTCCTCCGTCAATTTACTTGTTCTGTTCCTATGATGAAGCAGGACTAGGGAATTAAATAGCATAAGTGAACAGAGCCTAAAGGCTGCTTTACACGCAGCGACATCACTAGCGATGTCGCTGGTGAAAGCACTCGCCCCCGTTGGTTGTGCATCACGGGCAAATCACTGCCCGTGGCGCACAACATCGCTAGGACCTGTCACACATACTTACCAGCCTAGCGACGTCACTGTGGCCGGCGAACCACCTCCTTTCTAAGGGGGTGGTTCGTTTGGCGTCACAGTGGCGTCACTAAGCAGCCGCCCAATAGAAGAGGAGGGCCGGAGATGAGCGGGCGAAAAATCCCGCCCACCACCTTCCTTCCTCATTGCGGGCGGCCGCAGGTACGGTGATGTTCCTCGTTCCTGCAGTATCACACATAGTGATGTGTGCTGCTGCAGGAACGATGAACAACCTGTGTCCTGCAACAGCAACGATATTTGAGATTAGAACAACGTGTCAACGATCAACGATTAGGTGAGTAATTTTGATCGTTAACGGTCGGTCGTGCGTTTCACACGCAATGACGTCGCGATGTCGTTGCGTGTAAAGCCCGCTTAAGGAAATATGTTGGAATTACTGTACAACTAACCAAGCCACCTTAACTATACTGGTAGGCAATAGAAATTACATTTCATTTATGATCACTGGTTGCCCAATATTGTCATCTGAAAAATTACCCTAAAAAGTTTAGAACAGTGAGCGAGTGTTATGTATGTACTGTATTTCTATAATACTGCCCCCCCAATTGAGATAAATACCTCCTCCTGTTACTTAAACCTGTCATCTGGGTGGTATAGTGTGAGGGTGCCCTGCCATAAGCTAATATCAAGAGGTGGGATGTTGGACTGATCATTCTACATATTCTGAAATATGTGATCAGAGTAGCAGTGGTGGTGTCATTGTCCGTTAGATGATTAATTTTCCTTCGCTCTTCTTTGCAAAGATAAATGAACAAATCTTTAATTGTACTTTTGTAGAATTTAGGGGCAGGGTTTACTTGCGTCTATGTAGAATTTAGGGGCTGGGACAACTAAAAGGTGATGTTCCTAACAAAAAGAATCTAACAATTTGTGGGACTTTGAAGATTGACAGCAAAGTCTTCTCCACTAGCAAGTAAAGTATGTGGCGATGAAAGCTAATTACAAGCTTTAATTAATTACACTCTTCAGATCTTGTAAGCTTCTTGCCTTAGACAACACGCTCACTAGCTCCAAGGCAGCTAAATCGTACAATGCTAAACAGGAAAAATCCAGACATGAAAGAAGCTTATATTACTGAATAAGTCCTTATTGACAGGAGCTGGAATTAGGGAAGATACTTGTTGTCAGGGAAAATTGCAGTTGTCTCCTGCTAGAGGTGCTAAGACAATAAGTGGATTGAACAACCCAGAGGAAGTAAGGGTAAGTATCCGAACATAGACGGCAGCTATATTATACTGTAGTAATAATGGGGCTGAGCGTCTTCTTGGCAATATCTCTTTCTCTTAACATGTCTTTCTGGTACAATGTGGTTGATGATTGATCTCAATCTGGTTTAGGGATAAGAACAGATACTGTTGGCAGAAATCTTGGTTCTTTTTAATTATATTTTTATCATCAAAGTAGATCCTAAAGTTGTAAAATAATAATGTGGGCATGCTAACATGCTAATGAATGCGCAGCTTCGCCGCACATATCTTACTCTTCGTGGCTACCAGCGGAGGATGGATGTGCACTGCGCATGATCTGGAGTCCCCTGGATTTCTGATCATGCGCACTAAATTGATGCCGGGTGTTAGCTTCCCGGCTTCACTGTGCATGACCGGAAGTCCCGGGTACTCTATAACAGCTATTATGAATACTTAAACTCCCCTGATGAGTGAAAGTGACAACGAAACGCGTCGGAAGTAATTGTACATATCTGCACACTGTGCTATGACAGGAGGAAATATATTCTGACTTGCACAGGAAATTTGATCCCTAAAAACAGGAGGATGGTGGCGACTAAAAAAGAGGAAGGTCGACCATGCTTGAATATCCTGTGATGGGAATCAATAGATGAGCCTATTTTCTGGTGAGATCTTTCCATATCTTTAACACGAATTGTCATATTGTGCAAATGATGTTCAGTGGTTCTGGTTGGTTAATATCCGGTCTCACTATTTTTCCTTTATAAAAATCCCAGTTTTCCTTTTGGGGGGCGGTTCCCCTCACGGGATAATATGGGAATACTTTGAGATTGTTGAGAAACCTTGCATTGTTCCTGGAATTGTCTCAGGGATTTGTTTCTATTGTGCTGCACATGAGTGCTGGGCCCGTTTGATCTTCGTGATCCAGCAAACGTGTTATTTTTATGTTCACATTTTTATGTGACTTTTGTCACTTTTAAGCTTTCAATTTAGTAAAAGTTGTTTTAGGAGTCTTTTTTCCACTTGTTGGACTTTTGCACGTCTACTTGACCCTATTCGTTATTCCTCAAGTTCTAACAATCTACACTCTGGTCAGGAATCCGCTCTTAGTACACCCCATTACACAAACGAGTTACCCACAATCCAAACCAAACACACATGTCTCCTGAACAGTGGAAAGGAATTAATTATCAACACCAACATGCAACACACAAGATTAAAATAATAAGATGACACTTACTTTCCATATTCATATCCAAATATAAGTTTTATATCTATTTGTCTCCCACTGTCTCACCTAGCTGTCTATGTTGTCGCCAATATTTTAAATGAATGAGACACAAAGACTTTATGTTTAAGACCCAACCTCTGCAATGTTTTTCGAAAGACCACAACAAATTGAAACCTGTAGAAGGCCCTCCCATCCTCATTTATAAGAAAAGAACTATCTACTCCTTTAGGCCTACAAGCCCGATAATCACCTACTCATTGGACTGGACAAGATGAAGAGCCAAGTATTTTGAACAAAATTACCCTCTCACCTTCTTCCATCCGATCAGTTTTAGACCAATGTAATACACGTCACCCAATCCTGTAAAAGATCAACCTCTAGATTAGACAATCCTGGGATAAAACAGTTAGGCTATGTGCCCACGCTGTGGAAAATTCGCAGAATTTGCCGCGATTTTTTCTCGAAAATTCAACGGATTTTTCAAAAATCCGTAGTACAGCGGGTCCTCAGCCATTTCTATGGCATTTTGGAACGGCTGTGCCCATGCTGTGATTTTTTCCGCAGCGGAAATAATGCGAATTTCCCTGCGGAAAAATCAGCAGCATGGGAATTATTCCTGCAGATTTCTCCACACGATCCTATACTTACCTGCCTTGATAGAAGACACCGGCGTCACTTCCTCCGGTGCAGAGGACAGCAGTGGAGCCAGGAGGAGGTGGGTGGGGCCTGCACGAGCTCTGGTCATGTGATAGCCGGAGCTAGTTCAGGCCCGCCCACCTTCTCCTGCAATGTGCAGACGCTGACAGACACGGACGGAAAGTGAAGTGCTGCATGATGGAGGTAAGTATGAACGCCCCAATCACTCCAGCACTTGTTTTACATTGAGGATGCAGTACCGAAGCCATGGTACTATATCCTCAATGCAGAGTGCCCGCAGCATATCCGCAGGACATTCCGCAATACATCTGCAGCATGTAAACAGACAAAAGTTGTGCTGCGGATTTCTGGGAGCTCCTGCAGAATGTCCTGCGGATATATCCACGGGACACTTTCCCCGTGGGCACATAGCCTTAGATTAACAAACTCACTAAAAAACTTGTTAAAAGAGCCAAAAAAGGCCAATGAAAAAGCTGCTTGGAATAAGCATCTTCCATAATCATTCAAACATATTTTCTTGGGTTTATTATGTAACCTAATAATGCAAAGGAAACCACCTTTCTCATATCCTGCTCTATAAAATATGCTGGTCCAGAAAATTCTTTGAAATGTCCATTTTACGCACATCCTAAACCAAAAGGAAAAGCCAGCCATCTTTTTTGACATGAAGAAAAAACAAAAAAGCTAGCTCAACTCAAAAATGTCATGTATTATAAGATGTGCACTGCACTAAAAATTCCAAACTGTACTACTTTAAAATTTGAGATTTTTGGCAAAAAATTGCAATTTCTTGAGCTATCTCGCCACGTCATGGCAATTCATTGAACTGGTTGGTGGCTGACCTCCACCTTGCCGTGCACCTCAATTTGGTTTGTTTTTCCACCTGTCTTGATTTTGGCAATTGGTGGCTGTTCAAATTCAGCCATTAAGCCCTGTCCACAAACTATATTTAATTCATAATTAGAAACACACAAAGTCCAAAAAAGTATCAACTTAGCCTTCAAGGAAGCAACTATATAAAAAAAAAGCACCCTTAGGCTGGTTTCACACTACGTTTATTTAACATGCGTCATGAACGTTTTTTTGCTGCAAAAGCGGATCCTGCTTTTACAGCAAAAAACGCATGCAAACGCATGTCTTATTTTGCAGGATCCTGTCACTGGATGTTTAGGGGCGGGCATTGGAGTCATGTGATCGGGAGTGAGGGGAACTAGACTGGGAGCCGGCTTCTGACAGCTGCAGACGCTCGTAACCAAGGTAAACATCGGGCTTGGATACCCGATATTTATCTTGGTTACGAGTGTCTGCAGCTGCTAGGAGCAGGGCTGTCTGCACACGTAACCAACGTAAACATCGGGTAACTAAGAGAAGTGGTTACCCGATATTTACCTTGGTTACGAGTGTCCGCAGCTCTCAGGTGGGAGAGAGAGGGAGGGGAGGAAGGGGGAAAGACAGAGATAGAGAGAGGGAGAGGGAGGGAGGAGGAGAGAGAGACAGATCACGCGAGACTGGTTCTGGGCATGCTCAGTAGAGCAAGCAGGATCCTGTCTATCAGCACGCCAGCGTTCACCTGCGTTTGCGTGCTGTTTAGTCAGGATCCGGTGACATGCAGTATTTGGACGCAGCTCAAAAACGCTACAAGTAGCGTTTTTGAAAGATGTTAAAAAACTGCAAGTCGCTGGATCCTCACTATAACGCACGCAAACGCAGGTGAACGCATGTTAACGCGAGTCCATTGCAAATGCATTGAAGTGAAAACGCATTTGCACTGGATCCGCTTTTCCGCTAAAATAACGTTATGGACGGATGTTAAATAAACGTAGTGTGAAACCAGCCTTAGGTAAACTACCTGGGTATTTTGAAGCAACGCTAAGAAATAATGAAAATATCATAGAATAAATTCAAAATATGTTTATTCCATCATTTTTTATTCAAACATAAACCACACCACAAAGGAGATCATGTTACATCCAAAAAACTGCCTCAGGTTAAGAAAGGTTTGGCATTAAATATCCTACTACACATCTAGACATCAATTTTCTATATATGATTCGATTCCTACGGTGCAACGGTTCATCATACTGGCAAAAAAAATTATACACTCATCTATATAGCAATATAGTGGTATAATAGATATTAATCATCCCCTAGCTTTAATTTTTTTTATTAATTTTTTATTTTTTTATTATTATTTGGCTGTCTCAATAGTGCTTCACCGTCTTATTAGTTGTTTGTTAAATATTTTAAATATATAAATAATCAAGGAATAAATAGCATGAAATTACTCTTTTACCTATCTGCAGACAAATGCACAACATTTCTTGATTTTACCTCTGAAAATATCAATTTTATCAGTGAAGTCGGTATCTACCAATTGATCTGTTTATAAACCTTTGAAAACAGCCAGATTTCACATATGGAAAACAGTAAATAGGGGCATGAGACATCGGCCTCTATTTTAAAGACATATGTCGAGAAATAAAGCCAAACGGCTAGGGGAGGAATTTCCGTGCCACATAAATCTAATATTGTATTCAAAGTGCCTTTATGGCAAAAAAATCCTACTGCCAGCCGATAGACAAAAAATATTTACAATTTTCACCTAGGCTTAGGCATATGAAACAGTGACACACCTCTACCCATCAGTCGGCTAATAAATCATCGTTTGGCTTTATTTCTCGACATATGTCTTTAAAATAGAGGCCGATGTCTCATGCCCCTATTTACTGTTTTCCATCTGTGAAATCTGGCTGTTTTCAAAGGTTTATAAACAGATCAATTGGTAGATACCGACTTCACTGATAAAATTGATATTTTCAGAGGTAAAATCAAGAAATTTTGTGCATTTGTCTGCAGATAGGTAAAAGAGTAATTTCATGCTATTTATTCCTTGATTATTCATATATTTAAAATATTTAACAAACAACTAATAAGACGGTGAAGCACTATTGAGACAGCCAAATAATAATAAAAAAATAAAAAATTAATAAAAAAAATTAAAGCTAGGGGATGATTAATATCTATTATACCACTATATTGCTATATAGATGAGTGTATAATTTTTTTTGCCAGTATGATGAACCGTTGCACCGTATGAATCGAATCATATATAGAAAATTGATGTCTAGATGTGTAGTAGGATATTTAATGCCAAACCTTTCTTAACCTGAGGCAGTTTTTTGGATGTAACATGATCTCCTTTGTGGTGTGGTTTATGTTTGAATAAAAAATGATGGAATAAAAATATTTTGAATTTATTCTATGATATTTTCATTATTTCTTAGCGTTGCTTCAAAATTCCCAGGTAGTTTACCTAAGGGTGCTTTTTTTGATATATTTAATTCATGCAGCATTTGCTTGGGGCTGTCCCGCCCACAGCCATGATTCAGTCATGGGCACGGGATTGAAAAGCATAAGGTAAGGGCTGCTATAAACAGTTCTATTTTTTCATAGGTGAGGCCATAGGGCACATTTTAATTAAAATATTTTAGAGTAGGACTGCCCCAAAGAGATTTGCCGTGACGTGGCAGGGTAGCTCAACAAATTGCAATTTTTTTGACAAAATCTCAAATTTTGAAATAGTACAGTTTAGAATTTTTAGTACAGTGCACATCTTTTAATACTTGCCATTTTTGAGTTGAGCTGGCTTTTTTGTTTTTTTTCATCTTGTTTGACATACCTGAAATTGATACCCCTCTTGAAGAGCAATCCCCTATGAAGTTTAAAAGAAATGGCACAAGGTTTGTGCACATCCCATTACTATTTAAGCTTCCACAAAAAACTAACCATTCTTTCTATACCGATTCATACACTATCCTAGTAGCTGGTCCTACTGATCAAAATATCAAATAAAAGACTTCATAGATGATCCTTGCGATGGGGGTGCAGCAGAGCGAGGACTGGTGATCCCGACTTCTCTCACAATTCTGGAAGGGACAGAACTAGTCGCTCTCCTCTTGATGTCATCGGGCCATGACGTCTGGATACCACAGGCAGCACCTGCAGCCCAGTCCCTGGCCACAGGTTCCATAGCTTCCTAAGAAGAACTGGCAAAGACTGCTCCAGAAGATGCCTCAGCCAAAAGGGAAGAGGCATGAAACACTCGCTCACCCTGTGACATCATCAGACCCTGGGTTCCGCATTGGATGGTGCATACTGCACCTGCTCCCCGCCGAAAGCCCACTCAGGGCCACATCATCCCTACGCTCAGATGTAGCACCATCTGGGCCTGCTCCAGAAGATGAGGTAGCTATAAATGAAGAAGCAAAGGACGGAAGCTCAGCCCATCTTCTGCCTTCCCTTTGTGGTCTGGCTTTGCTTGGAGCTTTTCTACCCTCAGCAGCTCTTACCTGGTCCTGAGCAGATGGAGCGGTCATCGATGGACTTTTCATCCTCCTAGATCACTGTGGCACATGTGGACTTAGATGCTCTGGAGGGCGCTGACATCTGGCGGGTGGGTACACAGTAACTCTTTGAGCTAAGTTCATCTGCTCCTACAGACACTTGTTCCCATTCCTCTCCTTAGCAGCCTAAAGAGATGCCAGCAACTTTGGGTCCATGCTGATATGCCCATTGGATGTTCCATGGTCCTGAATCCGCAGAGAAGATGACGATCCTGCATAAGCCTCTTCTTTTAATGTACATTGAAACGTCTTTCCTCACCTCTTCCCATAATTTCCGATTGAATCCTGTACTGAATCCCAACCCATGTGACTTGAATTCAAACTCCATGCCCATTTAGCTACTCTTTTGTGGACGTTCAAAACTAACCATTAATCCCTTCATGGCTTCCTTCTTTCAAACGTGTGTCATGCTCGGGCCTTATCTAGCTATGGCCACTGTGGCCCTATCTTTCTGCTTCTTGCTGCTTGCTTGTGCATCTTCCCAGTTCTGTACCAGACCTATCTTTGCTCTGCACCTATTGACCTGTACACACTGGGCTCTAGTCTAATCCCACACACTCTGCTCTGCTCCCTTTCTGCACCCAACAAAGCTTTATCCCTTAGGAACCTGTTTCTCTCCATTAATATCTACATATCTTTACAGCAATAGTGAGGTAGTAATGACCCTAATTTGCAGGCTGACTTGATTCTAAAGTGAGTTCTTAGGCTACAAAACTGAATTTACAATTTTAGATAATCTAGAATAGAGTTTTCATTGTTTTTGTAGTTGAAATGTGCATAGTGTAGCATCCAATATGTATGGCTCCACATTTATGAGTGTTTTTGCTTTTATAAATCTGTTCTTTCATCTGCAATCTGATGTTTTACTCCAGAGAAATCAACATTTTCAAGCTGTTAACATCTATGGGCCAGAGACAGATCTCCCTGATAGTCTATTGTAGTAGTGCAGTAGTGCAGACCGAAGTGTGCCTGCGCAAACCGGAAATTTCCCAGCGCAGACGTGAGATTTTGCCCGGTTTGAGGATGGCGCAGGAGACGTCATTCACATCAATCATCAGCAGAGGACGGCGATTAGCACGGAGAGGAGGAACAGGAGCCGCAACCAAAGACTCCCATTGGACTGGACCCAAGGATTACCATACAGCGAGGGAGATTTTCAAAAGCTATCTGTGGAGTATACAGGGCAAGTCAAGGGATAACATGCACCTTTATAAAATGCAGCAGAGGCGCTGGTTACGGTGCTAGTTTTAGTTTATAACTCAATAAACTGGTGACAGGTTCCCTTTAAGTATGTGTTCTTCAATGTGGTGTTCATGGTGAATCTTTTATGTATTCATGGCTACCTTACACAGGTATGGAATGGGTGGTAGACAAAGTAGATGGTTGCACTTCTACTATTATATCATTTATCATTTGTGTTACTAGTTTGGCTGCGGAATTGGACCTGGAGTGGGAGTAAATTTTGGGTAAAAATATATCAACTACAACTTTGGCTTCAAAATAAAATTATATATCACAAATATTGTATATTTTATTCCACTTATAAAAGAATTTAGGAAAATGTAAAGTTTTTTTTCATATAAATATATGATAGTTTTATTAATCTAAGAAATCTGTTTACCGTTTTAAAGTGGTTATTACTAATTATTCCACATGAGCCATTTATGATGTTACAGTCATAGTTGGAGTTGGAGTGCATTAAAATTGAGAAATGTGTATTGGAAGTTTGACTTTCTGAGTTCTTAGCCCTGGTTATTAGAACCTAACACCAAGTTTCCAGCTGCCAAATTTTTCTTGGTGAGACAGATGATCACATTTAGTTTTAGGTTCTTCGTTAGTGCCCCATAAATCTCAAAAGTCTACTGACGCTTCAACCTTATATATTGTAATTATAAGAATATTGTGTTTTGTGGTTTCTTAAAGATAGTATTAAATAAGGTCATATAAGGTGAATGAAGAGGTTGCACTGTACTGAGTGAATAATAATGTTTCTGCGCTTTACCACTTATCGATGCACAATAATTTCCTAAAAGCCTGTACCAGCTGGCTTTGTAAATGCATCTTCTAACTCCCACCCCATACATTGCTCACAGCACATTAATTCCACACTGGCAATGTCAGGCCGTACAATAGCGATGTCTTGCATTAAGAGACAAGTGCGTCCCATTACACAAAGCCAGACTGCTGCCACTGTTTAAACCTAAGAGAACATGAATAAGTAACAAGACCGGCACCATAATGGCTCTGTTAACTGAATTAAGGGCATGAAATTTGTAAAAGATCTAATCTGTCTTAAGCAAAAGTAGGAGTTATGCCGGTATTCTTGACTTTATGATGAGGTTGTGATGTTCCAAGTACATTAAAAAAATAAATTGATGGACATGTCATTTTCAACCAAACTAGCTAAGAGTAGCCTTTGACCTAGCCTGAAGAAGAGCAGGACTATAATAGCGGTTATGGTGGGCAGCTTGAGACCCTATTGATGTGGCTCTTCTTTGAAGTGATGGAGATAGACCCATTAACTTTTCACACAATACAGAGAATGAGCATCTTTACAGACTAACTCAAGCTGTCTCAAACATCCAGGATTGTCAAAGCTCTCAAAGTCAAACAATTGGACATGACACTTTTAGCCGTAGGACATCATCCAGATTGTTGTCACCCATATTCTACATGGCTTGCAGAATCGTGCAGTCCTTCCCTTCTGATACAAGGATGTTTTGATGGAGATTTGTACTATGAATAGATCAAGAAAAGGGATTAAACACATTCATTAGGGGATTTTTTTTCGTTCCACATTAACTCGATATGACATTATTGTGTGGCCCGTTTCTGCCAGAGAACCTGTAACCCGTTGAGCTCAATGTTGGCCTCTGGCATCAATAGAAGATAATCTGCTCTATTTAGCGTAAATTGAAGGATACAACAAAGACTATTAAGCGGAATACTGATTGCATTGATTTCTCCCTCAAGTGGCATATGCTAATACCCTCAGTATAACACAAAAACCCCAGACCCTCGTAATATAATTAGCGACACTGTGCCAAGCCTAAGGCTGAGAAAATAATAGGGTTAATGCCACCATTTGGGCCATATGCTAAAAGATTACTGGATAGGCAAGAAAACACAATGCCAGTCACTGCCAACCATTGTCATTCATTGAGTAATTATTAACCATCGCTGCAGATCTCTCCGGTCAGACAGCTTAGCGTGACTCTTGGAAGAGAACGATTTTCAAAGTAATGGCATAAGTCCATCAAGTAACAATGAACATGACAATCAAATGATGGACAGAGGGAAGGAAGAAAAACAAGAAAAACCTGATTTACATGTCTAACCGAACTGCCAGGAAGTATGTTTTCTTCTTGTATCCTGGTAATGAACATTCAGTATATAAGTAATACACTTAGAATACAGTTAGAATACACATATATATTAACAAAGTAAGTGGATGTCCAATGAAAAACATTTATCAACTATTCATAGGATAAGTGAAAGGTGTAAGGGGTACTTTACACGCTGTGACATCGCTGCCGATATATCGTCGGGGTCACATCGTTAGTGATGCACATCCGGCGCCGGTAGCGACATCGCAGTGTGTAAAACAAATGAGCAACGATCAACGAGCGCAAAAACGTGCAAAATCGTTGCTCGTTGACATGTCGCTCATTTCCATAATATCGCTGCTGCTGCAGGTACGATGTTGTTTGTCGTTCCTGCAGCAGGACACATCACTATGTGTGACGCCGCTGGAACGACAAACATCTCCTTACTTCCGTCCACTGGAAAAGGAGAAAGGAAGGAGGTGGGCGGGATGTTCCGGCCGCTCATCTCCTCCCCTCCTTTTCTATTGGCAGGCGGTTCAGTCACGCTGCTGTGACGTCGCTGTGACGCTGAACGAACCACCCACTTACAAAGGAGGCGGGTCGCCGGTCACAGTGACGTCGCAGAGCAGGTATGTGCGTGTGACGCTGCTCTAGTGATAATGTTCGCTACGGCAGCGATCACCACATATCAGCCGTATGACGGGGCGGGTGCTATCGCGCTCGACATCACTAGAAATTGCTAGCAATGTCGCAGGGTGTAAAGTACCCCTCAGTGGAACGTCCCCTACTCACAAGAACAATGAGCCCAAAGTCCACTCTGAAAGTCCACTAATAAAACATTACTGAACAGGAGAAAACATTTCTCTATCCACTGTCTATAGGAGTGCTGGCCATGCTAAAGCTTCAGTCACACAAGTGTCTTTGGGACCATTATTCTCGTGATCAGTAGGGGTTCCAGTAATTCGACCCCCAACCGTCGTATACGTAACATCTACAAAATGGATAGGTGATATTTTGTTTATGGAAGAAGCCATTTACATTTAAAGGGTTTGTCTAATCATTGTAAAATGAATAAGATTACAATGTCCCTCTAATAATAAGCAACTTTGCAAAAATCCCCTTCATTCGAAAGAAAGGAGGAATTTTTAATTCTGTTTACTGCTCGCTGCCTATGTTTCTGGCAATCTCAGTGATGGCCTTTCTATTAGGCCCCCTTCACACATCCGTGTCTCCTGTACATGTGACATCCATTTTCACACGTATTGGAGACACTAGCACACATAGACCCATTAAAATCAATGGGTCTGCGCACACATGCGTGTTTTCACATGGACCGTGTGTCCGTGTGGAGCATACATGTGTCCGTGTGTGCTCCACTCATAGACATGTCAGTTTTTCTCCAGCACCACGGGTGTCACATGGACCGCATGGATATGATCCGTGTGACATCAGTGTGAAACGTACCGGACAAAATTACGCTTTTCTGAATTAAAATGAATTTCTATACTCACCTTCTCCAGCACTGCTGTCTCTGCCGTTGCTGTCACTTGCTTCTGACCCCCGCTCATTATGCTCATCACATATTTACTGCACTTCGGGGCAGAAGCAGCAGCAGCGGGGAGTCAGCAGGGCCAGGGACCGCAGAGCGGAAAACATCAGCATCACAGACAGCAACGACTGGGACAGGTGAGCAAACATTTCCTGCTCTCTGTGTGTTATCACGCATAGCACACTGAGAGCATTCGTGTGCCAAAATCACGGCACACGGAGGGCCATATGCACTTTTTACACGTCCGTGCAAAATGTGGAGGTGTGCCGCCCCAGCAGCGAATCGAACTGATCGGATCTGAGGGTAGTGTCCATTCGTGGCTCAAGGGTCTCCGGACCCGGGGGATTAGGGGCCACACTCAAATGTAAAAGGGAGTATTTACAGGTGATTTGGTATAGTTCGTGACACCAGCTGTGGTGTGCGGTAATTGGGAATACCGCCGCTGCCGTTGGGAGTACCCGGGGTGATGGAGTGGGACAGCTAGGTGACATTGCCCTCCACGGGTAGGGGTAGGTTCCGGTACTCTGGATGGTGATGCGGGGACACAGTGCAGGGGTCAGTCGGGTACTCACTCAGCAATGAAGCAGACGCTGACAACAAGGTAAACCAAGTCTCTGAATGCCGCTGCCTTTCAAGGGGAGTTCGTCCGGGTCCCGTCCCCTGCAGTGCTGCTGGTGGTCTGTAACCTGCCTCCTGGCACTAGATTTTAGAGTGTCAGTTGTGGTCCGATAGCTTGGAGCTATCCGGGCCCCGCTCCCCAATGTGGCTAAGTGGAGGAGCCTGTTCTCAGGGCTCACGCTTTGGATTTCAGTGGGCTGCTTGCTAGGAGAGCCCTATCCCCCTTGTTGCGCTAGTGCCCCGATTCTGGAGCTAGTGGGAACAGTCCATAAAGGCCCCGTTCTCCCTAGGTTAATTGCCGGGTTGCCTGAAGCTTCTCCCCAACCTAGGGTCGACGTACCCCGTCGTGCCTTCGGTCCCGAATCGGTGATTAGGCCCAGGCAGCTGACCGTCCTCCTTGACAGGTCCCAGGTACGTAGCCTCAATCCTCTGCAACCGGGGATCCGACTCCTCTAGGTCCAGACCACCGTCTGCGACCTAGTTTTCCTCGGGGAGCTCCAACTCCCAGCTCCTCTCTTACTGGGAGCTACTTCTGTTCTCCTCTCCCTGTCAGCTCTGCTCTGCACTTCCTACCTCGCTGACTTGACCTTGACACCTCCCACCTCCCTGTCTGACCCCTAGGTGGATGGCCCTATTCATGCTTAAGCAGTCCACTGGTGTGCCTGACAGGTGTGGTGCAAAGTGTATCTAGGATTTGTGAATGCAGATGGAGGCAACACTGCAGGATAGAGACCCAGAACCATGGGGGGTTGAATACTACACGGATAGAATAGTTTGTGCAGTACCCTGTGACGACCTGAATATTCCAGGGGCGTCACACATGTTTTTCACAGATGTGTGAAAGGGGCTTTAGGCAAAGAGTGAAGAGCATGAAAACTCTTTTGAATAGAACTTGTAAGTGCTGCTCTGAAGCTTACAGGATCCATGACTCTGCTCCAGTCCCCCTTCCCCCTCACCTGCAGCATCAGAGAACGCAGAGTTCGGCCCACCGGAGGGACAATACTGCTGGACTGAACAGTTGCAAGCTGGATGCCAGGAGATATGGTGTGACGAACTCTTCATAAGGAGATGAGAATACCGAAGTGACACGTGGAGAAAAATTACTGCAAGAAATATGCGACTGCATTTACCAATTTCTTTATTTGGACACTGAAAGAGGTTGTCCACTTCTGCATTTATGGCCTAACCTTCTAATAGGTCATCAATATAAGATTGCAGGGGTGTTAAGGGTTATTTACACGATGCGACATCGCTAACGATTTATCGTCGGGGTCACGGTGTTTGTGACGCACATCCGACGTCGTTAGCGACATCACAGTGTGTGACACGTACGAGCGACCTTCAACGATCGCAAAATAGGTAAAAATCGTTGGTTTTGGAGAGGTCGTTCATTTACCAAAAATCGTTGTTTGTGCAGTAACGAGGTTGTTTGTTATTCCTGCGGCAGCACACATCGCTATGTGACACCACAGGAACGAGGAACATCTCCTTACCTGTGACCGCCGGTAATGAGGAAGGAAGGAGGTGGGCAGGATGTTCGGCCCGCTCATCTCCGCCCCTCCGCTTCTATTGGGCGGCCGCTTAGTGACGTTGCTATGACGCCAAACGAACTGCCCCCTTAGAAAGGAGGCGGTTCACCGGTCACAGTGACGTCGCTAGGCAGGTGAGTATGTGTGACTGTTCCTAACGATGTTGTGCGCCACGGGCAGCGATGTGTCCGTGACGCACAACCGATGGGGGCAGGTACGCTCGCTAGCGATATCGTTAACGATATCGCAGCATGTAAAGTACCCTTTACACCCTGAACTACCACCAATCATGTGTTACCAGCACCTGCAGATCTTGATGAAAACAGTTTATGGAGATGAACACCATAGCTTTATCACATTATTTAATTTCTGGGAGATGGCAGATGCCGCTAATAAGTGGGATGGAACTGTGCTGTTCTGCTGTGCACAGCTGGTAACAGCTGATTGGTGGAAATGCCAGGTGTGAGACCTAAACAATCTCATATTGATGATGACCTAACCTGAGCTCAGAATGCTTACAGTATACAGCTAAAAAACTATTCTAATGATAACATTATATTATATAATTGTTTATACAATTCTGTAATATATAGTTTAAAGATGGAGTAGTTGGGAATAATATTAAATTGGGCTTCATTGATGCTTCCATTTATATTACAGAGCTTAAGATCGCAGAATTGTAGGAAAGTCAAGAACAGGTCTTGTCCAGAGAATGATATTTTGTTCTAGTAAAGGGTCTACCTGTAGGCGGCATAAATAATGATGGCAGTCTATGCTCGCTCACCACACAAGCGACAGTTTTAACATATCTTCTTCCTACTTCCCAGTTATTATACTGTACAGCGAGTGCCTGGGACATGACTGATTTAGGAGATAATGAGGATAATTATGGAAATTGTCGGAGAAACCTGCATCCTTACTGACAACGAGAGATATTTCAGGTTATAAATTGAGCGATACATCACATGGTGAAATAATATTCTCTGGATCAGTGAGTACAGCGCCTCTGCCAACACTATCATTCAGTTTACTTCACTAATCTGTTACTGATTTATCATTCTACAATGTCTTCTCCATTTATGTTTAATACTTTGCTTATTCCCGGTTATCAGAAAGCAGCGCATAATGGGAGCTGAGAGGAAAGTTACACAGGTAAAAGGGTTTGTCCAGTTTAGAAAATTCATCTTCATATGACCTAATAATGAATGCTTAGTGGGGTCATGTAACATCTTTCAGAGGCCACCACTAGCCCAAAAAATGCAACCTTGGAATAAGTTAGGTCTAGTCACTCTCTAGCAGGTCCCAGAAGAAAATGTGTCCTTTGTACAGGGACATTGACTTACCCCCTGGGTTGCATCCATAGAGTAGCTGCTGTGACTTAAGCCCGCTTTACACGCTGCAATGTATCTTACAATGTGTCGGCGGGGTCACGTCGTAAGTGACGCACATCCGGCATTGTAAGTTACATTGCAGTGTGTGACAGGTACGTGCGATTGCGATTGAACGGTAAAACGTTCATCGCATACACATCGTACCTTTCTCTAGAATTGCACGTCAGATTGTTCATCGTACCCAGGGTAGCACACATCGCAGTGTGTGACACCCCGGGAACGATGAACAGCTCTTACCAGCGTCCTGCGGCTCCCGGCCCACAATGCGGAAGGAAGGAGGTGGGCGGATGTTTTCGTCCTGCTCAGCTCCGCCCCTCCGCTTCTATTGGCCAGCGGCCGCGTGACGTCGATGTGACGACGAACATCCCTCCCACTCCAGGAAGTGGACGTTCGCCGCCCACATCGAGGTCATATGGAAGGTAAGTACAGTTAGGTCCAGAAATATTTGGACAGTGACACAAGTTTTGTTATTTTAGCTGTTTACAAAAACATGTTCAGAAGTACAATTATATATATAATATGGGCTGAAAGTGTACACTCCCAGCTGCAATATGAGAGTTTTCACATCCAAATCGGAGAAAGGGTTTAGGAATCATAGCTCTGTAATGCATAGCCTCCTCTTTTTCAAGGGACCAAAAGTAATTGGACAAGGGACTCTAAGGGCTGCAATTAACTCTGAAGGCGTCTCCCTCGTTAACCTGTAATCAATGAAGTAGTTAAAAGGTCCGGGGTTGATTACAGGTGTGTGGTTTTGCATTTGGAAGCTGTTGCTGTGACCAGACAACATGCGGTCTAAGGAACTCTCAATTGAGGTGAAGCAGAACATCCTGAGGCTGAAAAAAAAGAAAAAATCCATCAGAGAGATAGCAGACATGCTTGGAGTAGCAAAATCAACAGTCGGGTACATTCTGAGAAAAAAGGAATTGACTGTTGAGCTTGGGAACTCAAAAAGGCCTGGGCGTCCACGGATGACAACAGTGGTGGATGATCGCCGCATACTTTCTTTGGTGAAGAAGAACCCGTTCACAACATCAACTGAAGTCCAGAACACTCTCAGTGAAGTAGGTGTATCTGTCTCTAAGTAAAGAGAAGACTCCATGAAAGTAAATACAAAGGGTTCACATCTAGATGCAAACCATTCATCAATTCCAAAATAGACAGGCCAGAGTTAAATTTGCTGAAAAACACCTCATGAAGCCAGCTCAGTTCTGGAAAAGTATTCCATGGACAGATGAGACAAAGATCAACCTGTACCAGAATGATGGGAAGAAAAAAGTTTGGAGAAGAAAGGGAACGGCACATGATCCAAGGCACACCACATCCTCTGTAAAACATGGTGGAGGCAACGTGATGGCATGGGCATGCATGGCTTTCAATGGCACTGGGTCACTTGTGTTTATTGATGACATAACAGCAGACAAGAGTAGCCGGATGAATTCTGAAGTGTACCGGGATATACTTTCAGCCCAGATTCAGCCAAATGCCGCAAAGTTGATCGGACGGCGCTTCATAGTACAGATGGACAATGACCCCAAGCATACAGCCAAAGCTACCCAGGAGTTCATGAGTACAAAAAAGTGGAACATTCTGCAATGGCCAAGTCAATCACCAGATCTTAACCCAATTGAGCATGCATTTCACTTGCTCAAATCCAGACTTAAGACGGAAAGACCCACAAACAAGCAAGACCTGAAGGCTGCGGCTGTAAAGGCCTGGCAAAGCATTAAGAAGGAGGAAACCCAGCGTTTGGTGATGTCCATGGGTTCCAGACTTAAGGCAGTGATTGTCTCCAAAGGATTCGCAACAAAATATTGAAAATAAAAATATTTTGTTTGGGTTTGGTTTATTTGTCCAATTACTTTTGACCTCCTAAAATGTGGAGTGTTTGTAAAGAAATGTGTACAATTCCTACAATTTCTATCAGATATTTTTGTTCAAACCTTCAAATTAAACGTTACAATCTGCACTTGAATTCTGTTGTAGAGGTTTCATTTCAAATCCAATTTGGTGGCATGCAGAGCCCAACTCGCGAAAATTGTGTCACTGTCCAAATATTTCTGGACCTAACTGTACGTGTGACGGGGTTAATCGTTTGTGCGGCACGTTCAACAAATTGAACAATCGCATACGATATCGTATGCGAAATTGCAACATGTAAAGCAGGCTTTACACCAAGAGTTGTATCCATAGAGTAGCTGCTGTTCCATAAGGGACATAATCAGGAGATACATTTGTACTTAGGGAAATATCTGAGGTCAGGTAACAAGAAGTCACTCAGAGCAGCATCAGATTAGCCGAGGTCAGGATCAGAGGGAGTCCAAAAGGCTCAAAAGCGTAGCCTGGATCACCTATAGAACACTACAAAGGCACACTGGTAGTATAGGGAAACCAAATATAATAATTGGTGACTCTTATCAGACTGGGTGGTACTGATACATAGGCCACCACAAGGAGCTCATTACATCTGCTGAGCATCCTGGGCTGCACCAAAAGTCCCAGGTACACTGATGCTGGTACCCACTGCCCGTCGTTTGTGTGTCACGTGCAATTAGTTGCCCGTGGCGCACAAAGTTGTTAAACCCCCGTCACACGCACTTACCTGCTGAGCGACGTCGCTGTGGGCGGCGAACATCCACTTGCTGAAGGGGGAGGGACGTTTGGCGTCACAGCGACGTCACACAGTGGCTGGCCAATAGAAGCGGAGGGGCGGAGATGAGCGGGACGTAAACATCCCGCCCACCTCCTTCCTTCAGCATTGCCCGCGACCGCAGGTAAGCTGTTTTCATCGTTTCCGGGGTGTCACACGGAGCGACGTGTGCTGCCCCGGGAACGATGAACAACAGGACGTGTGATTTTTAGAAAATGAGCGACGTGTCAGCGATGAATGAGAAGGTGAGTATTTCTGCTCATTCATAGCTGTCACATGCTATGATATATCAAACGATGCCGGATGTGCGTCACTTACGACGTGACCCCGCCGACATATCGCACGATATATCGTCTCATGTGATGCCCGCATAACAGTCCCAGTTGGACAACAACTGCTCTGCCAAGTGATATCGGCAATGCCAATTTCTCCATCAGCAGCACCACCTGTGGAGTGAATATGGTGGTACCTGGCAACTGTGGCAGATGTTGCTCGAGCACATCAAGGTAGAGATATAACTGGTCCCTTGTTTGGAATCCTCATTTCTTGACCAGAAGGAAATATGATGACAAAAAGTGTTTTTCTCTCTGGAGGACCTTTCCTACATTACTCAGAAGAGACGCTTATTAGAGCTAGTACTCTGTAATGCACTACTTTCCCTTTGGTGTTGCTGCAGGTAAATTGAACACTTACTACTAAGGCGGGCTTTACACGCTGCGACATCGCTAGCATCGGCTAGCGATGTCCAGTGCGATTGCACACGCCCCCATCGTGCATGCGATATATGGTGTTTGCTGCCGTAGCGAACATTATCGCTACGGCAGCTTCACACGCACATACCTGGTCGGCGACGTCGCTGTGACCGCCGAACAACCCCTCCTTCAAGGGGGAGGTGCGTTCGGCGTCACAGCGACGTCACCGTGACGTCACCAAACGGCCGGACAATAGAAGCGGAGGGGCGGAGATGAGCGGGACATAACATCCCGCCCACCTGCTTCCTTCCGCATAGCTGGTGGACGCAGGTAAGGTGATGTTTGTCGTTCCTGCGGCTTCACACACAGCGATGTGTGCTGCTGCAGGAACGACAAACAACATCGTACCTGCAGCAGGAGCGACATTATGAAAATGAACGACGTTGCAAAGATCAGCGATTTTTGTCACTTTTGCGCTCGTTCATCGTCGCACCTAGGCTTTACACATTGCGATATCGCTACCGGCGCCGGAAGTGCGTCACTAACGACGTGACCCCAACAATATATCAGTAGCGAGGTCGCAACGTGTAAAGCCCCCCTAAGTTTCCCAAAAGATTAATTGGCATCCCAGCATGGGTTACTCTGTGGTCAATCTATCAGATCCTGAATGACAATGCACCTTGGTTTCTATTAGTCTTTATTAAAGGGAACCTGTGACCGTTTTTTCGGTGAGTATTATAAAGATTATAGTGTTTTTTACATTCTACACAGCGGCCTGGGCTCTTATATACAGCATGTCGCAGCCTATAGGTTAAAAAAAACGGTGACAGGTTCCCTTTAGGCTATGTGCGTACTTTGCGTTTTTTCATGTGTTTCCACAGCGTTTTGAACTGCAGCGTTTTAATGCCAAAATACATGCGTTTTGATTTTCAAGCAAAGTCTATGGGAATTTGTGAGTTTCAGTTGCAGAATATTTGGCAAAATCTCTGAGTTTATAGAAGCAGCATGTCAATTGTTTTTCCCATTTTGGCAGCATTTTGCTAACATTAGAGTCAATGTGAACTTTCAAAACGCATTCTACATCAAAATCCCAGCGTTTTACATGCTTTTTTGATGCAAAAAACATGCCTTTTTGACTTTATAATAAGGGCATGATATGTCCCTTTACACACACATATAGTCCGACAATTAAGTTAATGAAAAAACATAATTTAACATTATTTATTGCATAAATATTATAAAACAGTTATAATTTTATTAAAAATAGCTATTTTGTGCATGATTTTAATCATGATATTTGTTATAATTTTTTCCCATTTTTTTCATAGTGTTTGAATGTTTAAACTTTATTTAGTGGTGTATTTGTATTCAAAACACATCTGACTTTAAGGCATGAAAAAGCATGTAAATCGCGGTAAAAACGCGGCTAAAACACGGTAACAACGCAAGCGTATTTTTAGCGTTTTTGTGGTCAAAACTAAATTTGACAAAGACAATTTCTGCCAGAGGATGCGTTTAGAACTGCAAGAAACTCAACGCAAAGTGCGCACATAGGGGTACTTTGCACGCTGCGACATCGCTAGCTGATTGTAGCGATGCCGAGCGCGATAGTCCCCGCCCCCGTCGCAGATATGATATCTTGTGATAGCTGACGTAGCGAATATTATTGCTACGGCAGCTTCACACGCACTTACCTGCTCTGCGACATCACTCTGGCCGGCGACCCGCCTCCTTCCTAAGGGGGCGGGTCATGCGGCGTCACAACGACGTCACACGGCAGGCGGCCAATAGAAGCGGAGGGGCAGAGATGAGCGGGACGTAAACATCCCGCCCACCTTCTTCCTTTCGCATAGCCGGTGGAGGCAGGTAAGGAGATGTTCCTCACTCCTGCGGCTTCACACACAGCAATGTGTGGAGCTGCAGGAACGAGGAACAACATCGTACCTGCGGACGCACCGACATTATGAAAATGAACGATGTGACACAGATCACCGATTTTTGACTGTTTCACACTCGTTCATCTTCTCTCCTAGGCTTTACACGTTGGGACGTCGTTACCGGCGCCGGATGTGCGTCACTTTCGATTTGACCCCGATGATATCGCAGTAGCGATGTTGCAACGTGCAAAGTACCCCACAGTCTTAAGGACCCATAGGCACTCCAATTGTCGTTGCATAGTGCCTATATGGGGCACTGTAGTTTACCTTAGAATTAATGCTCTGGTTCTCACATGCATTCTGATTTAATAGATACGTCCTGAGAAGTTTCAGTATTGGGCATGGACATCACCAAATACTGTATATTAATAGGCCCTATCCAAGCAAGAATAAAGCATATATTGATGTATTTGGTTATCTGGATCCATGCAAGATCTCTTATACACAAGATAAGTCATCAATATCAGGTGTGACACCCAGCACCCCCACTGATGAGCTGTATTTGCTCTGTCAGCCTGCTAGAGGTAAATATTTTGACCCCCAATTCACTAAGACAGATATTTTGTAACCTAGTCAATGAGAGGTATGCGAGAAAAAATATGCTGAATTGTTTGACAGATGCATTCCACTTAATGAATTTGGCACATTTTATTAGTGGTGTGCACCTTCATACACATTGCCAGGAATTTTACTCCAGTCAGGAGCTGGAGTAGCATTTCTGCTGTAATGTAAGCTACCGCTTTAGATGATTTTGATGTCACACGCGCACTGTTAGTAGTCACCTGGCAGCTCCAAAATGGCTTCCACAAACAGGCTTAGAACATGCTACTCTGTTTGTCAGAACCCAGAGATAGCCCCAGCCTTTTTCTTTTAACCCCTGTGCAGTGTTCTTGACTTAAACAGAGGTCCCTAGGTAAGGGACACAGAATCAGGTGCTGTTCAGTGGTGCAAGCTGGCAAGAAGGATAGTCAGGAAGCCGGGTCAGATCCAGGACATCAGGAACAAAATGATAAAGCAAGCGGGCTGTCAAATGTCAGGCCGAGATCAATGAATGGGAATTAACAGGTCAAACAACAGAGCAGAGGCACAAACCGGGATAGAATCTCTATTGATTGGTAGTGGGAGCTGACTCTCTGGGGTATAAAAACAGCCCCAACTAGTACTGACAGCAGACAGAAACCACAACCAAGATTAACCCCATATCTTCCAGACTGGGTACAAGTACAAGTCACAGGATTGATGCTATGAAGCATCACCTGCACCAACAGGGTAGCGCCCCCAAGTGGCTGAAGCTGACACCGATCCAGATGTTACATTTGATGGGTGAGTGAGTGTAGTTATGCTCCAGTTACTCGTATTTTGGCAGAGCTGCTTGAAAGTTATCTGAAAATGAGAAAAAGTGGGAAAACTACTGCACAACTTTGTGTTTCACAAAAATTTGGCAAAGTGCAGCTTTATACACTGTAAAGCAACCGCTACTGGGTCGCTACTCTACTTTTGAATAGAGACTGTTCTGCAGTATCCAACAGCGACTATTACACATTATGCTGTGACTGGACAACAGTTTTAAGTGACCATATATCAGCAAGTAAGGTATTTAAAAAATCTGACAACCATGTTCCAATAAATAATAATGCCCTTTACTATCCTCTGTTAAATCTACTTTAGGGTAGACCAGTCCAGACTTCAATTCTAGTGAGAATTTGTGGGTAGACTTGAAAATTGTCACTATTCATGTTCCTAAATAAATAGTTTGGGTGTAAGTTTTCGGTGTCCAATATGTACAGTATAAAGCAGACAGTGATTTACCACACAGAACCAAGGCAGTCATTGCTGTAACAATACCTCTACTAAATAATAATAGTGCAGGAAATGGTGTGTTCAGTTATACAATGAATGCAGTCATAGTCCTTTTTGTAGATCTTTGTCATAAAAATGTAATTAAATACTGTACATTGAAATTCAATGTTTACTTTTGACACTGCAAGAAGGTGAATATTTGTTACAGGTTATTATTAGATACAGATATTCTATTCATAGTGCTTTACAGTACTGTTAACTGCCAGCGATTTCTTAACATTGGTACCAAGTTTTTGGAAGGTTAAGTGAAAAGTATTAGTTCTACTGGTTAGGTAATGCTGTTGTGGATTGAGCATCCAAATACGTTATTATGGTATCCAAATGATTGAATTTTGATATAAAAGTCCAGATGTGCGTGGTTTCAAAGGTTCCCGGGTGCCGGGCCCGGGATTTTGGGTGTTTGATCCGTATCCGGCACTCGAGAAATTAAAAAACAATAAGAAAAATAAAGAAAATAAGAATGAATTAAGCGCTTCATACTTACCAAGGCTCCATCGCAGCTGTATGCTGCTCTTGCAGCCTCCTTGGGCCGCTGATCATTGCTCATCCATGTGCACTATTTTCCCTGTCCACCAGCTGGCCTGGCGTCTGTGATTGGTTGCAGTCAGACACGCCCCCATCCTGTGTGACAGCGTTTGCCTGCAACCAGTCATCGGTAATCGCAGCTCAGTCATAGTCTGCATTCACAGCGGGCAGTCATGCTCTATGGCCACTCGCTGTGACTGAGATGTAACAGAGCTGGAATTGCCAAGGGACCTTGTATGGATTATGTCAGATCTGCAGGGGTGTTTAGGGGGTTAATAAAGTGGGGAAAGAGGATGTGTTTTGTATTTTATTTTTCAGTGTCTGGGTTTATTTACTTTCGCTTACATTCAGTGATGGGGGGTGTCTCATAGACGCCTGCCATCACTAATCTAGGACTTAGTGGCTACTGTGGGCTGCCATTAATTCCTTATTAACCCCATTGCCAACACAGCAGGGAAATCAGGAAGAGCTGGGTAAAGAGTCAGGCTTGTCACATCTAATGGATGTGACAATCCTGGGAGGCTGCAGGTTGCTATCTTTAGGCTGGGGGGGCGGCCAATAACCATGGCCGTCACCAGTCTGAATACTGAACTCGTAGCGTCACACTGATGTATGGCTCGCACAAGTGCAATGTGAGAAAATCTGGCATTGCACTTGGCCCCATGTAAGACAATGCTGCAGCTCCAATTTGTGAGTTTTTCCTCAGCCTTTATCGGACTGAGAAAAAAAACACAGCATGCTGCGATTGTCTGTGAGTCTCCTATCACTCGCACCCATACAAGTCTATGGGTGCGAGAGAAACATCACTCGGATGCTATGTGCCAGTGTGACCCCAACCTACAATATAGACGCACAAAGCACCTGTGAATGGAAGCAGTCAGCTGACACGCTGACACTCAGTGTGGGGGCATGGCTGACTGCAACCAATCACAGGTGCCGGTGGGTGGAGAAAGCAGTTCATATTCAATGATTGTTAATTAGCTACTCCGGAAGCGAATGCACGACCTGGAAGCAGCTTGCCACCATGACAGAGCCTTGGTAAGTAAACTACGCATGCTCCTATCTTCCCATCCCTTCTACCAACATTTTTAATCTCTCTATTTTTAATCTTCCGGATTTAAAAAGAATAGATAACTGGGACCTGCCGGTCCCAGTTATATGCGACTCTGCTCATCTCTAAAAACTGATCAACTATATTCACCCCATACTTCACAGGCTTGTCTACAAGTTGTTGAGCAAACTTTAAATATGGTTGGACAGAATTTTGTTCAGTAATGGAGTCTTCTGTAGTGAGTGTGCATACAGGCCATGGAAGTTGAGTGCATTATAATCCATGTCTATCAAAAATGTTTTCACTGTCAGAGAACCCCTAAAACATTGGCTACAATTCCATCCACAGCCCATGTACAAGGGTGGCACACTTTTTATGGAAAAAAGAGTAGACTTTTTTTAAACGTGAACAATGAAAAAAGGAATAGTAGAAAGTCAATCAGCTATTTCAGATAGCATAAAGAGTTACCGTATCTTCCATTAAACATTTCTACAGACGTGAAGAAATCCTAATAGTATTTTAAGTTGAATATATTTCTTTTCTAGCAGTTCCAAAGTCAAGAGATTCCTATATTGCCATTTAGTATTAATGTGCACTGCACAGTAATGAGGCTCAGCAGTTGTCATTAATAAACTTCATGGGACAAAGGAGGGAGATGTTTTTATCTGTGTACTCTTTTGATCTTTACGTAATATGTATACTGCAATGATTCTTCTATATTTCATAGTTCACGCTGAAATCTTGCTTCAGGGAGAAGCCTAGCTTTCTCCCTTACAGACCAAAATGCCATCATTTTGGCTCTACCCTTCAAATCTTCTACTGATCAAAGTCCCATGGTTCAGTTGTGAAGAATAAAGAGGATCTAGTATCTGTCGAAATGCCTCTGGACAGCGTGAGAGAGATGTCTGCCTTATACTGTATTTATTCTGCTATTGCATTTTCTTCAAGAAGGCACAGGAAATAAGGTGCCTTGAATAAATGAGCTGTAAAATGCCCTTATGTAACATATTTAAAGGGAACTCCATTTGCTCACTTTAGATTTGATTCTCCAAAAATCATATTAGGAGGTCCCCCTTTTGAGGTGCCTTCTACTAGGTTAAGTGGACAGCTAATTCCAAAAAATCCCTCTAGCTCTATCAGTCCCATCCTGAACTGTATTTTATGGACTAGTATGTGTGAATCCAGCATCAACTCCCCTAATGGCACCATCTGTTGCCCTAGGTTAGGAGAAACAGCCCCTAGCTGGTCAATTACATTTGAAAAATGGGTTGTTTTGATCAGACAACCTGAATAATTGGGCCATACATTAAGGATATTTTTGCTTCTATGTTAGAAAAGTTACATATTTTACATTCTTATTGAGTAATGTCATGTCCTAAGTAGAGATGAGTGATGTTCGATTCGAACCATTCACCAATTTCAAATTCGAGTGATTTTGGGCGGTGTTCGCGTCGTTCGATGAACTCGAACGATTTGCTTCAACTTCGGCCGTTCGAGTTACCGTTCAATAACGGTTCGATCACCAAAAGCGTGGCTTTTCACAGTAAGACTATGTGCTCACGTTGTGTATTTGCATGCGTCCTGCATCCCCAGCACAATCCCTCTCTCTTTCCTACCACCGATCACGGGCGCTGCGCTGCACGGCTGTCACAAAGCTCCGGCGGCTTTTCCTCTTTTGAAAATGTCTGCTGCTCATTATTCAATCTGGTATTCCCTGCATTCCCCGCCCACCGGCGCCCATGATTGGTTGCAGTCAAACACGCGCCCACGCTGAGTGACAGCTGTCTCACTGCAACCAATTACAGCCTCTGGCGGGCGGTCTATATCGTGCAGTAAAATAAATAAATAATTTAAAAAAAAAAAAACATGCGGTCCCCCCCAATTTTGATACCTGCCAATATAAAGCCACACGGCTGGAAGCTGGTATTGTCAGGATGGGGAGCGCCACGTTATGGGGAGCCCACCACCCTAACAATATCAGCCAGCAGCCGCCTGGAATTGCCGCATCCATTAGATGCGACAGTCCCGGGACTCTACCCGGTTCATCCCGAATTGCCCTGGTGCGGTGGCAATCGAGGTAAAAAGGTTAGGTTAATCATGACAGGCGTCTCCCCGACATACCTTCCATGATTAACATGTAAGTGAAAGTAAATAGATACACACAATGAAAAATCCTTTATTTGGAATAAAAGACAAAAAAAACCCTCATTTACCTCTTTATTAATCCCCAAACAACTCTCTCTCTCTCTGTCATCTAATTTAACTATGCACTGAGAGGAGGAGCCGGACATCAGCTGTGAGCCGCAGGACACACCTCTAAAATCGGAGCAGTTCACGGAATGAGGCTGCATTGCTCTCTCCTCTCTCTCCTCTATCTCTTCTCTCTCTTCTCTCTCCTCTCTCTCTTCTCTCCTCTCCTCTTCTCTCTCTCCCCTCTCTCTCTCTTCTCTCTCTCTTCTCTCTCTTCTCTCTCTCTCTCCCTCTCTCTTCTCTCTCTTCTCTCTCTCTCTTCTCTCCTCTTCTCTTTTCTCTCTCTTTTCTCTCTCTTTTCTCTCTTTTTTCTCTCTCTCAGACCTGGCGATGATCAGCTGATGCGGTCACCTGACGGAATCAGCTGACACTATAAGTCAAGTGGTGAGTCTTTTTACCGCCCGGCTGGCTAAACTATCAGCTACTGCTGTCGGACAGGAGTCTGCACAGAAGTGTGTAGTTTGTTTGTTTTTTTTGCACCGATGCATCAGCTGATTGTATAAAAGCCGTTTATACAATCAGCTGCTGTGTCATGTGATTCAGGCCCTTGAACCTGACACATCATCTGATCACTTTGCCATCCAGCAAACCGATCAGATGATATTGGATCCGGATTGGACGGCGCGGGACCTTTGACCCAGGATTGCTGTGGAGGGGGGTTCTTTATTTCAATAAAGATGGAGTCACTAATTGTGTTGTGTTTTATTTCTAATAAAAATATTTTTCTGTATGTTTTGTTTTTTTATATGTACTAGAAATTCATGGTGGCCATGTCTAATATTGGTGTGACACCATGAATTTCGGGCTTAGGGCCAGCCCTAACCCCATTATTACCCAGCGAGCCACCCGTCACCAGGGCAGCTGGAAGAGTTGGATACAGCGCCAGAAGATGACGCTTCTATGAAAGCGCCATTTTCTGGGGTGGCTGCGGACTGCATTTCGCAGCAGGGGTGCCCAAAAAGCTTGGGCACCCTGAGCTGCGGATTCCAATCCCCAGCTGCCTAGTTGTACCTGGCTGGACACAAAAATTGGGCGAAGCCCACGTCATTTTTTTTTTTAATTATTTCATGAAATTCATGAAATAATTAAAAAAAAAAAGGCTTCCCTATATTTTTGATTCCCAGCAGCTGCAGAACTACAAGGCTCAGCATACTCCATCCAGGACTGTATGCAGGAGTTTTTTGCCCACCAAAAAAATGATGTGGGCTTTGCCATATTTTTGTATGCTAGCCAGGTACAGCAGGCAGGTATGGCTGCCCCCAACTCCCAGCTGCCTATTTGTACCCGGCTGGGAACTAAACATATAGGGAAGCCAGTTTTTTAATTATTTCATGAATTTCATGAAATAATTAAAAATAAACGACAAATTTTTGTGTCCAGCCAGGTACAACTAGGCAGCTGGGAATTGGAATCCGCAGCACAGGTCTGCTCGAGCTTTCTGGGCCCCTCTGCTGCAAATTGCAGTCCGCAGCCGCCCCAGAAAATGGCGCTTTCATAGAAGCACCATCATCTGGCGCTGTATCCAACTCATCCAGCTGCCCTGGTGACGGGTGGCTCACTGGGTAATAATAGGTTAATACTAGCTTTGTTTTACTACCTAGTATTAAAACAGAGATTTTTCATGTCAGGCAAGTTTGACCCGGCCATTAAGAATCTCCAATAAAGGGTTAAAAAAAAGACACCACACAGAGAAAAAATACTTTAATAGAAACAAATACACAGACACACTTAGAGACTCCATGTTTATTACTCCCTCTCACCCCTCCATGATCCTGGATCCTGGTCTTCTGTCTTTTTTCTCCTTCAACCCATGCAGCTTTGCTACATCAGACAGCACTGCATGGGAGGAAGACACTGCTGCCCCCGTGCAGTCTAATCACTCAGTGAGTGAGCAGAGACTGTGGGTTGTAAGCAGTGACGTCACCGCTGCTACCGTTGCTATCGTAATCTGACAGGCGGGTTACTATAGCAACGGTGATCTCCAATCACCTGATTCCCTGTGCCGCTATTCACTGACTGTGGCATCCAGTCCCTGCATGTGGGCTGACTCTGTAAAGAGCGCCGACATGCAGGAACGAGGAGCCGAGCATGTGCCCAAGCATCTCGCCGGTACACGGAGATGCTCAAACGAGCACCACATACCGGAGAGATGCACTGACAGGACCTAGCATGACGTCTAGCCATGTAACCACTCTGTAGCCAATTAGATAATAGACACGTGACTGGTCACATGCTATGACGACGTCACGGAAGGTCCTATCATCAGTGCTGGTTACCGGGAGGGCCCAGCGATGATCGGAAGGAAAAGCGGCGGGAGACAGAGTGCAGGACGCGTCGTGGGGACCTGTAAGTATAATGGCAATGTTTATTAACTGTATGTGTATATGTATAATCTGTTTGTATGTGTTTGTGTTTGCCTGCCATTGTTTTCAATGGTGTTCGAAGGTGTTCGTCGAACGCTCGTCGAACGTTTGCCAAACTAACCCGCCATTTGACGAACTGAACCGAACCGAACTCGAACACTAGGGGGGTGGCTCAACACTAGTCCTAAGTTTAAAGAACTTACTCTGTTGAGTCATTTTTAATACTGATCAAACACTGCTTTGTGAAGGCCTCTCAGTTGTGCTCTCCAGGAACAGCACCCTACAAAACCCATTAAAATCTTCATCGTATTCTAATATAAGGTAAGGAAAAACCTATCACACTGATGTCATCATGGAGCATTAGTTTTAAGGTCCCGATACACTTGAGTTAGCTGGCGGCCAAACAATGGTTCAACCAACAGGTATCTCTCCCCACTCCTCTAGAAATGCTGATGGACTCCTCTCACAGAGGGTTAACTCACGAGTCACAACCAAAGAAAAGGATTGTGGAGACACGAGGGTCAGTGAGTGCTCTCGTCCGCTGCATTCACTGTCTTCAGAAAGACCACATGGACAAGGGCTCATCACACTGAACACTCGCACTCCATCCTCGTGGGCAAAACACTACTCAGACAACACAGGGTGAAGGAACCACACATTGTTAAGACTTTATTGGTTCACCAACAGGAAAAAACATATTCTACATTCCCAGCAAAACACAAGATGGTACAAGCAACAGAGTCTCACCCTTCTTTTGGCCCAACAAGGATTATAATCTTTGTGACTTCGGGGCTTCCAGAGTCAACTATATCAGTCGAGCAGCACCCCGCTTTTGGCATGCACCCACTGAGAAGAGATAGAGGCAAGCTTAGGAAGCTGACCATGCACAGCAAGATATGTAGACGTACAACCAAGTTGTCCCAACCTGGATTATCAAAGTGAATTTGTGGGCTCCGCATTGAGCTGTAAAACAGTTCTGTGTTCTTTCAACTGGAACCGTAGCTCCACAACTAAGGTCATAGAGAATATCCCAAGTGAAGTAGTTCTGTGATTCCCCCAGCTGGCACCGAAACTCATCGGCTGGGGTCATGTAGAATCCCTGGTGACAGAAGCAAGGCCCTTTTATACCACTCATTTCTCTTACAGGTTGGTAGAGATGGCAAGTCTCTCATTAGTCGCAAGTACAGTCAGATTGAATAATTTTCCTCTGAATTACAGTGCCTACAAGTAGTATTCAACCCCCTGCAGATTTAGCAGGTTTACACATTCGGAATTAACTTGGCATTGTGACATTTGGACTGTAGATCAGCCTGGAAGTGTGAAATGCACTGCAGCAAAAAAGAATGTTATTTCTTTTTTTTTTTTTTTTAAATTGTGAAATGTTTATTCAGAGGGTCATTTATTATTCAACCCCTCAACCCACCAGAATTCTGTTTGGTTCTCCTAAAGTATTAAGAAGTATTTCAGGCAAAAAGAACAATGAGCTTCACATGTTTGGATTAATTATCTCTTTTTCCAGCCTTTTCTGACTAATTAAGACCCTCCCCAAACTTGTGAACAGCACTCATACTTGGTCAACATGGGAAAGACAAAGGAGCATTCCAAGGTCATCAGAGACAAGATCGTGGAGGGTCACAAGGCTGGCAAGGGATACAAAACCCTTTCCAATGAGTTGGGCCTACCTTTCTCCACTGTTGGGAGCATCATCCGGAAGTGGAAGGCTTATGGAACTACTGTTAGCCTTCCACGGCCTGGACAGCCTTTGAAGGTTTCCACCCGTGCCGAGGCCAGGCTTGTCCGAAGAGTCAAGGCTAACCCAAGGACAACAAGGAAGGAGCTCCGGGAAGATCTCATGGCAGTGGGGACATTGGTTTCAGTCAATACCATAAGTAACGTACTCCACCGCAATGGTCTCCGTTCCAGACAAGCCTGTAAGGTACCTTTACTTTCAAAGCGTCATGTCAAGGCTCGTCTACAGTTTGCTCATGATCACTTGGAGGACTCTGAGACAGACTGGTTCAAGGTTCTCTGGTCTGATGAGACCAAGATCGAGATCTTTGGTGCCAACCACACACGTGACGTTTGGAGACTGGATGGCATTGCATACGACCCCAAGAATACCATCCCTACAGTCAAGCATGGTGGTGGCAGCATCATGCTGTGGGGCTGTTTCTCAGCCAAGGGGTCCGCATCCATGGGAAGATGGATAGCACGGCCTACCTGGAGATTTTGGCCAAGAACCTCCGCTCCTCCATCAAGGATCTTAAGATGGGTCGTCATTTCATCTTCCAACAAGACAACGACCCAAAGCACACAGCCAAGAAAACCAAGGCCTGGTTCAAGAGGGAAAAAATCAAGGTGTTGCAGTGGCCTAGTCAGTCTCCTGACCTTAACCCAATTGAAAACTTGTGGAAGGAGCTCAAGATTAAAGTCCACATGAGACACCCAAAGAACCTAGATAACTTGGAGAAGATCTGCATGGAGGAGTGGGCCAAGATAACTCCAGAGACCTGTGCCGGCCTGATCAGGTCTTATAAAAGACGATTATTAGCTGTAATTGCAAACAAGGGTTATTCCACAAAATATTAAACCTAGGGGTTGAATAATAATTGACCCACACTTTTATGTTGAAAATTTATTAAAATTTAACTGAGCAACATAACTTGTTGGTTTGTAAGATTTATGCATCTGTTAATAAATCCTGCTCTTGTTTGAAGTTTGCAGGCTCTAACTTATTTGCATCTTATCAAACCTGCTAAATCTGTAGGGGGTTGAATACTACTTGTAGGCACTGTATGTACTCAGAAGGGCTGAGGCAATAAACATTTAGAGACAATAGGGCTCCGATCAATCTACATGAGACAATAGCTAACTTCTCTTGATTTAACAAACAAAGGAAATATGCATCTTGCCTAATTAAGAAACCCCCCCACACACACACACACACACACACACAAGTAGCCAAATGCTGAGTTGTCACAAGGATCAGCTGTAGACATTAAACAGGCCAGATCCTTTTCATCCCCGGTATCATCCTTTGGGGAACAATTGGAAGACTCCCCAGATAGTTTGCCTACCCAATTAGGACTGGCGGGTTCATATGACCTTTAATGTGTATGGGGGTGTTTACTGTTTAATAGTCTTTTCCAATCAAACAGCACTTGCTATTCAAAGAAGCATAGTTAATTTCTGATCTTAAGAACAGGCCAGTACTTAAGACCAATATTATTACACTATGTATATGTGGTAACGCACCAAAACCATTGGCGCTATCAGCCACAACCCAACTAAATGTCACATTCATGAAGAATAGGGGAGATCATCAGTAGCGATGAGCGAGCGTTAAATGCTTGAGTGATCGGTACATGAATTGAGCCGGGTGGACACTTGGACGTGCTCTATTCAAGTAATGAATATAATGAAAGTCGAAGGGAAATTGGAGCATTTTTCCAGAAGGCATGGGGGTTTGCAGGGAAAATTAAAAGGATGGTAACACCACTCAAATGTAATGGGAACAGCATGGGGATGATGCCTGGATGCATCTCTGACACCCAGGTTGCTGCTCAGAGCAATATTGTCAGAGTATTACTTCACTTTTACGAATTGACAATAAAACACACAAAACCGAAGATAAAATGGAATTTACTGGTAAAAAATGTTAGGAAACATTCTTTCCTGTATAATGACTTGTATGTACATATATATATATGGGCAAAATTAAAAATATGGCTATGGCATTACCGTGTATGGGAGGCTGATTGGCTGGGCATTGACAAATCATGCTGGGTGTGGACTCAAGTATGGCACCAGCAATGTTTCATCCAGTACCAAGCTTCTCGAGCACCCCGGTGCTGGATCGATTATTGAATGGTGGCAAGGATGCTAGCTCACCACTAATTATATCAGCCTCAAGGTTCTGTATAACTCATGGTGAAACAACAGAATTCATAATATCTTTCCTATCCACAACAATGTTTCCCATTATGGCACCCAAGAATGTAACTTTATGACCATGAGTTTGACTCTGGCCATTGCACTACTAGCATGTAGAGTGTGTGCTATAGAGATTCCTCATATATGCCATTGTTCTACAACAACCTATTACAGTTAATTGGCTTCCTACAAAAAGCAACACAGCCCATAAATTGTACAAAAGTGTTATAAATATCCTTTAAAGAATGCTTCGCATAATGGTGTGAATCTAGCCATTAGGAGTTTATTTTCATTCATGTAGTTATGTGTTTCCTGTACTGCATTGTTCTTACAATGTAAAGCATTTAAACAGATCACTTAAATGGGGATAGTCCATCAAAAGGATTTCCTCAGTTCATCACTAGACCTTGAAATTCACATTGCGATTGAGGGAAGGCATATACAAAATGGAGATTCCCTCACCACCGGTCTGGTTGGGCTGAGGCTATAACAGTGAGTACTCATGGGCTTTGTAACAGCTAATTTCATTATTAAAATCAGCATAGATGAAAACAGCATTTTCCCCTAAATGAAAAACAAACAGGCATCTTCCACATGGTTGGCAAACCTCTAGAGTACTCTGGATATGGAGTAATGTATCATTCTTATGGAAAAAAAACCAGACAGTTTAACACAGAGCATTCATGTGTATTGTGCAGTTTAGAGAAACAGCTGTCGGTTAAATTTTTATTAACTAAGGCTCATTCACCCCAATAGTTTTTATTAGGCTTTCTTGTCCTCTTGAAAATTTTAAGTGTGTTTCCCTAATTCTTTATCTAAATACCCCAGCCACACAAAGTGGCATATTGGTGGCAAGCAGTATGTGTCCACCCTTCTCTCCCTATGCCCCTGTGTAGCACTAAAGAGATGTAATGATACTCATTAGTGATTGTCATTTTTGAATACTGTGGAGGGCAGAAAGTATTATATGCTAAATATTTGTGTCGCGGGCGGAGGAGGGGACGCTGCGCTCTCCCACTGCTCGGGTCCGGCTGCCGCTGCTGCTGCGGCTGCTGCTGCTCAGTGGTGGCTCGAGCGGTGGGCCGGATCCCGGGGACTCGAGCGGCGTTCCTCGCCCGTGAGTGAAAAGGGGGTTTTGATTGTGGGGGTTTTGATTATTGTCCGTGACGCCACCCACGGTTGTGGTGATATTGGTGACACCACCGCTGTTCTGGACGGGGATCCCGGGAGCGGTGACAGGGAGCAGCTTTGTTGTTAGTTCTCCCCTTCGTGGGTAGGGGGTTGGTTGTCCCGGGGCCCGGTGATGGGGTAGGGATGGATGGCAGGCGGATTACGGGGCCTGGTGAGGTGCAGGGTCGCAGGGGCAGCGCTGTGCCGCGCGGCACGGTGGTACTCACTCAGCCAATCATGAGGACACAGTTCTCGGTAAAACACACGGCTGAATGGACGGGTCCCACAGACGGCTGCGGTGTTGTTTTCTCCCGGCAGGTTGATGGTGACTGCCTTTCCCTACACCTAGATACGGTAGATGGTTCCAATGGGTTCCCACCGGTAACCCGCTCCCCGGCTTGGATATGAGCCGGAGGACCCCCTTTTGCCCGCAGGCTCTGGCCCTGAGAAACAGTTGCCTTGGCGGTGGCGGTGTCTCCCTCTCTTGGTTGGACTGTTGCCTTCTGTCGGGACTTGGCTGTTGGGAAACCCAGGAGGTTCCCTTCACTAACGAATTCGGCAAATTCACGGCAACTCCTAGCCTTGCCGGGGTCTGTAAGCCCCTGCCAGATGGTGCTGGCTTCTCTTCGCGTACCGGTCCGGTACCGCCGGGCCACCGCCCGTCCACGGTCCTTACGGTAGACTCCAATCGGCCACTCCTGCAGACAGTCACCACCGTCTGCCAACCTTGCTGATCTGTCTGGGCCACACACCCGGACCAACTTCAGGCTGCTTAGCTGTCACTTTTCTCCTCTCTCACTACTTTCCCTCCTTCCACTTTCACCTCCAAAACTAATCTGTCTACTTTTCCCGCCTCCAGGACTGTGAACTCCTCGGTGGGCGGGGCCAACCGCCTGGCCCACCCCCTGGTGTGGACATCAGCCCCTGGAGGAAGGCAACAAGGGTTTTGTGTCTGACTTCGGTGTGCCTGCTGGGAGTGTGGGGTGTGTTGGTGTTGTTCTCTGTGGCCCCTGGCTTGTCCAGGGCACCACATTTGCAAGTCAAATATATGTATGAGATAGCCAAGATGATTGTCTATGAAATCAATATAGTTTCATGCTCAAAGCTGTAGTGGATGGTGAGATATGGATCCTGAAAGTTAAAAGTTCAAAACATTGTTACCCTTTTGTTTGACATTGATAGTAGCACATTTAGACCATAGAGGCTATTCACAAAAGCACAACCAACATGCTGCCTGGTATTGTGTTGAAAACAGCTCCTGTAATGCTTTAAAGAAATGGCAGTACCACTGGTTCCACCATCAAATCACTGTAACGCCAAACTGTGTGAGGAATAAAGACTAGAGTCCGGCTACCATATATTATGCCACACCATAAATCCGGGAGTAGGATGTTCCCTTGGGTAGGCCTCTTCATGGCATTGCCCAACTGATCTCCAGACCAATCTTTGGCTATAATTGCATCCAAGACAAAAGCGGACTCATCATTGAAAGGATGGACCTCCATTTTAGCCTCCATTTCTTCATTCCATCCTCTGTACCCCATCTGGAGACCATGTGGGGAATGTCATGAAGAGGGAACTTCACAAAACACATACTCCCATAATTATGGTGTAGCACGACATAATATAGGTTTTTGGACCCCTCTAATATTCATTCCAGGTACTATAACAGGTACCTTAACAGATCGACGTTACATTGATTTGGCCATGCATCCAGTGGTACAACTTCTGACTGACCATAAGTCAGAGGTAACAGTCAGGAATATAGCAGTATACCAACAGAAGATCCACAGTAATATCAGCCAATTAGCTGGACCAATTAGGGAGCTAGAATGAAAAACAAACCTAAAAAATAAATTTTACTTCATGTGCAGGTAAAAGTGAACAGAAGTTCACAGGTGAGAATTAAAACCAAGGAAAATGATCCAATCATGTGGACCAAAATGGGCTCATCAAGTGCATGTATAGACTCCCTAATTGGTCCACCTAATTTGCAGAGGTAACAGTCACAAACGTTCAGTGTAAGTCCATGAGAGTCTCGTTCTGGCCTTGTTCATAGACTTACGTTCATTAGTGACTTCTGCCCCATCCAGCAAATAGTGGAGTGATACGGCAGGTCAGAAACTGCTGCAGACTGACCAGAGCAGCACCGATAACAGATTAAAGCCCGCTTTACACGCTGCAATATATCTTACAATGTGTCGGCGGGGTCACGTCGTGACGCACATCCGGCATTGTAAGTTACATTGCAGTGTGTGACAGGTACATGCGATTGCGATTGAACGTTAAAACGTTCATCGCACGCACGTCGTATCTGTCTCTAGAATTGCACGTCAGATTGTTCATCGTACCCGGGCTAGCACACATCGCAGTGTGTGACACCCCGGGAACGATGAACAGATCTTACCTATGTCCTGTGGCTCCTGGCCCACAATGCGGAAGGAAGGAGGTGGGCGGGATGTTTACGTCTTGCTCAACTCCGCCCCTCTGCTTCTATTGGTCGGCTGCCGCGTGACGTCGCTGTGACGCCGAACGTCCCTCCCACTACAGGAAGTGGACGTTCGCCGCACACATCGAGGTCGTATGGACGGGTAATTACGTGTGACGGGGGGGTTACTCGTATGTGCGGCACGTTCAACAAATTGAATGTGCCACACATACGATGGGGGCGTTGCAAATCGCATACGAAATCGTATGCCAAATTGCAACGTGTAAAGCAGGCTTAAGACGGCAGCTGGTAAGTATAACTCTCGTGTCTGAGATCTTGGGTTAATGCGACCACTCTATATAGGACTGAGCTGTAATACTGGACGCAGCTTTGACTATATGTTATATAGTCATGTTACATTCACTGCACTTCTTGTAACCTACAAGTGCAAAAAGATATTACACATTCACCATGCGACAAGTGGGCCTGTGAACCTCCAAATGCCAGGGCTGAATTTTAGTCCCAGTCCGGCCCTGATTATATCCCATCTCATACCGCAGTATTATTATTATTTCCTAAAAATAAATGAAAGTGGAAAATCAGTTTTGGGCATATTTTAATTTGCTAAATAATTTGCAACTTATGTGTATTTTTTCTTCATTCAGAGGTGGACTCCACTGTTTTATCAGATTTATAAGCTTTTCTTTGTATTTCAGCTCTAATGAAACATTTAATCATCCTTACAGCAATTTGGCTTACATAATACAGGATGTAGCAATTTACATTAATAGAACTGCTTACAATGTGGTTCTGCTCAGGCTCCGTTCTTATAATTAGAAATTGCTTATTCATCTCACACACCTTTCACGGTATAACATTATTTTATTATTAATATTTATTTACATAGCACCAATGATTCCAAGGTGTTGTAAATGAGACGGGGTTATATACAAAATATAGATATAAATTACAGCAGACAGACTGGTGCAGAGGGGAGAGGGCCCTATCCTTGAGGGCTTACAATCTAAAGGATAATGGGGAGGAGACAGCAGGTTGGGGGGTTGCAGCAGCTCCAGTGACGAGATGACAGAGGGGTTATTGAAGGCTGTAAGCTTTCTTGAAAATATGGGATTTCAAGTTTCGTTTGAAGCATGCAAGTGTAGAAGATAATCGTACATGTTGGGGCACAGAATTCCAGAGGGGGCTACTAGCAAGAAGTCTTGGAGGTGGAACAGGTAAGTGTGGAGGAGGTCTTGGGAGGAACGGCAGTTACTTGTTGGAGTTTAGTTTGGAGATATAAGAAAAAGCCAGATTATTGATGGCTTTGTAGGTCAGTGTTAGTAGTTTGGATTGGATACATTGGAGAATTGGGAGCCAATGACGGGATTTTCAGAGCGGAGAATCGGTGGATTAATCGGGCAGCAGCACTAAGGATGGACTGCAGAGGTGCTGTCAAGGCTCCACTCCAAGTTTCGAACCGGTGATCTCTGTTTGTTGATCAGTTTCCCTTTTCGTTGGACCATAGCCTGTTTTGTGTTGGGCCAATTGCTGAAGGATCTCTTGTCTTTCTTTCAAATGCTTTGACGTCTTGTTTCACTTCAATTAGGTGTGTGCATTTTCTTCCTTGGTTTGCCCAATCATATTTTGGGAGGGGCCATTTATACTCACTACTCACATGTCTCAGTGCTGCCTATATTTTTGGATGTATGGTTTCCTGGAGTCCGAGCTCACCATTTTCTGTGACGTTGCAGCGACGTCCCGTCGCTGTCGCTGTGTGTGATATCCAGCAATGAGCTGGCCCCTGCTGTGAGGTCGTTGCTCGTTGCTGAATGTCCTGCTTCATTTTTTGGTCGTCGCTCTCCCGCTGTTACGCACAGATCGCTGTGTGTGACAGCGAGAGAGCGACGAAATGAAGCGAGCAGGGAGCAGGGGCCGGCATCTGGCAGCTGCGGTAAGCTGTAACCAAGGTAAACATCGGGTAACCAAGGTGGTTACCCGATATTTACCTTCGTTACCAGCCTCCGCCGCTCTCACGCTGCCAGTGCCGGCTCCTGCGCTCTGCACATGTAGCTGCAGTAAACATCGTGTAATTAACCCGATGTGTACTGTAGCTAGGAGAGCAGGGAGCCAGCGCTAAGCAGTGTGCGCAGCTCCCTGTGTGTCGCCCGGGGACCAGGGGTACTCAGATCCGGGCCACGGGGTCACTTCTGTGGGTATCACGGTGGCGTGATCCGGTCTGTGATCCCAGGCTCCACAGTAAAAGGGGATTTGGTAAGGGAGATATTGTCCGTGACGCCACCCACGGTTGTGGTGAGATTGGAACACCACCGCTGCTCTGGACGGGGATCCCGGGAGTGATGGTATGAAGCAGCTAGATGTTAGTCCTCCCCTCCGTGGGTAGGGGGTTGGTTGTCCCGGGGCCCGGTGATGGGGAAGCTGGGGATGATGGCAGGCGGTTTGCGGGGCCTGGCGAGGTGCAGGGTCGCAGGGGCAGCACTGTGCCGCACGGCACGGGGTACTCACTCAGCCAGTAATCACGACACAGTCCTTGGTAAACACTCGGCTGGATGGACGGGTGCCCACAGACGGCTGCGGTTGTTGTTTCTCCCCTGACCCAGTTTGGTGGTGTAAGTCCTTTCTTCCACCTCGGTGCACGCTCCTCCTGCGCTCCGGTTTCCAGCTGGCTCCCCGATTCAGTACTGGTGGGCCACCGCCCAGCCCCGGCTACCTACGGTTCCACCAACTGTCTCCCCGGCTCCCTGCAGGCGGCCACTACCGTCTGCCTGACTCTCTGCTGCACGAGGGCCCTAGGCTCCAATCCAAGGCCCCAGTCTGCGTCTGCCTCTCTGCAGACCTCCTCTCTCTTCCTCTCCTAGGACTTGACTGGGCTTGTTTCCTGCCTCAGGCCAGGCTAACTCCTGGGTGGGCGTCTCCATCTCCTGACTCCGCCCACCTAGTGTGTCAGTCCGAGCCCGAGGCAGAAAGCAGGTCACTTTGGGGATGTCTGCTGTGAAACTGCTGGGGGTGGGGGTGTGTGTGTGTTGTTACCTGTGGCCCCTGGCTTGTCCAGGGCGCCACACCTGCTCTCTGCACATGTAGCTGCAGTACACATCGTGTAATTAACCCGATGTGTACTGTAGCTAGGAGAACAGGGAGCCAGCTCTCAGTGTGCGCGGCTCCCTGCTCTCTGCACATGTTGCAGCACAGCGACGCGTGTCGTTATGATCGCTGCTTCGGCTGCTGTGCTTTACAGCTAAGCAGCGATCATAACAGCGACTTACAAGGTCGCTGCTACGTCACAGAAAATGGTGACGTAACAGCGACGTCGTTGTCGCTGTCGTTTAGTGTGAACCCAGCTTTACATGATCCTAGGGTGTCAACCTTTGCTGTCAGGCAGAGGCAAATCAGGGGCAGGTTTAGTGCAAGTACTAGCCTGTTTTGGGCCCAGTGAATTTCTGGTTTCACATCTCCTCTGGTTAGTCCATGTCCATAAGAGTGTTAGGGTTCAGTCGTAACAGGTACGAGAGTATTAGCAAGGCAGCCACAGAGAAGGATGTTGCAGAAGTAAAGGTGAGAGATGATGAGGGCATGCACTAGCATTTTCATAGATTGGGAAGTGAGGAAAGGACAGATTCTGGAAATATTTTTGAGTTGGCGGAGGCAGAATGTTGCCAAAGCTTGTATGTGTGATTTGAAGGCCAAGGCAGAGTCGAGGTGGACTTCGGGTACTGGGGAAACCGTGGTGTCATTTTTTTGTAGAAGATAGATTAAGTAGGGGAGATAAGTGAGATGGGGACAGATAATGAGTTCAGTTTCATCCACATTGAGCTTTAGGGCTGGTTCACACTAAGCGACAGCGACAACGAGGTCGCTGTTACGTCACCATTTTCTGTGACGTAACAGCGACCTTGTAAGTCGCTGTTATGATCGCTGCTTAGCTGTCAAACACAGCAGCCGAAGCAGCGATCATAACCGTGAGAGCAGGGAGCCGCGCACACTGCTTAGCGCTGGCTCCTTGCTCTCCTAGCTACAGTACACATCGGGTTAATTAACCCTCCAAAGCCACTGGCAACTTGGTTTACTACTGGACTTGTGTGAAATTATTGAACTGGAGTACACCACTGTCCCCCGGTCCGGTCTGGCGCGCCCCCTCCAGCGCCACCTCCAGTTCCATCCTCGGACCCCGGGACTACACCTCCCCTACCCATGGAGGGGATCCCATCTTGCTGCTCCGCTCCATCAGCCCTGGGCACCCCATCACCAGGCAGCAGCGGTGCCACCATCCCTCACCGCAACCTACGGGTGGCATCACAGACACAACTCCCTTGTAAATATCCCCTTTCCGACGGTTGTGAGGACGGACGGTCGTGCGAGCCCGGGTCCGGTCACCACTCGAGCCGCAGCAGTAATCCAGATCCAAGCAGCCCCAGAAGCGGCAGCAGCCTCTGCCCGCAACAGAAATACCAACATCTAGCTGAGGTGCAGTACCTCTGTGGCGACTGGAGCCTCAGGGGTGCCACACACCGCCCCCTGGCAAGCAGACAACTGGAAGGCAGTGGAGCACTCCCGAAGTTCAATCTTTAGAGAATACCTTTAAAGTCAAGTGAACAAGCTAATTTCAGTAGTAGTGGTTGACAATCTGGTGCATATGAGGGCCTCTTAAATTTATCCCTACATATGAAAACCATATGCTGGAAACAAATGCTGGATTAGCAGTGTTTTACGATTATCAGATGCCAAATTCACTGTATTTTTCTTATTTTAACTGCAATGCTTAATTGTTAAATTACTGAACTTCCAAATTAAAGCCATCTGTTGTCAATATGCCTTTCTGACATTATTGCTAATGGGCTACAGCTCCTGTAAATTAATATAGCTGAAAATACAATGGAAAAATCAAATTAGTTCAGAATACAGCTAATGCTTGTTATTGAGGGACATAATCTCTAATGGAGTGCCAAGCAAGGGCGGACATACCAGTGATGGAACTTGGGCAGTCGCACAGAACTCAAGAAGTAAGAAAGTCCATTCCACTTCCAAAGCAGGAGGAATTGTGCATTATGATGAGCTATTGGACTGCATTGGCTCATAGAATTTTCCTGCACATGGGCTTCTTCTGTCCTATGCCGAGGATCAAACACATTTAAAGATTTAATATGAGTACAAAAAATAAAAACTGTGATAAATCATTCTACGTAAAACTACCATATGCTGCCAAACACTGCCCGACCGTCATGCAGGTACTTGTTTGGATTGACTCAGAAAAGGTCATATTGAAATGCTGTTACCTAAATAGTAGTCTGACCACAGGCATCCATGAAGGGTGGGGTGCTAGAGTTTCAGTGATTTTAGTGGCACTCCTAAAACATACCACTCGTTATAGCTGAACACCCACTCAAATGCCCGGCGAGGCTGAACTGTTATAGCCACAACATAATCACTCATTCAGATCATTCCGTAATACTAACAAAGGAAGGTCCAAACTCTGCTTAAAGCAAATATTCATGTCCGAGTTTTTAAAGCAGTTCACTCCTTACAGAAACCCTTTCAATTTGCCCTATTAAAGTACAGTATATGAATGTCAGGGGGTTCATCCACTGGGGTCCCCTTCTATTAGTCAAGAGGGAAAGTCTGTAGCTTTATCTTGCAATAGCATCTGAAACTGGAAAAACAATTTATGAAGTCAGACCAATTTGTTGGTCACGGAGCCCAATACAACTTTGCTGTTTTTTATGGCTTCCTAAGGTTTCGTACACACGAGCATATAATACAGACATGTAGCGTCCAATGAAAATCAGACAGCATACTGACCAATGTAAATCAAATAGGCCATCCACATTACAGTCTTTTCACCAAGTCTTCATATGGAAAAAAATTGCAGCATTGCGTTATTCACGTTCCAGTCTTAGATGAAAATCACTCAATCAAGTCCATGGGTGTGCAAAATAAACCCTGATGCCATATGGAGCATCCGTATTGCATCCAATTGCAATTATTAACGTCGAAAACTGTATTTGATCATGTACATTTTAAATTGTTGGCGTATAAAAAGGGATAGCACATGGATGTTTCACGGATGTAAAATATGGCCACAAACATGGCATATCAATCAGGTGATTTGTCTCATACACTCGTCTGACCCTAGCCTAAAAGGGAACCTGTCATGTAAAAAGAGCGCTATTAACCCGCAAGCATGGGGTTAATCTGCAGGTTAATAGCATTCTACGCTGTGCAGCCAGAGAGAGTCCCTCTGCCAGCAGCCTTGGGCTTTCAGTCATATAATCATAACAGCCCCCCCACATATTGTGATTGCTACCACTGACCCCCATACAGTATGATGTCCTCTTTAATTCCCCACCACAGTATGATGGTTCATCTAGAGCAGTCATGGCGAACCTTTTACAGGCCGGGTGCCCAAACTTTAGCCCTAAACCCAATTTTTTTTCCGAAGTGCTAACCAATCCTATTATGTAAATAATTGATTTTAACCTTACCTTTGCTGTCTTCTCTTCTCTTCAGCAGGGGGCATCACGCTCATGCTTGCTTACCACACATTGAAGCTGAGCCCTTTTCAGACACAGCAGTTGATCTTTCTGGAAAAAATTGCAGCATATTAGACAGAGATTTTAGCCTGGAATGCAATCACTGATGTAATCTACATCTACATTTCAAAGTCTGAACATCTTGATATCCCATAAAGACGTACGAGTGGCTCCCCTCCCCATTCATTCTGTAGTTATGTCCCCTTCCTGGGCCACTTCTTGGTAAACATGTCACCCATCCTGATATATATTTCCTACATTCTGGTATATTTGTCCCCATCATGGCCCCATCCTGGTAAATATACCTCATCCTGGTAAATGTATATTTTGGCATGTTCCCCCATGCTGGTAAATGTACCCCAACCTGACATATTACCCATCCTTGTAAATGTTCCCCCATCCCGGCATGTAACCCATTCCTGGTAAATGTCCTCCATCCTGGTAAATGTTCCCAATCCTGGTTAATTTACCCCCATCCAGGTAAATGTACCCCCATCCAAGTAAATGTCCCCCTTCCTAGCATGTACCCCTTCCTGGTAAATGTCCACCTTCCTGGTAAATGTTCCCCTTCCTGGTAAATGTACCCTATCGTGGCATGTTTCCTCCATCCTGGCATGTATATTTCCTCCATCCTGGCATGCATGTTTTCCCATCCTGGCATGCATGTTTCCCCATCCTGGCATGTATGTTTTCCCCATCCTGGCATGCATGTTTCCACCATCCTGGCATGCATGTTTTCCCCATCCTGCCATGCATGTTTCCTCCATCTTGGCATGCATGTTTTCCCCATCCTGGCATGCATGTTTCCTCCATCCTGGCATGTATGTTTCCTCCATCCTGGCATGCATGTTTCCTCCATCCTGGCTTGCATGTTTCCTCCATCCTGGCATGCATGTTTCCTCCATCCTGACATGCATGTCATCCCCCCCATGCTGGCATGTGTGTGTCACCCCCCCATGCTGGCATGTGTCCCCCCCATGCTGGCATGCGCATTCCCCCCCCCATACTGGCATGTGTGTTTCTCCCCCACCCCATGCTGGCATGTGTGTTCCCCCTCCCCCCCATGCTGGCATGTGTGTTGCCCCCATGCTGGCATGCATGTTTCCCCCCATGCTGGCATGCGCGTTCCCCCCCATACTGGCATGTGTGTTTCTCCCCCACCCCATGCTGGCATGTGTGTTCCCCCTCCCCCACCCCATGCTGGCATGTGTGTTCTCCCCCACCCCATGCTGGCATGTGTGTTCCATCTCCCCCACCCCATGCTGGCATGTGTGTTCCATCTCCTCCACCCCATGCTGGCATGTGTGCTCCCCCTCCCCCACCCCATGCTGGCATGTGTGTTCTCCCCCACCCCATGCTGGCGCTGGCCCCCCCATCCCCACCTTGGCACAGCCGCACACGAGTTATAAAAAAAAAAAAAAAAAAAAGCAACACACAACTTACCTTCCTGCACACGCTCCACCGCTGTGCGCCGCTGGGTACTCAGTTCCCACGCGGCCAGAAGACCTCATTACGCCGGCGCCGCTCACTGACGCTCCTCCGTCTCCTAGGCAACACACCTGCAGCCTGGGGGAGGAGGAGTGTCAGAGCGAGGAGAAATGTCTCCTCTGCTCCAACACAGCTTTGATCTGCCGGCGCGACTGCACCAACAGATCAAAGCGGCAGGATCAGGCGACAGCACGTGTGTCAGCAGAATGGGCTCTGTGTGCCCCTGGTGGCACGCGTGCCATAGGTTCGCCATCACTGATCTAGAGGATGCTGGTCTCCACAGTCCACCACACAGTATGATGGGCACCACACAGTATGCTACACAGTATAATGGTTACCAGACAGCCCACCACACACACAGTATGATTATCCCCCCACAAATAGTATGATGGTAATCTACAGCCCCAATATGGTAAAATGGTCCCATTTAAGGCTCTAATACAGTATGATGACCCAACCCCAAGACAGTATTATGGGCACCACGCTGCACACACACAAAAAAAACCCTAATACTCACCTAATCCAGCCTCCATGTCCAACGCAGCTGTGGCGCCCCTGACCCATCTGGGACAGTGCTTCCAGGTAATTCCAAAAGGCCAGAATGAGGTGTGTACACACAAACACATAGTGACCAAGTCTCCCACACCTTGAGAGGGGACCCTTGGGTAGCCTCAGAAGAGGTTAGCTTTCAATTCTCAGCAAGGGGTGCAGGGGAGGGGCTGGAAGCTAGATGCAGTGGCAGACAGGAAAAGAAGGAGGAGCAAGCCAGTCTGGAGCAGTGTACAGAAGTTGCTGAAGGAAGCATACGTACAGCCACGCTAGTCAGACCCTGCAGGTGTGGTAGCTGTTACCGGGGGAGTACAGTGATCAGAAAGTCAGCCTGAAAGACACCTGAAGAGAGGCAGTTGAGTTGCTGGTAACTACGCATGCACAGGGAACAGGTCCATAGAGCCAGACATCGATTTACTGATCTGCTAAACCTGCCGGTGAGGGGACTAGAGGTTCCTCACCAAAGATACAGCGCTCGAGCCCCAGCAGCAACAGGGGGACCCATAAAGAGATAGGGCCAGAAGCCATCTCACCTGGTCCGTTGCAAACAGGCCAGAAAGGGAAGGAGAGGCAGTAGCAACTTTCCCTGGATGAATCCCACGATACTGCAAGTCAGGGGTTATCCGAAACAAAAGGAAGTACAAGGAAGGCAAGTTAATAGCTACCCTCAGAACGGCCTGCAGGAATTCTTAGTTCCACCTGGTATTATCTCAGCATCGCCCGGGTTTCTCACTAACCATCCAAAAGTGAGTAAACAAGTTGAAAGACTTTCTTGACTGTGTTTGAGTTAATCTGCTACCTGTGGTTCCACATACACACCCGTGCCCATGGGGCCGGCCTCACTCTTGGGAGGCCATACCACCAGACTGCAGACACAATCAGCCCCAGTCGCTCGTTAAACTGCAGTGGTGGTCACCCCATCACCCTGACCGCAAAACCGAGAGTGGCGTCACGACTCCTATACAAGTGAACCTGACATACCTGTTGCCAGAAGGGTCCCTACAGAGAAGTCCCCGCAGTTTCCCGCAGGCGACCGCTGCAGCGCTGTGGTAGGCGACTCACAGCCACTGTCTCACCTTCTATCCTGTCTTGCAGTGGATGGACGGTTGATGCAGTGATATCATCGTGCCTCACAATGTGACCTGAGTGGCGCTGGCCTCCTGTAGGCCGTACATTTTTTGCAGCCTGCCAGAGTAAGTGACAATGACTGCAGATGCCGATGTTGTTAACAGAGTTGCAACTGATGCGGACCATGGCCGGAACGGCTCATCTGGCATTTGCCAGATGGCCAACCCGGCCCTGATTATCACGTTTATTCACACCAATATACAAAGATATAAGATATCAACTTGTCACTTGGTCAACTTGGACCCTATTCTGGCTGATGTCTTGCCGGAGAGACCCCTCATGACGGCCAGGAGGGCGAGGAACCTCGGAGATCTTCTCGTCAATAGTCACTACATCCCCCCCACCTCAACCCATTTGGCTCCGGTGGTCCGATTCGTGGTTGCTATCCATGTGGCCATTGCGTGGCATGCCCTAATATCTTACGGACCTCTTCTTTTGTTTGTTCTAAGGGGAAGAGGACATTCTCCATTGACCAACGTATCACGTGTGCGTCCACGCACGTGGTATATTATGCGACCTGTCCATGCTCCCTGATTTATATCGGTCTCACTTCACGCGAGTTGCGCGTACGAGTCAGGGAGCACGTCAGGAACATAACTGCTGCTGCGTCCGTGGAGGATGTTTCTCTTCTTAAAACCCTTCCCCGTCATTTCCGTAAATTTCACGGCTGTGAAGCGAGGTCCTTAAGCGTACGTGGCATAGATATAATTCACGCGGGTGTCCGGGGAGGCAATCTGCGCAAGACTCTCGCACAGCGGGAGTCCAGGTGGATTGTCTCCCTCAACACTTTGGTCCCCCATGGTCTCAACGAGACAGTCAGCTACTCCCCATTTTTGTAGAGATCACGCAGTTTCCACCTCCACACTTTTGTGTGGTGCATTTGGACCTCTTCCTGACGGTCCCTTTTTCCCCTCCCTTTTACTGGTACATGTTGTGACATGGACCGTTTTTTTTGCGCATTGGTCCATGCCGCTGGACTTCCAGGGGGCACAATTCCATATGAACACAATTAGTCTCTTTTATATTGTTTTTAATCTTTATTTGGTTTTTGTTTTTACTCATTTTTTCTTTCTTTATTTTTGTGCATGTTTTTTATATAGGTATTAGGTTGCTGTGGATTCGTATCTCCTTTATCTCTTCTTCATTTTTCTCTCATTGGTGGACAACTTGGATAGTGCAGAATGCCCGGATCGAAATATATTGGAAATCTGTATTTATTATTTTGCACATCTGTCTGTGTCTCGTTTATCAATGTATCTGTGCTACCAATCTGTTATATAACTCACCCCCTTTTTTATCTTTTATTTATTTCTTCTTTATGCAATTTAATGTGCCTTATTGACTTATGTATTTCTATGTGCCATCACAATTGTTATATATTCTCCTCACTTTCCTTTCTATTATATCTGGTGTCCTTGCGCGTCTGCCGGTTTGCCGACTGCTGGCGTGGCGTTGCTTGGCCGTGTCCGCCTTGTGCGCATGCGCGGGAGTCATGGAGACGTCCGTTCTCCCGCGCATGCGCACTACTCCCGGCGGTCTCGGCCCGCTCCGCCCGCTGGCCTCGACTTCCGGCGCATGCGCAGTTATCCTTTATACCCTTTATATAGCGGTCAGCCTCACTTCACTTTTCACTTCCCTCGTAAAAGCGTCCAGGCGAAACAGCTGTTGGGACCGTCCTCCTGCCGCCATCTTCCTCCACTCCTTCAGGTATTACTTGGTTTTTCATTTCCATTTACTAGCCACGCTTTACACAGCGTGTTAGCTCCTTTGGCTGGCAACATCTCCATCATTTTTTTCTTTTGCTCATTTACATCCCCCCATACAGGGTTTTTTGTACTCTGCTCCTAACTATTTGCTCCACACTGTGTTTTTTCTGAACTGTTATTGTCTGGCACCTTCCGGCTCTGTTATTTTTATCTGGCAGTTTTCTCTCCATTACTCCCCCCCCCCTCTTTTGCTCCACGATTAGCCTGGGCATTGAGATCTGTTCTGGTTTTAATTCTCTATACTGGCCGCTGTTGCACTAATTGGCACTTCTTGGCCCATTGACTATAACTGTCAGCCAGACTTACCATTCCAGTCTCCTCTCCTTGCTCCACGACTAGCCCTTTCTATACTAGGGACCGTCTCAGGTACCTCCCTTCCTCTGTCCGTTCATACCTCCCCGCACAGGGGTTGGGTTGTATTTTGTTCTTAACTAACTGTTCATACTTGCCTTCTCTCTACTGCCGTTGCCCGGTATCCTCTGCCCTGGGATTACACTTCGGCATCGTTCCTTTTTCTCCACCTCTCTTTGGCTCCACGACTAGTCTGGGCATTGGGACTTGATTTCTTTTATTGGCCGCTATTGTGCTAATCGGCACCTCTCGACTCCACGACTATATTTGCCTATTATACTTACCATTCCAGTCTCCTCTCCTTGAACACACAACGCCGGACGACGGCGAGCCGTTTTGCACCTTTGTTCTTCCACAGGTCCAGTGCACTGGACCCGTGGAAGCACAAAGGTGCAAAACGGCTCGGTGGCATCCGGCGTTGTGTGTTTAGTCCTCATCCTCCCCCACCACCTATACTCCTCAGTATGAATTTGGAATAAATTCTGCATTTGGATGCCGCTGAGTGCCACCTATTCTGTCTCTTTTTGGATATAAGAAATGGGTCTGGTGGGTTCTCACAATATAGAGCTCCAGAGACTAGTGTGTCAGCAACACAATCTGGCACAGGGTTGTATATGTGACCATGTCGCTCCATTCTAGGGACTTGTGGAGATAGCCTAGGGGCACTATGAATATTAGACTGCTGTTAATTGAAAATCAAGCAATAGTCTGAATGTGTATCTATCTATGACTGGCAATCACCCTCAAGTACGGACACAGACAGTATGAGTTGGCACACCAAATTTGCTGCAGACTTATCACATCATCACTTCACTCTTGACAATTAGCCTGTTGGACAGCAAGCAGCCCAAATACTGTATATATGAAGTGCCCCTATATTCGCTATTGCCTTTTTTTGGGTTTAGAAATAAAACGGTCTGCCTGTTTCAAGAAGAAGCGTCACTTTTGTCCACTTTTGTCTTTTACTACAGTGTATCCTCATTCCCCAGGAGCAGCACTACCTGACTAAGCCAATGAAAAGGATGATGCTGTTTCTTTAAACAAAAAAAAAAAACAACAACAAAAAAAGTAATTCTTTTTCTCAAATTTTTTTGATGTGGATTAGATCACCAAAGTATAAACTAGCCAAACATGGATGTTAATGTGGCATATGAGCTCTTAATGGCCAAAAGGTCTTTAGCAATTCCCCTAAATTAATGTCCAACTCTACAGTGTTGATGTACAGTTCAGTAGAAGTATACTAAACTCCAAGATATTTGCAAAATGTGTATAAATATAAAAGCCCGTCAATGTGTATATGTACGATTTATTCTTTTGTACTACACTGGTACATAATGTTTGATGAAAATCCAGGGAAATCCATTTTTTATTAAAAGCTGTTGGAATGTTGGCTAATCTGAATAGTGTGTAAATGCATACCTCTGCTAAGTCCTTAATGCATTATCCCCAGGTCCTTGTTGGAGCAGCCCAAATATAGTATACAATGTGTACTAAGTTGACCCCTGGGGTTCATACAGCTTATGAAAGTATATGGATATCATAGATAGGGATGTCCCACATCGGATCACATTCTATTAGCCAAAGCAAAGAGCCACTGCACCAAACAGCTCCAGATAGGACTCTGCATGGCTATGTATTATATTCATTGCGTCACATGTTTCCAGCAGCAGCCACCAGGAGTTTTTAGAATCTTGACTTCAGTTGATTGATAGTGAACCCTGAAAACCCCTTTATCAGGGGTGAGTTTCAGACGGTTTTCTATGGTCCAGGGGAACCAATTTTTAAAATTGCAGCCAGTTCCCCGAACCGGCAAGAAGCAGTACACCAATCCGGTCTGGGGGCCTGCTGGTTTCAACTGAATGTGTGTATTTGGACACACATTCAGATGAAATATATCATGATGTAGGAAACCCTGGAATGCAATAGTTAAAATAGCCACCAATTTACTGGAGGCCAGCAGCTGAAGTCAATGTGCACGTCACTGGCCTATTAGATGCCGGCAGATGACTTCAGCATGCCCGTCACCGGTATCAGCTGCAAGCCTATCAGAGGCCGACAGCACATCAGTGTGCATGTTGCCGGCATATGACGTCACTGTCAGGCTCCAGCCAGTCCATACCACCAATGAAGCAAGAAGAGGATGCTGCTGGACGGCAGGGCAGACAGGTAAGAAGATTTTTTATTTATTTTATTTAATTATTTTACTCATATGGAGACCAAGATGGTGTATTATATGGGCACCACGATAGGGGTTTATATCAGGACCAGGATAGGGGCATTATATGGGGAGCAGAATGAATGACATATGGAGACTAGGATGGGGGATTACATGGGATCAAAGATGTGGGCATTTGAGGAACAGGATGAGGGACATAAGAAGAACATATGGTGACCAGGATGGGGGATTATATGAGGGCCAGAATGGAGGACGTATGGGAACCAGGATGGGGTGCATTATTACGTAAAGGGATCTGGATGGGGAACATTATAGGAAAGAGCCCAGGATGGAGGACATTATAAGGGGTCCAGGATTTAGGACATTATTACAAGAAGGGGCCAGAATGGAGGAAATTATTACAGACTAGGTTCCAGGATAGGTGACATAATTACTATATGGGGACTAGAATGAGGAACATATATCATTGCTTTATGGTGGCAATTGGGGGACAAAATTACTGCAGGGGCCAATTATGGGACATCATTACTGCTGTAATATATTTTTCAGCATATTATTTTCCATGGGGGGACAAAAGAGAGGTTCTGTTACTTTGCAGGGCGACTCTATGTTGCTTTTTTTTTTTTCTTCAACTTGTGAAGTGTAGACGTTGGAGGAAAAAAGTGGGAATGTGTTTTAGAAGCAATCAGTTATAGATGATTGTTTATTATTTTCTGCAAATTCAAGCCTGGCAGGACGAAATGATAGCGGGCTGCGCCAGCTGAAAAGGAAGAGCAAAGATGAATGACTTCAACTACAGACCTCACTGTTAAGTTTCTGTATTACCTGTACACTTACACCATACACTATATACTATATAGATAGCTCCTCTGTATAATGTGTATAATGTCACCGGTGATCCCTGTATTACCTGTACACTATACACTATATACAGAGCTCCTGTGTATAATGTGTCCTGCATATTTCAGCAGTTTTTCACAGTCTCTAATTTTCCATTCTCTCTGACCTGCTTGGTAGAGACTAGCTTCTAAAGTGTCTGTTCTTCTGACAAAAGTCTGCAGTCACTATATGTTACTGCTGGTTTTTGAATTGTGACAACATACAATGTGCTTGCTGTCAGGATTTACCAGTATTGCAGATGAAAGCAGGCGGTCATGTGACCACATTTATGCAATTTGCATACATGTATTCACATGTCGAATAGACATGCTTGATTTCTTTCAATTCACTTGTACTGAGAGAAGCCAGGCATGTTTAGTTGTAATGTGGCCAGAAGTATGCACATGTGGACATGTGACAGCGTAGTCTCATCGGAAATACCAGTGAATCTTGACAGTAGGCATAGTGCATGCTGTCAGGACTCAGAAGTCAGCAATAACATAGACCCAAAATAAAAAAATGTTCAAAGCTACCTGTACACTTTAAATAGCAATTGGTCCAACCCCTCATACCATATGATTGCACAGTGTAACTGAGCATGCATATTTTGTTTTGTTTTTTTTTTTCTAGTTGCTGCCAGACTCTTTTAGTTGCTCACCCTGCTGTAATATGTGTAGATTTGGTAGGTTTATTAGATATTTATCTGATGTAAATAGGTACCTTAATGGGGTTGTCTGGGCAAAGAAAGTATCCTAGGTGTTTGGATCTGTAAAAGAACACGGCAGAGTTACTGTGGTGGTCAGGCGACTTTGAACTGTGCATCACAGGAAACACCAGTGATACAGTACTCAGGTCACCTGACCACTGCAGTCAATCACAGGCTGTAGCAGTCATGGTACTAAGGAAACAATTGTTTCCTCTTCCTTTGTTGGTGCAGACTAAAGACTGCTTTACACGTTGCAATTTGTCGTGCGATCGCATTTGCGATCGCACCGGCCCCCATCATTTGTGCGGCACTGGCAATTTGTTGCCCGTGTCGCACAAAGTCTTAAACCCCCGTCACACGTACTTACCTCCCGAACTACCTCGCTGTGGGCAGCGAACATCCACTTCCTGAAGGGGGAGAGACGTTCGGCGTCACAGCGACGTCAAACAGCGGCCAGCCAATAGTAGCGGGGGGGTGGAGATGAGCGGGACATAAACATCCCGCCAACCTCTTTCCTTCCGCATTGCCGGAGGACGCAGGTAAGCTGTGTTCATCGTTCCGGGGTGTCACACGAAGTGATGTGTGCTGCCCCGGGAATGCTGAACAACTAGACCACAGAAGGACATTACATTTTTAGAAAATGAGCGACGTGTCAACGAGCAACCATAAGGTGAGTATCTTTGCTCGTTCACAGTCGCTCGTAGCTGTCACACGCTATGATATATCAAATGGTGCCGGATGTGCGTCACTTACGACGTGACCCCGACGACATATCGTAAGAAATATCGTATCGTGTAAAGCGGCCTTAAGAAACAGACTGCATTGGATCTGGGAGGTTGCTAGCAGGTAAGTATTAATTATTTTGTTAGTGTTTACAAATCCAAGCTATGTAACAATAAAAGAGGTAACAGAACATTGAGGTGGTTCCAGAAAGAGTTTGTATGTTCTCCCCGTGTTTGCGTGGGTTTCCTCCGGGTACTCCGGTTTCCTCCCACACTCCAAAAGACATACAGATAGGGAATTTAGATTGTGAGCCCCAATGGGGACAGTGTTGCTGATGTATGTGAAGCGCTGTGGAATATGTTAGCGCTATATAAAAATAAAGATTTATTTATTTAAAGAAAGTATCTAACAACAGATCCTGCTTTATTAGGTCGGCACTGGTAATGAGTATAGTTTTTTCAGGTGAACAGGGAACACCATATTTTGGGCTTAATGCATGTGGGCCCCTAACAAGAAGGAGTATTGATTCTCTCCCACTGTTTGTATACACCCAAGGCAATTATCAGCACATGCTTCTCAGCAGACCCCATAACAGTCAGACCTTTCTGTGAAGTGTTATTGACAGTGTTGTAAGACAGCTAGGTCTAGTATAAGGTCATGAAATCTCTTGGCATCCTAACACGGTTCTAAATCAACCCCTTGTTGTCAGCGCTGGCTCTAAAAATAGAAAATATAGAAGATATTTTCAGACCAGCCGCTCCTTTTTTATCTGACTTATCAGTTTGCTAGGAACATTTCTTTATGTGCCAGATATAACGCTATAAATATTAATAGGTTTGTAATAATAACGCATAAATGCGACCTGGACATTCTTGGTAGTTTCCAAAACTCAGATTGATCACAACAATGAAGGGTCGCTATGAGATTGAATTTGTAGCATATCAAATTATGCTGTGGATTTACATAGGAAATCTTACCATTTGTAATGCAAAGTTCTGGCAAAGCTACCATATTTCTGCATTAAAATCCTCAATGAAAAATTGGTGCATTGCTTGCCTCTGCAAATTTCAGTGTGGATTTGACACTTTGGACATGCCCTAAGACAACTCTCTCATTAAAATATTGCTGGAAAATTCCTTTAAATGAATATTTAAAATAAACGGGGTCTTTCAATGCTTGTTGTACAGAATGACAGCAATGAAGCACAAAAAATTAAGGTGTTATTCCCTATCAGGCTCGATTTGCCCTACAGTTACTATTGGAACCGTTCTGCTGTAGTTCCAAGTGATCCTGATCAATCGTGCATAGTTCAGTCTCTTTTACCTGGCTTCCTGCCAACATGGCTGTCTCACCCTCTGACGTAAAGTGTCCTAGGAAATGTTTTTCAACACTACAACGCTTGCCTACATGTTGTTCGTGCTATGATGAGCAGCCATCATGGCCTAAGCATGCTACTATGGCCTACAGCATGCTCCTATTGAGCACATCCAGGACGTCATTGGTTGACAATTGCAAAGGTAGCTGCCAGCAGCGGATTTTGATGATTTGCATTCCTCATTGTATTCAGTGTAGAGATGAGCCACCCCACTAGCGTTGGAGTTCGGTTCGGTTCGTCGAACGGAGGCTCCATTCGACGAACCGTTCGGCGAACCACTCGAACCCCATTGAAAACAATGGGAGGCAAACACAAACACATAAAAACACATTATACATATAAATGTATACAGTTAATAAACATTGCCATAACACTTACAAGTCCCCGCGATGCATCCTGCACTCTGTCTCCCGCCACTTTTCCTTCCGATAATCGCTGCGTCCTCCAGGTAACCAGCACTGATGATAGGACCTATCATGACGTCAAAATAGCATGTGACGAGTCACGTGCCTATTATCTCATTGGCTACAGACTGGTCACATGGCTAGGCGTCATGCTAGGTCCTGTCAGTGCATCTCTCCGGTATGCGGTGATCATTCCAGCATCTCCGTGTACCGGCGAAATGCTCTGGCACATGGTCGGCTTCCCCGTTCCTGCATGTGTGCGCTCTTTACAGAGTCAGCCCACATGCAAGGACTGGTTGCCACAGCCGGTGAATAACTGAGATCACCGTTGCTATAGCAACCAGCCTGTCAGCGGTGACATCACCGCTTACAGCCTGCAGCTTCTGCTCACTCACTGAGTGATTAGACTGCACGGGGAGCAGCAGCGTCTTCCTCCCATGCTGTGCTGTCTGATGTAGCAGAGCTGCATGGGTTGAAGGAGAAAAAAGACAGAAGACCATTGATCGTGGAGGGATGAGAGGGAGTAATAAACATGGAGTCTCTAAGTGTGTCTGTGTATTTATTTCTATTAAAATATTTTTTCTCTGTGTGGTGTCTTTTTTTAACCCTTTATTGGAGATTCTTAATGGCCGGGTCAAACTTGCCTGACATTAAGAATCTCTGGCTTAATACTAGCTAATAAAACAAAGCTAGTATTAACTCATTATTACCCAGCAAGCCACCTGGCTTCAGGGCTGCTGGAAGAGTTGGATATAGCGCCAGATGATGGCGCTTCTATGAAAGCGCCATTTTCTGGGGTGGCTGCGGATTTCAATTCGCAGCAGAGGGGCCCAGAAAGCTCGAGCCAACCTGTGCTGCGGATTCCAATCCCCAGCTGCCTAGTTGAACCTGGCTGGACACAAAAATGGGGCGAAGCTCCTGTCGATTTTTTTTTTTAATTACTTCATGAAATTCATGAAATAACTAAAAAAGGGCTTCCCTATTTTTTTAGTTCCCAGCCGGGTACAAATAGGCAGCTAGGGGTTGGGGGCAACCGTACCTGCCTGCTGTACCTGGCTAGCATACAAAAATAGGGCGAAGCCCATGTCATTTTTTTGGGCGGCAAAAAACTCCTGCATACAGTCCTGAATGGAGTATGCTGAGCCTTGTAGTTCTGCACCTCCTGTCTGCTCTCCTGCATACACTGGTGAATAGAGCATGCTGAGCCTTGTAGTTCTGCAGCTGCTGTCTGATCGCCTTCATACAGCCAGGCAGCAGACAGCAGCTGCAGAACTACAAGACTCAGCATACTCCACCCAGGACTGTATGCAGGAGTTTTTTGCCCACCCCCCACCAAAAAAAAAATTACGTGGGCTTCGCCATGTTTTTGTATGCTAGCCAGGTACAGCAAGCAGCCAGGGGCGGCCCACAACCCCCAGCTGCTTATTTGTGCCCGGCTGGGAACCAAAAATATAGAGAAGCCCTTTTTTTTTTTAATTATTTCATGAATTTCATGAAATAATTAAAAAAAAAATGACATGGGCTTCGCTCAATTTTTGTGTCCAGCCAGGTACAACTAGGCAGCTGGTGATTGGAATCTGCAGCTCAGGGTGCCCAAGCTTTCAGGTCACCCCTGCTGCGAATTGCAGTCCGCAACCACCCTAAAAAATGGCGCTTTCATAGAAGTGCCATCTTCTGGCGCTGTATCCAACTCTTCCAGCTGCCCTGATGGCGGGTGGCTCGCTGGGTAATAATGGGGTTAGGGCTAGCTGTATATTATCAACTGGCCCTAAGCCCGAAATTCATGGTGTCACGCCAATATTAGACATGACCACCATTAATTTCTAGTACAGATAAAAAAAACACAACACACAGAAAAATATTTTATTAAAAATAAAACACAACACAATTAGTGACTCCATCTTTATTGAAATAAAGAACCCCCCTCTGCAGTAATCCTGGGTCAAGGGTCCCGTGCCATCCAATACGGATATAATATCATCTGATCGGTTTGCTGGAAGGCAAAGCGATCAGATGATGTGTCAGGTTCAAGGGTCTGAATCACATGACACAGCAGCTGATTGTATAAACAGCTTTTATACAATCAGCTGATGCATCAGTGCAAAAAAAACCCTACACACTTCAGTGTCCGACAGCAGCAGCTGATAGTTTAGCCGGCCGGGTGGTAAAAAGCCGGCCTCACCGCTCGACTTATAGTGTCAGCTGATTCCGTCAGGTGACCGCATTAGCTGATCATCGCCAGGTCTGAGAGAGAGAGAGAAAGAAGAGAGAGAGAGGATAGAGAAGAGAGAGAGAGAAAAGAGAGAGAGAAAAGAGAGAGCGAAAAGAGAGAGAAAAGAGAAGAGAGAGAGGAGAGAGAGAGAGAGAGAGGGGGAAAAAGAGAGAGAGAAAAAGAGAGAAAAAAGAGAGAGAGAGAGAGAAAGGAGAGAGCAATGCAGCCTCATTCCGTGAACTGCTCCGATTTTAGAGGTGTGTCCCGCGGCTCACAGCTGATGTCCGGCTTCTCCCCTCAGGGGATAATTAAATTAAATTATAATTATAAATAAATAATAATTATAATTTAAAAATAAATTAACTTCTTTGCCGGAACTTGAACTCGTGAACTAATGCTTCTTAGGCGAGAGCTCTAACCAATGAGCCACTGGCTCTAATAAGAAACATAGGCCGATTTGGTAATCTTTAGCTCTATACTGCAGTAGAGAATCTAGAAGCAGATTGTTCAGCTGCAAGGATGGATGGATGGGCGGATGGATGGATGGATGGATGGATGGGCAAACACTGGCAGTACCGCACTCATCACTGCACACACGCAGGCACTACAACCACCTTTTTCACCGCAGTCACTATAACCCCCATCATCCTCCCCTCAGTGCATAATTAAATTAAATTATAATTGTGAATAAATAATTATAATTTAAAATAAATTACATTTTTTCCCGGGACCGCCGGGACTTGAACTCATGAAGTAATGCTTCTTAGGCGAGAGCTCTAACCATTCAGCCACTGGCTCCAATGAGTTCATAGGCAGATTTGGTTATCTTGACGTCTGCATTGCAGACTGAAGTCTCTGGTGACAGCGCAATTCACTTCAGGTGCTGCGTGGAGAGGACACAGCGATCATGTTCTACGGTGCTCCTTGTCATCTTCATGTAGCAGAGCTGACAGTGTCATGTGGATTACTTCGGACCTGGAGGGGTATTTGGGGATTTTAATAAAATGGTGAAAGAGGGTGTTTTTTTGTCTTTTATTCCAAATAAAGGATTTTTTGTTGTGTGTGTTTATTTACTTTCACTAAAGCGGGCTTTACACGCTGTGACATCGCTAATGTGGAGTCGTTGGGGTCACGGATTTTGTGACGCACATCCGGCCGCATTAGCGATGCCGTTGTGTGTGACACCGATAAGCGATTTTGCATCGTTGCAAAACCGTGCAAAATCGCTAATCGGCGACACGGGGGTCCATTCTCAATTATCGTTACTGCAGCAGTAACGAGGTTGTTCCTCGTTCCTGCGGCAGCACACATCGCTGCGTGTGACGCCGCAGGAGCGAGGAAGCTCTCCCTACCTGCCTCCCGGCCGCTATGAGGAAGGAAGGAGGTGGGCGGGATGTTACGTCCCGCTCATCTCCGCCCCTCCGCTGCTATTGGGCGGCGGTTCAGTGACGTTTCAGTGACGTCGCACGGACCGCCCCCTTAGAAAGGAGGCGGTTCGCCCGTCACAGCGACGTCGCCGGACAGGTAAGTATGTGTGACGGCTTTGGGCGATGTTGTGCGGCACGGGCAGCGATATGCCCGTGTCGCGCAACAGATGGGGGCGGGTACCCACACTAGCGATATCGGGACCGATATCGCAGTGTGTAAAGTAGCCTTTACAGTTTAATCATGGAAGGTATCTCAGAGAGACGCCTGCCATGATTAACTCCTTATTACCCAGATTGTGTGTTTATTTACTTTCACTTACAGTTTAATCATGGAAGGTATCTCGGAGAGACGCCTGCCATGATTAACTCCTTATTACCCCGATTGCCACTGCACCAGGGCAATTCAGGATGAGCAGGGTAGAGTCCCGGGACTGTCGCATCTAATGGATGCGGCAATTCTGGGCGGCTGCTGGGGGATATTGTTAGGTTGGTGGGCTACTCATAACATGGCGCTCCCCATCATGACAATACCAGCCTCCAGCCATGCGGCTTTATCTTGGCTGGTATCAAATATGGGGGAACTGCATTTTTTTTATTATTGTTTATTTATTTTACTGCACGATATAGAGCCGCCCGCCGGCGGCTGTGATTGGTTGCAGTGAGACAGCTGTCACTCATCGTGGGGGCGTGTCTGACTGCAACCAATCATGGGCGCCGGTGGGTGGGGAAAGCACGGAATAACTAATTGAATAGTGAAGCGGCAGCCATTTTCAAAAGAGGAAATGCCGCTGGAGATTTGTGACAGCCGTGCAGCCAGACGCCCGTGATTGGTGAGTAGGATAGAGAGAGGGATTGTGCTGGGGACGCAGGACGTATGCAGATACGAAAGGTGCGCACATACTTACTGTGAAAAGACACGCTTTTGGTGCTCGAACCGTTCTCGAACGTAACTCAAACAGACAAACTTTTAGCAAATTGTTCGACTTCGTCGAACAACTCGAACACCCCCCAAAATCACTCGAACATGAAATTGGCGAACCTCGAACCTTGAACAGTGCTCATCTCTAATTCAGTGTGACATTAATAATTTGATAGCATTTTAAAGTGTAAAGTGTGTATTTCTGCATGTGGTGCTTATTCTTGATACTGAAAAAAATGTAAAATTATGTTTATATAAAAGCTAAACCACAAAAAGAGGATTACATTTTCCCAAAAAAAATGAAGAATAATTCACAGCAACAAAAAGGCAACAGTGTTTACTTGCCCAGGCCACAGCAACAAATGCACTCATAGTATGCAGCAAAACCCCTTAAGGCTATGTGCGCACTTTGCGTTGAGTTACTTGCAGTTCTAAACGCATCCTCTGGCAGAAATTGTCTCTGTCAAATTTGGTTTTGACCACAAAAACGCTAAAAATACGCTTGCGTTTTTACCGCGTTTTGGCCGCGTTTTTTTACCGCAATTTACATGCTTTTTCATTGCTGAAAGTCAGATGCATTTTGAATACAAATACACTACTAAATAAAGTTTAAACATTCAAACTTTATGAAAAAAAAGGAAAAAAATCATTACAAATATCATGATTAATAACATAAAACAAAATAGCTAATTTTATTAAAATGATAACTGTGTTCTAATATTTATTATAAAATTATGTTAATTTACTGATTTTCATTAATTTAATTGTCGGACTATATGTGTGTGTATAAAGGAACATATCATGCCCTTAATATAATGTAAAAAACGGATGCTTTTATTTTGTCAAAAAAGCATGTTTTCTGCATCAAAAAAGCATGTAAAACGCTAGGATTTTGATTTAGGATGCGTTTTGAAAGTTCTCATTGACTCTAATGTTAGCAAAACGCTGCCAAAATGGCAAAAACAATTGACATGCTGCTTCTTTAACTGCAGAGATTTTGACAAATTTTCTGCAACTGAAATGCTGCGTTTTTAACAGCATTGTGCGCACAAGAAATCACAATTCCCCATAAAGTTTGCTGGAAAATCAAAACGCATGCATTTTGGCATTAAAACGCTGAAGAAATATATAAGGGCGCCGTTCACACATGTAGGTGCACGGTGTCTGACTTACAGCCTATTAGCGACACCCTTACTATTAGATTATGTGAGCTTCCCAGCACTATATAAGTGCACCCCACACAAACGGAGACTAATTATATATATACATATATATATATATATATATATATATATAAATATATATATATATATATATATATATATATATATATATATAGGAATTAAGTTTAACCCCCAAAAAAATCAAGAACAGTTCACAGCAACAAAAGGGCAACAGTGTTTACCTGCCCAGGCTACAGAATCAAATGCACTAACAGGATTCCATGAGGTTTGATGGATTTAAACCTTAGTCACTTCCGTTTGCTGGGTCACTAAGAAAAAAGCGCAATGGGTGTTTTTTTCACCCCTTAGGCAGAAATTTAGATGGCTTGATATTATACCAGATGTCGATCCATGAGTCAACTGTAAAAATGTATTTTTCTGGTAAAGACTATTTGTCATCTTTGTCCACACTTACTATGTTTTGGAATGTGTTGTAATAGTAGGTAGGGTTGTTTCATTTTAACTAAGGATTGTTACAAGAGAATAAAACTTCCCCCTTTACCCTGGTCTCTCAAAAACATAAGACAAAATATATATCCCAAATTCAATGATCCACAGAAGGGGTTCTGAATAAGAGTAATTGCTACTACCATTTCTATACAATAAATATAGAGATACCACATGGTCACCCTTAGGCCATGTTCTTTACTGCCGATTGGAATTCTGAAAGATTTCTCACTATCACCACTGTCTCTGCTCACTATTATTGGGCCTGCCATTAGGGATATATAATAAAAGCAGATTTTGGCAACATGGCTGAAGAAGGTGTGCTTGGTATTAGTGTAGCATGTGTCCATCTGTCCATCTCTACAAAATGACAATGTATTTCTGTCAAACAAAGTACCAGAAATTACCTCAGACAGTCGACGTATTTCTGTCAAATTGCATGCAGAATTATGGTAACGAGGTCAATGGTCCATGGATTTTTGGAATGGTGTGGAAAAAAATGGATGGGAAACAAGCCTTACGCATGTTCCACGTGCTTTGTCGGAATGAACAAATGTTGCGACCGATAATTCGACGCCATATAGCACCCAGCACATTGATGAGATCAAACGAATGGGCTGCTTACAAAATTTAATTGACCCTATCACGGGTGCAAACACACAAAGGATCGAGTGCCAATGGGGTCACATTAAAACCAAAATATTGCGAAAAATGAAAGGTACATCGCCAAATTTATTGCCCGGTCACTTGGCTGAATTGGTGGAAAAAGATACACAACGAAGCACCATTCAATGCCATCGTAGATGAAATAGCTGCGCAATTTCCGCTGATATAATTGCAATTTCTGGTAATTTTCCGACTGACTGAGGTCCTATGCATTTTCAGGGTATGTGCGCACGTTGCTTTTTACCTGCTTTTTACCTGCTTTTTTGCTGCTTTTTCAACTGCAGCGTTTATTGCCAAAATGGTTCTGTTCTGCTTTTCAAGCATAGTCTATGGGAATTTGGGTTTCTTGTCCGCACTATGCAGTTCAAACTGCAGCCTTTTTGTTGCAGAACTTTGGTCAAAAACTCAGCTTTGCAGTGCAAAACCCAAATGGCAAAAACAATTCACATGTGAATTGTTTTTGCCATTTGGGTTTTGCACTGCAAAGCTGAGTTTTTGACCAAAGTTCTGCAACAAAAAGGCTGCAGTTTGAACTGCATAGTGCGGACAAGAAACCCAAATTCCCATAGACTTTGCTTGAAAAGCAGAACAGAACCATTTTGGCAATAAACGCTGCAGTTGAAAAAGCAGCAAAAAAGCAGGTAAAAAGCAGGTAAAAAGCAACGTGCGGACATAGCCTAATACCGGTGTGCTCCCCATATAGCAGAAACTGTGACAACTGATCATCCATTGTCCTGTCCTGTCTCAGATCATAATTCCACTAAATATATCCATTCTTCTCTTCCAGTCACAAATAACCAATACTGATTTTCAGCAGGCCTTGCACAATAAACAGTGAGTCATGAGTTTTTATAAAATTACTCTTTACAAAAAAGCCAGAATTGCAAGATAATTCCGGGACCCTTTTCAAAACTAAAGATACACAAATGAAACTTGAGCTCCTCCAAGACTGTAATAAATCTCCTTAGATTTTATCTAGTATCTACTAACATAGACACCTGCTAAGGCACGTTCCAAAAGATAATCCTCGTAAGAAAGACATGTAATATACGCAAGGTAAAGCCCAGAAACTGGTTGGAAATTGTACAGAAATAGAATACTAAAAAGCAAAAAATATACAATAAAACTTTAATGTAAAAAACATAGTTTCACTAAAAGCCATAGCAACCATCTTCCAGACTGCAGACTAGGTGCATTGAAGCCTCGTGACGAACAACTGAGAAGAAGACTAATGCCAAATCCGGAGTTGGCGCCAATAGTGTCACGAGTATGTTGGCCTGATGTGATCTCAAGGTGACTTGGTATCAGAAGGTCACAGCGCATTGTGGATCGCTGATCCGTTTTAGTGCCCGCTCGTCATTTACCCTGAGTTAGAGCGTATTTATTGCCATCCAACACAGAAGTGGTTAAGGTGCAAATTGTATCCTGCAGTGTTCCAACAAGTAGTTAGATACACTTGTATGTTACACTTGTAATTGTAAAAATTAAGGTCTTTAGAGTTCATATATACCTACAATCGACCTGAAGTAACCCATTGTCCTAATTTAAATGGCTGAATAATCCACAAAACAGTTTTTATTTATACAGAAACACACAGTGCAAAAGATACCCCATAAAAATAACCATACAAAACAGGGCAGTGTAATCAGAGGTGGGTCAAATAACCGTATGGATGATTTATATATATAATTACCTTATTCTGTCTGTCTGTCTGTCTTGCTCCAAAATGACGTCATTACAGTGACAACCGTCGCATTGGCCACTCGGATCGGCTGGCCCCGCCCCTCGTACACATTGGCCACTCGGCCCAGCCCCCCGCACACATTAGGCACCTATACACCTCCCTCAGGACTACTCTACCTATTAGATACCTCCCCCCAGGACTACTCCACCTATTAGACACCTCCCCCCAGGACTACTCCTCCTATTAGACTCCTCCCCAGGACTACTCCTCCTATTATATTCCTCTCCCCCAGGACTACTCCTCCTATTATCCTCCTCTCCCCCCAGGACTACTCACCCTATTATCCTCCTCTCTCCCCAGGACTACTCCTTCTATTATACTCCTCTCTCCCCAGGACTACTCCTCCTATTATACTCCTAACCCCCCAGGACTGCTCTTCCTATTATACTCCTCTCTCCCCAGGACTACTCCTCCTATTATACTCCTCTCCCCCAGAACTACTCCTCCTGTTATACTCCTCTCTCCCCAGGACTACTCCTCCTATTATTCTCCTCACCTCCAGGACTACTCCTCCTATTATACTCCTCACTTCCAGGACTACTCCTCCTATTCTACTCCTCACCTCCAGGACTATTCCTCCTATTATACTCCTCACCTCCAGGACTACTCCTCCTATTATACTCCTCTCTCCCCAGGACTACTACTCCTATTATACTCACCTATTATAGTCCTCCTATTATACTCCTCTCTGAGGAGTGCGCAGCATGGGAGATGGAGCACGATAGGGGGTGCACAGCATGGGGGGATGGAGCATGATGGAGGGTGCGCAGCACGGGGGATGAAGCATGATGGGGGTGCGCAGCATGGGGGAATGAAGCACGATGGGGGTGCGCAGCATGGGGGGATGAAGCACGATGGGGGTGTGCAGCATGGGGGATGGAGCACGATGGGGGTGAGAAGCATGGAGGATGGAGCACGATGGGGGTGCGCAGCATGGGGGATGGAGCACGATGGGGGGTGCGCAGCATGGGGGATGGAGCACGATGGGGGGTGCGCAGCATGGGGGAAGGAGGACGATGGGGGTGCACACCTTCCCCCAAAACACACACCGCCACACACGCACCGCACAACACACCACACACACACTATGAACCACAAACACTGCCCTACACAGACACCCACACACACAGACAACACCCAACACACAAACACCGCGGCACACACAAATATACGCACACACCGCACACCACACATACACTGCACAAAACATACCTCCCCAACACACACACACGCACCCCACACACACACACCCACACAAACCGCTCAACACACACAGCACCACACACACACACACACAACGCTGCAGACACACAGCACTCTACAAACAACGCAACACACACAACACAACACATACAACGCAACACACAAACACCGCTCTCACACACCCACACACCCAGACAACACCCAGAACATTTACAGCGCCCTACACAAACACTTGGCAACTACACACCACAACATCTATATATATAACAAAAATCATACATTAACTACACAATAAATTCTAGAATACCCGATGCATTAGAATCGGGCCACCTTCTAGTATTATATAAGGAGGGCAGTGCAGGGTGGTGTGACCTCTGCTGGGTCTAGCTGCTACTGGTTGGTATCATTGACACTGATCGTCACATTGCGTTTGACCACCAGTGATAGCCTCTGTGGCAATTCCACCTAGCTGATGTAATGTAATCTACACCCCATGGTTTTACAACTATTTGCTTTTGATACATATGCATGCAATTGTTTGTATACTATTTTTTATATTATGATATGTGCTGTGAATGATCTAATATTGTGAACGTGGCAATATATATATGTGTGTCCATGCTTGGACTTACGTGCAATGTTTATATTTTCGATTCATGGGAACTGATCTATTTTTTATAAATTGGATCAGGTCAATAAGGGATACTTGGGCTATTTAGCTCCTTGCATAATGTCATCTATATGGTCATTTGACCCACCTCTGATCCCACTGCCCTGTTTTGTATGGTTGTTTTTATACTTTTGCACTGTTTGTTTGTGTATAAATAAAAACTATTTTGTGGATTATTTTATTCTAACAGGTAGTTGTAACTTCAGCTGCAGCCACTCCTTTCTGCCATAAATTTCCACTGCTCACTCCTCCCTATGCAAGCTATAGCTTATTGCTATGCTGACCATATTGAAGGATCTCATCGCTTCATAGCTGTGGTGTCATTACTATTGCAGCTGCGAAGTTTGCTATAGAAGAATCCAAGAAATGCTTTTTGTTGTGTCTTTCCCCATCCGTTTGTCTTACCTTCCTTGTGTTGTCTTATTGTAGTAGTGATACTAGCGTCTCACTGATCTTCACTAGCACATGATCGGCGTACAGGGGGGCAGGAACCGTCTAGGGATGTCACGGAGTGGCGGGATCACCCTCATGTGAATTAGGAGGTGTTTCCTTGGTGTACCCTTTGTGTTTTGTCGCTCGCCTGGGATCTTCACCTTCCCCAGCTTGACTTTACCCTGGCGTTTCCGCAGTGTTGCGCCGCTCACTGGGAGTTTCCATCCTTTCCTGACACCTGTAGTTACATTGTGACAAATAGAAAAAGGGTTTATCAGATTGCCTGTTTAGGTTAGGCCAGAATCACACTTGCTAGTGCCTCGCATGTAACTCGCGCGAGTCTCTCATGGTAGAACCCGGCTTGGCCGCACACTCCCCCGACAGGAGCGGGTCGGTTGCATGTATCTCTATGCAGCTCAGACGCTTCTGTATGCATAGTGTGCAGCCATGCCGGGTTATACCATGAGCGACTCGCGCGAGTTTCACGCGAGGCACTAGCAAGTGTGATTCTGGCCTCAGATGTTGAATAGTCAAAATGTTGGCTGCAATATCGCTTCAATCACCAAACATAGAAGGTGTTTTTCAATCTAATGATGTGATAAATATGGTCAAGCTTTTTTCTATATGAGTTATGGTTAGAAAGCAATTGTATATTTCCATATAATACATAACTGTCTAGTTGATGGGATTGTTGAACCATTAATATTTTTAAATTCTGATGTGAAAGTACAGATTTAGGGTTAGGGGATTTCTTTTCTTTCTTACTATTTTTCATTGTTATATTTCTTTTGATATTATTTTGGATTATTGAAGAGAAATTCATTTTGGTTGCATAGTTTGAAATATAATAAAAAGGAAAAAAATATTCCATTTTTAAATGCCATGTTGTTTTAATAGGGCAGTTTCTATGATTGCCCATATTCTGATCAATTCACCACCAAATGGAGCATTGTTCTGATTTTATTTTTCTCCAGTTATTAGAAGAACATACAACTCTCAAAACACCAAAATGATCGGGTATAGTAATATTTAGGGACAGGGGTAGTATTGCTGCAACAATATGGACAACAAATTGTTGCCTGTGTGCCTCCTTTCAAAGATCGCTAAGGGGTACTTTGCACACTACGACATCGCAGGTGCGATGTCGATGGGGTCATATCGAAAGTGACGCACTTCCTGCGTCGCTCTCGACATCGTAGTGTGTAAATCCTAGATGATACGATTAACGAGCGCAAAAGCTCCTATTGGCCGCCTGCCGTGTGACGTCGCAGTGATGCCGCACGACCCGCCCCCTTAATGAGGAGGCGGTTCGCCGGCCAGAGCGACGTCGCACGGCAGGTGAGTGTATGTGAAGCAGCCGTAGCGATAATATTCGCTATGGCAGCTATCACAATGATATCGCAGCTGCGACGGGGGCGGGGACTATCGCGCTCGGCATCGCAGCATCAGCTTGCGATGTCGTTGTGTGCAAAGTGCCCCTAAGGGTATGTGGACACGTTATGTATTTGCAGAAAGACATTTCCAGGAAAAACTCTGCGTAATATACTCCCATTTTTTAAGGACTTCTGATGAATTTTTTATGTGAATTTGTGCCATTCATTTGAATGGGTGAAAAATGCTGTAAACGTAACCCTGCACTGATAAAATAAAAAAGATGTTCATGAGATATCAGAAATCTCATTCACTTTGCTGGTACTGTAAAATGCTGCATGGCAAAAAACTGTGGGGATAAAAAGGCAAAAACTCAACATGTGAAAAGCCCTAAGAACCCACCCCTTAAAATAGCCATAAGTGTTCAGAGCAGGATTAGTGTTCAGATGGGGGGTCATAAAAGTGTCTTTAAATACCCTAAGGTTCACCTGGGAGGCATCGTTCTCCATCTGCTGTAGATATTGTGCTAACATTATTACATCTAAACGTCTGGTTTGACATTGCTTATAAAATGTACTTATGTCATTGACGTGAGATGAAGCTCCAGGGCCCCAATGTAATAACTGTAGCAGAACCCTAAAAGTAGTTTCTGAGTACAAATAATGTTCATCGCCATTGCTACATAGTCAACACAGAATATATACCAAGCAAATGAAGGTAATAAATAGCACACAAGCGATCTGATATTTTTCAGGTTTTAACCAGTATATGCTTTGCTCAGCCAAAAAATGTTACATTTCACACGTGTAGAAAAGAAAAATAAGCGGCACTCACCACTGGTTCTATTTAAAAATAGCACTTTATTGGGATTGCATGTGTAGGACGTAGAATAAAAGGAGTAACTGCTGGTTTGCATGTTACCACTCTTCTTCCAGCTCACCAGAGAGGCAGCCATGTCCTCCCCAGTGACGCACCCTGCTCAGTTTATCCAATTCTGGTCTCCAGACCGGAATATCAAAGCTAAAACATCAACATAGGAGTATACGCACCACAGAGAGATCAGCTTACAGGAGCAAGGCAGGAAGCAGAAATATATTGGGAAAGTATTAGTTAGGAATAGTTAGGACAAATGAAAAAGGGGGTCACATTAGTAGAGGAAAACCCCATTAACCCTATTCAGTTGAGTATTTGTACTACTTTTATGTAATGTGGTGTTTAATCCTTTTAATATCGATTAATTAAATGTTAAGTTTTAATAGGGTTTATGAATTTTTATTTGTACTACTGATCATATAGTCCCCACCAAGGTACCAGATCACCACATAATTAGTAAGGAACTTACACCTTTATACCTTTAACTGTACTTAAAGAGTTAATTCTTTAGAACTTCTAAATACTCATTGCAAATCTCTATCCAGCATATTGTGTTTTTTTCTTAAACCCTATTATGCAGTTTAATTCATGGGAAAGTAATTTAGCATTATGTAGAGTGAGTCACTGAGACAAACGTTTCCAGGATCTGTACAGGTTCCTGGATTCATCAGGAGAAATACTGACAATTATCATATAATGTTATTAGTACAATCATATACTGCTGTTAACATGGACGTTTTATTGCTTTTATCAGATTAAAATCCTAATCTACCTTTGTATGGTTTCTTTGTTTTGCTCTCTTGTTGCTATCCCATCATTACTGAAAGAAGTAACTGAAAGGAAACAGTGTATTATTGTATTTATTACATTGCATAATTATATAGGAAGAGATTACGTTAAAATGAATAAAGACTTTGGTTCTCTATAAGTTCACCACTTTTTTTTTCACTATTACTTTAATGTATGAAGCAATTTATTACCCATTCTTACCATTGTTATTTAAACTTAAAGATTCCATTTAGGAATCTTTGCTCTTAACAGACCTCAAAGAGGTGGTTCACTACTTATTTTTTTTTATAGGCACATCGATATTATGTTGAGAAAAAAGGCTTCTCTCAAATATCTTGTGTTGCCAATAGTGCCTGTGAGTGGCGCTATTGCAGTCCGCTCACGCCTTTCGCGTGACCCTTCAGGCTACGTGACTTCAATGATCCAGTGATGTCACTTACAGTAGACTTGACATCACCATGGCCAACCTCAGTCTCCCTGAATAAAGATTATAGATTAACGCCCCGCATCACCATATAGGTGCTCTGGAGAAAAATATAGTAATCTCAAGGAGGAACTCTGGCACACTACCCCAAGGGGAGGAAAAGAACAAGAAAAAGAAAAACAACGTCCTTGCAGTCAAATAAATTTTATTGGTGTACAAGTTGAAAAAAATGGTCAATCTGACATATTGATCAGTCTGAAACATGACATTTCAGCCTATTCGGCTTTCATCAGACAGGGCTTAATTGGGTCTCTTACAGTGAAGGTGAGTAGTACCCGGGGGGGGCAGCCAGACGCTTCTCAACCAACCGTTACTTGGTTGGGATAGAGCCAAAATAAAGATAGCACTTAAAGATGTGTAATGAAATGCCCAGAAAGGATGTATTTTTATAATATGCGGGGTGCGATGGAATACCGTCACACGATTTGAAACCTGCTGTACAAACTATGAGGGCATATAATAAAAGGCCCTGAAGGCCAGGAGCAGAGTCTGCTGCCAAATGTGCTGATCGCATGTGTGTCCCACTGTGCAGTGAGGTCTCCCTGAATGACTGGGCTGTGGGCGGCATTTCACCGCTTGTCACAGCACAGCATCTCCCTGCAAGCAGGAGTGACGCTGGGTTGTGATGAGCGATGAAATGCTGCCCACAGTCCAGTGACTCACATAGACTGGGTACTGTCTCAGTGATGTCAGGTCAAATGGAAGTTGACCTGACATCACCGGACATCACCGGTCACTGAGCCAGGGAGGTTATCCAAAGGGGATGAGTGGACCACAATAGCAATGCTCACAGGTACTATTTTTCAACAGAAGGTATTTAAGAGAAACCTTGTTTCTCAACATAATATCGATGGCCCATGAAAACTAAGTACTGAACCACTTCTTTAAAGAGGTGTTCCAGGGTTAAAGATTATTGTCTTAGGGTCCCGTCACATGTAGCAACGTTCCAGCGATCCCACAGCGATCCGACCTGGCAGGGATCACTGGAGCATCGCTATATGGTCGCTGGTGAGCTGTCAATCAGGCAGATCTCAACAGCGATCAGAGTCCAGCCACCAGCCACCAGCGACCTGTGTAACGACGCTGTGGTTGGTAGCCAGGGTACACATCGGATAACTATGCAAAGCGCTTTGCATATTTACCCGATGTGTACCCTGACTATGTGTGCAGGGAGCCGGCGTCTGGCAACCTGTAACCGGCGTACGCTGGTAACCATGGTACACATCAGGTAACTAAGGAAAGCGCTTTGTGTGACGCCCTGGGCAAGCCAGGGGTCACAGGTCATGACACCACCACACCCTACTCCCCGGATAGGTACACCGAAGCTACCAAAATCATTGTTGCCTTCCTCCAGGGGCTGATGTTCACACCAGAGGGTGGGCCAGGCGGTTGGCTCCGCCCACCGAGGAGTTCACAGCCCTGGAGGCGGGAAAACCAGGCAGATGAAGCGAGGAGAGGAAAGAAAGTGGTAGTAGAGCAAGTGGTAGAGGAGCAAAAGTGACAGAGAAAAAGTGACAGTTAGAGAGCCTGAAGTTGGTCTGGGTGTGTGCCCCGGACTGAGAACAGCAAGGTCAGCAGACGGCGGTGACTGTCTGCAGGAGAGGCTACTCGGAGGTTGCCGAAAGGATCGTGGACGGGTGATGGCTCGGCGGTACCGGAGCGGTATACGAAGAGAAGCCAGCACCATTGGCAGGGGCCTTTCAGATCCCGGCAAGGCTAGGAGTCGCCGTGAATTTGCCAAATCCGTCAGTGAAGGGGACCTCCTGGGTCTCCAAACAGCTAAAGTCCCGATTGAAGGCAACAGTCCAACCGTAGTGGAGAGACACCGCCACCGCCAAGGCACCAGTTTCTCAGGGCCAGCGCCTGCGGGCAAAGAGGGGCTCCTCCGGCCCATATCCAAGCCGGGGAGCGGGTTACTGGTGGAAACCCATCGCTACCAACATTACATTAGGTGCAGGGACAGAGACCGTCACCGTCAACTACCGGGGAAAAGCAACAGCAGCCGTCCGTGGGAACCATCTTTCCAGCCGTGTGTTTTACCGAGAACTGTGTCACCGTCTCGGGCTGAGTGAGTACCACAGTGCCGTGAGGCACAGCGCTGCCCCCGCGTCCCTGCACCCCACCAAGCCCTGCACCGGCCCTGCCATCCAGCATACCCCACCTCATCACTGGGCCCCGGGACAACCACCCCCTACCCACGGAGGGGAGAACTAACAACTTTGCTGCTCCCAGTCACCGCTCCCGGGATCCCCATACAGAGCAGCGGTGGTGTCCACACAATCACCACAACCGTGGGTGGCGTCACGGACAATAAACTATCCCAAAAACCAATCCCCCTTTCACTCACGGGCGAGGAGCGCCGCTCGAGTCCCCGGGATCCGGCCCATCGCTCGAGCCACCGAGCAGCAGCAGGCCGCAGCAGAGGCGGCGGCTGGACCCGAGCAGTAGGGAGAGCGCTGCGTCCCCTCCTCCGCCCGTGACATTTGCATAGTAACCCGATGTGTGCCATGGTTACCAGCATACCGCCGCTTACAGGCTGCCAGACGCCGACTCCCTGCACATTCAGATCGTTGGTCTCCCGCCGTCAAACACGCCGATGCGTGCTGCACAGCGGGAGACCAACGAGCAAAAAATGGTCCTGATCGTTTTGTAACGATCAGCAACCTCGCAGCAGGGGCCCACTCGCTGCTGCTTGTCACACACAGCGAGATCACTGATACGTCACCTGTGACATTTCAGCGATCTCGCTAGTGATCTCGCTGAGTGTGACGGTGGCTTTATTCTTAGGATGGGCCATAAGTATGTGTTTGGTAAAGATCTATTCCCTGGGACTCCATTGATTAGCAAAACAAAGGAGCTGAATCCAAATGGCTCAACTTGGGGGGGGACATCTGAGTGAGCACCTAACCAGGTAACCATGGTAACAGCTACAATGGTGCAGCCTATTCATAGGTAAAGAGGAACATTAGAAGATGACCGTGCTGTTACTGATAATCACTATCCAAACAACAACACTGATATTACCACCATACGGTGACAATATAATGGTAGATACCAGGCCTGGTGTTTTCTCATGGAGTAGTTCACTTTTCCCATCTTTTCCATCTGGCCCATATCGACATGAACACTTCTTCCTGTCACGACTCGTCTACAGAGATTACATCAAAGACACATTTTACTTTTCACATTTCCAGCCCCGTCCTCACCTATTCCCAACCTGCACAAACTCTTCATCCTATGGACAATCCAATGTTTTGCTGCTGCTGCGGTATTTGTCCATATTACTGATCCTCTTGGTGCTCCACATAATGCTAACCACTGTGCCTCTTACAAAGAAAAATGCCTTCTTTGTGCCCTCTAGATGGTAAAATTGCCCACTAGAAAATTTTAATGTGCTGGACAAGTGTCCTAGAAAACAGTGCCCACATTATGCCCCCCAGAAAGTAATAATGGCCCCAATGTGCCCACTTCACAATCACAGTACACTGAGTGCCCCTATAGCAATAATACTTCTTAAGTGCCCACTTAACATTTAATAATGTCTCCTGAGTCCATCCATGTATAGTTCCCCCCTGCACAGCATGATGCCCCCCAGAGCTCACACAAACACAAACATGCTAGATACACAGCTCACTATACACAGCATAATGAGCCCCACAGTAGCCCCCTGCCACAGTATGATGGCTCTCAGTAGTCCCTCACTGTAGGAATGGCCCCCAGTATTTTTTGCCCACACTGTATGACCATCCTCAGTATTTCCCTGCCAGTGTAATAAGGCTCCCAGTATTTGCCCACTTTGTAATATGGCCCCCAGTATTATCCCCACGCTGTATAATAAGCCTCAGTATTTCCTCGACTCTATAATATGGCCCCCAGTATTCCCCGCACACTGTAATATGGCCCCTAGTATTCCCCCCTCACTGTATGATGATGGTTCCCAGTATTTTTCCTCCGCTGTAATATGACCCCCAGTATTTCCTCCATGCTGTATCATGGCCCCCAGTATTTCCTTTATAGTGTAATATGGCCCCCATCATTTCCCCCACCCTGTAACATGGCCTCCAGTATTCCTCCACCCTGTATCATGGCCCCCCAGTATTTCCCTCATACTGTAAGATGGCCCCCAGGATTTCCCACACATTGTATCATGGCCCCCAGGATTTCCCCAGCACTGTAATATGGCCCCCAGTATTTCCCCCCACACTGTAATATGGCACCTAGTATTTCCACCCACACTGTAATATGGCCCCCAGTATTTTCCCCCACACTGTAATATGGCCCCCAGTATTTTCCCCCACACTGTAATATGGCCCCCAGTATTTCCCTCACACTGTATGATGGCCCCCAGTATTTCCCACACATTGTATCATGGCCCCCAATATTTACCCCACACTGTAATATGGCCCCCAGTATTTCCCACACATTGTATCATGGCCCCCAGTATTTACCCCACACTGTAAGATGGCCCCCAGTATTTCCCACACATTGTATCATGGCCCCCAGTATTTACCCCACACTGTAATATGGCCTCAGTATTTCCCCCACATTTTATCATGGCCCCCGGTATTTTCCTCACATTGTAATATGGCCCCAGTCTTTTAATGTTATGTCCTATATATGATTATTAGAATGCCCATGACCTGTCATACGGTTTTTCAATATCTTTGTTTCCTGTTAAAAGGAAGACTTTTTGCCTTTATGCATATGAAATTGTACCACTATATAATAATGGTTAATATTAACATTTATTACCCTTTTTGACATGACTTGGTTTTAGAGCCATTACTACCTATTTCTCTTCTAATAACTTGTGCCCTACGCTGCTTTAAACATGGTAGCATGGTGTTGTTGGAAAAGTGGCACTAACATTTTTATTACCAAGTTTGCGGTTATTTACGTACATATTTCCTCTTCTATTACTATCTACTTATACAAAAACACTAGCTGTCCTACATCATGGTGTTTGCTGCTGTGTAGCTTGGGTCTCAAATTTTACTGATGGTCATTTCTACACTATAACAATTATCTAATGTTATGTGTTGTCAGCTTATAGTTCAGCAGGTTTTAATTAAGTCTGTCCTACTAGGAGTCTCAATGTATGTGCTGGCCAAGAGATTGCACATGTGGACGCTCTTCAGAATAGTCAGTTTATCTGCACAGTCACAGACTTTGTAATTTCATATGATCTCTAAATATAATCTTAATTACTTGATAATGTGTGATATAAATTATTTATATGCAGTCACAAGGGAATTTGACTGATGGAATCAATTGACCGAGTCACTATAGACTGTTTCATGTAGAGGTGTTCACTAGAGATGGGCGAGCACTAAAATGCTCAAGTGCTTGGTCCTCTAGTCGAGCAGGTCAGACTCTTTGAAAGGGTTCAACTCCAAGTAACGGGTATAAGGGAAGTAAATGAATGGGCAGTTTAGCTCTCTATCCACATCCAGCCATCTATATGGAGAGCATTTCTGGGTAGAGGAAGGGCGAGTGTTTTTTTGGGGGGGCACACTACATCCGAAAATGTTGCTTAAATCCCAGTGAGAGCCATTCAGAGACTGTTAATGGCTCTCCCCGAGGTGCCTAACGTTTCATGGATGAAACATCCGAGCACCTGCAATTTTCACCCGAACTCCACGAGTACCCGAGCACCCTGATGCTTGATCGAGTAATGAGCAATGCCGAGCACACGCACTCATCACTAGTATACACCATGGACATGTTATTTGGTACTCTAAAAATGTAATTACGTTTTCTTTGTTTTTTTGTTCATTATCAAAACATCTAATTTTGGCTATATAGGATTATACAATTTCATCCCTCTCAGAGAGCATCAAATGTGAGGCCCCCATTATCCATGCCTGTAGCTTTATCACTGTCATAATGACACCCTGAAATCTCTTTTGAACTTAATTATCCCCGACAGATTGGAAACAAACATTGTGAGCGGCTGATGGGTAAGCCGTAGGTCATCAATAAGTTTTACCATAAATTAATCCTGACTACCTGGTTGAGGCCGGAACATTGCGTAAAGCTAGAATTAAGGCTCCAGACTTGCAGCCTCTGTCAAAAAGTTGAAACGATTTGCCACAGACAGCCTTAGATAATTACTTTTATAGCTGTTGTTGACAACTGCTATTAAAACCCCGTCATTCGGCTCGGCTGGCTCCAAAAGTTTGTCCTAGATTTACAGGATGAAGAAAGCAAATGACATCACTAGGTTGTCTGCAGAAAAGCAAGATTTGGGGGAAAAACAAGATTGCGGAATATGACAAGAGATAATAATCTCTCAGCCCACACAGTATACACTATCTACACCTATGATGTTTTGGTTTCTTATATCTAAGATTATTTCTAAAATTAGCTTTTGGATTGTAATGATTTTTTTGCTTTCAAGCTGCACTCGGAATTTCTTTGAGGGTTGTTTTTTTAGGAGTTTGCACACATCATTTTCACAGCATGTTCTCGTGATATTCAGCTCATGGTGGAGAGAAGTTCTATGTATGGTCTTCACTCTCAAGGATTATTGCAATTGCTTATTGCATTGTATTTGTTGGGCTGAACACCATAGAAATTTTAGGAGTAATATTATGTACCATATATTATAGTCCTTGGCAATAGTGACTTTCCCTCATAGAGTGGCTTTGCATTGTTTTAACCATTGTGCTTTGGTTGGCAAAGGTTCAAACCTCTGCGCTATCTCCAGAAGGAAGTGGGTCATGTAGTATAGGGCATTTTTCATGAGGGAACTTTATTGGCATGTACGAGAATATTGAGGCGAGAGGAGGCTAAAGTCTGTTGTTCTCAGAGTGTAAAGTTAGATGGGAAATATTAGTGGTTTGGTGACAGATGCCTGTTGCCCATATGCCTGAAGTGCTCAAGAAAGGTTCTCTGCTACTAAACAGACCAGTAGTGATGCAGTTACAAAGAAAGGCTATGGAACAGCCCGAGAAAAGCCCATCAAAACTCCAAGTTAGAAAGGACGAAGTGACTCGCTCTTAGCATTCAGCAATGGTCATTGAAAAATGAGTGCCTTTGTTTGCTGCCACCACAGATACCTTGACCTGAGAGAGGAGAGACATGTTGCATGCACTTGATAGAAGAGTAGAAAAAAAGGACATGAGTGAGTAGTAAGGAGTCAACCCATGATGGAAGGAAAAGAGCCAACCAGAGGGTAACCACCATAGTCAACCAACTGCAATCTGTGGAAAACTCAAGTTCTACTGGTTGAGAAATGTTACATAATATGTCTTACTGTGGAAAGGATTAATAACACCTGCTAAAATCAATCTGTTAAAAAACTCCTTTATTGTGACATCCAAGACTTTGGTGTCACAGCTTAAGTATTATATGTTGGCAGAGAGAATAAAGAACGTTGGGGCACCAAATGTGATAAATAAATGTCTACTTCACATTATTAATTATAATAATATTTCTACTATTTTTTTAGTGCTATAAATGTTAGCTAGTGGCTACCAGGGTTCCACCAGGTACATGGGAAGTCCAGGCGAGCGCCGCAACACACAGGGTACACATTACAATGATGGGCCCTTGCGCTAGGGAAAGGGGAGCAGGGTCACCTTCTAAACTCACCTGAGACTGATCCCTGCATTCCCTAACGTCTTCTTTCACCCCCGAGCCTATTCCTGTCTTTCCCTGGGCTCAGCCATGTATTTTGTAGGGCAGCGGAAATGCTAGTCTCACCCTAGGTAAAGACACAGAAGGGATAAGACAGATGGGGTAAAATAAACAACAATCATTCAAAGCACTCCTAACAACAAGAGGTAATAATGAATAATGGACCAGAGGGAAAAAAACAAAGAGGACAAATGAAGGGAAAACTAACAATCTTTCGCTCAGCAAATGTTCTCAGAATGGCATCCTGGTCCACAGCTCACAGGTTCCCTCTAGAAGCAAGTATAGTACAAACTATCACCAGCGGTTTACCTGGACTAGGAGAGAGGTGTTTATAGCAGAGCTGATTAGCAGTAGAGAACAGCTGACTATTGCTCACACACAGAGTTTCAGGAGACCAGAGGATCTACTTAACCTTAGCAGCACTGGATAAAGGAGAATCTGCACAGCCAGCAGTATTAGGTCTCATGCGCACGTTGCATATTGCACTGCAGCGTAAATGCATGCGTCCTGCGTCCCCTGCACAATCTATGAAGATTGTGCATGACACGTGCGCACGATGCTTTTAGGAACTCAGCGATTTGGGTGCTAAAATTTTGACCCAAATCCGTGCGTTCATAAAATGAGCATGTCAATTAATTTGTGCGCTTTGGTTGCAGCTCCCACTCTGTCTATGGTGGGGGCAGCAGCCATAGCGCATGAAATCGGCATTTTTGTACAGAAAAACTACATTCATTATGCAGTGTTTCTGCAGCGATTTGACGCGCACATGTGCTGTCACATCGCTGCAGAATATTCAGCAGTTACATGCGCATGAGCCCTTAACCTGATCAAGTATGTATGAAGCCCTAGGCTGTGATCTCCTGACACTAAAAATAGGAGAGACCACTCTCCATCGTGGTACCCTCGTGACAATAAAATACATTAAAAAGAGGCAATTGAGTAGATGAAGGCAGTGCCGGAGTACTGGTTGAGAGAGACCAGTTGAGGTAAGGACAGGTTATAAGTAGAGATGAGCGAACCGGTCCCGGTTCGGCTCGAGGCCGGTTCGCCGAACGGGGGTCCCGTTCGAGTTCGGTTCGTCGAACGTTCGACGAACCGAACTAGAACCAATAGGCTATAATGGGAGGCAATCACAAACACATAAAAATGCATTATAAATGTACACAAACAGTTAATAAACATTGCCATAACACTTACCGGTCCTCGCGATCCCTTCTGCACTCTGTCTCCTGCCGCTATTCCATCCGATGATCGCTGAATCCTCCCGGTGACCTGCACTGCCAGCAGAGAAGCAGGACCTATCGTGACGTCAAAATAGCCATGTGACCAGTCACGTGGCTATTATCTCATTGGCTACAGACTGGTCACATGACTATGACACGTCATGTAGGACCTGCGAGTGCATCTCTCCGGTACACGGTGCACATATGTGTATCGCAGTGTACCGGCGACATGCTCTAGCACACGGTCGACTCCCCGTTCCGTTAGGGACCGGCTGACACAGCCGGTCATTAACGGAGATCACCGTTGCCATAGCAACGCAGTTAGCGGTGACGTCACCGCTAACCGCGGCTCCGGGAGCACCGTTGCTATGGTAACGCGTCTGTCAGCGTTACCGCTGTTACCGCTAGCAGCCAGCAGTGATCACTCACGGAGTGAAGGCTGCACGCTGCTTCCCGATTGTAGTGAGCATTGTAGTTAGGATGGAGGTTCCCCAGCCCCAAGTGATGCCCCTCACTACAATCGTCACTACTACTACACTAGAAAGAAAGAAGACAGAAGAGCAGGATCGTGGAGGGCTGACAGGGGTAATAAAGATGGAGTCTCTAATGTGTCTGTGTATTTATTTCTATTAAAGTATTTTTTCTCTGTGTGGTGTCTTTTTTTAACCCTTTATTGGAGATTCTTAATGGCCGGGTCAAACGTGCCTGACATTAAGAATCTCTGGCTTAATACTGGCTGGTAAAACAAAGCCAGTATTAACTCATGATTACCCAACAAGCCACCCGGCTCCAGGGCTGTTGGAAGAGTTGGATACAGCGCCAGATGATGGCGCTTCTATGAGAGCGCCATTTTCTGGGACGGCTGCGGACTGAAATCCGCAGCAGAGGCGCCCACAAACCTCGGGCTAACCTGTGCTGCGGATTCCAATCCCCAGCTGCCTAGTTGTACCCGGCTGGACACAAAAATAGGGCGAAGCCCACGTCATTTGTTTTTTAATTATTTCATGAAATAAGTGAAATAATTAAAAAAAACGGGCTTCCCTATATTTTTGGTTCCCAGCCGGGTACAAATAGGCAACTGGGGGTTGGAGGCAGCCCGTGGCTGCCAGCTGTACCTGGCTAGCATACAAAAATATGGCGAAGCCCACGTCATTTTTTTGGTGGGCAAAAAACTTCTGCATGCAGTCCTGGATGGAGTATGCTGAGCCTTGTAGTTCTGCAGCTGCTGTCTGCTCTTCTCCATACAGACAGACAGCAGCTGCAGAACTACAAGGCTCAGCATACTCCATCCAGGACTGTATGCAGAAGTTTTTTGCCCCCTGAAAAAATTATGTGGCTTCGCCATATTTTTGTATGCTAGCCAGGTACAGCAGGCAGGTACGGCTGCCCCCAACCCCCAGTTGCCTATTTGTACCCGGCTGGGAACCAAAAATAAAGGGAAGCCCTTTTTTTATTATTTCATGAATTTCATGAAATAATTAGAAAACAAATGACGTAGGCTTTGCCCCATTTTTGTGTCCAGCCAGGTACAACTAGGCAGCTGGGGATTGGAATCCGCAGCACAGGTTGGCCTGAGCTTTCTGGGCCCCACTGCTGCGATTTGCAGTCTGCAGCCGCCTCAGAAAATGGCATTTTCATAGAAGCGCCATCTTCTGGCGCTGTATCCAACTCTTCCAGCACCTGCCTGCTATACCTGGCTAGCATACAAAAATATGGCGAAGCTCACGTCCTTTTTTTGTAGCTTTTTGGCAAAAAAAAAAAAAAATGCTTCCCTGGATTTTCCATTGCCAGTGAAGGTAACACCAAGCAGTGGGGGTTAGCAGCCAGTAGCTGCTTGGATTACCCTTAGCTAGCAATACAAAAAATGCAGTGGGAGCTAACATATATTTTTTTTAATTATTTATTTAAATAACTAAAAATAAAATGGGCTTCCCTGTATTTTGATTGCTGGACATCACAGTGCTGTAAAAATAAATCTTTAAAAAAATGACGTAGCGCTCCGCGGTATTTTTGATTCTCAGCGCAGATAAAGCAGACAGCTATGGGTTGCCACCCCCATCTGCCTGCCGTTACCTTGGTTGGCAATCAAAATACAGGGAAGCCCATTAATTTTTTCTATTTAAAAAATAGTTAAAAAAAAAAAATTACGTTGGGTCCCCCCATTTTTGATAGCCAGCTAGGGTAAAGCAGACGGCTGTAGCCTGAAAACCACAGCTGGCAGCTTTACCGTGGTTGGGGATCCAATGTGGAGGTCCCCTCAGGCTCTTTTTTATAATTATTTTATAAATATTAATAATTACACAATAAAAGTAGGGGACCCCCCAAATTGGATCACCAGCCAAGGTAAAGCGGACAGCTGTGGTCTGGTATTCTCAGGGTGGGAAGGTCCATAGTTATTGGGCCTTCACAGCCTAAAAATAGCAGGCCGCAGGCACCCCAGACGTGGCGCATCCACTAGATGCGCCAATCCTGGCGCTTCACCCCAGCTCATCCCGTGCCCTGGTGCAGTGGCAAACGGGGTAATAAATCGGGTTGATACTAGCTGTAAAGTCACCTGAGATCAAGCCCAGCAGTTTGTGATGTCATGGCGTCTATTAGATACCCAACATCATAAACTGTCAGTACTAACAAAAACAAAAAATCGACAAAAGAAATTTATTTGAAAAAACAGTCCCCAAAACATTTCCTCTTTCACCAATTTATTGTAAGAAAAAAAATAAAGGGGTCCCACGACGACTCTGGACCGTCTAGAATATGGGGGGGGAGACACTCAGGGAACGTATCCCCCATTTTCTAGGAGTGCGGACCCTTCATGTGAGGAGTGTGGGTGCAATGAATCTGCACTCACTCTCCCCGGGTCCACAGCAGCAGAGTCCATGTCGTAATGGTTGCTACCAAAGCTGCAATGCCCTGCTCATGAGGTAAGGGCATGCCTAATCAGGAGAACTACTGTAGAGGAAGCTCTGCTCACTGGTATATAGGTGCTCAGAGGTAATAATAGATAAAATTAGTGAGTAACCTCGGCACTCTATATCTCCCAGACTAAGTCAGTAAGTCACAACGGATAGTAATGCAAAATCACTCTTTATTGGTCCGTATTAAGAAAATTTTTTTTTCATAAGCATATATGTTTTTGTCCAAAACAAGTTACAAATGACGTTTCGGCCTGAGCCTTCGTCAGATTGGACTTATCTGCATGTAATCATGAAAAATGACAATAATCAGTATCACATAAGAGTGAGAGAACAATAACATAAACTCGAACAATGTAGAGGTACAATTGGGATGCAGCAAAAAAATTGCAACACAGCAAGAAATGAAACACATGATACAAATGTCATAATACAGTACAAGGACAATATAGTAATGACAAATATGGGGTCAGAGTAGACTTAGACAGCTCTGGTACGAAAGAGATGTCAATCATAAAGTAACATGTGCAGTAGGTGTAGAGCTACACTATGCATGGCAGAGCTAATGGGTAGACCGACCATAGAAAAAGTAGAGAAAAAGTGGAGAAAAAGTGGAGAATAAGTGGAACATAAGAGGAGAAAAAGTGGAGAAAAAGTGGAGAAAAAAGTGGAGAAAAAAGTGGAGAAAAAGTGGAGAAAAAGTGGAGAAAAAGTGGAGAAAAAGTGGAGATTAAGAGGAGAAAAAGTGGAGAAAAAAGTGGAGAAAAAGTGGAGAAAAAGTGGAGAAAAAGTGGAGAAAAAGTGGAGAAAAAGTGGAGCATAAGAGGAGAAAAAGTGGAGAAAAAGTGGAGAAAAAAGTGGAGAAAAAGTGGAGAAAAAGTGGAGAAAAAGTGGAGAAAAAGTGGAGATTAAGAGGAGAAAAAGTGGAGAAAAAGTGGAGAAAAAGTGGAGCATAAGAGGAGAAAAAGTGGAGAAAAAAGTGGAGAAAACGTGGAGAAAACGTGGAGAAAAAGTGGAGAAAAAGTGGAGAAAAAGTGGAGAAAAAGTGGAGCATAAGAGGAGAAAAAGTGGAGAAAAAAGTGGAGAAAACGTGGAGAAAACGTGGAGAAAAAGTGGAGAAAAAGTGGAGAAAAAGTGGAGAAAAAGTGGAGCATAAGAGGAGAAAAAGTGGAGAAAAAAGTGGAGAAAACGTGGAGAAAAAGTGGAGAAAAAGTGGAGAAAAAGTGGAGCATAAGAGGAGAAAAAGTGGAGATTAAGAGGAGAAAAAGTGGAGAAAAAGTGGAGAAAAAGTGGAGAAAAAGTGGAGAAAAAGTGGAGAAAAAGTGGAGAAAAAGTGGAGAAAAAGTGGAGCATAAGAGGAGAAAAAGTGGAGAAAAAAGTGGAGAAAAAGTGGAGAAAAAGTGGAGAAAAAGTGGAGATTAAGAGGAGAAAAAGTGGAGCATAAGAGGAGAAAAAGTGGAGAAAAAAGTGGAGAAAAAGTGGAGAAAGTGGAGAAAAAAATGGAGAAAAAGTGGAGAAAAAGTGGAGCAAAAAGTGGAGAATAAGAGGAGAAAAAGTGGAGAAAAAGTGGAGAAAAAGTGGAGAATAAGAGGAGAAAAAGTGGAGAATAAGTGGAGAAAAAAATGGAGAAAAAGTGGAGAAAAAGTGGAGAGAAAGTGGAGAAAAAAATGGAGAAAAAGTGGAACACCCTTTGGTACCTTTCATGTGGCACTAAGGGGTGCTTAGCTTTGTATTTAGCCAAAAAAATGAAAAAAAAAATGACATAGGGTTCCCCCTAGTTTTGTAGCCAGCTAGGGTAAAGCAGACGGCTGCAGCCTGCAGACCACAGCTGGCAACCTCACCTTGGCTGGTAATCCAAAACTGAGGGCACCCCACGCTGTTATTTTAAATTAAATAAATAATTAAAAAAAAAAACCACGTAGGGGTCCCCCAAAATTGGATCACCAGCCAAGGTAAAGCAGACAGCTGGGGCCTGATATTCTCAGACTAGGGAGGTCCATGGTTATTGGAATCTCCCCAGCCTAAAAATAGCAGGCCGCAGCCGCCCCAGAAGTGGCGCATCCATTAGATGCGCCAATCCTGGTGCTTCACCCCAGCTCATCCCGCGCCCTGGTGGCGGTGGCAAACGGGGTAATATTTGGGGTTAATACCAGATGTGTAATGTCACCTGGCATCAAGCCCTGGGGTTGGTGAGGTCAGGCGTCTATCAGATACCCGACATCACCAACCCAGTCAGTAATAAAAAAAAATACACGACAAACACATTTTTATTTGAAAAAACACTCCCCAAAACATTCCCTCTTTAACCAATTTATTAGATTGAAAAACAAATCCAGGTCTGGTGTAATCCAAGGGGTTGCCATGACGATCCACACTGTCCCAGTCAATGAAGAGCAGGATGTTCCCCATTGGCTGGGGAGAGCAGTGCAGTGACCTGAGCTAACATCAATGGGTCAGCCCAGGTCACTGCAGGGCATGAGAAGTGCTGCTGTCAGTGAGGTACATTACCTGCGCTGATCTCCAGCACACTGACAGCCCCTGTCACTGAGGTCAATGACCGGCGCCTTCACATCAAGTATCGCGAGAGGTCCGTGACGTCACCGCCAGTGTCAGTCTCGGGTCGGAAGCGAGAGGTGATGTGACAAGCGGCGGCCATGGAGGACAGTGACAGCGCTGAGGTCGGGATGGCGGGACTTCATCACCGCAGGTAAGCCGAGCGAGCGAGCGAGCGAGCGAGCGGGGCGGGCGGGCGGGGCGGGGGGGGGGGGGTGGATGTGTGTGTGTGTGTGTGTTTGTGTATGTGTATGTATGTGTACATGCCGCGGGGCAGGAGGGGGTGGAGCGAGCTGAGCGGGAAAGTGTGGGCTTCCTGCACGTAACTAAGATAAACATCGGGTTACTAACCAAAGCGCTTTGCTTGGATACCCGATGTTTATCTTGGTTACCAGCTTGTGGCAGGGCTGCCAGCGATGGCTCTGCTCACTGTAGCTGTAAAAAGCCCTGCTTTTTGCTGCTAGAACCGTTCTCGAACGTATCTAGAACTATCGAGCTTTTAGCAAAAGCTCGAGTTCTAGTTCGATCTCGAACAGCCCAAAAATCACTCGAGCCGCGAACTGGAGAACCACGAACCACGAACCGCGCTCACTCTAGTTATAAGTCTGTAGTAACAGGAAAGTTCAGTGTTTGACAGTTTTGAAAAAATGAAAAAGGCACAAGTCTCTTATTCAAGAGTGTGAGCAGATGACTGGGGTGATACAGAGAATGCAGAGCAGAAGGTAAGCGTCGGGTGGTATCTGGGTTATTAAGAAGAAGTAGGCCAATGCAGATTTAGATAAGGATTTGCAGATTTTGTGAGGATTTTTATTCTATGATGAGCAGTCAGTTGACAGATAGCAGTGAGGTGGTTAAGAAGAGAAGAGAAGTGGAGCTAATCTGTTCATCTGAAGACCCCAGAGAAGGCGGTTGGCTCAATCTAGCTGTTTACATTGAACTTTCTTGTAGACTTCCTTTGAAGTAATTCACTCCATATGAGGCTATCACCTTTACTAATAGCAACAGTCAGTGTCAGACTGGGGCTGCAGGGGCCCACCAATAATATTGACTTTTGAGACCCTCTGATCAACTACATGCAAATATTACATTCACAAATTTACCTATGCTTTCATATAATATATTGCGTAGTTTTGTAAAAGGAATGATGAGATGCTTCCTTTGTTTGTACATAGTGAGACATCTGTATTTTGCCAACTACTAATCATGTGGCACCCTGGACAAGCCAGGGGCCACAGAGAACAACACAACATACCCCACACTCCCGGTCAGGCACACCGAAGTCAGACAAAAAACCCTTGTTGACTTCCTCCAGGGGCTGATGTTCACACCAGGGGGTGGGCCAGGCGGTTTGGTCCCGCCCACCGAGGAGTTCACAGTCCTGTAGGCGGGAAAAGCAGGCAGATCAGTTTTGAGAGGAGTTGAGGAGGGAGGAAGATTAGTTTGGAGAGTGAAAGTGGAAGGAAGGAAAGTGGCAGTTAAGCAGCCTGAAGTTGGTCCGGGTGTGTGGCCCGGACGGTATCAGCAAGGTGGCAGACGGTGGTGACCATCTGCAGGAGTGGCCTATTGAGCTAGCTGTAAGGACAGTGGACGGGCGGTGGCCCGGCGGTACCGGACCGGTACGTAAAGAGAAGCCAGCACCATCCGGCAGGGGCTTACGGACCCCGGCAAGGCTAGGAGTCGCCGTGAATTTGCCAGATCTGTTAGCGAAGGGAACCTCCTGGGTTTCCCAGCAGCCAAGTCCCGAAAGAAGGCAACAGTCCAACCGAGAGAGGGAAACACAGCCACCGCCAAGGCTACAGTTCCCAGGGCCAGAGCCTGCGGGCAAAAGGGGCTCCTTCAACACCCATCTTAGCTGGGGAGCGGGTTACCGGTGGGAACCCATCGAAACCGTTCATACTACACAGGTGCAGGGAAAGGCAGTTTACCATCAACCTGCCGGGAGAAACAACACCGCAGCCGCCTGTGGGACCCGTCCTTCTAGCCGAGTGTTTTACCGAAAACTGTGTCCTCATCATTGGCTGAGTGAGTACCACCGTGCCGTGCGGCACAGCGCTGCCCCTGCGACCCTGCACCTCACCAGGCCCCGTAACCCGCCTGCCATCCATCCCTACCCCATCACCGGGCCCCGGGACAACCAAACCCCCTACCCACGGAGGGGAGAACCACATCCAAGCTGCTCCCTGTCACCGCTCCCGGGGATCGCCCGTCCAGAGCAGCGGTGGTGTCACCAACCTCACCACAACCGTGGGTGGCGTCACGGACAATAACCCAACATCCCCAAAATCAATCCCCTTTTCACTCACGGGCGAGGGAACGCCGTTCGAGTCCCCGGGATTCGGCCCACCGCTCGAGCCACCACCGAGCAGCAGTAGCAGCCGCGGCCAGACCCGAGCAGTGGGAGAGCGCAGCGTCCCCTCCTCCGCCTGCGACAATCATGTTTAGGGAGGGGGGGGAGTGACATACTATTACAAAAGGGTCCACCGGAGGATTCTCCTGTGGGCCAGTCGGAGCCTGGCAAAAGTTAGACGTCCACTGTACATAGTAGTTCCGTGTTATCACATTACTATACCATTATACATCGCCACATCATATTCTGCAGCTCTGTACATTAATGAATTCACTAATTTTGTATTTCACACTAACAAATTGTTGTTTTCAAAGCAGGCAACTCTTCCACAACACGTATTATTTCATTAAAGATGTGTTCACTGATCCCCAACATTCATAATTAATCATAGTTGGTGGAATGGATACAGAACCTTTTGTTTTCCTACAGAGCAAACATCCAGACGTGTGAGTAAAGATACTGCAATGCAGATTTTATTCCAAGCAGACAGAGATCCAGAACAGACCTTGCTTATAATGAAATAACAAACTCTGCAATATCCCTCTTCCCCTCGGGCTGTTATGCTAGGGTTTTTTTAGGACATTTCTGCTGTCTTTTTTTTCCAACTCAGCAAGAGTTTTGCTTGCAGAAATATATAGATTCTTTGAATTGTGATTCTATGGCTGGCAATGCTGAATTTAAAGACAACCTGACACTAATGGCAAATCCATCTAAACACAGCAAATGTAAAGCATCTACACATCCCTGTTAAAATGATAGTTTTTTTGTCATTTAAAAAATCCTACTAAATAGAATAATTTCAAAACTTTTACCACCTTAATTTAAAAATAACCTTCGAATGAAAAAACAAAATAATAATAATGTGGCTTTGTAAATATGCACATCATTAAACTAATACTTTGTTAAAATACCTATTGAATTTATCACAGCATTCAGTCCTTTTTGTGTCTATCAGCATGGAATACCTAGAATTAGCAATCTTTGCCTACTGTTCCTTGTAGTAGCGCTCCAACATCCAGTTCTAGGTATGTCATTGTTGTGCTAAATTTAAGCCGCTTCTTGATGACAGTCTGTTCCTTGGTATATCTAAAGCATTTGAAATGTTTTTGTACCCTTCTCTTCACTGATAACTTTCATCAATGAGATCCCTTTGCTCTGTTGTGAGCTGTTTATGTACCATGTAAATTGCTGTACAATACAACTAAAACATGTTAGGAAAATCCTTCCAGAATCTATGGGCTTATCCAGAACCACTGCAAATGATGGCAGTAGCGCACTGACTGAAATGTAACATGTGTTTACATGTCATTGACTAATTGAGAACACGACCACATACTCATTAGTAGCTGTTCACACTTATGCAACCACATTATTTTTGTTTTGATATTTTATTTCATCCTCAAAATGATGTCAGTTTACTTCTGAATCAATTTGTACAGATAATTATGAGTGACATTAAAGGTGGAAAAAGTTCTAAAATTATTTTTCTTGGCTTGTACTTTTTATATCCTATATATACTTTTGGAACCTTCATGAATTGAAAGCCTATCGTCAGGGGCTCACATACCATTCTAACCCTATGTCTACGAGGGAGGCTCCATTTATGCTACATATTTAATATGTACTGAATCAATATTGCTCAGATGATTTATTCCTTAATCTTTATTGAAGTCCCTGCACTCAATACTTGCTTTATGTAGTAACTCTTAGATTAAAAAGTAAAGCCCACCATATACATTGGCATACTTGCCCAATTTGCAAAGCACATTAATGAGATCATCTATCAGGAGTCAAAGTGCTATATTGCAAAATCTTCTAGATCCCAGTGAAACTCCAAAAGTCTGTGCTTCTGAGAGGTTCCTTTGCCGATTAGGGTTTTTTCAATTGCAGATTCACTGCATGGGGAAAAGGGACATGGAAAGGGTATGGCCTGTAAAAAGGGAAAGTGGTTTCAGGTAAATTAAATATCCTGGGAGAATGATGATAAAAGACAAAAAACAATAAGATAAAAGCAACCATACTTACCAATACCTGCTCACTATATCTAATATATTGCAGGATGGAGGAGACCGCAATGATAAAAGGTAGAGGCAGCGCTGGTGCAAAAATACTATTAAAACAACCACTCACACACCTATCATTCATGGAGGGGGGGCAGTTTCCCTTATATTCGACATTCACATGGATATGTCTTGTAAAATTGAAGGCATTCAGAACCAGAATGCCTACCGCAGCATCTTGCAGCGGCAAGCTATTCCATCCGGTTTGCATTTAGTTGGACCATCATTTATTTTCAACAGGACAATGACCCAATAAACACCTCAGGCTGTGTAAGGGCTAGTTGACTAAGAAGGAGAGTGATGGGTGCTACGCCAGATGACCTGGTCTCCACAGTCACCAGACCTGAACCCAGTTGAGGTGGTTTGGGGTGAGCTGGACCGCAGAGTGAAGGCAAAAGGGCAACAAGTGTTAAGCATTTCTGGGAACTCCTTCAAGACTGTTGGAAGACCATTTCCGGTGACTACTACTTGAAGCTCATCAAGAGGAATGCCAGGAGAGTGCAAAGTAGTAATGAAAGCAAAGGTGGCTACTTTGAAGAATCTAGAATATAAGACATATTTTCAGTTGTTGCACACTTTAAGTATTTCATTCCACATGTTTTAATTCATAGTTTTGATGCCTTCAATGTGAATCTACAATTTTCAGAGTTGTGAAAATAAAGAAAACTCTTTGAATGAGAAGGTGTGTCCAACCTTTTGTGTCTGTACTATATATATATATATATATATATATATATATATATATATATATAATATACACATACATATATATATTTATATATATTCCTAGTAAAGGAATCATTGCTATTCAATTCTTGAAGAAATACAATTGGCCTTGTGAATCAAAAATACAATTCACTGAGAGCAGACCAGAAAGTGCACTCCAAGAGTCTAATGCGCACTTTATCGGGCAGTATAGTTCACAGCAAAACCTCATTAAATAGAGCGGACCTACAGGATAAGACAATGCAAAGAGGGAAACCATGATCAGCGTATACTGTGCGCTTCCATCTTAATTCCTTTATTAAAAGACAACAAACTCTACATGGAAAAAAATGAGGGGCAGACAAGAAGAGGGATAATTAAAAGATGTACTATTTAGAAGCAATGATAGAGGCCAAAATGGAAGGAGACAGAGTTGTCTGAGAAAACTGGAGCAATGAGATAACCAATAAATATATAGAACAGACACAAGACATGATGGAAAACAAAGCTGGACAGACAAGAGACGGAGTCAGATAAGAAGTGTCAACAATGGAGACACAGAGGTGCCATAAAAGCAGAGAATAATGTCTCATGTGCACCAAAGAACAGAGAGTCCTCAGTGGTTGATACCTTTTAATGGCTAACTGAAAAGGTATCAACCACTGAGGACTCTCTGTTCTTTTAAACAATTTTTTTTTATCTCTACTGGCTAACACGGTACAAAGATATATTTACTTGTATCATGTGCACCATGATTTCCAATGAATCAAATGTAATGTGGACACAATGGGGTTTACGATAAGTCTGGAGCCTCCAAGAGCAGTAATTCCGTCCTCCATACCCCCTAGTAAATCATGTCGGAAAGGACGCAGCTTACTAAGGCTGCTCACCCATTAATTAAAGGAAAAAAGGTTTGGTTAGCCAGTTGAAGAAAAAGATTGATTGACTGATCTCAAAATAATAATCTTGTAGTTATGATACTTTTAATGACTAACAAAAATAAAATAAATGATGTTACAAAGCAAGTAGTCTCAAAAGCTTGCTTTCTAACATCATTTATTGTATTTTTGTTAGCCATTAAAAGGTATCACAACTACAAGACTATATTTGGTTTCTCCACTGAGAACAATCAATCTCCCTCCTCACCCAAGCACCAGGCATGCTAGGCATATCACTCTCAAGGAGAAACGTTACCCCTTGGATTCCAGTCATAAGCTTCTCATATAGCCAAATCAGATCTCATACTTTGCACTGACGAGGGGCAATACCATGGCTACAAAGTCAGATTCTGGTTTGGCTTTTATCCTAAGTCGTATAGCATGTCGCTCTCCTGTAGAAGGTGGGCTTGTCCTGTACCGGTATATTAAGTACTGATTGCATGTGTTAATATGTTGTGCTGCTAGCTGGGTCCCAGTTGCAGATACAGCATAGTGGGGGTGTTTACCAAAGGCACACAGAAAAGATAGGGTTAAAGGGAAAGTGACAGATGTAGAAAAGAGGATGTTTGGGAGGTCTTGAGAGGAGCTAGTTTAGAATAAGGAAAAGATAGGGTTACAGGGGAAGTGACAGGTGCGGAAAAGAGGATGGTTGGGAGGTTTTGAGAGGAGCTAGTCTAGAATAAGGTTCAAATTGAGAAGACGTGACCTCAGTGATAGGGCCAATCAGGGAACCCTGAGGTAACCTTGAGAGGTTCGGAGCCTACAGCTGCGGGTTTAGAGAATCGATTGGGCTGGAGAGCTGCCCAGGCCCAGAATCAGATGAAAGTGAGCAGACTAAGGGGGAAGAAGATACAGACCTCGATGTTAGAGAATGAGATCCAAGATATCAGAAGCAAACAGGTTGAGAGGTAGTACCCCACACAAAGAGGAAGGAAGCAAAGGAAGGTCATGTCTGTAATAACAGTGTGAATAATAAATTGAACTTTCTGGTTGGCTATATTGCTTTTCCAGAGCCTTTGTGTTACCAGTAACGTGGAAGCCCCCTATGTTTCTGCTAACAAATGATGACCCTGAGTTGGAACTTGTTTCTTGTGGGTTAAGTAAAGCTGGTGTCACACACAGCGACAACGACAACGACGTCGCTGCTACGTCACCATTTTCTGTGACGTCTGCAGCGACGTCCCGTCGCTGTCGCTGTGTGTGACATCCAGCAATGACCTGGCCCCTGCTTGTGAGGTCGCCGGTCGTTGCTGAATGTCCAGCTTCATTTTTTGGTCGTCACTCTCCCGCTGTGACACACACAATTGCTGTGTGTGACAGCGAGGGAGAGCGACGAAATGAAGCGAGCAGGAGCCGGCACTGGCAGCTGCGGTAAGCTGTAACCAGCGTAAACATCGGGTAACCAAGGGAAGACCTTTCCCTGGTTACCCGATGTTTCCGCTGGTTACCAGCCTCCGCCGCCCCTTGCTGCCAGTGCCGGCTCCTGCTCTGTGACATGTGGCTGCAGTATGCATCGGGTAATTAACCCGATGTATACTGTAGCAAGGAGAGCAAGGAGCCAGCGCTAAGCAGTGCGCGCGGCTCCCTGCTCTCTGAACTGTTGACATGTAGCTGCAGCACACATCGGGTTAATTAACCCGATGTGTGCTGCAGGAGAGCAAGGAGCCAGCGCTAAGCGCGGCTCCCTGCTCTCTGAACTGTGACATGTAGCTGCAGCACACATCGGGTTAATTAACCCGATGTGTGCTGCAGGAGAGCAAGGAGCCAGCGCTAAGCGCGGCTCCATGCTCTCTGAACATTGTAGCACAGCGACCTTATGATCGCTGCTTTCTGCTGTGTTTGACAGCTAAGCAGCGATCATAACAGCGACTTACAAGGTCGCTGTTACGTCACCGAAAATGGTGACGTAACAGCGACGTCGTTGTCGCTGTCGTTTAGTGTGAACCCAGCTTAAGGGGTACTTCACACACAGCGAGATCGCTACTGAGATCGCTGCTGAGTCACGGTTTTTGTGACCTCATTAGCGATCTCGCTGTGTGTGACACTGAGCTGTGATCTGGCCCCTGATGTGAGATCGCTGCTCGTTACACACAGCCCTGGTTCGTTTTTTTATTGTTGCTCTCCCGCTGATAAGCACACATCGCTGTGTGTGACAGCGAGAGAGCAACAATCCTGAATGTGAAGGGAGCAGGAGCCGGCGTCTGACAGCCTGCGGTAAGCTGTAACCAAGGTAAACATTGGGTAACCAAGGTGGTTACCTGATATTTACCTTCGTCACCAGCCTTCGCAGCTCTCACGCTGCCAGTGCTGGCTCCTGCTCCCTGCACACGCTAAGTTAAGCGGTGTGAGCTGGTAACTAAGGTAAACATCGGGTAACCATACCCGATGTTTACCTTAGTTACCAGTGTCCGCAGCTTCCAGACGCCGGCTCCGTGCAAGCGCAGCGTCGCTTGCACGTCGCTGCTGGCTGGGGGCTGGTCACTGGTCGCTGGTGAGATCTGCCTGTTTGACAGCTCACCAGCGACCATGTAGCGATGCAGCAGCGATCCTGACCAGGTCAGATCGCTGGTCGGATCGCTGCTGCATCGCTAAAGTGGGAAGGTACCCTAAGGCTTTTATAGGTGGCATTTTAGAGATACTGTGGACTCTGTGTGGCTTCTGTCCGGAGGTATCCGGCTTATGAGATGTGCACAAAAGAGGTGGTCAACTGCACTTTTATGCACATCTAAAAAGACGGCACGGCCGAATCATAGGTCAGAGAAAGTCCATATAGTGACTTAATTTGCCTCATTATAGGGAATGTTCTGTCAGGGGTTCTGTCTGAATTACGTATTTCAGAGATTTATAGCGAAATTCTGGTGTGAGTGCTTAGCGTAGTGCACAGAATAAATGACAGCTGAGCCTTACTTTGATCTTTGGGAGGAAGAATGATCAAATCAACAGCAGGTCAAGAATTTGTTTTATTTATTTTTTACGCCATTCACCATGCGGTATAAGTGAATAGATGCCTTTATTCTTTTGGTCAGTGTGACTGCAGTGATACCAGATTTATATAATTTTTTCATGTTGTGCTGCTATCACACACGAAAAAACTTTAGAAAAAAAAGTTCTCGCATCACCATATGTTGAGAGCTATAATTTTTCAACATTTCTGCCAACAGAGTCATGTTCAGGGTTTATTTTTTGCAGGACAAGTTGCCATTTTTATTGGTACCATTGTTGGGTACATAATATTTTTTGATCGCTTTTTATTCCAATTTTTTGGATGCAGAATTAACAAAAAACAGCAATTCAGATTTTTTTTGGGGGGTGAGGTTTTTTTTATGCCGTTACCATGTGGTAAAAGTGATAACACATTTTAATTTTTCGGGTCAGTACGATTACAGTGATACAATACTTATATCTTTTTTATGTTTTGACACTTTTACACAATAAAAACAATTTTTTAGAAAAAGTGTTGTTTTTGCATTGCTGTATTCTGGCAGCTATACCTTTTTTATTTTTCCACTGATGGAGCTGTTTGGCACTTGTTTTTTGGGGGACATGCTCTCATTATTGCAGTATATGCTAGAGGCTGAAACCCTCCTCCCATAAACTACAATGAAGATAGCAACGCTCATGCATAGTCACTTCCTAACCTCAACTACTCCTTTGTGTGCTACAGGAATCAGGTGGACTCATGCATTCTGCCAAAATATGTCTGCCCCAGTAAACACCACACATACCACACCACACTATTCATAATTACCCATCCCTACGGTGCTAGGCCACTGGTCTTCTCCATGACATGAAAAATACATATTTCTATGCGGATGGTCACATGTGCCCCCAGGACGTAGGTTGTTGACCCTTGCTTTAGAGGAAATATACAACATATACCTGTAGTACGGTAGTTGGTTACTAGATTAAAGAAAATGTTAACCCTTCTAGATTCCTGACAAGCTTTGTATTACTCATAAATGTGGCTAATCATATCAGAATGTGTCACCTCCCCTATGATTATAAATGTGTGACATTCCATAAGTCTCCCAAGACCGTCCTGGTCACTGCACGAGTACAAAGTCCGTGATGTCACCCTTAGTCTACACTTCAAACTTTGCATGTGAATTTGGTTTATGGACACCTGCCAGCATTCACTTCCAAGTTTACTTTAGTAGCCTTAGGCATGATTTGCTAGACAAATGTTGATATTTCCATTACACACAATATGTGCTTTGGCCATTTAGAAGAAAATCTAATACTCTGTAATATTAAAACAAAATATAAAAAAGCAAACAAAAAAAAAACAATTTATTTATGAGATTAGAAAATAAGGCCTAGGTGTACGGTCACTTTAAATTCTTCAATGATGCCTTTATTGCAGCTTTCCGACGGCACCACTGTTATGCGCACAATAGTACACAGGTGGTAAATAATATAAAATAAGGTTTTACTTAAGACTACTACATATGATCCGCTGGGTTCTTGTACAGACTAGAGGTCCCTAAAAGCCCCTGCGCAGACTGAAACAATCCTAACTGGTTAACTCAGATGACCACTGGGACCAATAGCACACTAAGCGGCTATCCATTGTTCCGTGTACCTCCTTAAGAAATTGGGGGAACCTGCAGAGTAAAATTCGGTAAACAAAAAGTAAATAATAAACCAGGAGTAAAACAAAACCAAGCAGGGTCCACTTTAGAAATATCACCAGCAGGTAATGGAAACCTGGGAAGGCTCTAAATAGTTACGCCGGGTGATAGGGCCAACCAAATTACATAATAGGAAACACTTGTTGGCAGAAAGGCAATGAACACCAATGTGTGAAAAACAGAGACTAATAGTTCAGGACCTGGACATCAACTGAACTTGAGTATGGTCCAGTGGGGAGGGAAACGGACCACAGCACAGGGGGTTGCCAAATCAAATCCAAGGTATGACAACCACCATGTATAGCTAAAGATCATGTGCACATACACATGTCAGTTATTCAGTATGGATGGTGAAGTCTTATTGCTGTAAGTCACTTTTATAAAAGTTAGCAATGTGGAGGAGAGTTTGATGATGTACAGTAGTAAATTCCATACATTCAGCACAGCATTGACTCATCCTCTTCTGGCATCTCCAGCTGGACGCATTATGCTTGGAACTCAGATAACTTACACAATACTGCCGTATGATTATGCTGTCATCAGAATACCAGAGAAACTCTTACACTGAGCAGATCAAGTAATATTTTGAGTATTGTAGGTGTAGAAAAATGGCTAAAGGAGATTTGTCTCAACTTACTTTTCTGGGAAATAATACAAATGGATAGTTAGCCGGGGTTATCATGACTGTTGAAGAGAAAGGGCATAATGCGCAGAAGCTTAGTGATCACTCCTACTTTTTTCACATATTTTGACATTATATTTTCTATATTACTGATTAGGACCCACAAAACACACCATACTTTGAGACCTATCTCAAGGATGTCCTACCCCCTTTACTATTACATGATGACAACCTGATTTCCCTTTCCAGTCAAAAAACTCCATGCCCTTCTGTCTTTAGGGACCCAGCCCCATAAGGGCTTGTTCACATGTTAAGTTTTTGCCGCAGAAAAAAATACAGTATTTTACAGTACCAGCAAGTGAATATTTCTGAAATCTTATGCTGCTTATTTTTTCCTTACAAATTTGAAATAGTTTTACATTTGCAGCAAGTCAAGTCTTTTAGCATTTTCATACCATTTATTACCCATTGAAATGGAGGAAAATGCGGCAAAAATGCAAAAAAAAAAAAGCAGCAAAGACGCACATATTTTATGCTGCATTTTTACTGATAACACTCCAGTATTTAGAGCAGGAAAATTTGCTGCAAATACTGAATGTGGCACCAAGGAGTATACAAAAACGAATTGATGCTTCTGTGCTGTTGTAAGGCAAATATCAATTTGATTTCGATTTCTCATTTGTTCATTCATTTTGAATTTTGTATAGTGATAAATTATTAACAATTTTAACATTTCTATTTTTGAAAACATTCTTATTTTACAGCATTTTGTACAGACCTGCCTAAAACGTTTGTGTAATATACATATGAGACTGTGTAGACTGTGTGGCAGATTTAACCACCAGTGATGAGAAAAGATGCACTGTCAACTTGAACATTGGTTAATCCTATAGGCACATAAGAAAATTACCATGATCTTATAAGACTAATAATTAATTCCTCAATGTTTTCCAGTAGATAACTTCCAGAGACAGGTGTTACATTTACGGTAATTCTTCGCTGAACTATTTTGCTATTAGTATCATATCTAGTATACATGATTTATTCTTGTGTCCAGACCTTTGAAAATTTCCAGCAAGCCAACAGTACAAGGTTTTAAAGCTGATGGAATGAGAAAACAAAAATTACCCAAAAGAGTGATGTATAAAGGAAATCCAATATTAGGTTACTTTAAGACTGATCTGGAAGTACATAACCGGTCTCTGCATTCATTCTTCTTCAGGCATACTTAGAGAGTACACTTGGAGAGTGGTCGGCACCGGAAAAACTAGTAAACCGGGCCGGTACCAAGCACGGCGGGGTACTGGACCTAGATCAGGGAGTAGCTTCATGCAAGCTGATAATTAACCTGTGAAGGATAGCCTCTTTATGAACTTTCCCCAAGAGCTCAGAGATCGAAGGCACCAACACAACGAGGGGGATAGGGCTTTCCAGTTCATGCGACCCACTGAAATCCCAAGTGTCAGCCATCGAGAGCACAGCTCCTCTATTTAAATGTAGGGAGAGGGACCCCGACAGCTTCAGGCCGAGGGGGTCACTCAGAAACATGGAGGCAGGCCCAGGACCATCAGCAATAACAATGGGAACGGATTCCCGGACGAGCTCCCCAGAGTGGCAGCGGGCACCCAGAGACTTGGTTTACTCCTGTGTCAGAGTCTACTTAGTGGTTACACCAACATCCACACGGCCTGAGTGAGTACACTGCTTCCCCCCTGCGTCCTGCCTGCCGCATAGCCTGCACCACGCTTCCCTACACCTCCACCATCCAGAGTCCCGGGGCCTCCCTACCCGTGGAAGGAACATCATCTGGCTGCCCCACTCCATCTCCCCCGGGTATACTCCCATCGGCAGCGGCGGTACTCCCCTTACCGTGAACCACGGGTGGCGTCACGAATACTAATCCCCTGTAAATAGTCCCCTTTTATTTTCGAGTGGCCACAAGCCCCCGGGTCCAGAGACCCTCGAGCCACAGCAACTTCGGATCCGAGCAGTCCGACTGCTGCAGGGGTGGTACAGATACCAAGAGAACCCCCTCTATCGGCTGAAGGTCAGTGGACTCCCACAGTGGGTGTAGGTCCTGGCAAACCGGAACCAGAGCAGTGCTGTTCCTAAGCGGTCTGCCATAGCTTATAGTTAAATCCTTGTGAGTGGGATGACCGGCCATCTGAAGGAATATTTGAATCTGTCCAACATAGTGAAGCAGGAGAGAGGGGATGAGGAGCTTGGAGGCCCAAGTACCAGAGAAGTGGCTGGCCGGCAAATTTAGAGTGGCTCCGATTGCTAATAGCAATGACCGCAGTGGAAAACCGGAGCGTAAATCCTAAGGACTGTATTTATTAAAGCTGATGTCCCCTATAACATTGAAGAAGTGTGCCCGCCTAAGGCAAGATAGCATGTACTGGAAGATGACAAGCAAAAAGTTGTTTTGGTTCAAGATCTGTGTCAGTGTGTGGTGTTTGAGGGCACTGGGACCAGCTGCAATCGGCAGCTGAGAAACGGTCCTGAAGCGAGAACAAGCCCTGGCCTCCGACCTGCAAGTGTAGCGCCCAGAGAAGGGGGTACTCGGTCCCGGGCAGTAACAACTGGGAATGTCACTCTGGTGGCTGTTGCCCGGTCCCGTGCCCTGGGCTCCTTTATTTAATGGGGTATATACAGGGGAGATAAGAGTTTTGTCATGTGATGCCACCTGCGGGTTGCGGTTAAGGATGGAGAACCACCGCTGCTGTATGTGGGTACTCCCAGAGTTGATGGTAGTGGCAGCTGTGATGGTAGGCCCTCCACAGGTAGGGCTGTGCCTGGGAGATGTAACGGGGCAATAATGGAGACTACACAGGTTGTCTTTAACAGTCTCTACTCACTGTGGACCCAGGGGTTCCTGGTTCAGGTTGCTTGGAGGACCAGTGCCGATGTAGTGACCCAGGTGGCTCTGTCCCTGGCACTCCCTGTAGAGTGAGTCCCCATAGCGTGGAGCATTTGGGGACCCTGACTGGACCTTTTGGGGTACAGTCTCCTTCTCCGTACGGTGGACAGTGCGGACCCTGTGGGGAGGTAAGTGTCTGAACACCGATCCTAGTTTACTGCTGATGCCCCCGGATTATTTGGTTCGGTGAAGTCCGTGAAGGTGTCCTCACCGGGCAGGTATTTGCCAGTTTAAAACTTGCACTTGACCTAGGCCCTGTGCCCCGTGAATGCTCCAGTCCCAGCGGTATCTCGGTACCCATCTTGGCGACCTCTCTCCTGTGCCCCCGGGGTCACTGTTACACGGAGCCAGCTCAGGTATGTCTGCACACCTCCCCTGTGTGCTCTCGACTCTCGACTCCTCTCTGACTGACTGACCCCTCCCACCAGGCTGGCTATACACAGGCACCCGTTCCCATGGTGACCATTCCCTTATGTGGTTAACCCTCTATGCCCAGGGTCGAGAGGAGAACTAGGATTTTGGTCGTGTTTTTATGGAATCCGCGCTGTAACTCCAGGTCCGAGGGGGTAGGTCCTGCATCCCCAAGAGGATGCAGTTCCCTGTAGTGCCCTGAGGGTCTCAGGGGTGCTACACATGTAAGTGTCCCACACCACAAGTCCCAGAAACCCTTCCCCTGCGCTAAAGGGGCTGTCGCGGTGCAGAGAGCTGACGCCAGGCTGCGTAACAGCAAGACAGCAGTATCTTCCGCCCAGCTAACATGCACATGGCTTAAGTGATGCCAGCTTCTATAGGCATCTGAGAATTTTCCATGTACAGTATATTTTTGAATCTAACTAGTTATAAAATGCAACATTTCTGACTCATTATATCCTACAATCAGAGACTTGGAGAGGAGGTGGCAATTCATCTACGTGTTATTGCTCTATAACACTTTATTGGAAGCTTGATTTTTATGACTGTGCAAAGGTTTGTGTGAGTGCTAAAGTTCACAAACAAAGACACCGAATGCTAAATTCAAATAATGGAGGGTGATTGAGTAGGAATATTCATGCTCAATGTTATTTATTGATATGAATATGAGTAATTAGTTTTATTGAGTTTGCATTAAATTTGGATTTGATACAAGTAGGTCCCGCAGTAAGTACCTTGATCTATTATCCAGTGAGCTACCTTGCAGCTACAATGACATTCTCTTGCTCTTGTGGACCTGGTACATCCAAGTACAGTCTACTTATTCCAATGGGAACAGTGAAAAGCTTCATGGTGGTAATGGAGGGACATTAAACATGTTGTACCTTTTCTTGTGATATGAGCTGATCAATGTGGATATCTAGATTTATCACCAGGGGATCACTTAAAAAATACAGGATAACCCTTTTAAAGTTCATAAATTTCAACACACACATATACCTATTTGGTGAAAATGTCACCAATGTGATCTTGGTTGCCAAATGTCCTTAAAATTAATGACAATCGAGAAAATAACAGGTTTTTCTCTGCAGTGAACATGCACAGAACAAACACCGCCAAACTAAGTGAGAAGGATGAACCAGGAGAGGAAAGCTTAAGAGAAGGGTCAAGTGCTCAGTTTTCAGCCAATTAATGCTGAGCATGGTCACGGTCATTTTCAACGCTTTTGCGATCGTTTATCAGCGCATCTAGGCTTTACACGTTTCGAAGTCGTTACCGGTGCCGGATGTGCGTCACTTTCGATTTGACCCCGACTATATCGCAGTAGCAATGTCGCAGCGTGCAAAGTACCCCTAAGAGTTTTCATGGGCACTCCTCTCTTGGCAGATTTGTTGTGGTTCCATGTTTTTTCCATGTGATAATAATGGATTTGATGTTGCTCTGGGAGATCATCAGAGAATGGGATATTTTTGGGAACCAAACTCTGACTTGCACGTTTCAACAACTTTGTCCCTGACTTGCTTGGAGATCTTCTTGTTCTTCATGGTGTTGTTTGGTTAGTGGTACCTCTTGCTTAATGGTGTTGCAGCAACGTGGCGTAACTAGAGTTTGATGGCCCTGGTGCAAAGTTTGGACCTGGGCCCCCCTCCACATCCACCAACACTTGGGGTACGGGATAATGACACTGACACTTGGGGTATGGGATAATAACGCTGACACTTAGCTCTTACCCACAACAGAGGAAGAAGGGGGAGGGTGGATCCAGCTCCAATTCCATAACCACAACACCCAGGTTTCCCATGATCTAAAATCCCTCTATCAGCACCCTGATTTCCTATGTTCTGATATCTATCTTGTCCTTGGCACCCAGCTACCCCATACTCGGCTATACATCTTTCCCTCAGCACCCAGCTTTCCCATATCAGAGCATGGGAAAGCTGGGTGCTGAAAGAAGATGTATAGCAGAGCATGGGAAAGCTGGGTGCTGAGAGAAAGAGCCTTTTTCCCTCAGCACAAAATATTCCCATCCCATGCTTGTATCTTTGGCCCCCTTCTCATATATAGTATTCCAAATACTATGGTTAATTTGAGTATATTTTTGTTTTTTTTCTTCTTTTTACAAAGGTTTTTCCATACTAATAGTGTGGATGATATAGTTGAAAAAGGAGGTAGAGGTAAATTGGGGTTTTGAATATGAAGTAGAATAAGTTGGCCTAGAGAGGAGTAATTATTCAAAGATAATTCCAAGTCCATCCATGATACTGAATAATTATTGATGATCCAATTACGACTTTGTTTAATTATATTTGTTTCATAATAGCCAACTAGGTTAGGTAAACTATAGCCACCTCTTTTTTTATGTTTCATTAAAACATTGTTGCTAATTCTAGGTTTCTTTTTATTCCATATACTCCAAATACTATAATGGAACCCACATAGCCTTCCATATAGTATAAAGGGTCCCACATAACCCTTCATATATTAGAATGCACCTCCATAGTCCTCCATGTATTATAAAGCATTTCCTATAGTTCTCCATGTATTATAATTCATCACATAATACTCCATTATACTGCACCCCATAGTCCTTCATATATTATAATGCACCCCCATAGTCCTCCATGTATAAAGTAGCACTCATAGCCCTCCAATTATTATAATGAATTTCCCATAGTTCTCCATGTATTATAATTCACCCCATAGTTCTCCATATATTATAATTCACCCCATAGTTCTCCAGATATTATACTGCACCACATAGTCATCCATGTTTTATAATGCACCTCCATAGTCCATGTATAAGGTAGCCTCCATAGTCCTCCATATATTATAATGTAGCCCCCATAGTCCTATATGTATTATAATGCAGCCCCATAAACCTTCATATTTTATTAAGCAGCCCCATACTCCTCCATGTATAATGCACCCCTATATTCCATGTATAAGGTGTCCTTCATTTTGTATTATGCAGCCCCATACTCCTCCATGTATAATGTACCCCTTTAGTCCATGTATAAGGTGTCCTTCATGTTGTAAAATGTATCCCCATAGACCTCCATGTATAATGCATCCATGTATAATGCAGCCCCATAGAGCTTCATGCATGTATAATGCAGCCCCATAGACCTCCATGCATGTATAATGCAGCCTCAAAGACCTCTATGTATAATGGTATAATGCACCCCTATAGTCCATATATAAGGTGTCCTTCATGTTTATTATGCAGCCCCATAGACCTCCATGTATAATGCAGCCCCCTAGGCCTCCATATATAATGCAGCTTCCCCAGGCCTCCATCTATAATGCAGCCAGTCCCACCGGGCCTCCATGTATCATGCAGCCAGCTCCCGCAGGCCTGCATGTATCATGCAGCCAGCCCCCCCCAGGCCTCCATGTATCATGCAGCCAGCCCCCCAGGCCTCCATGTATTATGTAGCTAGCCCCCCAGGCCTCCATGTATCATGCAGCCAGCCCCCCAGGCCTCCATGTATCATACAGCCAGCCTCCCCCAGGCCTCTATGTGTCATGCAGCCAGACCCCCCAGGCCTCCATATGTCATGCAGCCAGCCCCCCCCAGGCCTCCATGTATCATGCAGCCAGCCCCCCAGGCCTCCATCATGCAGCCAGCCACCCCAGGCCTTCATGAATCATACAGCCAGCCCCCCCCAGGCCATAATGTGTCATGCAGCCAGCCCCCCAGGCCTTCATGTATCATGCAGCCAGTCCCCAAGGCCTCCATGTATCATGCAGCCAGCCCCCCAGGCATCCATGTATCATGCAGCCAGCCACCCCGGGCCTCCATGTATCATGCAGCCAGCCCCCTTAGGCCTCTATGTATCATACAGCCAGCCCCCAGGCCTCCATGTATCATGCAGCCTTTCCCCCAGGCCTCCATGTATCTTGCAGCCAGCCACCCCAGGCCTCCATGTATCATGCAGCCAGCCCCCCAAGGCCTCCATGTATCATGCAGTCAGCCACCCCAGGCCTTCATGTATCATGCAGCCAGCCCCCTCAGGCCTCCATGTGTATTGCAGCCAGACCCCCAGGCCTCCATGTGTCATGCAGGCAGCTCCCCAGGCCTCCATGTATCATGCAGCCAGCCCCCCAGGCTTCCATGTACTCACTGATTTATTTATAAAAAAAAAAAACACAGCAAGTACTCACCTTTCTCTCCTCCTTCTACCGCTGCTTCATCCTCACCTCTCTCCTTGTTCCCCCGCTGCTCCGGTCAGTGTCCTCCTGGCCTGTGCTCTGAGCATAGCAGTCACACAGAAATGACATCACTGTGCAGACACATGGGGAGAATGATGAAGCATGGAGCAGCGCAGGTCGATCCATGCTTTATAATTGCTGTGTGCAATGATGGGGGAGGGGGCCCAGTGCCAGGTCATATAACAGCCGCGTGGTCTGCGACGGAACAGTGCAGCTCCTCTCACAGAAAAGAGCTGGCTGCTGATCTGCAGGGTGGCTGCGGGCCCCTAACTTGCCGGGCCCGGTCGCAATGGCAATGTCTGTGACCCCTGTTGCAGCCTCTATTTCCTTTCAGAAAAGGTGAGTGTTTACTGACAATACAAAGGATAAAGGCTGCACATCAAACATAGATAATGGTATAATGCCTCAAGCATATGGAAAAATATTGGAATATACAATGAAAAATGCTACTTGCTAATTTGAACATGTGAATAATGAATTGCATACCTGCTATGAATATTAGGAAAAAGGAGATATTTAGCAATCGCATTGATCAATGTAACTGAGCCCCAAAGCCTCGTCAAGGCATATCTCTATATTGGGGTCCCTAGCTCTGTGACCCTAACTGTGTGTCATCTCATTGCAATTAAAAACTGCTGTGGGTGGAGAGGGGTAACTAAGGACTTTCTTATATAGGAGATGGAAAAAACATGGCCGAAAGGGGCGGAGCTGTGTTCACATTCAGAAAAAAAACTACATATAACTGAATAGGATAACTGAAGTGAGCACTAATATATATATTATGAGTGCAAGCCAAAAAATACATACTATACAAAGGATAAGGCTGCACATCAAACATAGATAATGGTATAATGCCTCAAGCATATGGAAAAATATTGGGATATACAATGAAAAATGCTACTTGCTAATTTGAACATGTGAATAATGAATTGCATACCTGCTATGAATATTAGGAAAAAGGAGATATTTAGCAATCGCATTGATCAATGTAACTGAGCCCCAAAGCCTCGTCAAGGCATATCTCTATATTGGGGTCCCTAGCTCTGTGACCCTAACTGTGTGTCATCTCATTGCAATTAAAAACTGCTGTGGGTGGAGAGGGGTAACTAAGGACTTTCTTATATAGGAGATGGAAAAAACATGGCCGAAAGGGGCGGAGCTGTGTTCACATTCAGAAAAAAAACTACATATAACTGAATAGGATAACTGAAGTGAGCACTAATATATATATTATGAGTGCAAGCCAAAAAATACATACTATACAAAGGATAAGGCTGCACATCAAACATAGATAATGGTATAATGCCTCAAGCATATGGAAAAATATTGGAATATACAATGAAAAATGCTACTTGCTAATTTGAACATGTGAATAATGAATTGCATACCTGCTATGAATATTAGGAAAAAGGAGATATTTAGCAATCGCATTGATCAATGTAACTGAGCCCCAAAGCCTCGTCAAGGCATATCTCTATATTGGGGTCCCTAGCTCTGTGACCCTAACTGTGTGTCATCTCATTGCAATTAAAAACTGCTGTGGGTGGAGAGGGGTAACTAAGGACTTTCTTATATAGGAGATGGAAAAAACATGGCCGAAAGGGGCGGAGCTGTGTTCACATTCAGAAAAAAAACTACATATAACTGAATAGGATAACTGAAGTGAGCACTAATATATATATTAGGAGTGCAAGCCAAAAAATACATACTATACAAAGGATAAGGCTGCACATCAAACATAGATAATGGTATAATGCCTCAAGCATATGGAAAAATATTGGAATATACAATGAAAAATGCTACTTGCTAATTTGAACATGTGAATAATGAATTGCATACCTGCTATGAATATTAGGAAAAAGGAGATATTTAGCAATCGCATTGATCAATGTAACTGAGCCCCAAAGCCTCGTCAAGGCATATCTCTATATTGGGGTTCCTAGCTCTGTGACCCTAACTGTGTGTCATCTCATTGCAATTAAAAACTGCTGTGGGTGGAGAGGGGTAACTAAGGACTTTCTTATATAGGAGATGGAAAAAACATGGCCGAAAGGGGCGGAGCTGTGTTCACATTCAGAAAAAAAACTACATATAACTGAATAGGATAACTGAAGTGAGCACTAATATATATATTATGAGTGCAAGCCAAAAAATACATACTATACAAAGGATAAGGCTGCACATCAAACATAGATAATGGTATAATGCCTCAAGCATATGGAAAAATATTGGAATATACAATGAAAAATGCTACTACTGATTCTACAGCCAGTCTGCAGGTCTTCAATAAAATGGCCCTTGAGGCGGTGCAGTTGTCGCGGGCGGGGAGGAGGGTGTCAGCACACCGCGCTCACCCCTTCTGCTCGGGTCCGGCAGCTGCTCAGTGGTGGCTCGAGCCGTAGGCCGGATCCCGGGGGTTTCTCGAGCGGCGCTCCTCGCCCGTGAGTGAAAGGGGGGTTGTTTGGGGTGTTGGGATAATGTCCGTGACGCCACCCACGGTTGTGGTGATGTGTAGCACCACCGCTGCTCAATGCGGGGATCCCGGGGATGGTGATGGGGAGCAGCCAGGTGTTGTGTTGCCCCTCCGTGGGTAGGGGTTGGTGATCCCGGGGCCCGGTGATGGCTTGTGAGGTGCAGGGCCTGGTGGGCGCAGGGACGCGGGGGCAGCGCTGTGCCTTGCGGCACTATGGTACTCACTCAGCCTGAGACTTGGACACAGTTTGTACGGTAAACCAAACGGCTGGTAGGACGGTCCCACAGACGGCTGCTTTGCTTCCCCGGTAGGTGACGGTGATGTCCCTCTTCCTTGCACCTGTATGTACGGATGGTTGCGATGGGTCCCCACCGGTAACCCGCTCCCCGGCTTCAAGCTGGGCCGGAGGAGCACTACACTTTGCCCGCAGGCGCTGGCCCTCAGAGACTGGTGCCCTGGCGGTGGCGGTGCCTCTGTTGTACAGGTTGGACTGTTGCCTTCTATCGGGACTTGGTTGTTGGGGGAATCTACGTCCCCTTCACTGACGGATTCGGCAAATTTGGCGACTCCTAGCCTTGCCGGGGTCCGAGAGGCCCCTGCCCTGGTGCTGACTGTCTTTCGGAACACTGCTCCAGACCACCGGGCACACAGCCAACGGGGTCCTTCCAGGAACTTCCAAACGGTCCCCCTCCGGACAGTCACCGCCGTCACTGACCTTGCTGTTCTGGCCCTACACAAAGCTGGGCTCTCAGGCTTTCCTTTCTTCTTGTCACCTCACTTGCTTTCCTCCTTTACCACTTCTCTCTCTTTACTTTCACTTAGATGTTTACACTTGCCCTCCCTGGGCTCTAACTCTGTTCTCAAGCTCTTCCCTGAGCTGACTGCACTCTTCCCCTGCCCGGGGCTATCTTGTTTACACAAGCTCGCCCTGAGCCCGACTGCCTGGTTTTCCCGCCTCCAGAGTTGTGAGCTCCTTGGTGGGCGGAGCCAACCGCCTGGCCCACCCCCTGGTGTGCATCAACAGACTCCTGGAGGAAGGCAACAAGGATTTCTGGTTAGCAGATGTGCCTACCTGGGGTGTGGGGTGTGGTGGTGTTTGACCTGTGTCCCCTGGCTTGCCCAGGGCGACACATTCCCCCTTAGCAAAATGCAGACTGTCCACGGGCTGCCGTCCTACACCGGTTTTATTTTTCTGTAAAAAGGGGATAACAGGGTTAAACAAACATGCATAACATTTTTAATAAATTCTTCCCAAGACGGGAGGCACATTTTACTTTTAACGTTTCAACGGTGTACGGTCACGGTTTCCGCTCTCTCCCACCCAAGTAACCTGGCCCTGATGCTGCCCCTAAAACCCAGGCAGCACCCCTTGACCCACAGTCCAGCACACGGTACCCGAACGGGATCTGTCCTTCCCTCCAGAGGGTAGCCACCGGTTCCTTTGGTGGCTGGGCCCTGGCCTGCTCTGCTCAGGGCCCTCCCTCCAACCTGCCTCTCCGGAGGCGGCCTGCGGAAACGGTAACGGTACCCAACATATTTACAAGCCACTAACGTTTGTGGTTGCCCTGCAGAGTTCACGGGCTTGTCCATGGATAGTTCCCATGCATTTTTAAACTTTAAACGGTCCCCACGGGGACAACGGTGCCGGCTCCAGCCGGTTGCAAATCACACGGTGAATCAGGTGAAAACTCGGATAATCATTTTTCATCATCTTTCAACTTTGGCAAACTTTCAAACTTTTTCAACCAAACAACTGTGGTAGTCCCAACGGGGACGGTGCTGCGGGCCTCCATTGCCCTACTCCAGTTCCTCTACTGAGGTGGACCCATCCTCTGCCACCAGCACCCCAAACATGCACTGACATGCCTGCTGTGACAGGGGTACCCGGTACCCATTTCCACCGGTACGCAGAGTATGATAAACCACAGGGTCCCCCACATAGCGGGAACGCTCAATTGCTCCTTCAGCCGCAACAGCGGGCCCGGAGCTGGGGCAGGAGTCGTCATTTCTTGTTTCTGCGTCAGGCGGGTTGCCGCCAGCTGCCGCAGCCTCCTGGCCTCCAGCATCCACCACTTCATCCCCATCTGCAGTAACATGGAGCAGCAGAGTAGGCGAGCTTATGTTGAGGCGCCCCATCAGTGACGGCAAGGGCGATGCATAGGCCGAGACTAGGCCGGGCCCCTCAGCCGCAGCGGCCGGTCCTGGGAGGACATAGGGACGTGGGTCACCAGTCGGTTCTGCTACATCTATTCCCCTTTCGCCCATCGGGACAGTTGTAATCAGCTCCTCCACCACGTTGGTCCACTGCTCCAGCATCCGAAAGATCTGATCCTGCTGTCGTTGGTGGAATTGTATCACCCGGGCCTTCATCCAAGCCACAGTCCCGGGCTCAGGGTCTGGCACAGTCTCTACTGGGACTTCAGGCACCACGCTGTTAAGGGGTCGTGGTTCCAGCGGCTCCCCTTGGTGCGGACGCCTGCAGCCGGCTGGTCCGCCGGAGCGGCCAGGCAGGGTATCGCTACCGGTTGGGCAGGTAGCGGGCCTAGTGGCGGGGCGGCAGCCACCATCGCGGGTAGCGGGGAGAGAGGCAGGGTGAGCGGGAGCCGGCCGGGCCCCTCAGCCGCAGCGGCCGATCCTTCAGGAATACAGGGGCGTGGGTCACTTACCCGCTCCTCCAAATCCTCTTCTGCCTCGCGTCTCCACATAGCAGCCACCACGTCCGCCATGTCGGTCTCCCACTCCTCCAGGAGGAGTTGCATATGGGCCTGGAGACGGTTACTCAGCGGGACGGTCCGGTCCCTCAACCACGTCACCGTGCCGGGCGCGGGGGCTTCCTCGTTGCGAGCTGAATTTTGCATCTTGGTAACGAGGCTTTTCCAGGAACCCAATCAGTCTGCAGAGTCCTGGCGTCCCTGCTCTTATAGCCGCAGCTACATGCGGCCGGCCGCCATCGCGTCCCCCTTAGCTCTTTCCGGCCCCTCCTCTCTCGGGGCGGGGTTTTGGCCTTCGCGCCTCTACTGCTCGAGAAGACGCTCGAGCGGGAACTTTTCGCGCCAAAGATGGCGGCTTCTGAAATTTTTCTGCCGGATACCTCCGGCGGTAACAAGGCGCACCTCTACCAGACGGCAGAGCGGTAAGATCCTGTTCGTGACGCCAAGTTGTCGCGGGCGGGGAGGAGGGTGTCAGCACACCGCGCTCACCCCTTCTGCTCGGGTCCAGCAGCTGCTCAGTGGTGGCTCGAGCCGTAGGCCGGATCCCGGGGGTTTCTCGAGCGGCGCTCCTCGCCCGTGAGTGAAAGGGGGGTTGTTTGGGGTGTTGGGATAATGTCCGTGACGCCACCCACGGTTGTGGTGATGTGTAGCACCACCGCTGCTCAATGCGGGGATCCCGGGGATGGTGATGGGGAGCAGCCAGGTGTTGTGTTGCCCCTCCGTGGGTAGGGGTTGGTGATCCCGGGGCCCGGTGATGGCTTGTGAGGTGCAGGGCCTGGTGGGCGCAGGGACGCGGGGGCAGCGCTGTGCCTTGCGGCACTATGGTACTCACTCAGCCTGAGACTTGGACACAGTTTGTACGGTAAACCAAACGGCTGGTAGGACGGTCCCACAGACGGCTGCTTTGCTTCCCCAGTAGGTGACGGTGATGTCCCTCTTCCGTGCACCTGTATGTACGGATGGTTGCGATGGGTCCCCACCGGTAACCCGCTCCCCGGCTTCAAGCTGGGCCGGAGTAGCACTACACTTTGCCCGCAGGCGCTGGCCCTCAGAGACTGGTGCCCTGGCGGTGGCGGTGCCTCTGTTGTACAGGTTGGACTGTTGCCTTCTATCGGGACTTGGTTGTTGGGGGAATCTACGTCCCCTTCACTGACGGATTCGGCAAATTTGGCGACTCCTAGCCTTGCCGGGGTCCGAGAGGCCCCTGCCCTGGTGCTGACTGTCTTTCGGAACACTGCTCCAGACCACCGGGCACACAGCCAACGGGGTCCTTCCAGGAACTTCCAAACGGTCCCCCTCCGGACAGTCACCGCCGTCGCTGACCTTGCTGTTCTGGCCCTACACAAAGCTGGGCTCTCAGGCTTTCCTTTCTTCTTGTCACCTCACTTGCTTTCCTCCTTTACCACTTCTCTCTCTTTACTTTCACTTAGATGTTTACACTTGCCCTCCCTGGGCTCTAACTCTGTTCTCAAGCTCTTCCCTGAGCTGACTGCACTCTTCCCCTGCCCGGGGCTATCTTGTTTACACAAGCTCGCCCTGAGCCCGACTGCCTGGTTTTCCCGCCTCCAGAGTTGTGAGCTCCTTGGTGGGCGGAGCCAACCGCCTGGCCCACCCCCTGGTGTGCATCAACAGACTCCTGGAGGAAGGCAACAAGGATTTCTGGTTAGCAGATGTGCCTACCTGGGGTGTGGGGTGTGGTGGTGTTTGACCTGTGTCCCCTGGCTTGCCCAGGGCGACACACATGCACAGATCAAGATTTAAGCTTAATGATTTCCTTCTTAGGCCATGTTCGCACGCTGCGGATTTAACTGGAATTGCCACGTATTTCGCTGCAGAAATGCTGCAGAAAATCTTTATAACATTTCTGCAGTCCTTCTCCAGCAAAATCTATGGGGATTAAAAAAAGCTGTGGGCACACTTCGTTTTTTTGTCCCTGCGGATTTACCCGCGGAATTTCCATTGTGGAATTAATGAGTATATCACTTCTTTTCTGCAGGTCCCTGTGGTTTTGCTATTAATTATTGGTAAAAAAACTAGGGACCAACACGCGGCAAAACTGCAGAAATTCCGCATCAAAATCGCTCCAAAACTCGGCAAAACCGCATGCGAATTTCGATGCGGTTTTGGTGCGATTTTTTTACCGCAGATGCGGGATTCTTTCACAGGGTCCGTTTTTTCCTTAAGAAAAAGTCATTTTCTACTGTGCACATAGCCTTAAACTGAAATCTCTCTCTGCGCATGTGTCACGCTCCCCGGCTCCCCTGCCACGCTCCCCGGCTCCCCTGCCTCGCTCCCCGGCTCCTCTGCCAGGCGTCCCCCGCTCCACAGCCTCCATGCCCCATCACCTGCGGTCCCCAGGCAGCCCGGTCCCCGCTCCCGGCGCCCGTCGGCAACTCTGCTCCAGCCCGGCTCTCCTGCCTCCTGTCCACCGCTCCCTGCTCTGGCTTCTGGCACCCGGGCCTCGCGCATGCGCATTAGGGCGCGCGCGCGGTCATTGACCCTCTCTTAAAGGGCCAGTGTCCTCCAACAGGATATTGAAGAATCAGGTACAGGGTATATAGGGAGATCCTTTCCAAGTGGGCGGGGCCTGTTCTTCGTGTTTTGCTAAGCTAGGAGTCAGGTCTCCTTGTGTCTTGTGGTATACTTACCTCTCTCCTAGAGCCGCTCCTGCCTCGCCAACCGGTCCTGACGATACCCGAACCCCGAACGGTGACGGTCTGCCATCCCGTCAGTTCATACCATCTCCGATCCCTGTGGTGACCCGTCTTCTCGCTCCGTCGGTTCTGGACTCTGCCTGACGTCATCTCGGCCTCCGAACATGAGCTCCGTCACCCGGACTACCTTCAGTGACTCCGTGGTCCCAGGGACTTCTACACTCCACTCCTCCGAACGGACTGTCCTGCTACCCGTTGTGCTCCGGCTACCGGGCACCTTGCCTTCGGTGAGGTGTTCAGCCCAGTGGATCCACCTCCTGGGTCTGCCCGTCCACCTGGCCCTAACAGTAAGAACAGGCCATGGATCCCGCCGAAGCACTAGCGACCCAGCTGGGCACCTTGCAGCAGGAACTCGTACGACAGCTCGAGACCCAGTCCTGCATGCTGGCCTTCATGTCCTTGGTGGATACCCGCCTACACACACTGCAAGCATCTGCCACGTCCCTGGCATCTCAGGTTACTACTGCACAGTCCACAGCCACGGTTCCCGTGGCGGCTACCTCGGAAGCTTCTAAACTCCGCTTGGCCTCTCCACCCCGATATGCCGGAGATCCCAAGACCTGCAGAGGATTCTTAAACCAGTGCTCCCTCCATTTCAAGCTGCTTCCGCACCTGTTTGCCTCTGACCAAGCCAAGGTGGCGTTTGTGATGTCCCATCTAGAGGGTGAGGCACTGGCCTGGATGAACCCCTTGTGGGAGAAGGAGGACCCTGTGACCACTAAAATCCAGGACTTCATGCAGGCGTTTAGAACCACCTTTGACGAAGCTGGACGTGCCACCGCATCCGCCTCATCACTCCTCAGGCTACCGTCCACCTGGCCCTAACAGCATGTACTGCCCGGCACCATTTTATTGAAGACCATGCACAGTGTGATTCTACAGATTGTCTTCAATAAAATGGCGCCTGGGTGGCACATCCGCAGATAGAGGTTTTGGCTTAATGAAGAGGTCATTGAGCTGAAATCTCGATCTGCGCATTCACTGCATCCAGCGCCATTTTATTGAAGATGTACAGACTGGATGCAGAATCACACTGTGCACGCGCCGCCCACCACAATGATGGCAGCAGTTGAGTGGATTTTCAGAAATTAGGTAGGCGGAGGGGTGGAGAAGAAGACTCTCTCCCCCAAGTTCCGCCCCAATGTACACCAATGCACAGAAGACATCACCAGAAGAGAACTTTAGCGGAAGATTATTTAAGAACCACATATCAGATTCCATCACTGCAGGTATCCATTTAATCAGCATCACAGCACCCTTATGACTGTGGCTTTACTTTATAATGCTAAACCCTTTTGACAGATTCTCATTAAAAACATCATCACACTCCCCATTGGGGCTTAAAATCTAAAGTACCCAAAGAAAATCCATGTAAACATGGGGAGAAAATACAAACTCCCTGCAGATGTTATCCTTCGAGGCATTTGACCCCAGGACCCCAGCGCTGCAAAGCAACAGTGCTAACTTTTCAGTTATACCTGCGATTAACCATTTCCTTACGGCAAGATCCCTTAATGCATTTACTTTTGTTAAACTTGTGATTAACTATTTAACTGCTGGAAGACACCAAACTGCATTCCTGCAATAAATTGCAACCCTGCAGGAAGATAACAATTTCCTATACTGTCACTGTTCCCATGTGTATCTATATACCTAATCTACTTCATCTATGCTACCTGCTCTGCTTGTTTGTTTGCGGTCCTGCATACTCTGTTGTCCTGGTCCTCACTAATCCACTTTCATTCATCAAAACTCATCCTGCTGCACCACCACCTCCACTCAGTGATGCTCACCTAAAGGACTTACAAAGTCCTTAACACTTATGAATTAAAAAGGTAAATCCGTCATATTCACTTTTCACAGTATTACCCTACATGCTATACAATATAAGCATTGAAGACGTATAGATCTTCAATAAGTTGTAATTGATGTTCCAATTAGAGATGAGCGAACCGGTCGCGGTTCGGCTCGAGGTCGGTTCGCCGAACGGGGGTCCCGTTCGAGTTCGATTCGTCGAACGTTCGACGAACCGAACTAGAACCAATAGGCTATAATGGGAGGCAATCACAAAAACATAAAAATGCATTATAAATGTACACAAACAGTTAATAAACATTGCCATAACACTTACCGGTCCTCGCGATCCCTTCTGCACTCTGTCTCCTGCCGCTATTCCATCCGATGATCGCTGAATCCTCCCGGTGACGGCACTGCCAGCAGAGATGCAGGACCTATCGTGACGTCAAAATAGCCATGTGACCAGTCACGTGGCTATTATCTCATTGGCTACAGACTGGTCACATGACTATGATGCGTCATGTAGGACCTGCGAGTGCATCTCTCCGGTACACGGTGCACATATGTGTATCGCCGTGTACCGGCGACATGCTCTAGCACACGGTCGACTCCCCGTTCCGTTAGGGACCGGCTGACACAGCCGGTCATTAACGGAGATCACCGTTGCCATAGCAACGCAGTTAGGGGTGACGTCACCGCTAACCGCGGCTCCGAGAGCACCGTTGCTATGGTAACGCATCTGTCAGCGTTACCGCTGTTACCGCTGACAGCCAGCACTGATCACTCACGGAGTGAAGGCTGCATGCTGCTTCCCGATTGTAGTGAGGATTGCAGTGAGGATGAGGTTCTCCAGCCCCAAGTGATGAGCTGGTGAACCTCATCCTCACTACAATCGTCACTACTACTACACTAGTGAGGATTGTAGTGAGGATGAGGTTCCCCAGCCCCAAGTGATGAGCTGGTGAACCTCATCCTCACTACAATCGTCACTACTACTACACTAGTGAGGATTGTAGTGAGGATGAGGTTCCCCAGCCCCAACTCATGAGCTGGTGAACCTCATCCTCACTACAATCGTCACTACTACTACACTAGAAAGAAAGAAGACAGAAGAGCAGGATCGTGGAGGGCTGACAGGGGGTAATAAAGATGGAGTCTCTAATGTGTCAGTGTATTTATTTCTATTAAAGTATTTTTTCTCTGTGTGGTGTTTTTTTTTAACCCTTTATTGGAGATTCTTAATGGCCGGGTCAAACGTGCCTGACATTAAGAATCTCTGGCTTAATACTGGCTAGTAAAACAAAGCCAGTATTAACTCATGATTACCCAACAAGCCACCCGGCTCCAGGGCTGTTGGAAGAGTTGGATACAGCGCCAGATGATGGCGCTTCTATGAGAGTGCCATTTTCTGGGACGGCTGCGGACTGAAATCCGCAGCAGAGGCGCCCAGAAACCTCGGGCTAACCTGTGCTGAGGATTCCAATCCCCAGCTGCCTTGTTGTACCCGGCTGGACACAAAAATGGGGCGAAGCCCACGTCATTTGTTTTTTAATTATTTCATGAAATAAGTGAAATAATTAAAAAAAAACGGGCTTCCCTACTGGGGGTTGGAGGCAGCCCGTGGCTGCCTGCTGTACCTCGCTAGCATACAAAAATATGGCGAAGCCCACGTCATTTTTTTGGTGGGCAAAAAAATTCTGCATACAGTCCTGGATGGAGTATGCTGAGCCTTGTATTTCTTCAGCTGCTGTCTGCTCTTCTCCATACAGACAGACAGCAGCTGCAGAATTACAAGGCTCAGCATACTCCATCCAGGACTGTATGCAGAAGTTTTTTGCCCCCTGAAAAAATTATGTGGGCTTCGCCATATTTTTGTATGCTAGCCAGGTACAGCAGGCAGGTACGGCTGCCCCCAACCCCCAGTTGCCTATTTGTACCTGGCTGGGAACCAAAAATAAAGGGAAGCCCATTTTTTATTATTTCATGAATTTCATGAAATAATTAGAAAACAAATGACGTAGGCTTCGCCCCATTTTTGTGTCCAGCCAGGTACAACTAGGCAGCTGGGGATTGGAATCCGCAGCACAGGTTGGCCTGAGCTTTCTGGGCCCCACTGCTGCGAATTGCAGTCTGCAGCCGCCTCAGAAAATGGCATTTTCATAGAAGCGCCATCTTCTGGCGCTGTATCCAACTCTTCCAGCACCTGCCTGCTATACCTGGCTAGCATACAAAAATATGGCGAAGCTCACGTCCTTTTTTTGTAGCTTTTTGGCAAAAAAAATAAAAAATGCTTCCCTGGATTTTCCATTGCCAGTGAAGGTAACACCAAGCAGTGGGGGTTAGCAGCCAGTAGCTGCTTGGATTACCCTTAGCTAGCAATACAAAAAATGCAGCGGGAGCCCATATATATATTTTTTAATTATTTATTTAAATAACTAAAAATAAAATGGGCTTCCCTGTATTTTGATTGCTGGACATCACAGTGCTGTAAAAATAAATCTTTAAAAAAATGACGTAGCGCTCCGCGGTATTTTTGATTCTCAGCGCAGATAAAGCAGACAGCTATGGGTTGCCACCCCCATCTGCCTGCCGTTACCTTGGTTGGCAATCAAAATACAGGGAAGCCCATTAATTTTTTCTATTAAAAAAATAGTTAAAAAAAAAAATGACGTTGGGTCCCCCCATTTTTGATAGCCAGCTAGGGTAAAGCAGACGGCTGTAGCCTGAAAACCACAGCTGGCAGCTTTACCGTGGTTGGGGATCCAATGTGGAGGTCCCCTCAGGCTCTTTTTTATAATTATTTTATAAATATTAATAATTACACAATAAAAGTAGGGTCCCCCCCAAATTGGATCACCAGCCAAGGTAAAGCGGACAGCTGTGGTCTGGTATTCTCAGGGTGGGAAGGTCCATCCTGGCGCTTCACCCCAGCTCATCCCGTGCCCTGGTGCAGTGGCAAACGGGGTAATAAATCGGGTTGATACTAGCTGTAAAGTAACCTGAGATCAAGCCCAGCAGTTTGTGATGTCATGGCGTCTATTAGATACCCAACATCATAAACTGTCAGTACTAACAAAAAAAAAAATCGACAAAAGAAATTTATTTGAAAAAACAGTCCCCAAAACATTTCCTCTTTCACCAATTTATTGTAAGAAAAAAAATAAAGGGGTCCCACGACGACTCTGGACCGTCTAGAATATGGGGGAGAGACATTCAGGGAACGTATCCCCCATTTTCTAGGAGTGCGGACCCTTCATGTGAGGAGTGTGGGTGCAATGAATCTGCACTCACTCTTCTCGGGTCCACAGCAGCAGAGTCCATGTCGTAATGGTTGCTACCAAAGCTGCAATGCCCTGCTCATGAGGTAAGGGCATGCCTAATCAGGAGAACTACTGTAGAGGAAGCTCTGCTCACTGGTATATAGGTGCTCAGAGGTAATAATAGATAAAATTAGTGAGTAACCTCGGCACTCTAAATCTCCCAGACTAAGTCAGTAAGTCACAATGGATAGTAATGCAAAATCACTCTTTATTGGTCCGTATTAAGAAAAAAAAAATTTTCATAAGCATATATGTTTTTGTCCAAAACAAGTTACAAATGACGTTTCGGCCTGAGCCTTCGTCAGATTGGACTTATCTGCATGTAATCATGAAAAATGACAATAATCAGTATCACATAAGAGTGAGAGAACAATAACATAAACTCGAACAATGTAGAGGTACAATTGGGATGCAGCAAAACAATTGCAACACAGCAAGAAATGAAACACATGATACAAATGTCATAATACAGTACAAGGACAATATAGTAATGACAAATATGGGGTCAGAGTAGGCTTAGACAGCTCTGGTACGAAAGAGATGTCAATCATAAAGTAACATGTGCAGTAGGTGTAGAGCTACACTATGCATGGCAGAGCTAATGGGTAGACCGACCATAGAAAAAGAACGGAGAAAAAGTGGAGAAAAAGTGGAGAAAAAATGGAGAAAAAGTGGAGAAAAAGTGGAGAAAAAGTGGAGAAAAAATGGAGAAAAAGTGGAGAAAAAGTGGAGAAAAAGTGGAGAAAAAGTGGAGAAAAAAATGGAGAAAAAAATGGAGAAAAAGTGGAGATAAAGTGGAGAAAAAATGGAGAAAAAGTGGAGAAAAAGTGGAGAAAAAGTGGAGAAAAAGTGGAGAAAAAATGGAGAAAAAAATGGAGAAATAGTGGAGAAAAAGTGGAGAAAAAGTGGAGAAAAAAATGGAGAAATAGTGGAGAAAAAGTGGAGAAAAAGTGGAGAAAAAGTGGAGAAAAAAATGGAGAAAAAATGGAGAAAAAAATGGAGAAAAAGTGGAGAAAAAGTGGAGAAAAAGTGGAGAAAAAGTGGAGAAAAAATGGAGAAAAGGTGGAGAAAAAAATTGGAGAAAAAAATGGGAGAAAAAAATGGAGAAAAAGTGGAGATAAAGTGGAGAAAAAAATGGAGAAAAAAATGGAGAAAAAGTGGAGAAAAAATGGAGAAAAAGTGGAGAAAAAGTGGAGAAAAAGTGGAGAAAAAAATGGAGAAAAAGTGGAGAAAAAGTGGAGAAAAAGTGGAGAAAAAGTGGAGAAAAAACAGGAGAAAAAGTGGAGAAAAAGTGGAGAAAAAATGGAGAAAAAGTGGAGAAAAAGTGGAGAAAAAAAAGGAGAAAAAGTGGAGAAAAAGTGGAGAAAAAGTGGAGAAAAAGTGGAGAAAAAAATGGAGAAAAAGTGGAGAAAAAGTGGAGAAAAAGTGGAGAAAAAAATGGAGAAAAAAATGGAGAAAAAGTGGAGAAAAAGTGGAGAAAAAGTGGAGAAAAAGTGGAGAAAAAATGGAGAAAAAGTGGAGAAAAAGTGGAGAAAAAGTGGAGAAAAAGTGGAGAAAAAATGGAGAAAAAATGGAGAAAAAGTGGAGAAAAAATGGAGAAAAAATGGAGAAAAAAATGTAGAAAAAGTGGAGAAAAAATGTAGAAAAAGTGGAAAAAAAATGGAGAAAAAGTGGAGAAAAAGTGGAGCACCCTTTGGTGCCTTTCATGTGGCACTAAGGGGTGCTTAGCTTTGTATTTAGCCAAAAAAATGAAAAAAAAATGACGTAGGGTTCCCCCTAGTTTTGTAGCAAGCTAGCGTAAAGCAGACGGCTGCAGCCTGCAGACCACAGCTGGCAACCTCACCTTGGCTGGTAATCCAAAACTGAGGGCACCCCACGCTTTTATTTTAAATTAAATAAATAATTTAAAAAAAAAACACGTAGGGGTCCCCCAAAATTGGATCACCAGCCAAGGTAAAGCAGACAGCTGAGGCCTGATATTCTCAGACTAGGGAGGTCCATGGTTATTGGACTCTCCCCAGCCTAAAAATAGCAGGACGCAGCCGCCCCAGAAGTGGCGCATCCATTAGATGCGCCAATCCTGGTGCTTCACCCCAGCTCATCCCGCGCCCTGGTGCGGTGGCAAACGGGGTAATATATGGGGTTAATACCAGATGTGTAATGTCACCTGGCATCAAGCCCTGGGGTTGGTGAGGTCAGGCGTCTATCAGATACCCGACATCACCAACCCAGTCAGTAATAAAAAAAATAGACGACAAACACATTTTTATTTGAAAAAACACTCCCCAAAACATTCCCTCTTTAACCAATTTATTAGAATGAAAAACAAATCCAGGTCTGGTGTAATCCAAGGGGTTGCCATGACGATCCACACTGTCCCAGTCAATGAAGAGCAGAATGTTCCCCATTGGCTGGGAGAGCAGTGCAGTGACCTGAGCTAACATCAATGGGTCAGCCCAGGTCACTGCAGGGGATGACAAGTGCTGCTGTCAGCGAGGTACATTACCTGCGCTGATCTCCAGCACACTGACAGCCCCTGTCACTGAGTTCAATGACCGGCGCCTTCACACCAAGTATCGCGAGAGGCCCGTGACGTCACCGCTAGTCAGTCTCGGGTCGGAAGCGAGAGGTGATGTGACAGGCGGCGGACATGGAGGACAGTGACAGCGCTGAGGTCGGGATGGCGGGACTTCATCACCGCAGGTAAGCCGAGCGGGACCATGTGTGTGTGTGTGTGTGTGTGTGTGTGTACATGCCGCGGGCAGGAGGGGGCGGAGCGAGCTGAGCGGGGAAGTGTGGGCTTCCTGCACGTAACTAGGATAAACATCGGGTTACTAACCAAAGCGCTTTGGTTGGATACCCGATGTTTATCTTGGTTACCAGCTTCTGGCAGGCTGCCAGCGATGGCTCCTGCACACTGTAGCTGTAAAAAGCCCTGCTTTTTGCTGCTAGAACCGTTCTCGAACGTATCTAGAACTATCGAGCTTTTGCAAAAAGCTCGAGTTCTAGTTCGATCTCGAACAGCCCCCAAAATCACTCGAGCCTAGAACTGGAGAACCTCGAACCGCGAACCGCGCTCAACTCTAGTTCCAATCCATGTGACTGTACATTTATATGACCCCACAGGACATAGAGAAGACTTAACTACTTCCTCCTTACTAATGGACTCTCTAAGGTCCTTAATTAAATACTTCTGTCTTCTTAGACTGATTACAAATATCCTTTTTAAAATCTCCAGAGGGACAGATAATGCAGAGTTTGCGGTTTTAAGAAAAATAATCAACTCCTGCTGTGAGTCTGTTGAAGTGGCGGATGCCCTCACACATATGTCCATAATGGCTGAGCTCTGCTTCTTTGTACACACTTTTGCCACACTTTCCTTGTGCATATAGTATCACTGACTGATGCTAGGCCTGCAGAGCTGTCAATCACTCACTTCTGGGAGATTACATTGCTTTCTTGTCCTTCCTGCTGTACAGGGCCATCTGCTGCATTTCTAATGCTAATCAATGTGCACAAGAATAACAAAAAAATGTCAATAATGCAGGCATTCATCATTTCTGGGTGAGCTACATGCAGGGTGTGGTGATGATGAACCCAGTGTAAAGACTTCATGATTATTCCAAAGGTCACACTCCTACCAATATTGTTATAATGGCATATCCTTGTAGTGAATATCCATTAAACAGTGCTTGCCAGGCCAGATGCCCCATAAACATACCTCACAACTTTTGAATAAAGGAAAGAGGGACAAAGTATGAGCTCACGGTTCACGGGTTCCAGTCCCGGCCACCCTGATAATGCAGAGCCGATGAGAATTTAATTTACTTTATTGACTGCACTGAGGAAAGGAGCCGGGACATCAGCTGTGAGCCACGGGACTGCGGGACACACCTCTAAAATCGGGGCAGTCCCGCAGAATCCAGAATGATTGAGAGGTATGCATAAAGCTTCAACCTGGAATGGTGGATCTGCATGTGAACCTGTAGGTCCAAACTATTTCAGACCTCATGCAGTTATTTAGATGAGTTACTTATCTATAAAATTTTAGTGACTGATATCCCAACGTAGGACCCAGAGCCATCCAAGCAAATCAAATGTCCAAAAATGGATTTGCAGTACAAAGTGTATAGACTCATTGGCATACTTAAATTGGTCAGGATGGCGCACTGAGGCGGAGACTATTGAATGCGATATGCTAATGATCCTCGGCTCCCGCTCTGCTATTAACATGAGCTGAGTGTCAGTATACTGTGATTCAATCCTGCTATCATATCACAGCTGCGGAGGAGTGGGAGGGATTAATCTCTCCTTGTCCTCCATTGTCGGCTGATGCGTATATTGCACTGCACTCGGATGTCCTCCGAGCGCAATCCGATGTTTCACTCGCACCCATAGACTTGTATGGGTAGGTGTGAATACGGCTCTCACATACACTCGCAGCATGCTGTAATTGCTTTATCTGTGTAATTTCGGCTGAGAAAAAAAAATCACAGATGGGAACTGCCTGATAAAAAAATCGGACCAATTTTATTCTATCTCATTCCACTTGTCCAATTTTACTCGCCATGTGTCCTAATCCTAATTTACAGAGTATGCCTTTGATTATAGATTTTTACAGCAGTACACTATAGGCATTGGAATTAATTTTCTGTGGTAGGTTGGATCACGCATTATGGGTGCACCTATTCGCCATTTCCTATATTATTTCCCATCCATCAGTTGAACTTGATGGACATTTGTCTGTTTTCATCTGTATTAACTATGAAACTGTAAGCTCTTGAGCCCCAATGCAAAATCTCCAGCAGGGCACCCAACTAGCACAGATCTTTAATAGTATTTGTCGTCTCTATGGGCTAAAGGGACTTTTTGGTCTCCATTAGGCTTCAAGGCCAGGGTGCAACTGTAACCATGCCCCCATTATATTTATGCCCCTGACTGTGGGGGACTTCACAATGCATGTGGCATGCATCAGTAATAAACATTTAGTCACCATGACACATGCTGACGTCATAAGTACACATGTTTAGAACATAAAGAAGCCATAAACTAAAATTCCACAACAGAAGAATGTGTGGTCATGGGTACCACGGTGTTTGGAGTCATAAACCTCAAATATTCCAGTCTGGAAAGGAGAAAAGAAACACTACACCTTTAAACCAATTGACTAAATTGTATCAGAGCCCAACAGCACAATAATGTGAAGCAAATTTACATTGTAGGAAATAAGGCAGCTTCATAATTAGTATAATGTAAGGTTAAATCACCCGCGGTCCTGGCTCTCTGCCATCTTCCATTGTAGTAAAGATTGGAGGGAGGTGAAGTAAGAGCATTGACTGCTGTTTCCAGCGGAATTGATAGGTGACAGCTGAACTCTACAGGTCAGGAGACTTTTCAGCAAAACTGTTGGCTTGCTTTGTGAATAAAAGGTATCAGACAAGTTGATAACAGTAATTTGTTGTGATATCAAATGGAAAATGTCTACATTTTCTGTTTAACATGGTCTTACTCTATATAACTTGTTAGAAATTTCTTTAGGTGACCCATACAAATATCTTTATTGATTAGAACATCCCACATGGCCCAATTTTCGTCCCATTAGTGCAAAATTTGGATTATATGTGTTCATTCTTTTTGTTTTGCAATTGTCTCCCTCCCCTAAAAAAATTAGGTATATGCCCAAGATGACTAGCTGTGCACCTTCTGTCATCTGCTTACATTTTTTTTTCCTGCTATCCTTTAGAAATCTAAATTTTTGTCCTTTTATAATAATACTCTTTATTTCTATAGCGCCAACATATTCTGCAGCGCTTTACAATTCATGCGCTAGTTCAAACATACACCAACAAAATAGATATCTTAGAAACAATGCATTACTATAATGTAGGCCTGTAAACTGGAGTCTCCGTTCCTGTGTGGTGCACTTATGGTATATAGTGCTGGGCAGCCCGCCTAGTCCAATAATATGGGCAGGGCCAGAGCGTCAGCACACGGCACACACAGGGAAATGCCGGGGCCCCGGAATGCTGTAGAGGCCCACTCACTGGCGTCAGCAGTGATGATCAGTTCTGTGGTCCCCTAGCCAAGTTCCGGGTAGCACAGTACTCAGGCTGCCAGCAGCAAATTCCTGGCTGGCAGCCCTGCACCTTTTCCTACAGCATTCAGCTGTGTTGTATGCCTGTGCATTAAAGTTCATCTGTGGGAGAAGCTAGCACGCCTTTCACTCCTGTCCCACAGATGATGAGAGCGAGGAGCAGCAGTGCAGCATCACCAGGAAGCAGGCCCCAGAGCTGTAAACTGTATGTGCACCCCCTGCTTCCCCCTAGCTGTATGAGCCACTCCCCAGAGCAGTATGTGTGCGCGCAGTGTGGTGTGTGTGTGCGCGCGCAGTGTGGTGTGTGTGTGCGCGCGCTGTGTGTGTGTGCGCGCGCTGTGTGTGTGTGCGCACGCTGTGTGTGTGTGTGCGCACGCTGTGTGTGTGTCCGCACGCTATGTGTGTGTGTACGCACGATGTGTGTGTGCGCGCACGCTGTGTGTGTGTGTGTGTGCGCACGATGTGTGTGTGTGCGCACGCTGTGTTTGTGTGCGTGTGTGCGCACGCTGTGTGTGTGTGTGTGTGCGCACGCTGTGTGTGTGTCCGCACGCTATGTGTGTGTGTGTACGCACGCTGTGTGTGTGTGTGCACGCTGTGTGTGTGTGTGTGTGCATGCTGTGTGTTTGTGTGTGTGCACGCTGTGTGTGTGCACGCTGTGTGTGTGTGTGCACGCTGTGTGTGTGTGTGTACGCTGTGTGTGTGTGCGCACGATGTGTGTGGTGTGTGTGTGTGTGTCTGTGTGTGTGTGTGTGTGTGTGGTGTGTGTTTCTTGAATCCAGGCATGGCATTACTGGAGTTTCCTCCGGTAGCCAGTCCGACGCTGCACTGAAGTGTGTTGGGTTTTTTTTCTTCTAGATGATATTGGATCCGGATTGGACGGCACGGGACCCTTGACTCAGGATTACTGCAGAGGGGTTTCTTTATTTCAATAAAGATGGAGTCACTAAATGTGTTGTGTTTTATTTCTAATAAAAATATTTTTCTGTGTTGTGTTTTTTTTTATCTTTACTAGAAATTCATGGTGGCCATGTCTAATATTAGCGTGACACCATGAATTTCGGGCTTAGGGATAGCTGATAATACACACCTAGCCCTAACCCCATTATTACCCAGCGAGCCACCCGGCATCAGGGCAGCTGGAAGAGTTGGATACAGCGCCAGAAGATGGCGCTTCTATGAAAGCGCCATTTTCTGGGGTGGCTGCGGACTGGAATTTTCAGCGGGGGTTCCCAGAAAGTTTGGGCACTCTGCACTGCGGATTCCAATCCCCAGCTGCCTAGTTGTACCTGGCTGGACTCAAAAATTGGTCGAAGCCCATGTCATTTTTTTTTAATTATTTCATAAAATTAATGAAATAAAAAAAAAAAAAAAGGGCTTCCCTATATTTTTGGTTCCCAGCCGGGTACAAATAGGCAGCTGGGGGTTGTGGGGCAGCCGTACCTGCCTGCTGTTCCTGGCTAGCATACAAAAATATGGTGAAGCCCACGTCATTTTTTTTTGGGTGGGGGGCAAAGAAATCCTGCATACAGTCCTGGATGGAGGATCCTGAGCCTTGTAGTTTGGCAGCTGCTGTCTGCTCTCCTGCATACACTAGTGGATGGAGTATGCTGAGCCTTGTAGTTCTGCTCCCCCTGCCTCTCCATCCAGCATACAGTCCTCCATATAGTAATGTACCCCATATAGTCGTCCATATAATCTAATGCACCTCATAGTCCTACACATATTATAAAGCGCATCATAATACTAAGTGTCTGAAAACTACTACATGGGGGCAACAGAACCTATTCCCAAAAAACAAAACAATTAATTATTTTAAAATGTTTGTTTTTTAATTTAAACAAAGGTATTGAAATATTGAGAAAATGTACAAGAACTTGAGCAGCTTTGCAGACAAATAACTCAATGGCTATGACAGCACGCTGCATCTTTTTTACCTATGGTCACAGAAACACAGCTTCTGACCAAAAAAAATATGAAAGATCAAGATTTTGGCCACGTTTTTGTTAATGCATTTATCAACTCCTTAACAAATCCGTTTAAATATTTTCTGTCCCTGCACTCATTTTGGTAATCCCCACTGGCAGACGCAGATAGCCAGCAGCGATCAGCGCAAATGTCAGCTGATTTGTGCAGCTGACGTGTGCCTTGCAGGCGCGAGTGGATTCGCTATCCACGTGTAATTGTCAACCGCTTAAATAGCACTGTAAAAATCTCACAGCGACATTTTAATGGCGATCGCTTTATTCGCATAATTACCAGCCTCCACAGGAAGTCACGTGATGGGATCACGTGGATCCGATGGTTGTCGTGTTAGCACTGGGTCTTGTGATTACTCCTGTAGCTCACGTGACGCAGGTCCTATAACCAGCAGCAGAGTACTGCAGGTTACAGGAGATGAGCATTTCTCCTGATCTGAGCGGTGCTGCTCTGATAGGGAGAAAAGAATGAGTGAGCAGAAAAAAACGCATCCGCGGGACAAAACGCGGCAAAAAAAACATGCGTTTTTACCGCATTTTGGTGTTTTTTTGCTCACTGCGTTTTTATGCGTTTTTTAACAGTGAACAATGCCATTAAAGATTGTTTAAAAAAAAAAGGTCTGATGTCATATCCTTCTTCAATATGTTCTTCATTCTCCACTAGTGTATGCTGGAGAGCAGACAGCTGCAGAACTACAAGGCTCAGCATGCTCCATACAGGACTGTATGCAGGAAGGAGAGGCAGGAGGAGCAGAACTACAAGGCTCAGCATCCTACATCCAATAGTGTATGCAGGAGAGCAGACAGCAGCTGCAGAACTACAAGGCTCAGCATCCTCCATCAAGGACTGTATGCAGGAGTTTTTTGCCCCCCAAAAAAATGATGTGGGCTTCGCCATATTTTTGTATGCTAGCCAGGTACAGCAGGCAGGTACGGGCTGCCCCCAACCCCCAGCTGCCTATTTGTACCCGGCTGGGAACCAAAAATATAGGGAAGCCCTTTTTTTTATTTCATGAATTTCATGAAATAATTAAAAAAAATGACGTGGGCTTCGCCCAATTTTTGAATCCAGCCAGGTACAACTAGGCAGCTGGGGATTGGAATCCACAGTGCAGGGTACCCATGCTTTCTGGGCACCCCCGCTGCGAAGTGAAGTCTGCAGCCACCCCAGAAAATGGCGCTTTCATAGAAGCACCATCTTCTGGCGCTGTATCCAACTCTTCCAGCTGCCCTGGTGACGGGTGGTTCGCTGGGTAATAATGAGGTTAGGGCTAGCTGTATATTATCAGCTGGCCCTAAGCCCGAAATTTATGGTGTCACGCCAATATTAGGCATGGCCACCATGAATTTCTAGTAAACATAAAAAAACACAACACACAGAAAAATATTTTTATTAGAAATAAAACACAACACAATTAGTGACTCCATCTTTATTGAAATAAAGAGCCCCCCCTCCACATTAATCCTGGGTCAAGGGTCCCGCGCCGTCCAATCCGGATCCAATATCATCTGATCGGTTTGCTGGAAGGCAAAGCAATTAGATGATGTGTCAGGATCAAGGACGTGAATCACATCACACATCAGCTGATTGTATAAAAGCCGTATATACAATCAGATGATGCATCAGTGCCAAAAAAAAATACTCACTTATGTGCTGATTACCGGCAGCTCCTGGAGCAAGTCTGATCCCATCCGATCGCTGTAGGAGCTGCCGGTAATCAGTGATAAAGTCTCCTGATGGCATCCGCTGAAAGGTGAAGCCGGCCGGGCGCCGGCGTCACCGCGAGACTTACGATCAGCTGATGCATCAGGTGACCGCATCAGGTGATCCACCGCCAGGTCCTGCATCCATCGGACATGCCCGGAGCGGCGGTACCGGGAGTGGAGCTGGGAGCGGGCATGGCACCGGGAATCTGCAGACAGGTGAGTATGACATTTTTTTTTCTACTCTTCACTTTTGTTTTCGCAGCTGCCTCCACCTCCCGCCCAGACATGGCGCCACACGGCAGCAGACATGCACAGGACTAGAGGTGGAAGCGGCGGTGACGGTACCGGGAGGATTCACACTTCTATATTTACTGACAGAAGGAATCTTCTTCCTGTACATGTCACTTTACTGCCCATCCCTTGCGTTTATAGCTGCGTTTTAGTCATAGAAACACACTAAAATGCAGCTATATTTGCAATTTGCGTTTTTCATTGCGTTTTTGAACATCTCATTGAACTCAATGGGTGCAAAACACAGTGAAAAACGCAAAAATAATTGACAGGCTGCATTTTTGTGGCCACCACAAAAACACAGCTAAAAAAACGCTGTGTGCAGACAGCAAAAATGAAAACTCATAGACTTTGCTGGGGAAGCAATGTCACAGCGTTTTCTGAGCAAAAACGCACCCGAAAAACGCGCAAAAACACCACGAAAAACGCACTGTGTAAACTTACCCTAATAGGCACTTTAAAGAAATAAAACTGAAGGGGACGTGGCAGTTGCATGAGCGCCACAGCCCATTTATTATGCTGATCATAGAGGTCTGGAAGGTTGGAAGCCCACGAGTTTAGATCATCAATGTTAAAGTCCCAGAGGGTTCTTTTAAGTAAGGCCAATTCTAGTCATCAAGAAAGAACAGAAACCTCATAAATATTCAGTGCCATAACCTGCCTGGCCTCCATAATCAAACCATGGTTTACTTTTTTACAGAAAAAGAAATTAAATTATTTGCTCATTTCCAGATTTTGTGGTGAAACTGCTAATCCGAGGAGACTCAACATACGGTAGATTTCTGTTCTGAGAACACTGTGTACATGTGTCAGACGCTTATATTTTCCTCACAGCTGCTCCTCAGCTGCGCCAGGATCTGCAGACTGAGACCAAACTGCTTGTCATTCTGCACATTAATGTCCAGTCATATCTCCCCTCACACTGGCGCTCCGATCTGTCCAAGAGCAAGCGTGGGTGGAAGGGCTGCAGGCAGGGGAGCAAATAGGAGAAAAACAGATATGTGACACATGCTGACCGCTCAGCACTTACATAAAAGTTCAATTTTATTAGGCGCACAAAGTGATAATCTACATGTATTTGATAGGACATTTTGCACATTGCTGTGGAGAAATAAATTACAATCTATTTTACTTCCAAGTCTTGGACAGAGGACTCTAAGTTCACTGATGGTGATTTACCGCCTTTTGAATATACCAATTTTGTGCTCTGCAGGCCAGGACCATGGGGATTGGAGCACATTACTAGAATTAGTAGCTATTAATATAGTGTTAAAATGTCCATGCGTATCTCCCACTCATTCTAGCGTTGCTTCAACAGAAACCATCAGATCCCCGGACTGACTCCAACCTTTACTTTAGGCCTATAGATACAGATTACTCGAATAAGGTGGTTGATGTAACTTATTAATGCTGCAATCTTTGAGTAATTAACTTTTATCCTTCAGGGTTGCTGTGGCGCCCCTGACCTGGTCAGGCACCACTGAGTACTGCACCCATGCTGGGGACAGTACAACAAAGGTAATCCAGAAGGCTGACTGGGGTGTGGAACACAGGCGCATAGTAATCAGCTCTCACACATGTACCCATGAGAGGACCCCTGGGGATCCCAGGAGGGGGAAAAGCCTTGACCTTCACTGGAATAGTGGAGGGGGCCAAAAGCCTCCATCTCCTCTCAAGGGGTGTGGTAAGAGAAGCTGGTTGCTAGGTGGCGTAGGCAAGAACAGGAGAGGAGGGGCAGTGAGTCAGTTAGAGCCGAACTCCATAGGGCTCAGTGAGGAGCAGACCTGTGGGGCTGTTGCTGTCTAACAGCGCCCGCGCAGTGGCTACTGACGGGGGAGAACGGTCACCTAGGAGTGCTACCCGAAACCCATCTCCAGCTAGAGAGAGAGCACAGAGTGGGAAGTAAGGAGACTGCTAGGGAGAACCAGGCCCAAACGGGCGGCAGATCCCGAAGCGGAGATAGATCCAGCTTTCTTTTGCTAAACCTGCCGGTGTGGGGCTCTCAAAGCCCACGCCACAACACCACAAAAAGCCGCAGCCACGTAGCCACAGTTAGGGCCCATAGCTCACAGGAGGCAAGAAGCTGGAGTGATCTGGTCCAGGCGACAAGCAAACGGCAAACGAAGGGGAGTGAGGCTTCAGCAACTTCCCTGGGTGACCCCCATAGGGACTAAAAGTCGGGGTCACCCCAAACCACCAAGGGCTAAGGAAGGCGAGTTGGTAGTCACCCTCACAAGTCAGCCTGAAGGACACCTGGTTCCCACTTGGTTCATCCCAGCTACGCCCGGGTTACTCACCCTGCCATCAACTGTGAGTAAAAACCCTGAAAGACATCCTGCCTGTGTTGAGTCATTCTGCGCCTTGTAGTTCTACACATCTACACAGGGCCCTGGGGCTTGCCTCACTCTCAGGGGGCTATTCCAACTAACTGCACTCACCATCAGCCCCAGGCGTCCCTCAACCTGCAGTGGCGGTCCCCCCCCCCACTGACCGCAATACTGAGAGTGGCGTCACGACAAGAAGAAGATCTCCTACCTGTGACCAGATCCAGCTGAGTGGAGTCCCTGAAGGTAATGCACCGACACAACACCTGTGGGGCTTCACATCTGGCGTCACGAACAGGATAAGGACTAGACCTGTTCAGACAGGTGACCATGTGCCTGGGCGGTCCGCTTGGAAAATTGGAAGCGCCGCCATATTGCCACCATGAAAAGCGCGCTGAAAAACAACAGCAGCCCGCGCTGGGAGAAGTTACCGCCCACGAAGAGGTGTGGCTACCCAGAGATCCCCTGCAGAGTTCTGACCTTGCCAGCTATGAAAGCGGAAGCGTTCAGAGACGTCGGGACAGAAAGGAAGCCACAAGCCTGCTGCTGGGAGAGGAGCTGCTGAAAGAGGCAGAGCAGAAACTGAACAGCTTGCTATCAGAGGCAACGGCGAGTCCACAGCTGGAGAGTCGTGCAGAAGAGGGCGCAGAAGAAATGGCGTCTGACCGCAGAAATCCAGAACCGGGCTCCGCTGCCTGGTGGTATCGGGAGCTGGCCCAGTTCTGCGACCGACTGGAGACCCGGGTCGTGGAGCAGATCCGGGAAGAACGAATGGAAATGCTGGAGATGACCGCGGCGGTTCGGGCCTATGAAAGGAGAGCCGCGCGCCGAGTGCCAGACAGGACGGCGATGACGCAGACCCCGATGCTGCCACCGGTGGGTGAGTCGAGTGATGCCCCGGCCAGCGTAAGTGCCCCGACCCCTGCTGCCACGCCCGCGGTCCCCGAAGAGGCGTCCGGTGCGGCGACGCTGAAGCAGGCCGCAGCCACGCCAGGTGCGGCCTTCCAAGCCCCAGCGGCCGCAGCGATGCCCTGCTCGGCCCACCAAGACCCGGTCCCTGCAGCAACGCCCAGTCCGGCCCGCAAAGAACCGGCTGCCACCGCGACCCTCATCCGCGCCGCAGGCGTAACGCTGACCCAGGCCGCCGCCCTGCTAAGCCCGGCCCGCCGAGACCCCACCGCCGCAGCAACGCTCGTCCGCGCCGCAAGTGAGGTGCTGAACCAGGCCGCAGCCACGCCAGGCGCGGCCCGCCAAGCCCCGGCCGCCGCAGCGATGCCCTGCTCGGCCCACCAAGACCCGGTCCCTGCAGCGACGCCCAGCCCAGCCTGCACAGATCCCATCGCAGCTGCGACGCCGATCCAGGCCGCCACCATACAGGGCGCGGCCCGCCAAGACCAGGCCGCCGCCAAACAGGGCGCGGCCCGCCAAGACCAGGCCGCCGCCATGCCGGGCGCGGCCCGCCAAGACCAGGCCGCCGCCATGCCGGGCGCGGCCCGCCAAGACCAGGCCGCCGCCATACAGGGCGCGGCCCGCAAAGAGATTGCATCACCATTTACCCCGGCCTGCAAGGCCAGAGCAGACACCGCTCCCCAGTCCAAAGAGGTCCCTGCTAGGAAGTCCCTGATAGGAGAGGACCCCGAATACTGGAAGCTGAAGGCTGACCTAGAGGCCCAGTTCCCACAAGAGATGGTGGATCGGTATCTGCTCCCTCCGCACACCCCCAAGAGGGTTCCCGCAACCCCTGCAGCAACCACGCCAAAGAGTCCCCTGCCTGAGCCTGCTGAAGAAAGCCCATCCCCAGCACTGCCACCAAAGGAGTGCCAAGAAGAACTAAGGGGGAGAGGAGGCCAGGAAGCTGAGGAGCTGACTCCGGAGCCACCGGCAGTGGAGCAATACTCAGAGCCGGAGATGTTACCCTATTCCCGTTGGGATGAGGAGGACTTGACACCGTCTGCTGATGAAGACCAGCCCAGAAACCTCACCTGGGGCCCTGCAGGCATTGAGGTAACAGCCCAGCAGAACCCAGCCCGCAAGACCAGGCGTCGCAACAGAACAACGCTGTCCCCTGCACCACAGTCTCCAGAGTAGAGAGAAGTCACAGCCAGAGACCTACAGGAGAAAAGGTTCCTGAGAAGAGCCAAAGCCCAGGTCAGAGGACCCCTTTGCAGAGGAGTAGTGGAGGATTTCAATTTGAAAAGTGGATATGGATTCATTGTAGCCCCTGGTATCAAAGAAGGGATATTTGTCAACAGAAGAGATGTGAACGCTCATCTGCCTAGAGGACACCCTGGCAGAAACTTAAAGATGGGAAATACAGTACAATTCACTATGCATGAAGGCGAAAGAGGATTGTATGCGCTTGATGTAGCACCATGTCCCAAAGAAGAAAGAAAAGACAGAGATAAAGAAACAGATGAAGATCAAGAAAGAAAAGACAAGGAACCTACAGATGAAACTACCTCAGACGACGACAAAGAGCAAGAAAGCAGCAGGTGCCGCAGCCCAACAGGCCAAAGCCCTGGTATGGAGGAGTAGAGAAAAGTAAAGTAAAGTAAGAAGTCAGCAGTTAGAAAGTTAAAGTTTTGAAAAGTTTGTTTTGCAACGTTTACGTTTAAGCATGTGCCCACAAAAACTATTGTGAGAAAACCATAAACCTTAAGGCTATGAACTGGCTATAGCCACAAACTCTCGCAGTGTAAATAGTTACACCAAAAGGGCACCACCACCACCAGAGTCAGCCTGTTTAGGGGCTTGGCTCGTCTGCAACCAGGAGGAGCCCGTCCGTATATAGGGCCTTGGCTCACCTGCGACCAGAGAGCATGCCTGTTTATGGGGCCTGGCTCTCCACCACAAAGAGGGTACCTGGTCAGCACCAACTGTGGAGGCCGCCTCTGCATCCTGCCAGAAGAGGCTGAAGGCGCGGATCCACCAGGCCAGGTATACCCTGAAACCACCAGCCCATGTAAGCCGCCTCTACATCCTGCCAGAAGTGGCTGAAGCCGCGGCCAATGTGAAAGGGTTTTGGGTGGGTTAACGGACTTGTGGGTGGAGGGTGGTGATGTATGGTACCTGGTGCTTTTAAAAATGTTTTACATGTTTTAATGTTTTATGCATTTTAAAATGTTGTCTTGCAGCCCGAGGACGTGCTGGTGATAACTAAGGGGGAATGTGGCGCCCCTGACCTGGTCAGGCACCACTGAGTACTGCACCCATGCTGGGGACAGTACAACACAGGTAATCCAGAAGGCTGACTGGGGTGTGGAACACAGGCGCATAGTAATCAGCTCTCACACATGTAGCCATGAGAGGACCCCTGGGGATCCCAGGAGGGGGAAAAGCCTTGACCTTCACTGGAATAGTGGAGGGGGCCAAAAGCCTCCATCTCCTCTCAAGGGGTGTGGTAAGAGAAGCTGGTTGCTAGGTGGCGTAGGCAAGAACAGGAGAGGAGGGGCAGTGAGTCAGTTAGAGCCGAACTCCATAGGGCTCAGTGAGGAGCAGACCTGTGGGGCTGTTGCTGTCTAACAGCGCCCGCGCAGTGGCTACTGACGGGGGAGAACGGTCACCTAGGAGTGCTACCCGAAACCCATCTCCAGCTAGAGAGAGAGCACAGAGTGGGAAGTAAGGAGACTGCTAGGGAGAACCAGGCCCAAACGGGCGGCAGATCCCGAAGCGGAGATAGATCCAGCTTTCTTTTGCTAAACCTGCCGGTGTGGGGCTCTCAAAGCCCACGCCACAACACCACAAAAAGCCGCAGCCACGTAGCCACAGTTAGGGCCCATAGCTCACAGGAGGCAAGAAGCTGGAGTGATCTGGTCCAGGCGACAAGCAAACGGCAAACGAAGGGGAGTGAGGCTTCAGCAACTTCCCTGGGTGACCCCCATAGGGACTAAAAGTCGGGGTCACCCCAAACCACCAAGGGCTAAGGAAGGCGAGTTGGTAGTCACCCTCACAAGTCAGCCTGAAGGACACCTGGTTCCCACTTGGTTCATCCCAGCTACGCCCGGGTTACTCACCCTGCCATCAACTGTGAGTAAAAACCCTGAAAGACATCCTGCCTGTGTTGAGTCATTCTGCGCCTTGTAGTTCTACACATCTACACAGGGCCCTGGGGCTTGCCTCACTCTCAGGGGGCTATTCCAACTAACTGCACTCACCATCAGCCCCAGGCGTCCCTCAACCTGCAGTGGCGGTCCCCCCCCCCCCCACTGACCGCAATACTGAGAGTGGCGTCACGACAAGAAGAAGATCTCCTACCTGTGACCAGATCCAGCTGAGTGGAGTCCCTGAAGGTAATGCACCGACACAACACCTGTGGGGCTTCACATCGCATGTACTGTATAGCCCATCTGCAGCAGTCGCCCCAGGGACACCACTCCACCTTCGGGGACACCACTCCACCTTCAGGGACGCCACAGAGTCTTCACTTGGGTATTTCTGGCAACAGGTATGTTGGTTTTGTATGTAATGGAGTCGTGACGCCACTCACGGTTTGCGGTCAGGGCTATGGGTGACCACCACTGCAATTTTAATGAGCATCTGGGGCTGATGGAGTCTGCAGTCGGATGGTGTGGCCTCCCGTGAGTGAGGCTGGCCCCAGGGGCTCGGGTGTGTAGAACAACAGGTTCCAGAATAACTCAGTCTCAGTCCGGAAAGTCTTTCAACTTGCTTTTACTCACTTTTGGATGGTTTTGTGAGGTACCCGGGCAATGCTGAGATTAAACCAGGAGAAACTAGGTATCCTTTAGGCCGGTCTAAGGGTAGCCGTTAACTCGCCTTCCTAGCACTTCTTGTTTCGGATAACCCCTGACTTGAAGTACCGTGGGATTCATCCAGGGAAGTCGCTACTGCCTTTTCTCCCCTTTTTGGCCCATTTGCCGGCATCGTGGACCAAGGAAGATGAAACAGGCTCGATCCCCCTTATGGGCCCCCTTGTTGCTGCTTAGGCTCAGACTCTAGTTAGTTGGTGAGGTACTTGTAGTTCCCCTCACCGGCAGGTTTAGCAGATCAATAAATGGACGTCTACTCAAGGACCTGTTCCCTGTGCGTACCTAGTCACCAGGAGTCCCCGTACTTGACCGACTGACTCCCTCAGCGTCTTTCTGACTGACAGACTGGCAACCGTTCTCCCCCGCTAGCGGCTACTTTACGTACAGGGTCTGACTAGAGTGTGCGCGCGACTGCATCTCTTAGCAACCGCGCTCACTGCTCCCAGACTGGCTTGCTCCACCTCTTTCCTGACAGCCTCTGCAACCTTAGCTCCCAGCCCCTCCACTACACCCCTTGATGAGATGTGGAGGCAAGCCCCCTCTTGGGTTTGCCCAAGGGTCCCCTCTCAAGGTGTGGGAGACCTGGTTGCTATGTGTCTGTGCGTACACACCCTATTCCAGCCTTTAGGATTACCTGAAAGTACTGCTCCAGCATGGGTGCAGTACTCAGTGGTGCCTGACCAGGTCAGGGGCGCCACAGTACAAATGAGGCAGGACTAGACCATCTCAATTGTGAGAAAAGTGCACATTTTTTATTTTTAATTACTTTACTCACTTATATACCACTATTGATTACACAGCGTTTTACAGACGTAATCATAAAAACAAATGTTTTTGTTGCCTATTTCCTTAGATAAGTCCTGCCTCAGATCTTCTAATAATGCCTCAATGGGTTGATTGACATACTGCATTCTCCAATCCTCACAAGACTTCCTTCTCTCTTCCATCCTTGTATGTTCCTCACATAAACGCCTCCAGGTCCTCCTCATCCATTGGAACTCACTGCCTCAAAAAGTCTAATTGTCTCCAATATTTGGAACCTCAAGACAGAACTTGAAAACCCATCCCTTCAAGCAAGCTTACAACCTGCAATGACCACGCTGTCACCTCATCACCAACGGAGTTGCTGCAACCCCCCAATCTACTGTCTGTCTGACTGTAAGCCCTTGAGGGCAGGGCCCTGTCCCCTTTGTATTTGTCTGTCATTGTTAGCCTCTGCATTGTAATTTATATACTGTTTGTATTTTGTATCTAAATTCTTTTCACATGTACAACACCACGGAATCAATGGTGCTGTAAAAATAAATAAAAATAATTCTTCCCATATTATGGTAGGACCATTATGCAAGCTGTCACTCATTCCCAGGAAGTGGTTCACCATATATGATTAAGGGAGTCCTCTAGTCTAGCGGATCTGAAAAATTGTTTTTTTTTTTTCCTATTTTTCATGTATTTAGTGTGGAGAATATATGTCCAAAACAATTTAGCTTGTTTTGTAATTTAAAAAAATTTATAGCACCCTACAGGGAGCAATATCTGGCACGCGCTCGGTGCTCGGACTACGCGGTGCACAATGGAGCATTCCTTCAGCATGTGTGTATGCTTTCTTAGCTTTTGGATTAGCTTGGCCAATAGATGGTAATTTTTGTATATATAAAGCAGAAAATCTGTGTCCTGAAGGATCTGAAATTTCAGTCATGAAAACTGCCACACAGTCAGACTGTTCTAGTTGTCCACAGCAATCAGAGCTCAGCTTTCACTCAATTTTAGAAGGTTAAAAAAATTGTGGAAATTGATAACAAAGGGTGGAGAGATTATAAAGTGCGTCCATATCATTCTAAAAAACGGATATTTCGACAAAACCAACACACGAGTGAACAGGAATCACAGTTTACGAGCACGTCGGCAAAAAAGCTAAGAACTTCAAAAAGTATTCTGAGCACGAGGAAGGATCACTCTATAGTCCTAGAATAGCTGATTGATCATAAGTAGAGAGGAGCAAACCTGAGATGTAAAGTTCAGGGTTCATACCGAACACAGACTCTACAAAGAAAACAGAGTTGAGTTTGGAGTTCAGGTGCTTTACATATGCTAACAACTTGAGCGAGCATCACTGTGCTCAGATATGCTTGGTGCTCGGTCCTGTGCAAGCCGCTTGCAGTCCCTGAATAGCTCTCACTGAAGGTAAAAACAACGTTATAGAATGTAGTATTTAAAAAAAAAAAAAAACACCCACGTAGCCTCCCCTGGAAGTATGTTTATACTGGCCGTATGTGGTCGGAGAGCCGAACTGCCCAATCAGTGACTCACAGTGATGTTCAGTTTAACTCTGCTCTGAACTTTACTTTAAAGTCCAGCTGAACCCACCAAACCGAACTTCAAAGGTGTTATGCTCGCAGGGCAAGCACGGGATTAGTGGGTCCCCTGAACCAAATTTACTGATCACTGACCTAGAGGAGCGAGGCCAGTCTTAAATATAGCCACTGGTCTGGTCTGGTTCTGTGGTCCAATCTGACCCAAGAAGCATAGCCCTGCAAGACAATAGTTTAAAGCGCTTAGTCATCTCAATTCGCTCCCTTTCAGCATAGGGCAATAACACGTGTATCTTCCTTGCCCTGCACGTTTAAAAAATGTTGTCTTCAGGTATCTTTGGTGGAATGCTATGTGTGATTAATATCTCTACAATATGCTCTCAAAACAACTGGAAAATCCAGAAAATGTTCAATGTATATAGGTGTGGTGAATGGGTGAGTCCATTGGGTTACAATTGCAATGTGCCTTCAGGTACGAGGACTATGAATTATGGCATACATCTGTGCATAACTGAATCATTTTATATGAATAGCTTATATCAAGAATAAGTATTTTAACAATCATAGTATAAGAAGAATATGAATAATCTTTTTTCTGAGTTTTTCATGATCTTGGGGTCTATTGTTTATCTGGATCTGAAACCTCAAGAGGTTCATCTGGTAATGTAATGGGCCAGTTCATCTCTAATCTTTAAAGCCATAATAAGGCTTAATTATGTTTAAAGGTGGTCATACATAAAAACCTTAGCTGAACCTTATGATTTTGGCAATCTTCTTCTATTAATTAATGAGAATGAGGTGTTCAGACTGTCTTCTGATGGCAGATGTAAGGGAGTTGAAGACTCGGGCATGTTGGATTTGAAAATGGACAATCCTTTTTTTCACACAGGGGATAAGTCAGCCATTGAGAGGGAACAGAGACTTTTATTAGTAATTAGTTATTTAAAGCACTACTCCAGCATTTTGGGGGGTCTATCAGTACTGGAGTGGCACTTTAAATGTGAGCACCCTGCTCCCGTACTATACTCACACTTCTGGTGTCTACATGTTTTACCAGTGCCATCTTGTAACAGTAACTTGTGACTGGCGGGAAGTCAAATGTTGCGTCACAAAATCTCAATACACGTCTATGAGAGCCACAACGAGGCCAGAACAAGATTCTCATAAAGATATATTGGGTAGTGACCTCCAGCACACTAAATGAAATGCTGGAGCACGCTGGCAGGTCACAAATTGCTGACACTGACCGGAGTGACCGCAATAGAGGGTGAAGCTGGTGAAAGGTGAGTGTCAAGGTACCGTCACACTAAGCAACATCGCTAGCAACATCGCTGCTGAGGCACAACTTGCTAGCGATGTACTGTGTGTGACATCCAGCAACAACCTGGCACCTGCTGTGAGGTCGCTGGTTGTTGCTGAATGTCCTGGGCCATTTTTTAGTTGTTGCTCTCCCGCTGTGAAGCAAACATCGCTGTGTGTGACAGCGACAGAGCAACAACTAAATATGCAGGCAGCAGGAGCCGGCTTCTGCGGACACTGGTAACCACGGTAAACAGCATGTAACCAAGAAGCCCTTACCTTGGTTACCCGATATTTACCTTCGTTACAAGCGTCTGCCGCTCTCAGCTGTCAGTGCCGGCTCCCTGCTCTCTACACACGTAGCCACAGTACACATTGGGTAATTAACCCGATGTGTACTGTGGCTATGTGTGCAGGGAACAGGGAGCCGGCACTGGCAGTGTGAGAGCGGCGGACGCTGGTAACAAAGGTAAATATCGGGTAACCAAGGGAAGGGTTTCTTGGTTACCCGATGTTTACTGTGGTTACCAGCGTCCGCAGAAGCTGGCTCCCTGCTGCCTGCACATGTAACAAAGTACACATCGGGTAATTAACCCAATGTGTACTGTGGCTAGGTGTGCAGGGAGCCAGCGCTAAGCCGTGTGCGCTGGTAACCAAGGTAAATATCGGGTTGGTTACCCGATATTTACCTTAGTTACCAAGCGCAGCATGCTTCCACGTGTAGCGACGCTCCAGCAATCCGTGCCAGGTCAGGTTGCTGATGGGATCGCATGGGATCGCTGGAGCGTCGCTTAGTGTGACATCTCACCAGCGACCTCCTAGCAACTTACCAGCGATCCCTATCAGGTTGTATCGTTGTTGGGATCGCTGGTAAGTTGCTTAGTGTGACTGGGCCTTTAGACAGGAGGCAGTGGGAATTACAATTAAAGCATCACTCCAGCAGTGCAATAAAAAAACCGCTCGCGTGGTGCTTTAAGAAGCATATGATCCCTTGATTATTTAAACACAAAGCTCATACTATCTTTTCACTGCGCTAAAGCTTTGCAGATATTGTGAAAGTTTCCAATATTATTATAGGAATTTGCATGTAAGCAATTTCCTTACTAAATCCTTCATCGTGACTTAGTGGGAAATGACAAAGAACATTTAAAAAAGCAAAACATAAAAATGCATCATTCATTAACCCAAGGAACCATCATGAATCTCCATAACTTACTATCTCCTTAGCGAGCATTGAATAATAGCGGCTATATTTTCTGACATTGCCTGCAGCATTCATGCATTTACATACTGTGCTGGACATTTGTGTGCAAGCTAGCTTATTCCCATGGCACACTTTTTCCTTATTGAATGATTATTAATTTGCATAACAAATTCTCCACATCTGTTCCACTTTGCCGCTTGCTCCAAGCAAGACGTCACTAACAATGACACATTGTTACCATGTTCTGGCCGGCTCCTCTAGAGGGAGGTTGCAATGGCCAATACAGCTGGTCCACAACTAGAGGACTTGTGCAGCTGAGCGTCTCCCTTGCAAATCTAAACACTGTCCACCCTAGCCCTCTGCTTCATTTTCTATCCACATTAAATGTTATTGTCACCTACAAAATCACAAGCATAGCTACAGAGACAGTCACACCCAGGTCATGGTGCTTGAAGAGGCATTTAAGTGGTTGTTCCCTTAAATTAAAATTTAGCTCTAAGCTGTATTTTGCAATGAGTGGAATAGGCTGCCAGGAGAGGTTGTGAGTTCTCCTTCAATGGAAGTGTTTAAAAAGAGGTTGGATAGACATTTGTCTGGGATGATTTAGTGAATCCTGCTTTGAGTAGGGGGTTGGACTAGATGACCCAGGAGGACCATTCCAACTCTAATATTCTATGATTCTATTCTATGATTCTATAAAAACAAACTTCACTGTCCCCGAGTCTGCCGGCAAGTCTCCGCCACTGTTCTTGGAGTCTGGCATTGGCCGTGGAGCTGACGTCACCTTGACCATTCCAAAAATTTCTGTGCAGACAAGAGATAACTGTTGGTTAAAAGATGGTTTGGCTGATCATTTGGGTAACAGCTATCTCTCCCAATTCTTCCATCCTATGTTGTCTTTGAGTGGGCCGCTTCCAGACTCCTCTGGCAGCAGCCTATTTCGCCAAGGACAAGAGATTTGAAGGTCCAAAATAGGACATCATACACATCAGAATTTTGGCCAAGCTTGCTGATAAGTGTCTATTCTGTATGGGATACCCTGCTGCCATGTAACATATATGACGCATGGTAGGTACAGGTTTGGTGATGAACCCTAGGATCTTCAAGTTATGCCTCTGTGTAAAATATGATTTACATTCACTGATGTAAAAGATTTTTTACATTTTGCAAACATTTACAATTGTAGCTTCCCTCTATGGAAATATATATGGCTCTGGAGCACAGTATAAAATGAAGCAAGTGAATCATAATGGATCAGTAGGTATCCACAATAGAATTGGGAAAGCCATCCAAGGAACTTTGAATGAAACATGGTCATCATTGTTGACTAGCCTGTGCCTGTATATAAAACACTGCCAACCTTGTGGGTTTTTCTTAAGAAATGGTATCAAGACTCGAGTATAACAAGAGTATGGTCTTAAACATCCAGTCAGCTAAGAGCTCAGAGGAGGATCTCAGGAATCACTCTGTAAAGATGGTGCACACGCACACAAAATGCAGCCAAATCTGAAGTATCTAACATCTCAAAATGTACAATTCATTGTTTACAGCACACAAGGGCTATATAAGTTGACAACCAATTTGAGTGCATTGCTGTCTAATGGAAAAATAAGGCAAGAGTGCAGTGGTCAACAGAACAAAAGTTGGATTATGTAGTAGTGAAAAAATATTTTCAGGTTGGTGGAGGTGGAGCAATTGTGTGGGGATTTTTTTCTCGCAACATCGTGTTACCTCAGATACCTATTGATGGATTCTTGGAAATTAGGACTTGCATAAGCATTGTGGCTTACCAATTCAGCTGTTAATGTAAAAAGGATACTTTCAGCAAGACAATGCGCATTGCCACAAGGGTCGTGTTGAATACTGGTTGCAGGAAAATGCAAGTTTTTCTTGTTTTTCTTGTTTTTCAGCCTTTACAGTACCTAGATCTTAGCAGAGAATACAAGTTGTGAAGCAGAAAAATGTTAGAAAGTCATATGGTGGCCATACAGAAGTTCCAATCCAGAACAGCCCTATTTGAGGCAGATATCTGGGTTAGCCATGAGCTACCAGGGTCTATTTTGGGGGGCAAATTCACAAGCACCTTATTGATGACATGTTCAGCATTATTTTGGATGAGCCTATGTTCTCTATAGATGTTCTTTGCTGAGTCCAAGAAACCCCACTTGGGAACAGTGTAGAGTAATAGAAACAGCAGTCTGATAAATTGCTTTTGGGCAACATTTTCTTTCATATATTTATAACAATACTTGAAACCCAGTACTTTGGAGTTTTGAACACTTCCAACATTTGCCAGCATATTCAGTAAGAAATCTTCTGCATTGTTTCATATTTGAATAGACTGCATTGTAATTGAGTACTATTAAACATGATTGTGGTAATTTTACGTCTTCTGTCTGTAAAGGCTTGAATCCCATATTACAATATGTGCACTTAGAATGGTTATCAGAAAGTTAATTGCCTTAATCAGAGGCTTCCCCGTCAACTGATTTTCTATTGTGTCTTTTTTTAACACGCTTTCACATTGTCAAGGGAGCGTGTATGACAAGCTTGAATTCTCGATAAAGATAGATTGATTTTATAATTTCTATTTTTCTCTATTTTAAACATATTTGGATCTATTTGCTTGCACTGATTTTCTGGCCAAATCAAGATAAAGTGGTTTACAAGATTAAGCCCGCTTTACACGCTGCAATGTATCTTACAATGTGTCGGCGGGGTCACGTCGTAAGTGACGCACATCCGGCATTATAAGTTACATTGCAGTGTGTGACAGGTACGTGCGATTGTGATTGAGCGTTAAAACGTTCATCGCATACACATCGTACCTGTCTCTAGGATTGCACGTTAGATTGTTCATCGTACCCGGGGTAGCACACATCGCAGTGTGTGACACCCCGGGAACGATGAACAGATCTTACCTATGTCCTGTGGCTCCTGGCCCACAATGCGGAAGGAAGGAGGTGGGCGGGATGTTTATGTCCCGCTTAGCTTCGCCATTCCGCTTCTATTGGCCGGCTGCGGTGTGAAGCCGCTGTGAGGCCAAACGTCCCTCCCACTCCAGGAAGTGGATGTTTGCCGCCCACAGCGAGGTCGTATGGACGGGTAAGTACGTATGACGGGGGTTACTCGTATGTGCGGCACGTTCAACAAATTGAACGTGCCACACATACGATGGGGGCGTTGCAAATCGCATATGAAATCGTATACAAAATTGCAACGTGTAAAGCAGGCTTTAGGCCTGTTTCACATGTCAGTGAAAAACACAGACATTTTTCACTGACGTGTAAAAAACGCGTATGTCCCTCCATATGCCATGATTCACGGCACATGTGGGTTCTCCATGTGCAATCCGTGATCCGAAATCCATCATCCATGATAGCATATGTACGTATACTCACCTGTCCCCGCTCCTGCAGTCCGTGGTACTGAACTCTTCGACTGTGCTGTGTATCCGGCAACCGCTGACCCCCACTGCATCTACTTCCAGGTAGGCTGCTCCGTGCATAAATTAATATGCATGAGAATAAGCAGTCGGGCTGGAAGCAGTAGTCAGCAGAGGCTGAAGACAGCGTGGCTGGAGAAGGTGAGTATAAAAAATAATAATATTTTTATTTTAAATGTACGTGTTTTTCTGGTACGTATTTCACGGATCACACCATAGTGTGGTCCGTGGAACATCAGTGATGCCAGAAAAAAACTGACATGTCTCCGTGCGGAGCACACGGACATACGTGTAGGCCACATGCAGACACAGTCAGTGATAAATCACCGATGTGTGCACAGACCCATTGATTATAATGTGTCTGCGTATGTCCGTGATTCTGGTACATATAAAAACTGCAACATACGTACCAGAATCACCGACGTGTGAAAGAGGCCTTAGAAAAACATGGGTATTCTCATAGCTGCCAATTGTACCGGATTCAGTGGGACTGTCCTAATCTGAAGGCTCAGTCCCGCTGTCAAGGCAGCCAGGGCTTTTGTCCCAACCTCATCTCACCTCTCCTTGCCGGCTCCAAACTAGCTCCTCCCTGAGCTGCAGGGACGGCATCTCTGCAGTACGTAAATTAAATTAACAATTCTCCTCTCCTCTGGTCTCTCCAGGACTTGAACTCCATGTCTAGAGGCAGCAAGTTTACCAATGAGTCACAGCCCACACAGATATTCTGCAGAAAACAAAAAAACACAGAATTTATGCAACGTGTGAACACAGCCATACAGACAAAAAAGCAACATTGTCATATGTTGAAGGTTATATAATATGAGAAAGTTCTGGCTGCTACAGATACGAATGGAAGATAAGAGATTTGCAGAAGAAATTATGATGATGATGATACTACAACATAGAATTTTTTTTTGCTGTAGTACATATTGAAGGGGGCGGTCGCTTCGCGGCCTCAGGACCCTTATTAACTCATCTTTCCCCCACAAGGTTTTAATTACAAGCTATACCTTGTTCACTTTTTACTTCCCATTCAGTCTAGGCTGTTTTGGCACATGGAGAGGTTGAACAATAGTGTTTAGGGACCATCCATATTAAAGGTACACATTGACCTTGTTGGATGATTGTTACGCTCTTTGATCAAAAAATACTAAGTATTTTAAGTTTTTAACTTTTATAGCAGTATGGGAGTTCATACATTCATTAATTGCAGTGTGCTGCAGAACTGTGTATCTGCAGTGATGATGATGATGATGATGATGATGATGATGATGTCTGTAAAATGCTGTGAAATTAATGGCACTATATAAGTGAGTGAAATAAATTAAAAAATAATATAAACATGTCAATGTGAAATGTGATAATATGCAGCAACGTGAAGTAGTATCGCACATATCTGTTATAAAATAAGTATCCTCACACATTCCTCTCTATATGGAGGATAAGAACACACATCCGGCTTTTCTGCCGTTTGTTGGATCCGGCGTGCTCTCGTACAGTCTATACAGTACAGTGGCTGCATGACAAGCGCCGGTCACGTGCTGTCATGTGTCCGGAGCATGTGACCAGGAAGTTGCAGCGCAGCCACTGTACTGTATAGACTGTACGGGAGCGCGCCGGATCCGACAAACAGAAGAAAGCCGGATGTGTGTTCTTAGCCTTAGGGAGAACACACCATATGTGCTAGTGCACGTGGTCTAGGTAGTACGGGGCCCACAGTCACTTTACAAGCAGTAACATAGGGTACACATGATGTCTTTTTCAGGTAAATTAAGTCTGGAACTCACCTGGAAAGTTGCCGAAAAGAATAAAAGTGGGCACAGTAATATCAGAACACCTTATATGTTCAGTCTTTTAGAACTTCTTTTAACCTCTTCAACCTTTCGAAGAAAGTGACTGTCTCATTCTTCCGAATTGGAAGCTGCCACACTGTTATATATGGTGGATTTAAATAGAAGTTTAAGATTACTGGCAAGTTGTCAGAGTATTTTAAGAAGGTGCCCATGCTGAACTATTCAAGAGCATGGCGCACCTTCTTGCCTGAATTCCCTCTACCTTCTGTGAATATTTCTTTTTAATGCTAGAATTGCATTCACGTTGATCTCCCTTGAATTGTGGCACAGGGGCTCAAAACTGATCTGGAAAAAAATTACATAGATAGAACACATCAAAAAAGAAAAACCTACCAAAGATGCCAGACCAGATGATGTATGCACAAACAATGTGATAGACCTTCCTCTTGAAGATGGCTGCAGCCCAGGTGCAAGATGCTGATGTCACAGCCACTCAACCCATTCAACCTAGAGGGGAGGGGGGCGGCTGCTTAGCAAAAAAACTTGCACACTTAGGCCCTTTTCACACGTCAGTGATTCTGGTACGTTTGTGCTTTTTTTTAAACGTACCAGAATCACTGACATACGCAGACCCATTATAATGAATGGGTCTGCTCACACGTCAGTGATTTTTCACTGAACGTGTCTCCGTGCGGCGTACCCGCGTGTCTGTGATTGCCGCACGGAGACATGTCCATTTTTTCTGGCATCACTGATGTCCCACGGACCACGCAGTGGTGTGGTCCGTGAAACACGTGCCAGAAAAAAACGTGCTTTTAAAATAAAAATCTTTTTTACTCACCCGGCTCCAGCGATGTCCTCTGCAGCCTGTTCTCCCTGCTGCTTCTGAGCCGGCTCATTACTGTCGCGCATATTCATTATGCGCGACACAGCCGACCCGGAAGCAGCTGCTGCGGGGGTCAGCGCTGGCCGGATGCTGCACAGCGGGAGCGATCAGCACCATGGAGAGCGGGAACGGGCACAGGTGAGTTAATTTCTAAGTGCAATCACGGACCACGGAGAACGGAGCCCAGATTGCACTTAGACAACCCACGTGTGCCGTAATTCACGGCATACGGAGGGACATGTGCGTGTTTTACACGCCAGTGAAAAACTGCAGTGTTTTTCACTGATGTGTGAAACGGGCCTAATAAGGCTAGCACTGGGGGCTCAAAACTGATCTGGCATTAATCTGGATTCATGGCTTACAATTTAATAGCATAGCTTCCATATCGTCCCACATTTCATTAAGTAAAAGTATATTTTTAGGAATGAAAATAGGGTTGTGTTTTTTATAGAACAAATAATAGTAATATATTCTGCAGAATTCTTTAAATGATAGCAACCTTGACAGGAGTCCCTGAATTTTTGTTCCTTTGTACCTGACAATACACATCAAGGACAGTTATCAATATATAGAATAATAATTGACCCCCAAACAGCCCTCCATATCATCACTGCAATTCTTGTGTCATTTTAATGTTTAAGGAAATGTGCTTGTAAGTCGGTGTCTCATCAGACCATCTGCTGTCTGATTGCGAGGCCTAGACAAAACTTGGGCTGTCAGCCTGTGTCAGTCAGACATGGTCCTTCAATCAGTCATAATTTGTGTACCATGTGTATGTAATGGTGCGAATTCTGTTACGATTTTTTTTTTTACTTTTCCGGTAGAAATATTGAACACTAAACTGTATGAAAAACCATATGGCCAATTATATATTGTACTGACATCGGTGCCAAAAGTGTCAGATTGGTTCTAATAATAATAAGACACCCTAGCTGTTCAATTAGTCTAAAGGCTGATAATCAGACACTGATTTCCTTCCCAAACGAGTGCCCACAGATGAAATAAGTCAATCAGTGCTGATTTAGATGCTCTTTTAGAAGGACTTATCTAAACTCTGTACACATGAGCAATTGTTACTAGAATTGTTTGGTCCGATGCAGCGTCCATACGATCGGTGAGCACGTCACATTTTACACAACATGATATGATGATGGCAATAATAATTCTTAGGATTGATAAGATCATCTAACAAACAAGTGTTTGCTCTTCTGCTGGTCGAACACTGACTGCTTACATAGGGCAACTATCAGGAAATACTTTTCTTAAGGCCCTGTCACACATAGAGATAAATCTGCGGCAGATCTGTGGTTGCAGTGAAATTGTGGACAATCAGTGCCAGGTTTGTGGCTGTGTACAAATGGAACAATATGTCCATGATTTCACTGCAACCACAGATCTGCCAAAGATTTATCTCTGTGTGTGACGGGGCCTTTAGAAAGGGAATTATTGGCAAGTGTACAGAATTCTTAAATTGGTCATTAGCCCCTTGTGCATAGATTATTCCTCACATAACACTTCTCTTTGCCAGAGATATTTCATGATGAATGATACAATACAGATTTTGAAAAAAAATGTATTCCAATGCCTGTCAGAGTTACGAAACATCTTCTCATGTCACTCACGTTGTGATATCTCATGCTAAAAGTAAAGGCCCGTATACATATTGAACAAAAGCAGGTCGAACTAGTCGATATCGACTGGTCCAGCCAACATTTTAATGTGTATGGAGGCTGTGACGCCCAGTTACCAGATGATGTGATATTAGGGGAGCTAAAGATTCGACATTTCTGATTTCGGCCTGCCAACCCTTCTGTTGTCTTAAAATAAGCAATTGTGATGCCCTGGACTAGTCAGGTCATCCCAGGTAGTCACACACAACACCACACCCCCTCCCGATTTGGGAACATCAGTCACACTAAAAACCTTGTCACCACCCTACAGGTTTGATGTCCACACCAGGGGGGGCGGAGCCAGGCGGTTCGCTCCACCGACCAAGGAGTTCACAGGCCTGGAGGCGGGAAAACACGCAAGAGTCAAGGACAAGTGCAGAGTAGTCTAGAGGAGGTAGAGAGCAGTCAAGTTCACAAGCAGTCCTGTGTCCAGGCCTGCCAAGAGACTACCAGGTGGCTGGATCGGAGACTAGTCACCATTGGCAAGGAGGCAGACGGTGGTGGCCGCCTGCAGGAGCTGGGATTACAGCCGGTGGAACTGTAGGGACCGGAGTCGGGCGGTGGCCCGCCGGTACCGAACCGGGGAACCGATTGGAAACCGGAGCACCAGGAGGCGTACTCAGACCCGGACAAAGCCCTGAACCGACAGAGCCGAGTCAAATCAACTGATTGCGGACTGGACTTAAGGACCTATCCCACACAAGCCCCGTTAGAAGACAACAGCCCAACTATACAGATTAAAGCCACCGCCAAGGCATAGAGACCCAAAGGGCCAGCGTCTGTGGGCAAACGGACTCCTACGGCATATACAAGTCGGGGAGCGGTCTACTGGTGTCTAGGCATAGGAGTCAAACATTTACACACAGAGGTGCAGGAGAAAGGCGGAAACCACCAACCTATACCGGGAGAAGCTGCAGCCGGCTGCGGGCCCCGTTCATCACTCTGTTTGGTTTACCAGAGACTCCAGTGTGTTGTGTCAGAGTGAGTACAACAGTGCCACCAGGCACCGCACCGCACCGCAACACTTCACCCTGCACCCCGGCCCTCGCCAACCGGGCCCTGGGACCAACATCCCCCTACCCACGGAGGGGTCAACACCTAGCTGCGCCATTGCACCGCTCCTGGGAGCCCCCCATACCTTCACTGCAGCGGTGGTGTCTACAATCACCACAACCCGTGGGTGGCATCACGAACTTACATCCTAAACCAAACCACCGCGGCTCTGGCCGTGGAACTCCTCTCTCAAGTCCCTGCGTGTAGCGCCAACTCCCTTGCAGAGCGACGTGACCCCCGGGTCCGTGAGAGACACCACCCGCAGTACGAGCACGGATCCGAGTGGCTCGGCAGTCGCAGCCGAGCCCCCGGGCGGTACACATACAACACAGATGTCTGACAGCAACTCTCTCATAGAGAACACGTATGCGATGTGACCCGCCCTCATCGTATGTGCGGCACGTTAAATTTTTTGACCGTGCCACACAATCGATTAAAAGCTCTCACACGTACTTACCCGTCCATACAACCTCACTAACATCCACTTCCTGGAGTGGGAGGGACGTTCGGCGTCACAGCGACGTCACGCGGCAGCCGGCCAATAGAAGCGGAGGGGCGGAGATGAACGGGACGTAAACATCCAGCCCACCTCCTTCGTTCCGCATTGTCGGCGGGAGCCGCGGACGGAGGTAAGCTGTTGTTCAATGTTCCCGGGGTGTCACACTGCGATGTGTGCTGCTTCGGGAACATTGCACAAGCGCACGTTCAATCTTTGAGAAATGAACAATGTGCATGCGATGAACTGATTTTCGTTCAATCGCAATTGCACGGCGGTTTTACATGCTACAATCATACTTACGATGCCGCATGTGCGTCACTTACGACGTGACCCCGCTGACACATCATAAGATTTATTGCAGCGTGTAAAGCGCCCTTTAAGGAAGGATAGAATTGTATCTATCAGTTGAAGACCACCACTTAAAAATGCCAATGCAGATCATCAAACTGCATCTTCACACCTCATTTCCCAACAATTTATTGGTTACCCTGACACATTATAAATTTAGTATTGTATGGGCTTGTTCACACCACAGCATATATCTGACGAGTGCAACCTGATTTTTTTTTATCAGATAGCACTCAGACCAATATTATTAAATGAGGCAGTGCTGATACCCAATTGTTTTTTTCGCTTTCTGCAATTTCATTCTGAATCCGGATGTACTTACCCATTGAGGTCTATGGGCATCTGGAAAACAGACTGCACTCGGATGACATCTGAATGCAGTCTGATTTCTGTGGACTCTCACAATAAAGAAGATGCAGAAATTTTGTTTTCCATCGTCTCCTTACTGTGCTCAGTTTCTCTTAGTTGAGAGAATTGGATCACACTTTGCTGACACTCTGATCAGAGTGTGATCAGAGTGCCATTAGCACAATCGACCCGATTCTCTCGGATGAAAAATTCTATGGTCCTATGACCCTAGCTTTAGACAAAATATTAAGTTTGGACATCTCAACATATCAAACTAATATTCAAAAAATGTATGAAAAATAACATAAACTAATTATACCCATGCAGACGTCTCATAAACATTAGTCAGTCTTGACACCCCACAAATTATGTTGCCCTGATCCAGCCTCCTCACTCTTTTTTCTTTTACAAATGTATAAAATAGAAAATAACATTTCTTATTAGAGTAACATATGTTGTCCATGTTGGACAAGATTCCACCTCAATCTTCAAAAATCAGAAGCACTAAAGGTCTCAAGCAGTCATTCATCTAAACCATTCAATAGAATAGCCATGAGCATTTAATAAAGTCAGAAGTGCATTTTAAGGAACGGACATCAAAGCAGTAATTGCTGAACTTATATCACGCAGTCTTGGCTATGGTTAGCTAAGTGGTTTTGGTTCTGCCGAGGGGGAAAGGGAGGGGAACCGTGTGGTCATGGTGCTGTGCAGTGAATCCATAGTACGAGGCAAGGTGTGTATTCAATTACACGCTCTTAGATTAGTGGTACACAATGAGAGTTTTGTAGTCTGTATGAATACAGTGGCTGTTTTTTGTTTTATCTCTTCATTTCAGTGCTGTTGTACTTCTAGTTTGTGATCTGAGATTTATGAGTGAATTGGTCTCTAGTGGGGGGAAATTGTGTTATGTACAGACAAACATAATACGTTTTATGATTCACCTAATCCAGAAATGAATAGGACAGATGTGTAATTCATATGCAATGTTTGTGAAGACTGATGGATTTAGGCTCGGATGACATGCACAATACACAATTGTAAGCATTGAGCAAGGAAAATATTCAGGGAAGCCAAGAGGAAAACAGATTAGTGTTATTGCAATTGCAGAATGGAGAAAATGCAGGAAAATGGAAAGTCTGGAGGATCAGTTAAAACTGAATTAATACTGGGGGATCCTAAATTTAGCATCCTCATGTATTAGACAAAGTAGAGTTGCTACAATGATTGTCATTCTCTTTTTAGGACCCGGCACATTCGTGCATTACTTGGACACCCTATGACGTGAGAAATTGTGTAATGCTCCATTTTACCTGTGGAGGCGCTGCAGATTAATTTGTAACGGCCGGGTTTCTCAAATGATTGCAGCTAATTGTTGGGGATGTACAGTAGATGGAATTGGTGGACCACATCTACTATGTAAGACATTTATAATTCTTTTTACTTAAATAAAAAATATATTGTAAGCACACCCCTACTGATTGTTATCTGCTGCGATTGAGCAGAACTCATCGAATATTTCAGTTCCATGGTAATACAGAATGCAATATTTGTTTGGGTGGCTCACTGTGTTAAATGTCAAGTTACATTTTAGCATTCAACTCAAACCGGTATGTCACGAATTGCCAAAAGAGGCAGGTTTACCGGAATCAGGTGTCTCCAGCACACCGAGCTGTAATGCCGTGACTTATGAAAAGCTTGGTATTAATTCAACAAGGCAGATTGCTTCTTACATAACATAATCAGAGAGGAATTAAGAAATGCCAACTTTTTCTTGAATGGTAAGAAGTGTTAAAGGATTCTGGGAATGCCAGTAAGGAACAGGATGCTCCACATCCAGACACGACTGAATCTGTGAAATATTTTAATAGGAACAATTTTGGCAATTAAGTGTCAAAACACTCTGTGGCTCCAATCTACCCACTTAGTGCATTAGAGAGCAAACAAGCTTCGAGAACGGATCGTCAAATATTTCATTTACAAAGAACGGATATAAGCTCAAAATGTAGAGGGAAGTTCTTTGGGCCAACACGAGGAAATTATTCATGATCCATCTATTCAGAATATATTTACATCTCAAAGCCTTTGATGTTATCTTTACACATACAGGACATATCATCAATAGGATTTAACAATTTATTAGTGAATCAACTCATTTGAAATGGAACTACATGGCAAAAGGCTAGATGCAAAGTCACCTACAAATGGATTTATATACTGCTGGACTAATTGTTAACGATAAATGCTTTTATTACAGCAGCATCAGAAACATGCAGAGGAGGGTCCTTGTGCAAGAACAATACATGGGCTCTTTGCAGTCCAATAGCCTATTATAATACAAAATTCACCTGCTTTGAAGGTGAACATGGACACTCTCGGATCACTTCCTGTGGCCATGTGTGGCTATGCAGATTGCCCCAATGATAGATCTACCCCTGAAGTATATCCTAGGTTATACATGTCTAGTAAGAAACACAAGAGATATTTGCAACAATTAGAATATTTGCAGTTTGGAAATTGATTCTAATATTTTTCCATGTATGTATGAATTCGACAAGAACTGAAATAGTGATTATATAACAATACTGATGGAATCAGATATAAGTTTTCTTTTCTATGGTCAGAACAGTTTGTTCTGTAAAGAAATAGTTTTGTTAAGAAGTAGTAGGAAAAGGATGAGTGTTTGTTATGGTTAGAAGGACTTTGTGCTGTACACTTGGATTCTTCAATATGAGAGAGAGAATTTCATAGTAACCCTCCATTACAGTACAAAGATGAGGATGATGGTCACTGCTCATGAGTCATCACATGTATAAACTGTGTCAGGGTCACTCACCTCTGGCCAGTGGCATGACTATATGAAGTACCAAATTTCTATCTGTATAATGGCCCTCCTGCCCTATGGGATCAAATGAACCCTCATCCACATAAGAACACACCAGTAATATAAAGTTCAAATGACGATATGGCACCATGGAACAGATTTTGCACTGGAGCTCACTGACTTTTATTTTCTAAGGCTGACAGGTACTATGTGGTTCAAAATTATTTTAACAATCCATTTGGGAATTATCACAGAAAATAGTGAATTACTAACTGGATATTTTCAAGGCCTAGTAGAGCCAGAGGGATTTATCCTACCATTACAGATATGACCTTGATCACAGATCTATTGCCTTCTACAGGAAGGTATTGTGCATATTCAAAGATAGATAATTGTTCTTCCTGTTTTAAATAGTTTCAATAGTACCTAAAATGTAACCTAAATGGCAGTACTAGAAAATAATCTATTAGCTCAAAAAACAGTATTCAGGTAGAAAACCAAAAGCCAATATAAAAATATTCTGGGGTCAGAGGATGCAATTTGTTGATGACTCTCCAAGAGTAAAAGGATATTTTGGGTATGGTGTAGCATACAAATAATTAAGAAAAATTACTAAAAAACTCATAAATCACAGATCCCCATGTAGTTTCAATTTCCCAAAAATGTCTTTAACCTCTTTATATTCCACTAAACTTCATTAACATTCTACCTTAGGGGAAAGACAAATTGAAGTGGGACCTTACAAGTATTCCCGATGAAGCATTGCTGCTTGGAGCTTTTCCACCATCTTTCTTCTGCTTCATTGATTGAGGATGTGGTAGCTGCTAATTAAGATTTGTAAAAGGAGACTTTATCTGCCTACCATGGTCAACCAGGATCTGGAGAAGAGTTTCAGTAGCTGTGGCACTAATCATTAATAAGATTAATGCATGGAGCTTACCAGATGTTAACTTGTTTCCAACTGTGCTTCCATTTCATTCTACTGGGTTAGGACATTTAGGACGCACATCTACAGTTCCCAATTGTACATTTGAACAGTAATTTGGAATAGTGAAAATATTGAACACTTCCCTGCTCTATAATGAGATACTGCCTTCGGTCAATTCAACTATATTCAGACTTTTCATTTTAAAAGATTTGAACACCCTTAAGGCAACGTCTAACTAAGCAACATCGCTAGCAACATCGCTGCTGAGGCACGACTTTTGTGACGCATTAGCGATCTTGCTAGCGATTCTGTGTGTGACATCCAGCAACAACCTGGCCCCTCCTGTGAGGTCGCTGGTTGTTGCTGAATGTCCTGGACCATTTTTTAGTTGTTGCTCTCCTGCTGTGAAGCGCACATCGCTGTGTGTGACAGCGAGAGAGCAACAACTGAATGTGCAGTGAGCAGGGAGCCGGCTTCTGCGGACGCTGGTAACCAATGTAAACATCGGGTAACCAAGAAGCCCTTTCCTTGGTTACCCGATATTTACCTTCATTACCAGTGTCCGCCGCTCTCATGCTGTCAGTGCCGGCTCCCTGCTCCCTGCACATATAGCCAGACTACACATCGGGTAATTAACCCGATGTGTACTCTGGCTAGGAGTGCAGGGAGCCAGCGCTAAGCAGTGTGTGCTGGTAACCAAGGTAAATAGGTTGGTTACCCGATATTTACCTTAGTTACCAAGCGTAGCATCGCTTCCACGCATCGCTGCTGGCTGGGGGCTGGTCACTGGTTGCTGGTGAGATTTGCCTGTTTGACAGATCACCAGCAACCCATGTAGCGACGCTCCAGCAATCCCTGCCAGGTCAGGTTGCTGGTGGGATCGCTGGAGCATAGCTTAGTGCATGGGTCCCCAATTCCAGTCCTCAAGGGCCGCCAACAGTGCATGTTTTCAGGATTTCCTTAGTATTGCACAGGTGATAATTTAATCACCTGCACAGTTGATGATTTCAACACCCATGTAATGCTAAGGAAATCATGAAAACATGCACTGTTGGCGGCCCTCGAGGACTGGAGTTGGGGAACCCTGGCTTAGTGTGACAGTACCTTTAGCAACATTGCATGAAGTGCATATCTCAAGTGGACATTTCTTAGGTTAGTCATTTAAGGTACCGTCACACTAAGCAACTTACCAGCGATCCCAACAACGATAGGGATCGCTGGTAAGTTGCTAGGAGGTTGCTGGTGAGATGTCACACTGCGACGCTCCAGCGATCCCACCAGCAACCTGACCTGGCAGGGATCGCTGGAGCGTGGCTACACGAGTTGCTGGTGAGCTCACCAGCAACCAGTGACCAGCCCCCAGCGCCGCGTGGAAGATGCTGCGCTTGGTAACTAAGGTAAATATCGGGTAACCAACCCGATATTTACCTTGGTTACCACCGCACGGAGCTACACGTGCAGAGAGCAGGGAGCAGCACACACTGAGCGCTGGGTCCTTGCTCTCCTAGTTACAGCACACATCGGGTTAATTACCCGATGTGTACTGCAGCTAAATGTGCAGAGCAGGGAGCAGCGCACACTGCTTAGCGCTGGCTCCTTGCTCTCCTAGTTACAGCACACATTGGGTTAATTAACCCGATGTGTGCTGCAGCTAAATGTGCACAGAGCAGGGAGCAGCGCACACTGCTTAGCGCTGGCTCCTTGCTCTCCTAGTTACAGCACACATCGGGTTAATTAACCCGATGTGTGCTGCAGCTAAATGTGCACAGAGCAGGGAGCAGCGCACAATGCTTAGCGCTGGCTCCTTGCTCTCCTAGTTACAGCACACATCGGGTTAATTAACCCAATGTGTGCTGCAGCTACATGTGCACAGAGCAGGAGCCGGCACTGACAGTGAGAGCGGAGGAGGCTGGTATCAAAGGTAAATATCGGGTAACCAAGGACAGGGCTTCTTGGTTACCCGATGTTTACATTGGTTACCAGCCTCTGCAGAAGCCGGCTCCTGCTGCCTGCACATTTAGTTGTTGCTGTCTCGCTGTCACACACAGCGATCTGTGCTTCACAGCGGGACAGCAACAACTAAAAAATGGCCCAGGACATTCAGCAACAACCAACGACCTCACAGCAGGGGCCAGGTTGTTGCTGGATGTCACACACAGCAACATCGCTAGCAACGTCACAAAAGTTGTTCGTTAGCAGCGATGATGCTAGCGATGTTGCTTAGTGTGACGGGGCCTTTAGAATAATGATTGACCATGATTTGATTGGATCATGTTAGGAATAAGATAAGAAGCCTAAATTTTTAATCTACGGCTATGTTCACGCATCCAATAGTTATTTCCATTTTTCGATTCATTTAAGATGACTAAAACTGAAATAAAATGATCCAGTACAGGATATATTCGTTTGATTAGGGATAGAAGTGTCCTATCATGTCTTCCGTTTTACTGAAATCCAGCTGGAATCCATTTTTAGCTATGTCACAAAATATAGTCTGCAAAACTTATTTGTCTGGTGAAAAAAAAGGATCGCAACTGGATCTGTTTTCTTTTTTACAACGAAGTCTATGGGAAAAGGATCAAATCAGATTATCATTCATTATGGTATCTATTATCAGATCTGCTTTTTAAACACTATGCATCTCTAGTAAATACAAATCTGTTAGAAATGGAACAAAAATGTATGCAAAAATGGAAATCAAGGTGGGAATCTGTTTTTGCTCCCTAAAGCCCGCTACACACGCTTCAATATATCTCACAATCCGTCGTTGGGGTCAAGTTGTAAGTGACGCACATCCGGCATCGTTTGTGAGGTATCTGCGTGTGACAGCTACATGCGATCAGGATTGAACGCAAAACCGTTGATCGCAAACACATCGTATCATTCTCTAGAATTGAGCGTTTTGTTGCACGAACCTAGTCAATTGTAACGTGTGACATCCCTCATACGATTTTGTTGTCTGATGCTATGTGCGCAGGTGTGCGCTCTGCACCGCAGCTTTAAAAAGGTCTGCTTCAGAGCGCAGCTGAAAAGCTGAAGCGCCTCACAATGTCTGTCATTCACTAATCTCTGTCAGTCGGTCACTATCTCTGTCCCTCACTCTCAGTCCATGTCAGTCTATCCCCCTCTCTCATATACTCACCGATCCCCGATCCCCGGCGCTGCACGGCGTTCACACTGCTCCGGCGGCTTTTACTGTTTTGAAAAAGCCGGCCGCCCATTAAACAATTTCGTATTCCCTGCTTTCCCCGCCCACCAGCGCCTATGATTGGTTACAGTGAGACACGCCCCCACGCTGAGTGACAGGTGTCTCACTGCACCCAATCACAGCAGCCGGTGGGCGGGTCTATACTGTGCAGTGAAATAAATAATTAAATAATTTAAAAAAACGGCGTGCGGTTCCCCCCATTTTTAAAACCAGCCAGATAAAGCCATACGGCTGAAGGCTGGTATTCTCAGGATGGGGAGCTCCACGTTATGGGGAGCCCCTCACCCTAACAATATCAGCCAACAGCCGCCCAGAATTGCCGCATACATTAGATGCGACAGTTCTGGGACTGTATCCGGCTCTTCCCGATTTACCCTGGTGCGTTGGCAAATCGGGGTAATAAGGAGTTATTGGCAGCCCATAGCTGCCAATAAGTGCTAGATTAATCATGTCAGGCGTCTATGAGACACCCTCCATGATTAATCTGTAAATTACAGTAAATAAACACACGCCCGAAAAAATCCTTTATTAGAAATAAAAACACACACATATACCCTGGTTCACCACTTTAATCAGCCCCAAAAAGCCCTCCTTGTCCGGCGTAATCCAGGATGATCCAGCGTCGCTTCCACCGCAGCTGCATGGAGGTGACCGGAGCCGCAGCAGACACAGCCGCTCCGGTCACCTCCATGCAGCAAATGAAGACAGCCGTGCGATCAGCTGAGCTGTCACTGAGGTTACCTGCGGCCACCGGTGAATGCAGCGGTGGCCGCGGGTAACCTCAGTGACAGCAGCTGATCGCGCGGCTGTCTTCATTTGCTGTGTGGAGGTGACCGGAGCGGCTGTGTGTGCTGCAGCTCCGGTCACCTCCATGCAGCAGCGCTGGAAGCGACGCTGGAGCATCCTGGATTACGCCGGACAAGGAGGGCTTTTTGGGGCTGATTAAAGTGGTGAACCAGGGTATATGTGTGTGTTTTTATTTCTAATAAAGGATTTTTTCGGGTGTGTGTGTTTATTTACTGTAACTTACAGATTAATCATGGAGGGTGTCTCATAGACGCCTGACATGATTAATCTAGGACTTATTGGCAGCTATGGGCTGCCAATAACTCCTTATTACCCCAATTTGCCAACGCACCAGGGTAAATCGGGAAGAGCCGGGTACAGTCCCAGAACTGTCGCATCTAATGTATGCGGCAATTCTGGGCGGCTGTTGGCTGATATTGTTAGGGTGGGGGGCTCCCCATAACGTGGAGCTCCCCATCCTGAGAATTCCAGCCTTCAGCCGTATGGCTTTATCTGGCTGGTTTTAAAAATGGGGGGAACCGCACGCCGTTTTTTTTAATTATTTAATTATTTATTTCACTACACAGTATAGACACGCCCACCGGCTGCTGTGATTGGGTGCAGTGTGACACCTGTCACTCAGAGTGGGGGCGTGTCTCACTGTAACCAATCATAGGCGCTGGTGGGTGGGGAAAGCAGGGAATACGAAATTGTTTAATGGGCGGCCGGCTTTTTCAAAACAGTAAAAGCCGCCGGAGCAGTGTGAACGCCGTGCAGCGCCGGGGATCGGGGATTGGTGAGTATATGAGAGAGGGCTGCTAACTTCAGTTACTCAGGAGATTAGCGGTCACCGGTGAGTCTTCACTGGTGACCGCTAATCAGGACGCGACACAGACAGAGCCGCAGCATCACAATGAAGTCGGGTGAAGTTCACCCGAGTTCATTCTGACAGTGCGGCTCTGTCTGTGTCTGCTGTCATCTGCCATTCAGCTCTGCTACATGGCTGTCTGTGTCTGCTGTTAGCGGCCATGTAGCAGAGCTGAATGGCAGATGACATAGTAAAAACGCATCCCTACACATTACACACGCTTGGCAAGTCAATAAATAAAAAAAAAAAAAGGTGCTCAATGCATACGTCACAGAACACATGATCTAAAGGATCGCACACAAAATTGACCAATTTAACATAGACTACTAACGCTCGTGTGACAGCAAATGAACGACCAACGTGAAATCTCATAGATCCCGTATGCAACCTGGGCGTGTCACATCGCAAATGCGATTGTACAACTAATTGCAACGTGTAAAGTGGGCTTTAGTAACAAATCCACTAGCTTTACTAGATCTGTTGCCATTGGAAGACAAGTGGACATGTGAACAGAGTCTAACTTTAGAAGTTGTGAAGATATATGAACTCGGTTGATAAAGAAGCACAGAATAAAGGCCGCTTTACACACTGTGATATCGGTACCGATATCGCCATCGTGCGTACCTGCCCCCATCGGTTGTGCGACACGGGCAAATCTCTGCCCTTGTCGCACAACATCGCCCAGACCCGTCACACTACTTACCTTCCCTGTGACGTCGCTGTGACCGGCGAACCGTCTCCTTTCTAAGGGGGCGGTTCGTTCAGCATCACAGCAACGTCATAGCAGCGTCACAGCAGCGTCACTGAACCACCGCCCAATAGAAGCGGAGGGGCGGAGATGAGCAGGACGAACATCCCACCCACCTCCTTCCTTCCGCATTGTGGCCGGGAGGCAGGTAAGGAGAGGTTCCACGTTCCTGCGGTGTCACACGCAGCGATGTGTGCTGCCGCAGGAACGAGGAACAACTTCGTTACTGCTGCAATAACGATATTTGAGAATGGACCCCCATGTCGCCGATGAGTGATTTTGCACGTTTTTGCGACGATGCAAAATCGCTCATAGGTATCACATGCAACGGCATCGCTAAAGCGGCCGGATGTGCGTCACAAAATCCATGACCCCAACGAGATCGCTGTAGCGATCTCGTAGCGTGTAAAGCCCGCTTAAGACTAGATATCTTGGCCCTGATTTATGAAGGCCTCTTTAACACATCAGTTTTTTGCCATCAGGCGCAATCCTGCGTCTGATCCGTTTTTTCTCATAGACTTGTATTAGCACTAGATTATACCGCATGGCCTCACGTTTCATCCGTCATACAACGGATCCGGCAAAACTTGTCTGTGCGGCCGCCGGACGCAATGTCCAAAGGAACAATTTTTGGTACCGGCGAAAAAACGGAAGGCGACGGATCCGGCGCCGTCCGTCTTTTTTTACAATGGAAGCATATGTGTGCCGGATCCATCGTCATCCGTCAAATGACAAAATCAGGCGGCGGATACGTTTTTTTTTTCTGGGCATGCCCAGACGTTATATAAATTCACTTTTGGTCACAAAAAAGTTTTCTCTCTCTTTCCTCTATAGCAAATAACCTTTGGCCTGAAGGGAAAAAATGTGACAGATCCGTTTTTTTTACAGGATCCGTCGCATCAGTTTTGCCACAATCTGCGACGGATCCGTCGCATCAGGCACAAACCGGATTGTGCCTGATGGCTAAAAAGTGATGTGTGAAAGAGGCCTTAGAATGTTGTACATACCAGTATTAATCAACGAGACCACTGGAGTAATACGAGAGGCTGATGATAAGTCTTTGGCTTTGTGATCTTTTTATTGTTTCTACGGTAATGAATGTTACATCACATGAATGCCTTATGTGTCTAATATGTGTTTTCAAAATTATGTGTTTGTTGCTTACGGCAACAGTGTTCTACGCATGCGGGAAAACAAAATGGTGGAGTCTAATGCGATATTCACAGCAACTGAGAGCAGAGGAGGGATAAAAGTCTTGTTTTTACAAGGAAAGTCCGCAAAGGATATTCATGGTGATATGTTGCAAATATTGGGGGATCAATGCCCTTCATATTCCACAGTTAAGAATCTGGTTGCCAAATTTAAAACAGGCCACTTCAGCACCAATGATGAGGAACGTCCTGGACGACTGAGAGTGGTTGTTTTTCCGGAGATCGTCGATGCTGTGCACAACCTCATACTGGAGAATCTATGAATTTCAGCTAAAGCAATAGCAGACATCATGGGGATTTCCCATGAATGTGTTTGTGTTTTTATCCATGAACATTTGGACATGAGGAGGCTATCTGCAAAGTGTGTCCCCAAATGTTTGACAACAGATCAGAGAAGCATGCGAGTTAAAACTTCCCGGTCCATTTGTCAGCATTTCTGGATTGATAAGAACTTTCTGGATTGACTAGTCACTATGGATGAGACCTAGATTTATTTGTATAACCCTGAAAATAAGGAGCAGTTAAAAGAGTGAAGGCACAGTGGTTCTTCTCATCCAAAGAAGCTCACACTGCACAAGCGACCACAGCAAAACTGGCAGAGCTGGGCTTCCAGCTGGTTGACCACCCACCTTATTCACCAGATCTAGTTCCCTCTAACTGTCATCTGTTTCCAGACCTGAAGAAACACCTCAAAGGTTACAAATTTCACACCATTGCTGATTCCATGGCTGCTATGGATGCCTGGTTTGAGGCACAACCAAAATCTTTCTTTTCGCTAGGCTTACAGAACTTGGAATACTGATGTAAGAAGTTTGTTGACATCAGTTGAAAGTATGTGGAATAAATGTAAAATTTCATCATCCTATCTCGTTTCTTTCTGGGTAAAACCAAAGATTTATCAGCCTAATTCATTGAAAGGAGCACACCATTTAATAAATTAGACATTTATTACAAATACTGTGCACCTTCAGCAGAAAAGTACTCAAGTCAGCAAGAGGCTTACATTTCTGGAGTAAGTTATGCCACTAAAGAGGTGTAACTTTTCATGAATTTGATGGGTGGGCTTAGTCATTCCTCATCTCCCCCATATTGACACAGCGGGCTGAGACTGGCGTGAAAATGACAAAAGTTTTGACTTGTGTGAAAACACCAATAAGTTGTCTATTACTACTGTGTTTTATACCAGAATTCTGTCATAAACACCTTGATGAGGGGGCGTGGCCTGGCTATGGAGGAGTAAAGACACACGTCTCTCTAGCTCCCAGCCCAGGCCGACAGAATCACAATATTACAGAGTACCACGGCATCCAGAAGGACCTCCATGGGTGCTAGAAAGAAGAAAGGAGCACCATCCAGCGCGACAGGCACCGTGGAGCCCCTGTCCCAGGACATATCCCGCATCATGTCAAGAACGGGTCAGACGGAGCAGCGGGGACCAGGGCCTGTAATGGCGTTGTGACGCCCTGGGCAAGCCAGGGGTCACAGGTCATAACACCACCACACCCTACACCCCAGTTAGGAACACCAAGGCTAACCTAAAATCCTTGTTGCCTTCCTCCAGGGGCTGATGTCCACACCAGGGGGTGGGCCAGGTGGTTGGCTCCGCCCACCGAGGAGTTCACAGCCCTGGAGGCGGGAGAACCAGGCAGTTCAAGTTAGGAGGAGGAAGTAGAAGGAGGTGAAGTTGAGCTCAGGCAGAGCTTGAGTGAGAACAGAGAACAGCTAGGGAAGTGAAGGAGTAAGAAGATAGAGTTTGAACAGTTAAGGAAGCCTGAAGTTAGTCCGGGTGTGTGCCCCGGACAGTGACAGCAAGGCTAGCAGACGGCGGTGATAGTCTGCAGGGGGACTGCTCGGAGGTTGCTGGAAGGACCGCAGATGGGTGGTGACCCGGCGGTCTGGAGCAGTATACGAAGAACAGTCAGCACCAGGGCAGGGGCCTTTCGGATCCCGGCAAGGCTAGGAGTCGCCATAATTTGCCAAATCCGTCAGTGAAGGGGACGTCTGTCTCCTAACAACCAAGTCCCGATTGAAGGCAACAGTCCAACCGTAACGGAGAGACACCGCCACCGACAGGGCACCAGTTTCTCAGGGCCAGCGCCTGCGGGCAAAGTAGGGCTCCTCCGGCCCATATCCAAGCCGGGGAGCGGGTTACCGGTGGGAACCCATCGCAACCATCATCATCTTAGGTGCAGGAAAAAGGGACCGTCACCTACTGGGGAAAGCAAGTGTAGCCGTCCGTGGGAACCGTCTTTCCAGCCGTGTGTTTTACCGAGAACTGTGTCATCGTCTCAGGCTGAGTGAGTACCACAGTGCCGCAAGGCACAGAGCTGCCCCCGCGTCCCTGCACCCCACCAAGCCCTGCATCACCCACCTCATCACTGGGCCCCGGGACAACCAACCCCCCTACCCACGGAGGGGAGGACTCACATCTAGCTGCTCCATACCACCACTCCCGGGATACCCATACAGAGCAGCGGTGGTGTCAACAAATCATCACAACCGTGGGTGGCGTCATGGACAATAATCAATCCCAAATCCCAATCCCCTTTCACTCACGGGCGAGGAACGCCGCTCGAGTCCCCGGGATCCGGACCATCACTCGAGCCACCGAGCAGCGGCAGCAGCGGGCCGCAGCAGCCGGACCCGAGCAGTAGGGAGAGCGCGGCGTCCCCTCCTCCGCCTGCGACAACTTGGCGTCACGAACAGGATCTTACCGCTCTGCCGTTGGGTAGAGGTGCGCCTTGTGACCGCCGGAGGTATCCGGCCGGAAAAATTGAGAAGTCGCCATCTTTGGCGCGAAAAGTTCCCGCTCGAGCGTCTTCCCGAGTAGTAGAGGCGTGAAGGCCAAAACCCCGCCCCGAGAGAAGAGGGACCGGAAAGAAGCTAAGGGGGACGCGATGGCGGCTGGCTGCATGTGAACGCAGCTATAAAAGCAGGGACGCCAAGACTCTGCGGACATCTTGTTCCTGGGAGAAGCCGCCAGCAGCATGTGGATGCCGTCCCGCAACACCGTAGCCCCCGCGCCTGGAACCGCGGCGTGGGTGGAGATCCGGACCGCGCAGCTCTACCAGCGGCTGCAGGTTAAGATGCAGCTCCTCATGGAGGAGTGGGAGACCGACATGGCGGACGTTATAGCAACCGTGCGGAGACGCGAGGAGGAAGCGGAGGAAGGGAGGGTGAGTGACCCACGCCCCGATGCCCTTGAAGGGCCGGTCATCGCGGCTGCGGGACCCGGTCCAACCCCTCTCCCCCCGCTGCCTCTCTCGCCACCCGTCTCGGAAGCCGTGACCCCGCCATTAGGCCCGCTACCACCGCAACCGGTAGCGATACCCAGCATGCCCGCCCAGGCGGACCGACCTGTAGCCGGAGCCCGTAGTCGACCGGAGGTGTTGCCCTGGAAGGCTCCGAAAACCGAACCGGAGGCGTCTTCCGAGAAAGTCCCCGAGCCGGAGCCGATGACCCGCTCTGTGCCGAAGGCCCAACTGCGGAAAGCCCCTGTGCCCATCCCCCACACCTCGGCTGAGGTTGCGCCGGGTTGCCGATGCAAGGCAGCGTCTAAGGCCACGTCACCGCGGGACCTGTCGCCCAGAGTACCAGCAGTGGGCAATGTCAAACAGGTCTTGCGGGGCCCGACCCGTGCGCCGGAGCTCGCAGCAGCGCCGTACTGGGACAGGGAGCCGGTACCGTTGGGCCTGGAGATCGGTGAGAGGGAGAGGAAGAAGGCGGAGCTGGTGGCCCGTGCAATCCGGGAGAAAGAGACCCTCCGTCAGGCAACGTTCCGTGTCCGGGGCCCGCTGTACGAAGGGCAGGTGAGGTGGTTTGATGTCCGCCGGGGCTATGGGTTTATATATGAACCGGGCCTCGAGGCCGAAGTGTTTATAGCCCGGCGGGATGTGAATGCCCACCTGCCTGAGGAGCATCCCGGCCGTAATCTGATGCCGGGTGACATCGTGCAGTATACCCGGCACTGTGGAGAAAGGGGGTGGTTCGCCCTAGATGCAAAACTGAGGGGCAGCCAGGAGAGCCGAGTGAGTTCTGCACCCCCTCCCTCAGATGAAGCCGGATACTCTGAGTAAAGGCAGCGGAGCACCGTTGCACCGTCCCCGTTGGGACCACCACTGAGTTTTGTTTGAAAAAGTTTACAGAAGATGATAAGCAAAAATGATAACCGAACAGTTACCAGATTGTCTGACCGTGATTGAGAGAACCGGCCGTTGCCGGCACCGTTGTCCCCGTGGGGACCGTTTAAAAAGTTGCATGAGGAACTGCTCATGGACAAGCCCGTGAACTTGCAGGGCAACCACAAACGTTAAGTGGCATGTAAATAAGTTGTTTTACCGTTACCGTTTCTGCAATTGCCGCCTCCGGAGAGGCAGGTTGGAGGGAGGGCCCACAGCAGAGCAGGCTGGGGCCCAGCCACCACAGGAACCGGTGGCTACCCTCTGGAGGGGAAGGACAGATCCCGCTCGGGTAACTTGTGCTGGACTAGGGTCAAGGGGTGCTGCCTGGGCTTTAGGGGCAGCATCAGGGCCAGGTTGCTTGGGTGGGAGAGAGCGGAGACCGTAACCGTAAACCGTTTGCAACGTTTAAGTACTGAACCTCCCGATGTGGGATGATGTCATAAGTTGTTATGTTTACCGTTTTACCTTTTATAATTTCAGAAAATAAAACCGGTGTTGGACGGGCAGCCCGCGGACGGTCTGCATTTTGCTAAGGGGGAATGTGACGCCCTGGGCAAGCCAGGGGTCACAGGTCATAACACCACCACACCCTACTCCCCAGTTAGGAACACCAAGGCTAACCTAAAATCCTTGTTGCCTTCCTTTTGGGGGTAATGTCCACACCAGGGGGTGGGCCAGGCGGTAGGCTCCGCCCACCGAGGAGTTCACAGCCCTGGAGGCAGGAGAACCAGGCAGTTCAAGTTAGGAGGAGGAAGTAGAAGGAGGTGAAGTTGAGCTCAGGCAGAGCTTGAGTGAGAACAGAGAACAGCCAGGGAAGTGAAGGAGTAAGAAGATAGAGTTTGAACAGTTAAGGAAGCCTGAAGTTAGTCCGGGTGTGTGCCCCAGACAGTGACAGCAAGGTCAGAAGACGGCGGTGATAGTCTGCAGGGGGACTGCTCGGAGGTTGCTGGAAGGACCGCGGACGGGTGGTGACCCGGCGGTCTGGAGCAGTATACGAAGAACAGTCAGCACCAGGGCAGGGGCCTTTCGGATCCCGGCAAGGCTAGGAGTCGCCATAATTTTCCAAATCCGTCAGTGAAGGGGACGTCTGTCTCCTAACAACCAAGTCCCGATTGAAGGCAACAGTCCAACCGTAACGGAGAGACACCGCCACCGCCAGGGCACCAGTTTCTCAGGGCCAGCGCCTGTGGGCAAAGTAGGGCTCCTCCGGCCCATATCCAAGCCGGGGAGTGGGTTACCGGTGGGAACCCATCGCAACCATCATCATCTTAGGTGCAGGAAAAAGGGACCGTCACCGTCACCTACTGGGGAAAGCAAGTGCAGCCGTCCGTGGGAACCGTCTTTCCAGCCGTGTGTTTTACCAAGAACTGGTCATCGTCTCAGGCTGAGTGAGTACCACAGTGCCGCAAGGCACAGAGCTGCCCCCGCGTCCCTGCACCCCACCAAGCCCTGCATCACCCACCTCATCACTGGGCCCCGGGACAACCAACCCCCCTACCCACGGAGGGGAGGACTCACATCTAGCTGCTCCATACCACCACTCCCGGGATACCCATACAGAGCAGCGGTGGTGTCAACAAATCACCACAACCGTGGGTGGCGTCACGGACAATAATCAATCCCAAATCCCAATCCCCTTTCACTCACGGGCGAGGAACGCCGCTCGAGTCCCCGGGATCCGGCCCATCGCTCGAGCCACCGAGCAGCGGCAGCAGCGGGCTGCAGCAGCCGGACCCGAGCAGTAGGGAGAGCGCGGCGTCCCCTCCTCCGCCCGCGACAGCGTCACAGGTGGGCGGCGGTGCAGAGCAGAGGGAACCGCCGGCAGACACACTCACCCCTGGAGAGAACAGCGGAGGAGCAATGGAACTGGTGGGAGGCGAGCAGGCAATGATTCAAATGCAGGTCAGAGGAGCAGGGGGTGGACTGGGACTCGCACCACGAGGCCAAGCTGGCGCCGTGGTGGAAGCAGGAGGAACACCAGAGCTGGCAGCACAGGCGGAGGTGGAGGGAGGACCTCAGGAGCGGTGTGGAAAGATAGGCGGCGCCCGGGGCATGCTGCAGACAGGGGCACCAGTGGAAAAGATAATCCCAGACACCTCTCCAAAACAGCAGGCAAGTGGGCACAGACAGGACCCACAAAAACATAATGAGGCTGATAGGATGGGACAGCAGCCACCCCCCATAGTGGAGCAGATGGAGGGCCTCCAGACTGCAGCTTCACCATATACAGAGGCAACCCCAGCCCATGACTCACAGCATATAGCTCAGTCTCAGGAGACGGGGACCCTGGATCAGGGGAAGGAAGCCCACTCTCAGAATACAGGCACCCCCTGGGGAGGCACTGACACCCCACAGGGAACCCAGGATCAAATGCTACAGCAGGGGAATGAAGGCCTCAGGTCCTTGAGGAAGGCAGCCCTGACAGATCTTCGGGACTTAGGCAACAGATTCTAAAATATGCCATCAAGGGAGGAAATGGAGAGCTATGTTACCCGATTAGAAAATGCATATAAAGCTGAACTGATGGCCCTGAAAGATGATATACAGCATGTGGGGGAGAGAGTGACCGCCGTGGAGGCAACTACTACATCTATGTCACAAACATTGAACACCCACTCCTCTGACCTGTCAATCCATTTTTACCAACTGCACTACCTAGCTGATCAAATGGATGATGCAGAAAACAGAGGAAGGCGAAATAATATAAGGCTACGAGGCCTCCCAGAGTCTATTGAACCGGGTGAGCTAGACAAAACAACACGTCATTTATTCAACTCACTCCTACAGGTCCCTCTGGATACCAACCTTGAACTAGATCGAGTTCACAGGGCCTTAGGACCCAAATCACTGGATCCAGCCTACCCCAGAGACGTGATCTGCAGAGTTCATCGTTATCAGCTAAAAGATGCCATAATGGCGTGCCTCTGGAACCATCCGTCATCAAGATATACAACTTCAAATACTCCCAGACTTATCAAAATGGACACTGCAAAAACGGAAGGCGCTGAGACCTCTTTTGGACGTCCTTCGGCGACACAACATGCCATACACGTGGGAATTCCCGTTCCGCCTAAGGGTTCGAAAAGACAGTAGAGTCCACACCCTCAGCCACCCCAGAGGAATCAACGCCTTTAATGCAGCTTTACGCCTTCCGCCGGGTGGAGGTCACAGACTGGCCCCAGCTGTCCTCAGGCCTTTTGGGAGGGGGACCCCCACACCCAGCACCACCGCTTCCTCAGAGAAGGCGGATCCCCAGAAGGAGGGGGGATGATCACTGAGATTGGAGTTGCGCGCTGAGATGTCATCGCTTTCCAAGTCATTACCAGTTTTTCGTTCACAGAGACACCCATTATTTCTCCCCCGGAAGAAACTGATGAGACTGTCTTATCTGAGGCAGAGATGGAGGGAGAGGCGCAAACAGTGTGATCAAAGACGAGAAGACCATCATAGGGGCAGTCAAGCCCGCCGCCTTAGAGACAGTGGTAGTCACTTGAAAAACTCAAGGGAGAGGTGGGGGGAAGGGGAAAAATGGGGGGCGATTGAGTCTCTATGCAGGGTGCTCGATACACTATTTGAAAATGTTTTTTTGTTGTTTATGATATCATGACTTTACCCAGAGTGGTGGTTATGAGATAACTGTTGATATGTTTTGAGTTTCAGATTGTGGTTCTGTTGGTCTGGGGGGAGATCTCCTCGGGGGAAAGCTCGCTACCAACAGGGGGAGTTTTACCTCGCTGGACGCGGTACAGTAGGAAAACTACTTCCCCCATATCCTCTGACTCTGGGGGTACCCCTCCTTTAGGGGATGCCCTACTACCTTCTACTTCAATACTCTATTCTTCCTGATTCTTTAAAAACTCTCTGAGCTTTCTCTTTTTTTTCTCACTTCCCTATCAACCCCCCTCTTCTCTTTCTTCCCCTACCCCCCTCCCACCCTTTTTTTTTTTTTTGTTATTTTCACTCTCCTTCTCTATTCCACCCCCTTCCCCTCTTCCTCTCCTACCCTTGTTCCCCAGTTACCAATACACATCAGTAGATACACAGGCCTTACAAAGTCTTGACACGACAGTGACTGGTGAACATTGACGTCTCTAAACTTCGGATCCATTAACATTCGAGGCTTCAACACCCCGCAGAAACGATCACAGGTTCTATATGGCATGCATAAACAAAAGATCCAGATACTCATCCTAAAGGAAACACACTTTAAAACGGGTCATGTCCCTAACATCAAAGACAGATATTTTACCGAATGGTTCCACAGTTCCAACTCGGAATCGCGTTCCAGGGGGGTCTCCATAGCGATCCATAAAAACCTGGGTCACTCAGTAGTTGACTCAATTATAGACCCCAATGGCAGATTCCTTATGATAAAAATGAGAATTGACTCAACTCTTTACACGGTGGCGGGATGGTACTCACCGAGTCAGAATCAAGCAAAAGCGTGCGGTTCCTTCCTGAAAACCTTATCCGGGTTTTCTGAGGGGGTGGTGGTGATAGGAGGAGACTTCAACCTAACATTGAACCCGAGGGTAGACACCACATCGGGGCGGAGCTCTGTCCCGGAGGGGTCCCTGCGGGCGTTGAAAAAAGAAATACATAGATTGCAGTTGGTAGACATCTGGAGGATAATGAACCCCAGAGGGAAAAGATTATACATTTTTCTCAAACCCCCACAATTCATATAGTAGGATTGACTTTTTTCTAATAAGTCACCACGCTCTCAAATGACAACCCAGCCCCTCCATCGGCAATTTCGTGTGGTCAGACCACACACCAATTGTTCTGAAACTGTCCCCACCGGATAGGCCTGAGCAGAACTGGAGTTGGAGACTCAACGACACTTTGCTTCAGGATCCCACGTGCGTGGCGGACATTGGAGACTCAATTGACTCATTCCTTTCAGTACATGCTTCGGACAGCACACCATACCCCATTAAGTGGGAGGCTCTGAAATGTGTCCTGAGAGGCACTTTTATAAAACAGGGATCACGCATCAAAAAGGCTAGAGAGGCTAAGGTGAGGGATCTCCTGGCCCAAATTCAAATATTAGAAACTCATCACAAGGGTATTCCATCTTCAGAAACACTGATAGAACTCACTAAATGCAGAGATGAACTGAAATCTATTTTAAATCTCAGTCAGTTACCTTAGATTCAAGAATCAGTTCAAAAAGACCCTTTACAACTATTCGGATAAATGTGGTCGCCCAATGTCACGCCTCCTACATCCCCGTATACAGACTCAATACATCCCCCGAATAAGGCACCCAAATGGGACAGAGGAACACAACCCTGTAGAAATCCTAGACATAATGAAAACATTTTACTCCAACTTATACAATATCAAAGGAAAATTATCAGATCTGGATCCCCAGGAATTTCAAAGGCGGGTAGAAGAATACATGGCAGACACAGCCCTCCCGGTAATAGGGGACGAAGTATCAGCACAGCTTGAGGAACAGTTCACTGAGGCGGAGGTAGAGGAAGCTATCAATAATACACCTAGCGGAAAGAGCCCTGGACCGGACGGGTTTTCCCCATTATTTTTTAAAATTTTTAGAGACAAACTTACGCCCTTTATGACAAAGGTGTTTAACTCAGTCACATATACCAACGGGTTTGCCCCACAATCATTGGAGGCCCACGTAGTCGTAATACCCAAACCAGAGAAAGACCCCACGATGGTCTCAAACTATCGTCCAAATCGCCGGGGCGGGGGAGTGCCCGGGTGGAATGGGCCTGTTATCAATAGATGCTGAGAAGGCCTTTGACCGCGCACACTGGGGTTTTATGCAGGCGGCCCTTAAACAGATTGGACTGAGGGGAGGTTTCTTAACTAAAATAATGACCCTCTACAATGGCCCTACAGCATGGATTAAAGCTAACAGCTCCCTCTCAACCCCATTCCAGATCCACAATGGTACTAGACAGGGATGCACGCTATCCCCATTGCTCTATGCCATTGTTATGGAACATTTGGCAGTGGCTATCAGGAAGAACCCCAGTGTACGGGGTCTAAGCGTGGGTGGGAAACAATACAAAACGGCCCTTTATGCAGATGACTTGTTGATATGTATATCAGAACCCCATATCACCTTCCCCTCAATTATGATGGAATTTGAACGTTATGGGGACCTCAGTAACTACAATGTCAACTACAAAAAAACGGAAGCCCTAAACATCTCATTGCCAGCGTCGGAAGTCCAAAGATCCCAAAACAACTTCCCATTCAAGTGGCAGGCACACTCATTAAAGTACCTGGGAATTCAGATACCTTCCGACCTCAGTAAACTGTACACACTAAATTACCAAACCCTATTAGACAAGACCCTTAAGCTGGTGTCACACTAAACGACAGCGACAACGACGTCGCTGTTACGTCACCATTTTCGGTGACGTAACAGCGACCTTGTAAGTCGCTGTTATGATCGCTGCTTAGCTGTCAAACACAGCAGAAGCAGCGATCATAAGGTCGCTGTGCTACATGTTCAGAGAGCAGGGAGCCGCGCTTAGCGCTGGCTCCTTGCTCTCCTGCAGCACACATCGGGTTAATTAACCCGATGTGTGCTGCAGCTACATGTCACAGTTCAGAGAGCAGGGAGCCGCGCTTAGCGCTGGCTCCTTGCTCTCCTGCAGCACACATCGGGTTAATTAACCCGATGCGTACTGCAGCCACATGTCACAGTGCAGGAGCCGGCACTGGCAGCAAGAGCGGAGGCTGGTAACCAGCGTAAACATCGGGTAACCAGGGAAAGGTCTTCCCTTGGTTACCCGATGTTTACGCTGGTTACAGCTTACCGCAGCTGCCAGTGCCAGCTCCTGATCGCTTCATTTCGTCGCTCTCTCGCTGTCACACACAGCGATGTGTGTGTCACAGCGGGAGAGTGACGACCAAAAAATGAAGCTGGACATTCAGCAACGACCGGCGACCTCACAGCAGGGGCCAGGTCCTTGCTGGATGTCACACACAGCGACAGCGACGGGACGTCGCTGCAACGTCACAGAAAATGGTGACGTAGCAGCGACGTCGTTGTCGTCGTCGTTATGTGTGACACCAGCTTTAGGGACCTCAACACATATAACAAAAAACCTCTATCTTGGTTTGGAAGAATTAACACCTTTAAAATGGACATCCTTCCAAGATTCTTATATGTATTCCAGGCTGTACCCATCAACCCTCCAATAAGCTTTTTTAAAACCATGAAATCCGCTCTTATAAAATTTATATGGAAGCAAGCAAAACCCAGAATAAAGTTCCTCACCCTTACTAGACACAAGCAAGAGGGAGGGGGGGGGTTGCCAAATCTACGACTTTATCACCAGGTGTCGGTGTTGGTCAGATTGTTTGACTGGCACTTCCAGACAGGGGCAAAACAGTGGGTGGAACTGGAGCAAAATTGCACACAGACACCTCTGAAGAACCTCCCATGGGTGGGACAACGGGACAAGATTCATATTGAACCCAAGGGGGTTTTGGTGAAGGCAACTTTGACGTTGTGGGATAGGTTGAGAACAAACAGCAGGCTGACTAAACCCCTCAGCCCATTGACCCCTATCTTCAACAAACTGGAGTTTCCTCCTGCGTTGGGGGTGGAGAGGTTCCTTCGCTGGCACCAAAACTCTGATCTTCGAGTGGCTCACTTACTACAGGACACACATATCCCCACGCGAGGACAGTTAGAGGCAAGGGATCCTCCCATGAAACTCTCTTGGTTGCAGTATGGTCAGCTGCGATCCTTTTTGGGGAATTGGAGGGCCGAGGGCCAACACCCTCACCTGACGTTGCCAACAGCGTTTGAAGGTTTGTTCCTAAGGGATTCACCCCCCCCCCATCTGATCTCAGTGATATATAAACACCTTAACGGACAGCCTGATCACCCGGGCCCGGACTATGTCCAGGCATGGGAAAGGGAATTGGGAACTACGTTTTTCAAGTGGGACAGACAAAAAGCTTTCCTCTTTACACATAAAATGTCGGTGGCAGGATTTGCTCAGGAAAAGAATTACAAGATTCTGGCACGGTGGTACCTTTGCCCAACCAAAATTCACAAGCTATTTCCTTCAGTTCCGGATAAATGCTGGCGCTGTGGAATTGAAAAGGGGACAATGTCCCACATATGGTGGGAATGCGATAAACTCAAACCCTTCTGCGACGCGGTAATCGGGGCCTACACGAGAATTACAGGAACCCAGGTCAGACCTACCCCTCAGGTGGTGATTCTCTCCATGCTGCCAGGCTCCATCGGGGCACAAAAAAGAGATCTCCTCAGGTTTTGCCTGATTGCAGCTAGATCAGTAATTCCCACATACTGGCGGAGGACGGACACGCCACCTGTCGGGGACTGGTTTAAAGAATTCTCACACATAGCCCTAATGGAAGAACTTTCTGCAATCGCCAATGACACTACTGACACCTACACCCGGATTTGGCAACCTTGGATCATGTTTAAGGAAACTCAGGATTTCTCGAGGTTACTGGCTCAGTAAAGGAGAATCTAAGGGCAAGTCACATCTACCCTTAACCCCATCACCTTTCCCTCCCCCTCTCTCTACCCCTCTCCCCTAATCTCCCCTTTTTCATATAGCCCCCTCTAAACCACGCACTCCTCCTCCCCCTCCCCCCCTCCTTTACCCCCTTTTTTTTTTTTTTTTGTGTGCGTGATTCTCTTCCGTCTCCCTTTCTCCTCTATCTATTGTTGCATAATTTTCTTCTTTGTTCTATTTCTTCTCCCTTCCTTCTTTTCTTGGTACTTTTTCCTCTTACACTAGAACATCTCACTACTCCCTGTTCTGCATCATACACATCTTCGGTAATCAAATCCCCTCTGGAACTTCATTACCCTACACCGTGGACTCAAAGCTTACCCCCTACTATCACGTACACTTTTCTTTTCGATCTTCACTCTTGTCCTCGCCAGGCAGAATACAATCTGTTAACAAGTGGGCAATGCTTATGATCCTCCCCAGACCGAACAATAGGAAAATAGCAAAGTTTCAAATTAGAGTAAGATAGTGAATTCAAAATAGGAAGCAATGTTAATGTAGAGTAAATAATAAGACCTTGATTAGCATTTTAGTCACTATATGTAATGGAGGATATAGGATGGGTGGACCTGGAGTGGGACCACACAAGCAAATTGTCTATTTAATCTTCTCTCTTCTCTTTTACTACTTTCTTACTATTTTTTACAAGGCTGTTTATGTTTTGTTGTGAAAATTCAATAAAAACAGATTAATCATAAACACCTTGATGAATTAGTCGTCTTGACGCTCAGTACAGTACATATTGTTGAAGTGAGGTTGAAAGCCCGGGAGAAGTTGAGATTTTTTTTTATTAAATGATTAATAAATGTTTCCAATTAATTCAATAATGTGTGTCGCCAGGGGTTAAGGGGATACCCAGAACCGGGCCAAGGGGTCGCTTCTGGAAAGGGGATCACGGTGTCGTGACCCGGTCTGTGCTCCCTGGTTCCACAATAAAAAGGGGGGTTATGTTCGTGACGCCACCCGTGGAATGTGATCATAGATGACCACCGCTGCTGCAGAACCTCCGGGCTGATGGAAGGCAGCTTGAGATGGGACGGCTCCCCACGGGTAGAGCCTTTTCCCCGGGGCAGTGTGATAGTCTATGGGGGGAGTGCAGGACACGAGCACAATAAACAGGCAGACTCACGGTTTTGCAGTTTCTTTGTCCTTTACTGATGATGGTATTCAGCAGAGTACTATCCACGGAGTCTGTGAGGGGTTTAGGGTTTCTCCCACCCAGCCGGGCCATTTTGGCTTCCTTGCCTGCACTGTGTGTCTGTGGCCTGCTGCTGTGTGAACTAGGCAGCCGGCTCTGCTCTGCTCCTAGGTACCAACCTGACAGGCAACTCGAGTCCTTCCTAGTATGTTCCTGAACTCTGCGTTTGTTGCGGTGTCTGTGGTACAGATAGAGAATGTGGAATCCTCACTTCTCTGGTGTTAACTGTACAGTATGTAACCTGCAGTCTCGGATCCAGCATCCGTTCTGTGTGCTCCACTGGGGTGAGCTCTGCAATGTTCTGCCTCCCAGGAATGTTCCTCTGTGTAATCTGTCTCCTTTCCTCAGGCCCTTGGCTTAGGCCTGGAATTGGTCAGTGGATCCTGAGGTGAGCTAGAGCCAGCTTCCAACCTGCAGAGATCCTTTCTCCTCAGTTCTCTGCACAAAAAAACTAAACTGAACTCTACTGACCATTTCCTCTCCCCACCAGAATATACAGGGAAGCAGCTTGGTCTCCCCCTTCTGGCCAGGAGGTCTTGGTGTTGTGTGTGGGGAGTTAACCCTTTGTGTTGTTACTGTGGCAACCCTGGGGTGCCACAAATGCTTTTCAGATTTACTGTCCCTATAGACCTGGTGTGCAATCGCCAGCTTTTAAAGCCATATGATGTTACCTCCTGTAAACAAAGTTCTTTCCATCATGGCCAACACATCATGGGATCTTAGCTGGGAGCACTGGTTTTTATGACATCACTCTCACAACAAAGGGAGCTCCTGGATGTGCTGTCCCTCAGGCCGACCACTCAACTTGTTGGTCTCTGAAACAAGACCCCTGATACTTCTCTCTTGGGCAGAGACAAAAAAATACTTCTGTTTAGACCTGCCTGAATAACGCAGAAGGCATTCATTATACCTCAATGAATGGCAATCTCACATACACCCTCCCTGCAGGCAGAGCTCACAGGAGATCGTAAATTGTAGAGATGTCAAGATCCTTCTTATACCTCAGCTCACGGTACATCACATGTACACATTAGCAGATGACGAGAGAGTGTGAGTTCAGTCTGTGTTTTAATAATTTTTCTAGTATAAAAAAAATCTATGATTGGACTGGAAATATTCATGGTACATACATTTTTACATGACAGGGTCTCAAACCCTTCTAGACAGTACATGCCAGTTATCTTTATGTGTTGCCATCAAGTCATACTCAATTGGATGTGATACCATGCCAAAATACAATACTGTACCATGCTAAGATCTGCATCAACTCTGAGGGACAAGTGTCCAAACACTAAAACATTTAGCATTAAAGTATTGAGTTATGGAGCTTATATACTGTAGTTTCTAGGAATGTTAATTTTCCGGTTATCGAATTGTCTAAACACTCCGGCAGTTACCCAACGAATGAGCAAAATGATTTTTCAACTTGCTTAGAAGTCATCATTATCGGCAGCAAATGGTCTTGTGTAAACAGGATACGTGTTACCGAGAACATGATGTTCTGTGAGAACAAATCGCTCATAGTAAAGGAAATCTGTCACTAGGATTATGCTGAGAGCAACATGATGTAGGGGCTGAGAACCCGATTCCGTCAATCTGAGCTATGTTTTGCTGTTTTAATACAATCAGTGTTTTATTAGCAGGAGATTATCACTACAGGACAAGCTGCCTCATGCCTTCTAGTCCAACCACTCCCCATCACTGATTAGCAGCTTTATGACAAAATATATTGTACACAGGAAGTTGATAATCAATGGTGTGGTTGGGCTCAACATCTCAGCTCTGATAATTCACAACTTCTGCACCCAGTAAACTAAGTGATATATCACAGTAATCAGGGTCTCTGTCCCTACATCATGCTGCTGTCAGATTACATAGCAAAAATCTGCTGACAGGTTCTCTTTAACAATTATGCAGTGTGCATGGAAGTGTGGTCGACCAGTCTAAACAAACTATGAATTAACCATTGATTAGCTTTTTTCTAGCCAATTAGTAGTGGCCGCGAGCAAGGTGTTTAAATTGTAGCCATACACTATGGAAATCTTTGGGTTTTTCAAGTCTTATATATAATATATGAAGCGTTGACATTTCTTTTTCTATCTGGATGCAGCGACTTTTTTGAAATTGACAGCTCTAATTAATTCATTTTGGGTGGAATGACTTTGATAGACATTAAAGAAAAGATGTCCAAACTTTCTGCGTATGGCTGAGTGGCCTGGCTATTCAATGTGTATAGGACCTCATGACTCTTACCCAAAAGATGATGCTTGCAGAAAGATGGCTCGGGCAATCTGAATATCAACAATCTCATTTGTTCTCCATGGCTATAAGCCACTGCCAGAGGTACCTAGGGTTGCCTTAATCCAACATCCACATTGAAAACAAATGTATTTTTTGTATGCGGTGGTTACAAAAGATAGCTGTTGACTGTTTAACGTGTGTAGGCACCTTTACTCCATCACAATCTCCATTCACAAACACTGCATACCTGGACTTTGACAAAATCTCTACTACAATATTAACAGGCTGGGTACTGCTCTTTCTTAGCATTTGATTCTGAAGGGTCCACTAGAGGTTGCATACAATTTCCAGGCTGCTTGCTTTATGGGTTCAAGAAGGTTTTCATCCCAATTTATTGTAGTCTGGCTTGTGTCATATAGCTTTTTATTATTATTATTATTATTATTATTATTATTATTATTAATTATTATAGCGCCATTTATTCCATGGCGCTTTACAAGTGAAAAAGGGTATACGTACAACAATCATTAACAGTACAAGACAGACTGGTATAGGAGGAGAGAGGACCCTGCCCGCGAGGGCTCACAGTCTACAGGGAATGGGTGATGGTACAATAGGTGAGGAGAGAGCTGGTTGCACAGTGGTCTACTGGACTGAGGGCTATTGTAGGTTGTAGGCTTGTTGGAAGAGGTGGGTCTTGAGGTTCCTCTTGAAGCTTTCCACGGTAGTGGAGGGTCTGATGTGCTGAGGTAGAGCGTTCCAGAGTATGGGGGATGCACGGGAGAAATCTTGTACGCGATTGTGGGAAGAGGAGATAAGAGAGGAGCAGAGAAGGAGATCTTGTGAGGATCTGAGGTTGCGTGCAGGTAGGTACCGGGAGACTAGGTCACAAATGTAGGGAGGAGACAGGTTGTGCATGGCTTTGTATGTCATGGTTAATGTTTTGAACTGGAGTCGTTGGGTGATGGGAAGCCAGTGAAGGGATTGGCAGAGTGGCGAGGCTGGGGAGTAGCGAGGGGAGAGGTGGATTAAGCGGGCCGCAGAGTTTAGGATAGATTGGAGGGGTGCAAGAGTGGTGGAAGGGAGGCCAGAGAGCAGGAGGTTGCAGTAGTCGAGGCGGGAGATGATGAGGGCATGCACTAATGTTTTTGCAGATTCTTGGTTAAGAAAAGCACGGATCCGGGAGATATTTTTGAGTTGTAATCGGCATGAGTTGAAGAGGGCTTGGATGTGTGGCTTGAAGTCGAGGGTTACTCCAAGGCAACGAGCTTGTGAGACTGGGGTGAGTGAGCAACCATCAAGTTTGATGGAAAGGCTTGTTGGAGGAGATGAGTGAGGAGGAGGAAAGACAATGAACTCTGTTTTGTCCATGTTAAGTTTTAGGAATCGTGCAGAGAAGAAGGATGAAATAGCAGACAGACATTGTGGTATTTTGGTTAGTAGAGAGGTAATGTCAGGTCCAGAGAGGTAGATCTGTGTTTCATCGGCATAGAGATTATACTGGAAGCCGTGGGACTCTATAAGCTGTCCCAGGCCGAAGGTGTAGATGGAGAACAGCAGGGGTCCAAGAACTGAGCCTTGGGGGACACCGACAGATAGGGGGCGAGATGAGGAAGTGGTGTGAGAATGGGAGACGCTGAAAGTTCGGTCGGTTAGGTATGAGGAGATCCAAGATAGGGCCAAGTCTGTGATGCCCAGAGATAAGAGAATCTGTAGTAGGAGGGAATGGTCTACTGTGTTGAAGGCAGAGGACAGGTCCAGGAGGAGGAGGATAGAGTAGTGTCGCTTGGCTTTGGCGGTTAGTAAATCATTAGTGACTTTGGTTAGGGCAGTTTCGGTAGAATGATGTGGTCGGAAGCCAGATTGAAGCCGGTCAAAGAGGGAGCAGGAGGAGAGGTATGAGGACAATTCAAGATGGACATGCTGTTCCAGTAGTTTTGAGGAGTAGGGGAGAAGGGATATGGGGCGATAGTTTGACACAGAGGATGGGTCAAGGGAGGGCTTTTTGAGGATGGGTGTAATAGAGGCATGTTTAAAGCATGAAGGGAATACACCACTTGCTAGTGATTGGTTGAAAAGGTTAGGGCTGGGATGAGGACTGCGGTGATGTTGGGGATGAGGTGCGATGGGAGCAGGTCCAGTGCACAGGTTAGATGTGATCTTGAGAGTAGAGTGAAGAGATTGTTTTCTGTCATGGTGGAGAAGCTGGATTTGGAGGAAGAGGGATGAGTAGCTATGATGAGGGGCTGTGGTGATTGTGGGCCAAAGCTTGCTCTGATGTTGTCAATCTTCCGCTTGAAGAAAGAGGCAAAGTCTTCAGCTGAGAATCTAGATCATTAGGGACAATCTCTGCTTTAGGCCTGTTTCACACGTCAGTGAAAAACACAGACGTTTTTCACCGACGTGTAAAAGATGCATATGTCCCTCCATGTGCCGTGATTCACGGCACACGTGGGTTGTCCATGTGCAATCCGTCATGCGTGCTCCATGATACGTGATTGCACATGGACATATACTCACTTGTCCTGCCCCTGCTGTCCATGGTGCTGAAGAGTCCCGCAGTGCTGCATCCGGCCACTGTGTCTCTCACCTCTGCTGCTACTTCCGGGTCGGCTGTGTTGTGCATAATGAATATGCACGACAGTAATGAGCCGGGCAGGAAGCAGCTGCTAGCACAGGCCAAACACAGCATTTCTGGAGAAGGTGAGTTAAAAATGATTTTTATTTTCAATGTACGTTTTTTTCTGGTACATGTTTCATGGATCACACTATAGTGTGGTCCGTGGGACATCAGTGATGCCAGAAAAAACGGACATGTCTCCGTGCAGCAATCACGGATGCGCTGTACGCCGCACAGAGACAAGGTCAGTGGAAAACCACTGATGTGTGCGCAGACCCATTGATTATAATGGGTCTGTGTATGTCTGTGATTCTGGTACGTATAAAAACTAGCACATATGTACCAGAATCACTGACATCTGAAACAGGCCTTAACATAATGATCATACAGTATATCTTCCTTGATCCATAATAACTATGGAAGGTCTCTTCCAATATGTCACACCTTGGACTTCAGGTGCATAAATTTTAGAGATGAAAAACTCATATTGGCTAGTATTCATCACCCTCCAACTGCTTTCCTAGGCACCATTAGACTGAGCAAATATTTATTTTTCCCAGATAGCCAGGTTCAAACGTCTGGCCAACCAGCAATGGTCAAAATGTCAAAAGGACTATGGGTATAACTTAAGATCATTTTAGGACAGGCCAATCTGATTAGTTAATGTTGGATCCTTGACTCATAATTGTAACACCCATAAGTAAGGAATAAATATGGAAATTCAGTGATGCATGAGTATTCCATAAAAGCGTGAGCCACAACTATAATGCAATTTTAAATAAGACAGATGTGATATGTGGCCAGCAGGGAATTTTAAGAAATTAAATAGAGATGAGATTGAGACCTTCTGCAAACATCCCAGGAACGAGCCAGACAAACATTTTTAAAATTCGATGAAAACCATTCAACCATAAATAGTTCACTTGGATGAGAAAGGGTGGATACATTATTAATAGAGTGTAAGGAAAAGTCTATTAGGGACTATTCTCATCTACATGCCGACCACACTTACCGTAATTATTGAAACCAGATCATTCCGGATCATATTGTCGCTACTTTGTATCCTTTCTTTTTGCCCTCTCTTTCTATCCAGAACATGGGCATTTTTCTATCAATAGGAAAACAATTGTTTGTTTGTCATTTTCTTGTCTTGTGGTATTTGTTGCTGTTTCTTCAAAATGGCGCACATGATTCATGAATTTTGCACCATCTCAAAAATGTTTTACGACTTTTCACTTCCAAAAAATGTCATGCTTCACAAAATGGTTAAAATTTGGGTCAAATGAATTGGCTTACATAAGATCACTCCAGGAGGGGGCTGGGCTACATTTGCAACAAATCTAACTTTTCAAAAAGTTGCACATGATAAATCAGCTGTAAACATCTGGAAACCCCAAGCACTGCCCACGTGGGTGAAGATGAAAAAACAGAACACATCTAAAATAAACTTTAAAAAAGGTGCAAGTTAAAAGAATAGATACAAATTAAAAACAGATGTAAAACAATGCAAATACAATAATGAGTCGGATTTTTCCTTATACAAGTGCATCTCAATAAATTAGAATGTCATCAAAAATTTAATTTATTTCAGTAATTCAATACAAAAAGGGAAAAACATATTGTATAGTCATTACACACAGAGTGATCTATATCAAGTGTTTATTCATGTTAATGTTGATGATTATGGCTAATAGCCAATGAAAACCCAAAAGTCATTATCTCAGAAAATTAGAATATTATATCAGACCAACTGAAAAAATCGTACACCATGCCATTAGAATACTGTAGTGTTTTACAAAAGATCCAAAGTTTATCAACATAAAACCTTCATTTTGTCCAAAATGTGATGATCATAATTATAGAACAACAATGACTGTAGCAGAGAGAAAGATTATAACTACATTTTCTGAAGGTAACAACAATCACTGATCAGTAGGAAGTGTACAGGCCTTTACTTTGAATGAGTTCAGCACATCTGTGGCCACAGGACATCATTAGTCTCTCACTGCTCTGGTGTGATTTTGGTCTTCTTCCAGTCTCTTCCATAGTTCTTTGACTGTCGTCGGTTTCTTGGCCATAACTTTGTAATCAAGGATTTTCTAGAGGTTTTCTAATGGGTTTAGATCATGACTCTGGGCTGGCCATTTGATTGTTTCAAAGTTTTCTGTTTCAAGGAACTGCTTTACCCGTTTTGCTGTGTGACAGGGAGCATTGTCCTACATAATAATTTCTGGTTGATTGAGTGATGAACGCGAGTATGGAACCATGCGTTGTTGAAGAAGGTTCTGATACACACTTGTATTCACTGTGCTATATAACAGTATGAGAGGTCCAACTCCTTCTGCAGAAAACATTCCCCAAACCATAACACTTCACCACCTTTCACTGACATCTTAACACACTTTGGGTTCAGTCTTTCCCCAGTTTGTCGACAAACATAATGTTTTCCATCAGACCCAAATAAATTAAGCTTGCTTTCATCACTAAAATGAACTGTGGATTATTTCTCCTCTGTCCACACAACATGGTCTTCACCAAAGGTGAGTCTAGCCTTTTAATTGCTTCTGCTAATGAGAGGTTTTCAGTCCAAATGCTCTTAAATGTCATGACACTGTTGATGAGACATAGCCTTATCCTGTTCAATGCTGAACTGGAGAGCAATTCCAGCTGCAGTGTTGAAACAATTACTCATGGAGATTCTCCGCATTATCCTGTCCTTTCTTATATTTGTCTTTTGAGGTTGACCAGCCTCTTTGGATGACTTGAAAAAATTGTAAATGTGGCACCTGCTTTGGGAGCTAGCTATAGAGTTCCACACACATTCACCTCCAAGGATGCTGCTTCTTTGGTTGAACTGCAGAAAACTATAATTCCCATGGTGCCTTGCCAATCTGGGGGACGAGGGGCAGCAGAAGAGACTAAGACAGATTGGTGGAACATGGGGAAGAAGAAGGAAGGCAGGGTTTGTACTGTGGGGTGTGAGAAGGTTCAGCCATGTTGCCGGGGTAAAGCTGCGACTCCGTGTGACGAGAGACTTAGTTCTGAAGTTACAGGACATACTATTGATAGGAACTGCCATCCTCCGGGTTTCCCACTCAGGAGAAGGATTTTTCCAGACATTCCCATCCTCTCCAAGCCATTGGATCCAGAAGCTCCAGTGTGGGATAGTCTGAGAGAACAGACCTGCTGCAGACGGAAGTGAGTAGGGCATTGCTGGAACTTGTAGTTCTACTACTGGAAAAGTGTACTGAAGGTATTCATAAGGGAGTGTACCTGGGACTTGTAGTTCTACAGTCTGAGAAGTGTGCTGAAGGACTGTGTTATTTGCGAGGCTGCAGTTGTTAGTAGGTAAATTATAATTAGTCAGCAGCGAGTGTGATTTAGGTTAAAGAGGAAGCATTACCCCTAACCTTCAGATCTATTGCAAAGCACTCCTGTAGAATTCTGCATAACATTACGTGTTGTTCACTGTTGCTTGCTATTTCCCTTTGCAATTTCTGGTTCTCATCCTCTTGCAAATAAACCTAAGACTTCCATCCTCAGTTATTGTGAGTGTGTACGGAGCGTGGGCAGGGGGTTCCCGAGTCGACCCCTAGCAGAAGACAAAGACCCTTCTGCATTCTCCTAGAGCTCCTAGCAAGATTCGGGTGGAGGCACTGCGTCATATCAAGGTGAGAACTACCGAACACCCTGCTCTGGCAGCGGAGAAAAGGGGTGTTACATAAAGATGCAATATTGTCAAAATCATAAGGGGGCTTTACACGCTGCGATATCACTAAGGAGATATCGTCGGGGTCACGGTGGTTGTGATGCACATCCGGCCTCATTAGCGAGATCGCAGCGTGTGACTCCTGTGAGCGACTGTAAAAGATCGCAAAATAGGGAAAAATCAGTGGTCATGGAGAGGTCCTCCTAAAACAAAATATCGTTTTCTACTCAGTAGCGATGTGGTTCGTTGCTTCTGCGGCAGCACACATCGCTGTGTGTGACACCACAGGAGCGACAACCATCACCTTACCTCCGTCCACCAGAATAGGAGGAAGGAAGGAGGTGGGTGGCATGTTGCGGCCGCTCATCTCCTCCCCTCCTTTTCTATTGGGCGGCACTTCAGTGACGCTACTGTGACGCTGAACGAACCGCCCCCTTAGAAAGGAGGCGGTTCGCCGGTCACAGCGACGTCGCAGAGAGCGTATGTGCATGTGACGCTGCCGTATCGATAATGTTCGCTACGGCAGCGATCACCACATATCGGCCGTACGACGGGGGCGGGTGATGTCGCAGCGTGTAAAGCCCGCTATAGACTTGGAACAACCAACTTTTCTTGCTATGACTGATAGTGTCACACCTTTGGTCTTCATCTGGACAACCTGCTGCTGGAGGGTTTCAGTCACTTTGGAAAAGCATGTCATTTTTGCAAAGTCAGTGCAAACTGGAAAATTAGGCTGCCGATTACATAGGGTTTGATACATAATTAAGGAAATTAGCACCAGGTGCCAAATTAACACCAATAATTTGCAGGTATCTGAAAGTGTTCCCTAATTTTGATCAGTGTTCTTTTTCATTCATCTCATTTACACTTTTATTATGTGGTTTGGAATAAATCCAATTTATGAAATAAGCTAAAATACTGCTAGTTTACTCATGTTAGGATATAATCACATAGGATTACACAATGACCTTAACATTTAGGAAATTGCGTGTGCTGTTTTCTAATTTTTATCTTTTTATCGCCAGTGTATGTGTGTATATACATATATATATGTGTGTGTGTGTGTGTGTGTGTGTGTGTGTGTATATTTTTTTTACTCAGTCCCTCTATGGAACTTCAACTTTTATCAGTCTGAACCCTGCTATAATGTATTGCAATGCACAAAGACTGCAATACATTACACATGTCAATGTTACACTGACAGAATGCCTTTTGGACCATGCTCCCGGCATGGTTCATGATGGTCGAACAGGTCACACAATAGCCAGCAAACCCGGAGATCATTATAATTTTTAAAATTTACAATTCTCAGGTGAAATATGTATTCAGTAAAAATGTCTACTTTTTTGTTTGTTTTTACAAAAATACATGTATTTAGGTACAATTTTTCTTTTTTTGATAATTTATTTTGGGATTTTTTTATATTTTTGCTTTTTTTGTTCACTTTTGTTACTCAGTCCATCTATGGAACTTTAAATTTTATTAGCCTGATCCCAGGTATAATGTATTACAATGCACATAAATTGCATTACATTACTCCTGACAATGTTGTAACGGGGGCAGGGGGCGCCTCAGGGGGTGTAGTCGGGTCCCCTCGCCTTGTGGGCCGCAGGCTGACCCCCGGCCCGGCCGTCACTAGTAAGACAGGTGTGTTGTTGGGGCAGAGTGTGGATGCATGGGGCCCATTCATGACAGCGTTCTTTCTGTGCTCTCCAGCTCCTTCTTCACTTTCAGGAAAGAGACAATTGCAGGCAGCGGGTAAACCAAACACCGATTTATTAAACAAAGCTTCCATCTTTCTGTTTGCAGCAGGCTTACTTTAGTACGTTACAAGTTACAGGTCCTTTTCTACAAAAACGGTTTCCTTTTTCTCTACGGGCACTTTCCTTTGCCTGCAGGGGCCAATTGTTATCCCCCTAGCAGTGGTACTCCTATCCCGATTTTAGTCCAGCCCTTTCCCAGGGATTTGTATTGAACTAGGGGACGGCTCCAGTACTCACTACCGGCTCCGGATTAGCTCCAACTTCTCCGCTCCACTGCCACAGCACCCACTCCTGCACTCTGCCCCGGCACTTCAGACTGAGCTTGCTTGCCTCTCACATCTCACAGCACACTGCCCTGCATTCAGAGCCCAACCCCCCTTCTCTTCCCTCCTAGGCTGCCCTGCCCCTTCCTTCCCTGTCACTGTTACCAGGGGAACCACTCCCTACACTGGCACCTAGGGGGGGAGAACCGTACATAACACACAACATTGTACAATGTGCCACCATACTCCTGTGGCGTCTTCAGGGGGGGAAAAACGTCTTCTCCACACTAGAGGTCCGTCCACGCCTTACAATGTTACACTGACAGAATGCCTTTTAGACCATGCTCCTGGCATGGTCTAACAGGCCACCATATCCAGCAAAACCAGAGGTTATTATAATTTAAAAAATTCTCAATTCTTGGGTGAAATCTGTATTCAGTGAAGACAGATTTCTACTCTAATGAGATCTGAGATGGCAATTGCTACTGATAAGATTCTATGTAAAAAGGAGTGAGGAGGTAGGAGAAGCAAGAAGATAGAAGGGAGGTAGAGGGAGAAAAGAGGAACTTTTCCTCCTCCTGCCCCTTTACAGAGGAAAATTTTATTAGAAGAAACGGTCATCTATTTCAGTAATGTAAAAAATCTGTCTTCACTGAAGACAGATTTGGCTTTCTCTACTCTCCCTCTTCTCTCTCCTCTTAGTACAGTGTCTGTTTCTTTCTATATTTCCTCTTCAGTATCTCTTTCTATATATAAATCTAAGCTGATATATAGAAACATATATCGTTTCTTCATCAGCTCATAATCTGAGGCATATCATAAAAGCTAATTGCAGTTTTACAACCAGTCTTGAGCTCCTAATGGTCGGTGTATATAGCTCCTATGCATGTCTGTCCATGGTTATCTGTAGTTTGGCAAGACGAAGCAGAGGGAAGACTGCATGGTTTGTAGTCTGTTACTATAGAGGTACATATGTCTGCAGAGGAGCTGTATACACAAAACAGTTTGTATAATTCAGACAACAAAATTGTTCTTTTTCATTTTCGAATTCTTGAAACAAAAAATAGTTACGAACTGTACATAACCATTTAATTTTGTGAATGTCTGACAGCAAATATATAGTGATGATTTTTGGACCTGATGTAAACTAATAATACTGGGCTGTATTATTAGATTTTATCAGGTCCAATCAACCTTGATTTGTGGATTTAATTAAGATGAGCAGATTATTATCTTATTATAGGAATTCCTTTGATATTTCTGATCTCAAGGAACATCAGTCAGATGTTTTCATCAACTGGCTTATCCTAACGAATAAGTTATGTAGAGCATTATTAGCAATTACATCATGACCCAATGCAATGTCAAAGAAGGCAAGAACATCGGGCATCCACCATATCAAAGGACTGTTACCACTTCAAAGTCAGTTCTTTCAGTCTGACACCTGTGGTGTGAGTGTGTGAATATAATCTCACGCCAATGTTAAGTTAATTTTCACAGTCATGGAGCCCTATTGCTGTTGTCATACAGTATATTAGCACGTTGTCATTAGGATGTTAACAGGAATCCTGCTTGCCTTTGCAGTTAATTTACTCTTGCACCAGCCTCAGGTTTAATCAGGAAAACATGTAATGCATTAAATTCAAACAAAACCTCCAACAAGTCCATGAACGAAGCCATGTAACATAGTAATATAATCAGTTATGTGGAAAAAAGTCAAAAAGTAGTCAAATAGTCTATCAGGTTTGCTATTAAGGCTGCTTTACACCAGAAGATCTATCGTGCGATAGATCGTCGGGGTCACGGTTTTTGTGACGCACATCTGTGTGACACCTCCTAGCGATGCAGTATCGCTCACAAATCGTGAGCCGTGTACTGGTCGCTAGGTTTCATAATATCGTTTAATTTAATTGTTCATCGTTTCCGGGGTAGCACACGCCGCTCCGTGTGACACCCCGGGAACGATGAACATCGCTTACCTGTGACCCGCGGCTCTCGCCGGCTATGTGGAAGGAAGGAGGTGGGCGGGATGTTTACATCCCGCTCATCTCCGCCCCTCCGTTTCTATTGGCCGGCAGCCGTGTGACGTCGCTGTGACACCGAACGTCCCTCCCACTCCAGGAAGTGGACGTACGCCGCCCACAGCGAGGTTGGACGGGAGGTAAGTACGTGTGACGGGGGGTTACCGACTTTGTGCGACACGGGCAGCGATTTGCCCGTGACGCAAAAAGGACGGGGGCGGGTACGATCGATTGTGAAATTGCACAATCGGTCGTACCGTGTAAAGCAGCCTTTAGGGTGCTATTGCAATAAATTGAAAAGGTCAGTTCAGTTCAGTACTGACCAGTTCTAAAAAAATGTCTATGCTTAGCCATGTGGTTTGGAATTTTTTTTTTTTATTTATTTTTTTAAAGTTGCCCAAGATCAGGAATTTTGTATAAAATAAAAGAAACATTACTTACTTGTTTGATCCCCCTATTGCTACTGCATCGTTGATCTTTGACAGACCTGAGTTGATTAAGTGACATCCATTAGTTTTGCGATTGGTGCAGTCGATCACAGTATTTGATCACCATATTGCCACTGCACGGCGGTGATCTCTGACAGACCTGAGTTGATTTAGTGACATCCATTCATTTTGTGATTGCTGCAGTCGATCAAAGTATTTGATCCCCATATTGCCACTGCACCGCGGTGATCTCTGACAGACCTGAGTTGATTGAGTGACCTCCATTAGTTTTGTGATTGCTGCAGTCGATCAACGCAACCATGACACATGACCACTGAGGCCAATGATGCAGCAGCCATCACATGAATGATGGATTTGATTTCATCACTGCAGAACCTGTGGAGATAATAAGAGTGGCAGCTCTAGAGTGCAGAGAGACTGAACAGATAATGCCACTTTTATTATTTTATAATAATTCATTCTGTTTGTCAACTTTTTGAAAATCCCAGATAATTATTTTAATGTAGGGGTTAAAACTAAGCTATAGTTGACTCATCATCACCCCAATTATTTGGCCTCATTATCTTAGTTAACGTATCAGCCATTCATATTCAGAAAAGTCATATATACTTAATTCCTCTGTGGTGGTGCATGTTTTACCCCAATTTCAGACACTTAGGAACCACTTATTAGGTGACATGTCACGGGTGACTAGGGGACAGAGGGAAACCTATGCTGGCCCTAAGACTGGGGCTCCTACGCTCTCCTTCACCTCAGAGGTACCCTTAAAGGTAGGGAGGTCCGGGCCCCCGACCTGGCCCTGTCTCTTGTCTGGCCCTGAGCTAAAACCGCCACACACCCCCACCCGGGGATTGGCTGGACACAAAGTAATAAACCTCCCACAAGACAATGACAAGGGGGTAAAACTGAAACTCATGAACATAGCAAGTATCCACAGAGGAGAGACAATAAGACACCGGAGGGGATAAACTAAAGGGGAAGGGGGAAATCACAGCAAGGAACTTTCATACTGTGCCAACAAATTGCTGGTCACCAAAAGGAAGATCGCCACGGACGCCAGGATATCACAACAGCTAAGCAGATGCTATCTTCGGAGATAACGCAGAAAACTTCCCAGACTTAAGTAGGAGGAGACCAGCTGAAGGTGGTGACTAGCCACCAAATTCTCTGAGAAGCCACACACTGCTCCAGGAGGCATTAACTCCTAAAGTGCCCAAACAAATTCTAATATCACAGCCGACACCTGGAAGAACAGATCTCTTCAATAGAAGCCAGGTTACTTTTTGGACTCCAGAAGTGTGTACAGAGACTAACCTGGTAGTAGCAAAGTGCGGCTGCCGATCCCGGGCAGCATATTATAAGTTGTTTGTCGGACTCAGTAGTGTGGACAGAGTCCAACATGGTAGTAGCAATCCACAAGTGCGGATCCGGACCGTGCATGACATGACATCAGTAAGACATTGTTATAAGGGAGGAGACACAACCAACCAACTAGATCTACCAAGAACGGATGGCACCATGTTCTTAAATGAGCTGTGGCAATAAGTTAAAAGATGGCCTTCAAATACTTCATAAAATAGGTTACTAGGTCACAGGTTTAAGTCAAAAAGTAAATAAGAGTTGTCGCCATATAAGTGTCTGCAGTTTGGTGTCCTTTACAGATGAATAAACACTTTTGACTTTTAGACGCATCCAAAGTAAATCCTGACAGGCTTCTCCCTATAGTAGTTCCTATGTTCATACAGGTGCTGGCAGTTGTTCAGCACAAGGACTGTCCTCAGCTGCTTCCAAGATACTTCATTGCCAAGCCGAGTTTACGTCTGAATGACTTACGTTGTAAATGTCATTGTTCCGGGGAGGGCAAACAAGGCTTATTGACAATTTAATATACACAGATGCAATTTTCATGCCAGAATTGAATGTAAAGACCTATTTCATTTTTATGACCACGGTAAATCCATATAGGAAACAACTAAAATGATCAAAAAAAGTGTTAAAATTGGTTATTTTATTTATTATGACAGTTAAAGTTAAACAATTAAAACATATAATTGTCTTGCAGCTGCCAAATACTTTTCACCTTAAAGCGCACCAATCACCAGGATTTTCCTATATAATCTAAAACCAATGCTATACTGGTGCTATCAGGCTGACTCTATACATATCTTTAGTGGGTAGCTCGGATGTATAGGTTTTAAAATCTAAGAAAGTAAACTTTGCAAAATTAGCAGCTTGTTGAGTGACAGGAGCTTTGGAGCAGATAATAGCTGGGGTGGGTATTCAAAATTATCGCCTCCCCTTGTTATTTATCCTAATTCTATTATAGAATCCATTTACTTTTTGACTAGACTAGAAGGACCTGTGGTGAGGTCATACCCATGGGACAAGAAGGGACGTGGCCTCAGCCAACAGAAAAATGTTGCTTCCTGGTATCAGCTTTGTTGATTGAGGCCCCACTCCTTCTGGTCTCATGGGTGTGACAACAGCACAGCTCCTTCTAGTCAAAACGTAAATGGATTCTATAATAGAATTAGCATAAATAACAGGGAATGGGATAACTATGAATACCCACCCCAGCTATAATCTGATCCAAAGTTGCTGTCACTCAACAATGAGCTGCTAATTTTACAAACTCTACTTTCTTGGATTTTAAAACCTAAAAATCCGAGCTGACCACTAAAGGTAAGTAGAGAATCAGCCTGATAGTGCCAGTATAGCACTGGCTTTAGGTTATATAGGAAAATCCTGGTGATTGGTGCGCTTTAAAGTACAAGCAATGTACAAGACCCCCACCACTTATTTGAATGAAGGTGCAAAAGCCTGCATTTGTGATCAGGGGTGGTACACAGCCTCTAAGAAAGTCTATGGCCCATACAATCTCTCCCACTAAGGCCAAAATGGTGCAGATCTCAGCTAAAGACTTTTTGTCCGTTTATTAAAGCCTTCAGTCGTTTAGGGTTTCGGCACCTGTTCCTCCATAGATCATAATATGACATCTAAATATAATGGAAAGGTCTACAATATAAAGTAACCTAAAATTGTAGGCCAAACATTTTTATACAAAATGATCAAATGAGAATTTTAAATATATTATAATTTTATTCGATTGGAACATATTACGTTTTTTACATTACTTCGGATTATACTGTATATGTGTATATATATCGTATACTTATTTTTTTCCCCATGTGCTGTAAATTGTATTCAACTTAAAAAAATATATATGCAACCATAATTTAGTTTTCTCTGTACACTCTGTAGACAGCAATATAGATATTCCTATATGTTCTATTATTATTTAGGACACAAGCAGCAATTGTAGCGTCCAAGAAGTGACAGCCCTTGGGGTAAAACAGCATCATGTATGACATGTAAAAGGTTTGAGTCTATTTTTTCCTTTACGCTTTATGGGAAGCAGCTGACAGTTCTGTAAAAGATTGTCCCCTGGAGCTATAGATAACCTAAACAGGTCTAACTTCATTATTTCCAATGGGAGCAAACAACGTTTATTCTATTTTGTATGTTTCACCAATTTGTAGTCAAAGAAAGCATATCCCAGATAAGTGTTATCAGCGTAGACGATCAGCCGCTGCGTCTGTGCTATGTGACGCCGTCACCTGCCCTGGCTGCAGCTCAGTCATATTCAAGATATTCTGATTGAGACCCAGGTTAATCTCATTGATTCTTATCTCTTGTCTCGGGCCTACTTCTATACATTTCAGGTATTACCACATCAGTAATTTCATTAATCTGAATTTTTGAATTTGGTATGGCGTGTATATACAATTCTTTATGGATTGTTTCCTCTATCTTAAAGATAGCCATAAAGAGTTTGATGTTTTGCCTTATCAGCCTTAAAATGGGGCTGTATATACAGAAATATGAAGTACCTAATGCCCTCAAGACCACATTATTACACGGAGAGATCTTCATACAAAGGAAAAGACATCTCTACTAGTAGAACTATTATTATTGCGCTGAATGCGGAATGTGCTCATCTCAGTACTTGTCCTCAGGGAGAAACATAATACCATTTCCCTATCACATAAAAATAGAATAAGGCCTTATATCTGTAAAACTGTATGAAATCAGAGACAGATGAAGGTACAGTAAATGCTATAGACTTTCTTCTCCATTGTATACATCCATAATACATCCATAAACTATTCCCAGGTTAGAGTCAAACTAATCCTTCAGTCGGTATAAGCGGAGAACTACAAAACAGACCCTCTATGCGGGAGGTGATTTAATATTCGCATGGCAAAGTAGAGAATTATACCGTATATACAGTAAATGGTTAGTATATATCCATGAATACTGTACATCCAGTATAATGTGACGTTGTCATATAAAGTCAGTGTGGGGGTTGCTTATTATTTGTGGTTACCAGCAGATGCACAAATCCAATTGATAGTTTGGTGCAAATAGCTAGATCAATTGCAATCAAAACTATTCTACCTCCAATTAGGATAATTAGCAAAAGTTACAAATGTTCTGCTGTTTGCAATAAACCAATGAAACAAGAACATTTTACACACCTAAACACAACTTTTAATGAATACTGCAGTCTCAGAATTATTTGTCCCCTTCATGACAAATGTCTTTAGTAGTGATGAGCGAGCATGCTTGTTACTACTCGGTACTCGCACGAGTATCACTGTACTCGGGCTACTCGGCGGGGACCGAGTAATCTCGCGATACTCGTGCTGTACTCGTGGTCTTCATCCCTGCATGTTGGCGCTCTTTTGAGAGCCAGCCCTCATGCAGGGATTGGCTGGCAGACCACTGCAATGCCACAGCCCTGTTAGTTGTGGAATTGCAGTGATTGGCCGGCCTGCACAGCGTGACCGAGCCTTTATATCGGCGCGCGCGCTGTGCTCTGCACACAGCCATCCAGACAGTGAGTGCAGGGAGAGTGTTGCTGCTTCAGGGAAAGGTTTGCGGCCCTTTATAGTTAGTTCCGGAGCAGGGCTGCAAACAGTGTGACCAGAAGTCCTTCTCAGGACTATTATAGTTGTATACAGGCAGGCAGGGTATAGCCAGGTCGGAGTTAGCTAAGTTTGAGACAGAGAGACTCATTGCGAGAGAAAGTAAAAATAATCCTAAAATATTCTTTAACTACATAAACAGTAAAAAACTTAAAAGCGATAGTGTTGGCCCCCTTAAAAATAGTCTTGGTGAAATAGTGGAAGGGGATGAGGGTAAAGCCAACCTGCTGAATGAATTTTTTTCTACGGTTTTTATACAAGAAAATGTCATGACAGATGACATGACCAGTGGTACCATAAATTCACCCTTGAATATTACCTGCTTAACCCAGCAGGAAGTACGCCGCCGCCTCGAAATCACTAAGGTTGACAAATCTCCGGGTCCGGATGGCATACACCCCAGAGTACTACAGGAATTGAGTTCTGTGATAGATAGACCATTATTTTTAATCTTCTCAGATTCCTTAATAACAGGGTCGGTACCGCAGGACTGGCGCATAGCAAATGTGGTGCCAATATTCAAAAAGGGGACAAAAACTGAGCCGGGAAATTATAGGCCGGTAAGTTTAACCTCTACGGTTGGTAAAATCCTTGAGGGTTTCTTGAGAGATGCTATACTGGAGTATCTCAAGAAAAAAAACCTTATGACAGAGTATCAACATGGGTTTATGAGGGATCGATCCTGTCAAACTAATTTGATCAGCTTCTATGAAGAGGTAAGTTCAAGCCTGGACCAGGGAAATGCAGTGGATGTTGTGTATATGGACTTTTCAAAAGCTTTTGATATGGTGCCACACAAAAGGTTGGTACATAAAATGAGAATAATGGGGATAGGGGAAAATATGTGTAACTGGGTTAAAAACTGGCTCAGTGATAGGAAACAAAGGGTGGTTATTAATGGTACGTACTCGGACTGGGTCTCAGTTCATAGTGGGGTACCACAGGGGTCAGTATTGGGCCCGCTTCTTTTCAACATATTTATAAATGACCTTGTTGGGGGCATGCGGAGTAGAATTTCAATATTTGCAGATGATACTAAACTCGGCAGGGTAATCAATACAGAGGAGGATAATTTTATATTACAGGGAGATTTATGTAAATTGGAGGATTGGGCTGAGAAGTGGCAATTGAAGTTTAATGTAGATAAATGTAAAGTCATGCACTTGGGTAGAGGAAATAAAATTTATAATTATGTACTTAATTGTAGAACACTGGGTAAAACAGACACAGAAAAAGACTTGGGTGTATGGGTGGATGGTAAACTTCACTTTAGTGGACAGTGTCAGGCAGCTGCTGCCAGGGCTAATAAAATAATGGGATGTATTAAAAGAGGTATAAATGTTCATGAAAAAAATATAGTTCTACCTCTGTACAAGTCACTAGTGCGACCGCACTTAGAATACTGTGTACAATTCTGGTCACCGATATATAAGAAGGACATAGGTGAACTGGAGAGGGTGCAGAGAAGAGCGACCAAGATTATTAGAGGAATGGGGGGGCTGCAATACGAAGACAGGTTATTAAACTTGGGGTTATTTAGTTTGGAAAAACGAAGGCTTAGGGGGGATCTAATCACAATGTATAAATATATGAGGGGACAGTACAGAGACCTTTCCAAAGATCTTTTTACACCTAGGCCTGCGACTGGAACACGGGGGCATCCGCTACGTCTTGAGGAAAGAAGGTTTAATCATAATCACAGACGAGGATTCTTTACTGTACGAGCAGTGAGACTATGGAACTCTCTGCCGCATGATGTTGTAATGAGTGATTCACTACTAACATTTAAGCAGAGCCTGGATGCCTTTCTTGAAAAATTTAATATTACCAGTTATGTATATTAGATTTTATGACAGGGTGTTGATCCAGGGAACTAGTCTGATTGCCGGATGTGGACGAAGGAAGGAAATTTTTTCCCCATTGGAACTTGTTTGCCACATTGGGTTTTTTTTGCCTTCCTCTGGATCAACATGTTAGGCTACGGGTTGAACTAGATGGACTTAGAGTCTCCCTTCAACCTTAAAAACTATGATACTATGATACTATGAGTACAGTAGCAGAGTCCTTCTCAGGACTATTGTTGCTATATACAGGCAGGGTATAGCCAGGTCGGAATACAGGCTAGTGACCAGAAGAGTCCTTGTCAGGACTATTGTAGCAGTATACAGGCAGGCAGGGTATATAGCCATTCCTAGTGGTCACCGTATATCAGCCTTCATCATATCTGGGGCTGGTGTACACAGTCTAAACCAGTCCAGATAGTGTCAGACTTCTCAGTAATTGTTGCTCCTAAAAACCTGTTAGGTTCTTAGTGCGTCCGTGCTTGCATTTAAAAACCGCACGTGTGTGCCTGTCGGTGGCAGCGTACAGGTGCACGTTTTGCACAAACTATTATATAACGCACAAGTCTAGTGAAAAATACACGTCAGTCAGCAGTGTCTGATAGTGTCAGACTTCTCAGTAATTGTCGCTCCTAAAAATCTGTTAGGTTCTTAGTGCGTCCGTGCTTGCATTTAAAAACCGCACGTGTGTGCCTGTCGGTGGCAGCGTACAGGTGCACGTTTTGCACAAACTATTATATAACGCACAAGTCTAGTGTATAATACACGTCAGTCAGCAGTGTCTGATAGTGTCAGACTTCTCAGTAATTGTCGCTCCTAAAAACCTGTTAGGTTCTTAGTGCGTCCGTGCTTGCATTTAAAAACCGCACGTGTGTGGCAGTCGGTGGCAGCGTCAGGCTCCATATTGTCCCTGGATAGAGACGTGCATGATGGCCTGTAAACCTGAAGCGCCCATTGTAAGGAAGTGGGTCTATTGTAGTATAGCCCTTAGGCAGGGCAGCCAAAAATTTGGAGGCTCCACATTGTCCCTGGATAGAGATGTGCATGAGGGCCTCAAAACATTGTTCCCATTGCAAAGGAGCGGGTCTCCTGTCGTTGTAATGCTTATTCTGAAAGAATGGGCGAAAAAATTTACCACTGGGGGTATACCTGAAACAACGGCCTAACTATTGTAACGGTCATCATGATGGCGCATGAGGAGAAGGAGGAGCAGTGCAGCGATTAGCCAAAGTCCAGAAGTGTGTTACCATGGGTGAGTGGAGGTACATGGCAAATTCCCGTTACAAACTTTAAATTCCGCTGTCATTTGCTGGTGGTGTGGTGAAGTCTGGACCAATCCAACCCTTGTTCATCTTGATCAGAGTCAGCCTGTCAGCATTTTCAGTTGACAGGCGGGTGCGTTTATCTGTAATGATTCCACCTGCGGCACTAAAAACACACTCTGACAAAACGCTAGCGGCAGGGCAGGCCAGGACTTCCAAGGCGTAGAGAGCCAATTCATGCCACGTGTCCAGCTTGGATACCCATTAATTGTAAGGCACAGAGGAATGTCGGAGTACAGTTGTTTGATCTGCAAGGTACTCCTTGAGCATCTGGGCAAACTTAGGATTTCTTGTGGCACTACCCCGCACCTCAGGGGCTGTGGTATGTGAGGGGCTGAGAAAACTGTCCCACATCTTAAAGACTGTTCCCCTACCTCTGGCGGATTGGACTTGTGCCCCTCTTGGCTGTACGCCTTGGTTGTCCACTGATTCCTGACCTATGCCGCTAGCGTTTTGTGAGGGGAATGCTTTGCCTACTTCCGTGACTATGGCCTTCTGGAACTGCTGCATTTTGCCTGACCTCTCCGCCTCAGGAATAAGAGACATAAAGTTCTCCTTTTAGCGTGGGTCTAACAGTGTTACCAACCAGTAATGATTGTCGGCCAAGATGTTCTTAACGCGAGGGTCACGAGACAGGCAGCTTACCATAAAGTCAGCCATGTGTGCCAGACTCTTAACAGCCATCACTTCAGTATCCTGACCAACACGATGACTGAACATGCTGTCCTCCTCCTCCTCCTCCTCCTCATCATCTACCCTGTCCTCTGGCCAGCCACGCTGAACCGAGGATATGACTGCATGTCATATCCTCAATTTGGCCGGAGAGTTGCTCCATGTCTTCATCCTCCTCCTCGTCATAGTCCTCCACTGCACGTTGTGATGAGACGAGGCTGGGCTGTGTGTTATCACCCACACCCACTACTGTTTCTTGCTCCAACTCATCGCGCTCCGCCTGCAATGCATCATGTTTGTTTTTGAGCAGAGACCATTTTAGAAGGCAGAGAAGCGGTATGGTGGCGCTAATAATGTCGTCATGGCCGCTCACCATCTTGGTGGAGTCCTCAAAGTTTTGGCGGATAGTACATAGGTCGGACATCCATCTCCACTCCTCAGGTGTTATGTGTGGAGTTTGACCCATTTCCCTACGGCTTAGGTGATGCAGGTACTCAACAACTGCCCTCTTCTGCTCACATATCCTGACCAACATGTGCAGAGTTGAATTCCAACGCGTGGGGACATCACACACCAGTCTGTGAGCCGGAAGATGCAAATGGCGCTGAAAGCCGGCAAGGCCGGCTGAAGCAGTAGGTGACTTTCGAAAATGTGCAGACAGGCGGCGAACTTTTACCAGCAGATCAGACAGCTCTGGGTATGACTTTAGAAACCGCTGAACCACGAGGTTGAGCACATGGGCCACGCATGGACCATGTGTCAGCTGGCCTCGCCTCAAAGCCGCAACCAGGTTCCGGCCATTGTCACGCACAACCTTTCCTGGCTTTAGGTTCAGAAGTGTGAGCCAGTGATCTGCATGCTGTTTCAGAGCTGTCCACACCTCTTCTGCATTGTGGGGTTTGTCACCTATGCAGATTAGCTTCAGCACAGCCTGTTGCCGCTTCGCCGAGGCAGTGCTGCAGTGCTTCTGTGTCGCCCTGGACAAGCCAGGGGCCACAGAGCACAACACTTACACACCCCACACTCCCTGCAGGCACATCATAGTCAAAACACAAAATCCTTGTTGCCTTCCCCAGGGGCTGTTGTCCACACCAGGGGGTGGAGCCAGGCGGTTGGTCTCCACCCACCAAGGAGTTCACAGTCCTGGAGGAGGGAAAACACAGGCAGTGAGAGTTAAGCTAAGGAAGTGGAAGGAGGAAAGTAGTAGAGAGGAGAAAAGTGACAGCAAAGAGCCTGAAGTTGGTCCGGGTGTGTGGCCCGGACAGGACAGCAAGGTTGGCAGGATGTGGTGACCGTCTGCAGTGGAGGCCGATTGGAGTCTGCCGTAAGGACCGTGGACGGGTGGTGACCCGGCGGTACCGGACCGGTATACAAAGAGAAGCCAGCACCATTGGCAGGGGCCTTTCGGATCCCGGCAAGGCTTGGAGTCGCCGTGAATTTGCCAAATCCATTAGTGAAGGGGACCTCCGGGTTTCCAAACAGCCAAGTCCCGATAGAAGGCAATCGTCCAACCTTGAAGGGGAGACACCGCCACCGCCAAGGGCAACCGTCTCCCAGGGCCAGCGCCTGTGGGCAAAAGGGGCTCCTCCGGCCCATATCCAGGTCGGGGAGCGGGTTACCGGTGGGAACCCATCGCTACCAACACTGAACTTAGGTGCAGGGAGAGACAGTCATCACTAACCTGCAGGGAGGAACAACCGCAGCCGTCCGAGGGACCCATCCATCCAGCCGCTTGTTTTACCGTGAACTGTGTCATCATCCTTGGGCTGAGTGAGTACCTCCGTGCCGTGCGGCACAGCGCTGCCCCTGCGCCCCTGCACCTCAGCAGGCCCCATAACCCGCCTGTCAACCATCCTAACTCTCCATCATCGGGCCCCGGGACCACCAACCCCCCTACCCACGGAGGGGAGGGCCAACATCTAGCTGCTCCATACCATCACTCCCGGGATCCCCATACAGAGCAGCGGTGGTGTCCACACAATTACCACAACCGTGGGTGGCGTCACAGACAATAAATCCCCTAAACCCAAGCCCCCTTTTCACTCACGGGCGAGGAGCGCCGCTCGAGTCCCCGGGATCCGGCACATCGCTCGAGCCACCGAGCAGCAGAGGCCGCAGCAGCGGCGGCAGCCGGACCCGAGCAGAGGGAGAGCGCAGCGTCCCCTCCTCCGCCCGCGACAACTTGGCGTCACGAACAGGATCTTACCGCTCTGCCGTCTGGTAGAGGTGCGCCTTGTTACCGCCGAAGGTGTCCGGCCGCAAAATTTCAGAAGCCGCCATCTTTGGCGCGAAAAGTACCCGCTCGAGCGTCTTCTCGAGTAGTGGAGGCGTGAAGGCCAGGGGGACGGAAACAAGATGTCTGCGCCCGACGGAGCTGCTGGGGGAGCGGCGGTCGCAGCCGCAGCGGCACCCGTGGATGGGAATGGGCCTGCCCAGGTCCCGGACGTGCTGACGGGGGGTGCCGCGGCCCCAGCTCTCGCTCAGGTAATGCCGTTCTCCTTGCCCTATGTGCCCTATGTGCCCGGAGCTACCTGGCTACCGCAGTACGACGGGAAACCTGATGCGTTACAGGTTTTCCGGAAAAAGCTTAACCCGCTCTTGGAATTGTACCCCCTGACTGATAAGCAACGTGCAGCGGTAGTGCTGGGCCAGCTAACCGGCACGGCTGAGCAGGAGGCGGAGACCTGGGCCAAGGGGGACCGGTTCTCTGTAGCCACCATCATTGAGAAACTACAGACTGCCTTTGAGACCCGTACCGAAGCTGAGCACCTCCGTGCCGTGCGGCACAGCGCTGCCCCTGCGACCCTGCACCTCACCAGGCCCCGCAACCCGCCTGTCATCCATCTCTACCCCATAACCGGGCCCCGGGACAACCAACCCCCCTACCCACGGAGGGGAGAAATAACAACAAAGCTGCTCCCTGTCACAGGCTCCCGGGATCCCCGTCCAGAGCAGCGGTGGTGTCCACACAATCACCACAACCGTGAGTGGCGTCACGGACAATATCCCCAAAACCCAAACCACCCCTTTTCACTCACGGGCGAGGAGCGCCGCTCGAGTCCCCGGGATCCGGCCATTGCTCGAGCCACCAAGCAGCAGCAGCCGTAGAGCAGCGGCAGCCGGACCCGAGCAGTGGGAGAGCGCAGCGTCCCCTCCTCCGCCCGCGACACTTCCAGCTTGGGACTAGTGTGGAGGGTAAAGTGAATGAGGATGCGCAGGAGGAGGAGGAGGAGGCTGAGGAGCATGACATTCCGGAGCTGTAGAGTGTGGGTGAAACCCTGACTGAGGTAGGGCCTGCAAAACTTGGTGTGGGAAGGACGTGTTCTGTCCCTCGCTCAGACTGGGTCCCAGCTTCCACAATATTAACCCGTGTGCCGTCAACGAGATGTAGCGGCCTTGCCCACAAGCATTTGTCCACGTGTCTGTGGTTAGGTGGACTTTGGCTGAAACAGCGTTGTTCAGGGCACGTGAGGTCGCGGAATGCTTCTGTCTCCACCAGCCTAAAAGGCAACATTTCCAGCGCAAGCAGTCGCGAAATGTTAGCATTTAGAAGTGTGGCATGTGGGGCGTTGGCAGTGTATTTGCGCCTGCGTTCAAAGGTTTGCTGAATGGATAACTGAACGCTGCACTGGGACAAGGACATGCTTGATGATGGTGTTATTTCTGCGTGGGCAACTGCAGGTGCAGGGCCGGAGGAGGCTTGTTCGCGGGCAGCATGGACAGGGGATTGGCTCGCATGCACAACAAGCGAAGACGTAGCAGTGACATCAGCAAGCACTGCTCCTCGACTCTGTTGTACATCCCACAAAGTCGGGTGCTTGGCTGACATGTGCCTGATCATGCTGGTGGTGGTCAGGCTGCTAGTTTTGGTACCCCTGCTGATGCTGGCATGGCAGGTGTTGCAAATGGCCTTTTTAGAATCATCTGGAGCCAACTTAAAAAACTGCCAGACTCGGGAAGACCTAACATTTGTACAGGCACCTTGTGTCGTGTTGTTGTTCCAGGGAACGGTTGCCTGACATCTGCCTGGGGCCACCACCCTGCTTCTTACTGCCTGTTGGGATGCTACGCCTCCCTCCCCCTGTGCACTGCTGTCCTCGCTCTGCATATCCTCCTGCCAGGTTGGATCAGTTACTGGATCATCCACCACGTCGTCTTCCTCTTCCGCACCCTGCTCCTCCTCCTGACTTCCTGACAATTGTGTCTCATCATCGTCCACCCCTTGTTGAGACACGTTGCCAACTTCGTGAGAACGTGGCTGCTCAAATATTTGGGCATCTGTACATACAAACTCGTCATGGCCCACTTCAACAGGAGCTGGTGAGAGGCCAGAATGTGTGAATTGAAACAAGTGCACCTGAACGCTGCCACCAACAGGCACACACGTGCGGTTTTTAAATGCAAGCACGGACGCACTAAGAACCTAACAGGTCTCTATCCAGGGACAATGTGGAGCCTCCCAATTTTTGGCTGCCCTGCCAAAGGGCTATACTACAATAGACCCACTTCCTTACAATGGGCACTTCAGGTTTGCAGGCCCTCATGCACGTCTCTATCCAGGGACAACGTGGAGCCTCCCAATTTTTGGCTGCCCTGCCAAAGGGCTATACTACAATAGACCTACTTCCTTACAATGGGCACTTCAGGTTTACAGGCCCTCATGCACGTCTCTATCCAGGGACAACGTGGAGCCTCCCAATTTTTGGCTGTCCTGCCAAAGGGCTATACTACAATAGACCCACTTCCTTACAATGGGCACTTCAGGTTTACAGGCCCTCATGCACGTCTCTATCCAGGGACAATGTGGAGCCTCCCAATTTTTGGCTGCCCTGCCAAAGGGCTATACTACAATAGACCTACTTCCTTACAATGGGCACTTCAGGTTTACAGGCCCTCATGCACGTCTCTATCCAGGGACAACGTGGAGCCTCCTAATTTTTGGCTGCCCTGCCAAAGGGCTATACTACAATAGACCCACTTCCTTACAATGGGCACTTCAGGTTTACAGGCCCTCATGCACTTCTCTATCAAGGGACAACGTGGAGCCTCCCAATTTTTTGGCTGCCCTGCCAAAGGGCTTTACTACAATAGACCCACTTCCTCAAAATGGGCACATTAGACTCAAGAGGCCTTCATGTACGTCTCTTCTCAGGGACATCGAAGTGCCACACAATGTTTTCACGTAAAATCTTTCATGTAATCTTCAAAAGTAACATACACCAGCTCTATCTCACTATTGGGTATGTGCCCTTAACATTTCCGCCATGAAAATTCATTTTGGTGTCATTTTGGAAGGTTTTCTGGTGAGTCCGTAAAAATGGCGTAAAACGCGGAAAAAATTGTTCACAGCTGTGACTTTTGAGTGATAAATGCTTCAAGGGATCTTCCCCATGCTGTTGCCATGTCATTTGAGCACTCTTCTGAGACTTTTGTGAAATATTTAGGGTTTCTACATGCTGCCGGGGGTCATTTCATAAAAATACTCGGGTCTCCCATAGGATAACATTGGGCTCGGTACTCGGGCCGAGTACACGAGTATCTTGGGATGCTCGGCCCGAGCCTCGAGCACCCGAGCTTTTTAGTACTCGCTCATCACTAGTCTTTAGGTCTTAAGGCCGCTTTACACGCTACGATAATGCTCAAGCGATCTTGTTGGGGGTCACGGAATTTGTGACGCACATCCGGCAGCTGTAGCAATGTCGTTGCGTGTAACACCTATGAGCGCTTTTGCATCGTCACAAAAATGTGCAAAATCGCTAATCGTTGACATGCCCCCCTATTCCCAATTATCGTTGCTGCTGCGTGTACGATGTAGTTCGTCATTCTTGCGGCAGAACACATCGCTATGTGTGACACTGCAGGAACGAGGAACCTCACCTTACCTGCCTCCACCGGCAATAAGGAAGGAAGCAGGTGGGCGGGATGTTAAGTCCCGCTCATCTCCGCCCCTCCGCTTCTATTGGGCGCCCGCTTAGTGACGCCGAACGAACCGCCCCCTTAGAAAGAGCGAAGTCGCAGGGAAGGTAAATAGTGTGACGGGTCTGAGCGATGTTGTGCGCCACGGGCAGCGATTTGCCCGTGTCGCACAACCGATGGGGGCGGGTACGCACGCTAGCGATATCGGTAACGATATCGCAGCGTGTAAAGCGGCCTTTAGTAAAGCACCTTGGTCTATTTTGACCTGTTGCAAATGTAATGCAAAGCCAGACAACAGATTCTTGGAGTGTTCCAGAGGAATCATTCCCTATTCCTCAAGGACTATGGCCTCCAATGAATATGATGGCCACTCCAGAACTTGTTCTGAAACTAAGTCTTTGTAGACTGTAAGGTATTCTTGGGAGGGATCGCTATCCTGTTTGGAGGTCCAATGATGCCCAAGCCTTAGCTTCCTTACAAAAGACATGACGTTTTCTCCTTTCTTTTCTTCCATCTTTGCCTCCACATGCTGTAGGTTACTGATGCTAGTAGTAGCAAAACAGAACTTTATATATTTTAGAGCATATTTTAGTTGATTTTTTTTGAGTCAGTAGAAGTGTACGTCTTGGAGACCCTCTCTCTCTACTGTGCACACTCAAACTTTAATGCTTGCTGCCACCAAATTTTGCTGCAGAATTTTTGCAATCACCTGAAGCTTTCTGTCCACCTTCGTCCTCAGGAATCTGGTAGCAGCTAGTGATACTTTCTTTCTGCTATGTTCAGGTAGTGTGTCCAGTGAACTTGTAAGTTATGCTTACACCTATTTCTCTAGGAACATGCAATGCTTTGCTATGTTTTTGTATCTTTTTCCTGGTTTGTTTATGGGAATGATCTCGTTTTTTTTAGCTTTTTGGTCCAGTCTCTGACCCAAGAATATGTATAAATTGGTGACCCACTGCTCATAAGGAATGGACTAAAGGTACCGTCACACTAAACGACGCTCCAGCGATCCCACCAGCAACCTGGTGAGCTGTCAAACAGGCAGATCTCACCAGCAACCAGTGACCAGCCCCCAGCCAGCAGCGACGAGTGGAAGCGATGCTGCGCTTGGTAACTAAGGTAAATATCGGGTAACCAACCCGATATTTACCTTGGTTACCAGCGCACACCGCTTAGCGCTGGCTCCCTGCACTCCTAGCCAGAGTACACATCGGGTTAATTACCCGATGTGTAGTCTGGCTATGTGTGCAGAGAGCAGGGAGCCGGCACTGACAGTGTGAGAGCGGCGGACGTTGGTAACGAAAGTAAATATCGGGTAACCAAGGAAAGGGCTTCTTGGTTACCCGATATTTACCTTTGTTACCAGCGTCCGCAGAAGCCGTCTCCCTGCTCACTGCACATTCAGTTGTTGCTCTGTTGCTGTCACACACAGCGATGTGCGCTTCACAGCGGGAGAGCAACAACTAAAAAATGGCCCAGGACATTCAGCAACAACCGGCGACCTCACAGCAGGGGCCAGGTTGTTGCTGGATGTCACACACAGCAACATCGCTAGCAACATCGCTGCTACGTCACAAAAGTCGTGCCTCAGCAGCGATGTTGCTAGCGATGTTGCTTAGTGTGACGGGGCCTTAAGATTCCTCAGGAACAATGCGGAAAGCTGGAGTCTGGGCATCCATCACATTTACAGCAGGTCATAACAGACAAAGATGCTCTACTAAGATGCTTATCAAGAGGGTGGTGAATACTTTTGAGACTGCAGTAGTTAGTTTAAGTGGTATTTTGTGTTGAGTTTGGATATGCCACTTGATATACAGAGTGATTCAAAAATTATCGTGTAAAACTAAAGGCTTGTAGTAAAAGTAACATTGGTAGTAAATGGCCCATGACCGAAAATCAAAGCACAATTGGCTTAGTTGCCCGTAGCAATCACACCGCACAACTTTCAGTTTTCAAAAGAAAAATATATAATGTGTTTAAATAGTGTGATACAAGATGGACACATCAAAGGACGATTATGTTTTTTACATGGTGAAATTTGCAAGAATAGGGTCTGTTGTGATATAACAGTAAAACTTTCACAATACACATGGAAAAGATGTGTTCCATAGAAAAATACTTTTTTCTTTGGGTGAAGCAACTCAAAACCACTGGACGTTTCTGTTATGAGGAAAATCCAGAAGCCCAAAGACTTTGGAACAGACAGTGAACAGGATTCAATCCATGTACGAGTGTAGTCCTAGAAAGTCAAGCCAGCTGACAAGTATAGAACTACAGGTGCAGGGGCACATCTTATGTCTGTGTTGTAAGCCATATGGATTGCTTCTTCTTCAGGAGTTGAAAGCAGATACCAAACCAAAACGCCATGATTTTTGCATTGACTTGCATGGCCATTTGGAACAGGATGAATTCGCTGACATGCTGGTGCTGAGCGATCAGGCTACCTCTCACCTCAGTGGGAAGGTGAACCTCAAGAATATTATAATTTGTATCTCAGAAAAAAAATGTGCCCGTACTGAGCACATGAGAGATTCATCCAAGCAAAACGTGCTCTGTGCAATGATTCAGAATAAAGCCTGCAGTCCCGTTTTCTTTTGCTTAAGATACAGTCATTGGCCACCCCTATCTAGATATGATATAGGAATGGCTTATGCCACAGATATAGGAAAATTTGACAAACACAGTATATCAGCAGGGTGGTGCAACTCATTTCCATGTCAATGTTTGACGATACCTATGTGACGCCCTGGCCTATCAGGTTGTCACAGGGTATTGTGCAATCTGTCCTTCTGTGCAATATCCACCTCCTGCTTGGTTACGGGTCCCCAACAATGGTGTTGCCAAAACCAGCTAATCAAAATCCTAGGAACCCTCTGCACCACACCCACCAGACACACCGGTGGACGGCCAGAGTGGAATAGGGTCGCCCACTTGGGGGATTGGTTAAGGGGAGATCAGGAGTAGGCCAGTGTAGCGTTAGAAGTGAAGGAGAGAGGAGGTCAGGAGCTGGGCTCCTTGGAGTTACTAGGTAGCAGACATTGGTCTGGGCCTGGTAGGAGCTGGACCCCCGGTCGCAGGGGATCGTGACAAGGGGCACGGCATTGTCGTGGAGGACAGTCGGCGGCCTTGTACCATCACCGGGCTGGGACCAGGGCACCACGGGGTATGTAGACCCTAGGTCAAGGAGTAGCTTCAGGCAACCTGACAATTCTCCCGACGAGAACGGAGCCTTCAAGATCCGCTCTCCACCCGCCCCAAAATCAGGTTACTAGTGCAACGGGGGGGAAAGGACTTTCCACACATATGGGCCAGGAAATCCCAAGCGTGAACCCTGAGAGCAAGCTCCCTCAGTTAGCCACACTGGGGAGCGGGACGCGACTAGTTTCAAGCTACAGAGGTCAACTAGAAAGAGAACAAGGTGCCAAGGGAAAGGTCACAGATCAACAGGCAACACCAACAGAAACGGGACCCAAATGTGCTCCCCTCAGCGGCAGTGGTGTCCAGAACTTTGGTTTACCAAGTTGTCGGTGTCAGCGTTATTGGACTGAGTGAGTACGCACGTGACCCTTATCTCCCCAACGGCACATCCTTGTCACCTTCACCGAGTCCCCGGGCATTCCCCCTACCTGTGGAGGGGTTAAACACCTGGATGCCCACTCTATCGCCACTGGGTACTCCCCAGCTGCAGCGGTGGTACTTCACCTTACCACACTTCACGGGTGGCGTCATGAACTGTAAATACATCGTCCCCTGTAAATATCCCCTTAATTGGAGTGGCCTCACGACCCCCGGGTCCGGACACCCCTGGAGCCCCCGCGGATCAGGATCCGAGCGGCTCGGCTGCTGACGCAGGGGCGGCACACCTAAGTGGAACTCTTCTGGAATGTTGGATTAGCCATGCCGGAAAAAACAAGTTACCAATGTTGGACGGCCTATACGATCACCAGATCTAAAACCCTACAACTTCTTTCTGTAGGCTACATCAAAGACTCAGGGTATCTGCTCTGTAACCAAAGGAGCTAAATGACCCGAGACAACACATCACTGAGTTCACATGGCCGTATTATCTTCTCATTTTTTCAGAAGTGGAAAATAAAAAAAAAGGTTTCTCCACCTTCTCCATTATGTCGGTCCGAGTGCAGCCTGATTTTTTTCACAGACTCATAGACTTGAATGGGTGAGTTCACTGATTCTCTGAGGCCTGTGCCACACTCACGTGCCTCCGGTACGTGTTTGGCAGTTTTATTCACGTACCAGAGGCACGTACACACGTGGTGTTACATCTCGTGGCTCTCCTCTTGCAAGGAATGAGGTGGTCCCCCATTCCTTGTCTGCCGTGAGCCCTCCTGCTCAGCAGTGCCAAAGGCCTGGGAGACTGCAGGAGTCTCCTCCTCCTAGATGCAGCAGAAGGGTGACACCTAGTGGTTTACTCCTTGTAAGGAATGGAGTGGTCTCCCATCCCTTGCCTGCCACGTGCCCTCCTGCTCGGCATCGCAGAGGGTCGGAGTGGTTGCACAGTGTGCAAAGGATAGATGCTCAGGGAAGCAGCAAGACTTCCCTTAGCTCTGCACATTGTGAAACCGAAGATCCCGCCTTTATGACCCAGAGGCAGGAGGTTGAGCATGTGCCCCACGTGACGTCTTCTGATTCGCTCACTGGTATCACACGGCCAGATAACGAGGCTGGTGATGTGCTGAATCCTGACTGGCCGGGCCAGGACGTCACAGATCATGATTGGGTCACATCCGTCTCGCGCCCGCCCTTGGCTGGAGCTACATCTCCTTAAAAACCCCTCCTGCCATCATGGCGGCGCGCGACCGTCCTTCTATGTTTGGATGTCTGGCAGCGTGCTGCCACGCCACTGTACAGACGTCATTGTATTTTGCAGGTCTCGCCCCTGCCTTGCTGCTCCGGCAGTATTCCGTTTAACAGGCTGTGTTCCTGTCCCAGGTGAGCTCCTTGAATCTCTGTCGGACTCACCTGGTTTCTGAAGCACATGTGCGTGGGCACCTCTGTGCTACCCTCGTGCCATATTCCTGTGATTCCCGCTGGCACACGTGCGTAGGCACCTCTGTGCGTCCCCGTGCAACAGGTACACCGAGTTGTGAGCCCCGTGCCATACAACCCTCACGGGTTAGGGCGGACAGGTGTACGCAGATCGTCTGTGACATTCCAGACGATCGCTAGCAGCAACCCGCTCACTCTTCTCCCACCATAGCAGCGGTCCCTTACACCGCACAGTGGACCTTGACCGGCGGAAGCTGTCCATATACCATCTTGGCACGCTTCCCCGGGTCCCCCTCGTAACACGTGGACATATGATTTCATACCTGTTTGGACACACGTATTTTGGAACGGAACATGTGTCTGTTCTGTACTTACGTGTGTCCGCGTGTTTCACACGCTGACATGTCCACGTATTCTCCGGCAGCACGGGTGTCACACAGCCCGCACCCGTACCACACAGATGTAGTGTGGCTGCGGTCCCATGTGACACGCGCCGGAGAAACACGTGTCATTACATTAAAATAAAAAAAAAACACATACTCACCTCCACCAGTCCTGCAGAATCTTACGCTCAAAACAGTTGCTGCTGGCCGCCGCTCGTTATGAGCGTGTTATGGAGGTGGGCGTGCTGTCACGGGCGCTGATCTCCGCCCCTCCGCTCGGCCGGAAGCAGCATCAGCTGGGAGTGGGCGTGGCTGGAGCCGAAGATCAGAACCCTGGACAGCAGCGAGGACCACGTGAGTATGTAAATTACCGATTCTCCGTGTGTTATCGCGGATAGCACACAGAGAACACATGTGGACCGCACGTACCGGAGACACGTACTTACCTCACGCAACACGCAAGGAAAATATGTGTCTCGCGGCACGTGCGTTATTTTAACGTGAGTGTGGCACAGGTCTGAGGCAAATCATGCATTCTGCAAATTTTTTTACCTGGGAGAAAATTGGACATCTGCACTGTCTCATTGAATAACATTGGTCTGAATGCAATGCAATTTTTTTCACGGTTAATTGTTGTAGCTCGATTGGTTTATTGCAATCAAAAAGTTTTTACATTTTGCCAAAAAAACATAATTTGCAATGGAGGTGAATAATTTTGATTGCAACAGCATGTACCTGTATCCACTTCTTAGCCAAGAGCAACTACAATATGCAGCGAATTGCTGCAAACTGGAGGGCTCTAACTCACTGACAGAAAACTGAGATCTTGAAAATAGAGTGAAATTAAGACATAATAAATATTAGAAATTTGAAACTTAAGCATTTGTTATTATAAAAAAATAGATTTATTTCTTCTATAGAGTAATCGAATAGGATCTTTCACCAAATTTTTCATCTTGATCTAGATACACAATGTAATTGTGGTTGCTGAGCAGAGTAATATGTTTTGCGTTTTTTTTTTATTATTATTATTATTATTTTCCCCTTTCCATTGCGTAGATATTAGCAATTATGCATTATTAAGTGCTGGGAGTAGAGCACAGATGACTAACACCTTTCCAATAAAGTCAGTAAATGAACTGAGTAGGCTGTCATTATATGTCTCACACGGCAGTAGCTTGGTCTGCTCTCACTGCAAAGCAATAACAAATTGCTGTGAGCACAACTGAAATAAGTGTGACCACTGACATCTTTAAGCTCTCATCTCCAATCTGGAACTATTAGGGGGATGGTCAGAACAAAAGAGGGGTGAGAGAAGGAGAAGTTATACAAGTGTTTGTAATGGGACATTGCTAAGCTCAGACTTGCTGCCCCTCCCCTCCATGGACTGATGGGACCTTATCTTAAAGATATTAGGCATCTGTGGTCTACTCCCAGCACTTTCTAATCATGCAGGTGATTAGTCCAGGAGACAATTACTGTATCATTACATCTCAGACACTGAGAACCCTGCTTTAAGCTCCGGCGGGGGTGTGTTTTACTTTCTCTAATGTGTTGTTGCCTGCTTGTGATTGGTCAACATCATACAGGGAGAAGTAGTACACGCCCCCAGTGAAATCTGTCTGATAGCACCCACATGGACTTACTAAAAGTTAACTAATTAGGTGGCAGATACTTTGCTAATATCTGTGCAACAAAGAGGTGAAATTAAAAAACAAAATGTTTTATTCTGCTCTACGGCCATGAATACATTTGTGTGTCCAGTTCAACTTGAAAAAATTGGTGAAAGGTCCTCTTTAAGCTTTATTACCATAAATACAGAAATTGTCTGTAATGGGAACATGGTCTTGATCCTAAAGGTGTAAAATAATGCCAAATGAGGAGTTTTGCTTTAAACTTTATACGTGCTTGATTTTCTAATGTTGTCAAATGTAATCTCAGATTTTCTGTAATTTGCTAAACTGCAAGTATTTGGAAAAGTCAGTTTGTTCTTCAGATATGTTCTGAAGTGCTCATTGAGAAATGTAAGTTGATACTTTACAGCATTAATTGTAAACCTTAGGTAGTGCCATTGTGAATCCTAACAGACTGCACACGATCCTACAGCATCCTACTCCATGTGCGCGGCCTGTCAGTGCTGAGGGTAACAGATTTTCTTCCTAAGTAGGGGGGTGAAGAGACGCCTACAGGCTGACAGACTGGCAGGTTTCTGCTTGGATGCAGCCAAGTGTATTGTAATAATTCAATGACCCCTCCTAAGGTGCAGGTTGCATCGCTAATAGCCTTTTTACTAGGTTTGCATGCAATCAGCATAAGGTTAATTATGATAATTTGTTGTCTGCCCTAATCTCCCACTCATTAGATATGTATATTTGCCCAATGAAGAAATGCCTGGATACACAAAGAATTCACAATGAGCTAATTCAGGAAGACATGTATTTCTTGGATCCCACAAGAGAAGAGTTTGGTGTTATTGTCAATTAGGAATTACCCCTATGTATATGACTGCACTAAAATAATATTAAATACCCACTGGTTATAAGGTTTGCCAATAAAACATGAAAAAAAACAGACCAATTATTGGGAAATATCATGAATAGGGATTATTTATTTTATTTATTTATTTTTTAGGGCACCATTGTTTCCATTGTGCTGTACATGTGAAAAGGGTTTTACACACAAAATACAAATATAAATTAAAATGAAGAGACCAACAATGACAAACTAGAACAGGGGGAAGAGGACCCTGCCCTCATGGGCTTAAATTCTTCAGGATAATGGGGAAGGAGACAGTAGGTTGAGGGTTGCCGCAGCTCTGGTGGTGAGAGATGGCAGCAGGGTCATGGCAGGTTGTAAATGTCCTTGAAGAGATAGGTTTTCAAGCTCCATCTGAAAGCTTTGCGTGTGGTGGATAATCAGACGTATTGGTTCACATAGTTCCAAAGAATGGGGGAAACTCGAGAGAAGTCTTGGAAGCAATTGGATGAAGAACATACAAGTTTGAGGACAGAAAGAGGTCTTGGAAGGACCGGAGATTACATGTGGAAAGATATTGGGAGATTAGTTCAGAAGTATATGGAGGAGGCAGATTATAGACAGCTTTATAGGTCAATGTTAGTAGTTTGAACTTACATTGGCGAATTGTGAGCTAATGAAGGATTTGTAGAGGGGAGAAGCTGAGGCATTGCGATGACAGAGGTGTGTTAGTCGGGCAGCGGAGTTAAAAGAATGGTTCAAAACTAAAGTTAATTTTAATCCTTAATGTCTAAATATTCAAAGTCATAATCTTATCTCTAATATACTTTCATTAAAAAGTCCCAGATACTCCCTCACTATCTCTTTGATGGCTCTTCATTTCAGATCCCAGTGCATGCTAGGACAGTTGTCATCAGGGGCAGAGGCAGTGGCCACAGATGTAGAATACTAGACATGAGATACTGTAGCTGCTAATGACTCTATATATTTGAACATTTGGCTTGACCAGAAGATAACGAGTTTTCAAAGGGAACATATCTTCCCTGAGATCAAAAGAATCAAGTATTTAAATTCAGCATGCACAATATGTCTCTCTCCTAACATCATCATCACATCAAGGAGGCCCCCTTACATCAGATGGTCAGCCAGTCCTTCCAAAGTCAGTACATTCAGCTGACTTTTACTGGTGCAGGCCACCTTACTACCCTAATTTAGGATAGATGTTGAGGAGATAGATAATAGATAGATAGATAGATAGATAGATAATGGATAGATAGATAAATAGATAGATAATGGATAGATATATAGATAATGGATAGATGGATAGATAATGGATAGATAGATAGATAGATAATAGTTAGATAGATAGATAAATAGATAATAGATAGATAATGGATAGATAGATAGAGGGATAGATAGATAATGGATAGATTGATAGATAATGGATAGATAGATAGATAAATAGATAATAGATAGATAATGGATAGATAGATAGATAGATAATGGATAGATAGATAGATAATGGATAGATAGATAGATAATATTTAGATAGATAGATAGATAGATAAATAGATGATAGATAGATAGATAGATAGATAGATAGATAATTGATAGATAGATAGATAATGGATAGATAGATAAATAGATAATAGATAGATAGATAGATAATGGATAGATAGATAATGGATAGATAGATAGATAGATAGATAGATAATGGATAGATAGATATATAGATAATGGATAGATAGATACATAATAGATGGATAGATAGATAGATAGATAGATAATGGATAGATAGATAGATAGATAGATAGATAATGGATAGATAGATAGATAATGGATAGATAGATAGATAATGGATAGATAGATAGATAATGGATAGATAGATAGATAGATAGATAGATAGATAGATAGATAGATAGATAATGGATAGATAGATAGATAGATAGATAGAACATAATCCAGTAAAAGGACAGAAATATCAATGGTGCAAGATTCATGGGGGCCAACTTCCACCTCCAAAGTAGCAAACAGTTTCTGTCATAGACACATAAGTAATGCATTATGATGAGCTATTGGAATGCAAAGGGGCCACATGCTCTTTTTGCACAGGGGTCCTCTTCTGCCTGTGTCCGCCCTTGATCCAGCACATAGCTTTTACACACTGTTCAGACCAGCAATAACTGGAATGAACACTTCCTGACATTTGCCATTCTCCAGAGCTGAATCACAGTTCCTCTCCTGTACAGTAAACCAAGATGGAGGTGACTAAATTACACAATTACATCCCTCTTATGTGAGAGATTACAGCAGGTCTCCTACTGAGCTTCCATTAACTCTTTTATTGCCTTCCACTCTTATGTCTCTCCATCAAATTAGTCTGGCAACTCGCCTTCTTCCGTTCCTAAAAGCATTTACCTTGGCTTTTAGATGGTATTAATATTTTACCACTTTTTCTTATCTTTATATAACATGTATTAAATATATTCATTATTTTGTTTTCCTGTGTATTTGCGTTTATGTGCATTTCTGTATCCACTCTTGGTTTATGATGTATCATTAGTTTACTATTTTATCTATGTATATTACTTTACTATGTTATATTTGTATATTGTTTTAGTTTGCTATTGTACATATGTACAGTATACTATTTTCATTTACAATCTATATATATAATTGCCTTATTCTGTCTGTCTGTCTGTCTATCTGTCTGTCTATCTGTCTGTCTGTCTGTCTGTCTGTCATGCTCCGAAATTGTGTCCTTACGGTGACACAAAGCTGATTGGCCGCTGGGCTCGCCATGGCCCCGCCCCCCCACACGGATTGGCCTCTCGCCCCGGCTCTCTGCAGGCCTCGCCCCCCTCACGCAATGCACGCTCGCTCTGGCCCAACTGACACGGAGCCGCGACTCCCAGGTGAGTACACACACACATCAGATCACACTCACTCTCACACACACCTCACACATCACATCCACACACTCACAACATCCTGGGATATCGCTTGCTTCTACACCGGCTCCGTCAGGATCCCAGCAGCGCCAGACATAACCTTGCGATGCTGGGATCTTGACGGAGGCCGTGAAAGCTGGTAACCATTATACACATCGGGTAACTAAGGTCCCTTAGTTACCCGATGTGTATCATAGTTACCAGTGTACACCGGCTCACACTCACTCTCACACACACCTCACACACACATCACACATACATCACATCGCATCCACACATCAAGGTCCTGCAGCGGCGGAAAATACAGACACATAACAGCACACACATAACAGCACACACACACACATACACACATACAAATCAGATCACACTCACTCACACACACACATCACATCGCATCCACACATCAAGGTCCTGCAGCTGCGGAACATACACACACATAAAAGCACACACACACACACATACACACACAAATCAGATCACACTCACACACACCTCACACATCACATCGCATCCACATACTCACAACATCCTGGGATATCGCTTGCTTCTCGGCGGCGATACTGTGCTGTTGTGAGCTTCCAGGACCTGCGGGAGGATCACATGGCCAGAAGCATGTGATATCCCCGGATGTTGTGAGTATAAGCGCGTATGTGCGATATCGTCAGTGTCTGTGTGTGTGAGTGTATGCGATCGGGTGTGTGTGAGTGTATGCGATCGGGTGTGTGTGAGTGGATGCGATCGGGTGTGTGTGAGTGGATGCGATCGGGTGTGTGAGTGTCGGCAGAGGAGCACGGCGTGCTGGAGGAGGCTGGGAGCAGAGAGGCTGATCATGGGGAAGGCTGGGAGGAGAGAGGCTGATGCTGGGGGAGGCTGGGTGGGGGAGGCTGGGACGAGGGAGGCTGATGCTGGTGGAGGCTGATGCTTGGGGAGGCTGATGCTGGGGGAGGCTGGAAGGAGAGAGGCTAATGCTGGTGGAGGCTGATGCTTGGGGAGGCTGATGCTGGGGGAGACTGGGAGGGGAAGGCTGATGCTGAGGGAGGCTGGGAGGAAGGAGGCTGGGAGGAGAGAGGCTGATCCTGGGGAAGGCTGGGAACGGGAGGCTGATGCTGAGGGAGGCTGGAAGGAGAGAGGCTGATGCTGGGGGAGGCTGGAAGGAGAGAGGCTGATGCTGGTGGAGGCTGATGCTTGGGGAGGCTGATGCTGGGGGAGACTGGGAGCGGAAGGCTGATGCTGAGGGAGGCTGGGAGGAAGGAGGCTGGGAGGAGAGAGGCTGATCCTGGGGAAGGCTGGGAAGGGGAGGCTGATGCTGGGGGAGGCTGGAAGGAGAGAGGCTGATGCTGGTGGAGGCTGATGCATGGGGATGCTGATGCTGGGGGAGACTGGGAGCGGAAGGCTGATGCTGAGGGAGGCTGGGAGGGGGAGGCTGGGAGGAAGGAGGCTGGGAGGAGAGAGGCTGATCCTGGGGAAGGCTGGGAAGGGGAGGCTGATGCTGAGGGAAGCTGGAAGGAGAGAGGCTGATGCTGGGGGAGGCTGGAAGGAGAGAGGCTGAGGCTGGGAGGAGAGAGGCTGATGCTGGGGAAGGCTGATGCTGAGGGAGGCTGGGAGGGGAAAGCTGATGCTGGGGAAGGCTGGGAGGACGGAGGCTGGGAGGAGAGAGGCTGATCCTGGGGAAGGCTGGGAGAGGGAGGCTGATGCTGTCGGAGGCTGATGCTGGGGGAGGCTGGAAGGAGAGAGGCTGATGCTGGTGGAGGCTGATGCTTGGGGAGGCTGGGAGGAGGGAGGCTGGGAGAGGTAGGCTGAGAGAAGAGAGGCTGATGCACACACACACACACACGCGCGCGCGCACTGCACAACACACCACACACACACACACTGGGAACCACAAACAACTGCCCTACACAGACACCCACACACACAGACAACGCTGCACACACACAACACGCAACACACAAACACCGCGGCACACACAAATATACGCACATACCGCACAACACACACATTGCACAAAACATACCTCCCCCCAAAACACACCACACACACACAAACCGCGCAACACACACACAACGCTACAGACACACAGCGCTCCACAAACAACGCAACACACGCAACACACATACAACACCGCTCTCACCCCCCGTCACACCCAGACAACACCCAGAACATGTACAGCGCCTACACAAACACTTGGTAACTACACACAACAACATCTCTATATATATATATATATAACAAAAATCATACATGAACTACACAATACGTAAATTCTAGAATACCCGATGCGTAAAATCGGGCCACCTTCTAGTACTATATATATGTGTATATACACAATATATTGGGCTTGTGTTCAGAACAAACCATGAAAGTGTCTCAGTGGTTAACTGTTTTGTCTTGCAGCTTGGGGTCTTTGTTTCTAATCTGACCAATATCAACATCTGCATTGAGTTTGTATGTTTATTGTGTGTTTTTGTAGGTTTTCTCTGGGTATTCTTGTTTCTTCACAGACAAAAGAAATGTTACTGATAGGTTAATTGGCTTTCTGGCTTTCTCATATTGAACTGGACTCAAAGGTGCATTTATTTACACCAGATAGCAGATAGTTGACAGTGATCACTCCTGACTCCAGCATACACATGAACTCTGTTTGGCTGAGCATTCATTTACTCCCAATGCAGAGAAAAGCCCCCCTACTCTAAAGGCCCAGTCACACTAAACAACTTACCAGCGATCCCAACAACGATCCAACCTGATAGGGATCGCTGGTAAGTTGCTAGGAGGTTGCTGGTGAGATGTCACACTGCGACGCTCCAGCGATCCCACCAGCAACCTGACCTGGCAGGGATCGCTGGAGCGTGGCTACACGAGTTGCTGGTGAGCTCATCAGCAACCAGTGACCAGCCCCCAGCGCCGCGTAGAAGCGATGCTGCGCTTGGTAACTAAGGTAAATATCGGGTAACCAACCCGATATTTACCTTGGTTACCAGCGCACACCGCTTAGCGCTGGCTCCCTGCTCTCCTAGCTACAGTACACATGGGGTTAATTACCCAATGTGTACTGCAGCTACATGTGCAGAGAGCAGGGAGCCGCGCACACTGCTTAGCGCTGGCTCCCTGCTCTCCTAGCTACAGTACACATTGGGTTAATTACCCGATGTGTACTGCAGCTACATGTGCACAGAGCAGGAGCCGGCACTGACAGCTGAGAGCGGCGGACGCTGGCAACGAAGGTAAATATCAGGTAACCAAGGTAAGGGCTTCTTGGTTACCCGATGTTTACTGTGGTTACCAGAGTCCGCAGAAGCCGGCTCCTGCTGCCTGCACATTTAGTTGTTGCTCTGTCGCTGTCACACACAGCGATGTGTGCTTCACAGCGGGAGAGCAACAACTAAAAAATGGCCCAGGACATTCAGCAACAACCAACAACCTCACAGCAGGGGCCGGGTTGTTGCTGGATGTCACACACAGCAACATCGCTAGCAACATCGCTGTTACGTCACAAAAGTTGTTCGTTAGCAGCGATGTTGCTAGCGATGTTGTTTAGTGTGACTGGGCCTTAAGGGTACCGTCACACTTTAGCGACGCTCCAGCGATCCCACCTGGTCAGGATCGCTGGTGCGTCGCTACATGGTCGCTGGTGAGCTGTCAATCAGGCAGATCTCACCAGCGACCAGTGACCAGCCACCAGCGACGCGTGGAAGCGATGCTGCGCTTGGTAACTAAGGTAAATGTTGGGTAACCAAGCGCTTGGTTACCCGATATTTACCTTGGTTACCAGCGCACACCGCTTAGCACTGGCTCCCTGCACTCCTAGCCAGAATACACATCGGGTTAATAAGCAAACCACTTTGCTTATTTACCCGATGTGTACTCCGGCTACGTGTGCAGGGACCAGGGAGCCGGCACTGGCAGCCTGAGAGCGGCGGACGCTAGTAACCAAGGTAAATATCGGGTAACCAAGCAAAGCCCTTCGCTTGGTTACCCAATATTTACCTTGGTTACAGCTTACCGCAGGCTCACAGAAGCCGGCTCCCTGCACATTCAGATCATTGCTCCCTCGCTGTCAAACACAGCGATGTGTGCTTCACAGCGGCAGAGCAACGTCCAAAAAATGAACCAGCACTGTGTGTAACGAGCAGCGATCTCACAGCAGGGGCCAGATCGCTGCTTAGTGTCACACACAGCGAGATCGCTCATGAGGTCACTGGTGCGTCACAAAAAACGTGACTCAGCAGCGATCTCGCTAGCGATCTCGCTATGTGAGAAGTACCCCTAATGCTTATGGGGGAGCTGATACTCATGGTAAATGTCAGTCAGGCATGTCCAATTGCTTTGTTCTCTCGGAAATAAGCCTCAAGAAGAAATGACTGTGGGCAACTTTCTAATAGAGAACACAGGAGCACTCGGCCAAACAGGTACCCTTGTATATGGTAGAGGCGGGATGCAAGCTGTTGTCCGGTTCTTTAATGTTGAAGGCCTTTCAATAGGACTAGAGTTGAGTGAACACATGGAATTTCGGTTTGGCAGGTTCGGCCGGACTTTAGATAAAGTTCTGTTTGGGACCTGGACTTGACCTGATCCCCAATGGAAAGTCACTAATTGGGCAGTTCGGGTCTCCGCCCACATGCATGCCAGCCATAAACAGAACACTGCCGGGGGAGAGTGGACAGGGTTTTTCCATTTTTTTGGTGAACACTACATCCGATCATGCTATTGTTACCTCCAGTTCGAGCCGTTCAAACACTGCAAGCGGCTCGCACTGGGCTGAGCACCGAGCGTACCCGTGCATAGCGATGCTTGCACAAGTAGTTTGCATACATAAAGCACCCAAACTCTGAACCCGAACTCTGTTTTTTTTGTAAAGTCTGTGTTTGTCACAGCAAGTTGGGCTGCAGTGTGTACATCGCCCAGGCCAAAAGCTAATGCTCTACCAGGATACAGCTAAACCCCCACTAATGAGGAAGCGTCACAGGTGCAGGAGAAGCAGATCACACACACACCTCCATGGAATGGAGGGGAGACGAATGCTAGATGATAAAACTGCACACTAGTGACTTGCATAGAGCGCTGTTCACATGCAGATGGCACAGTCACAAACCTGCAGCCTATTAGGTGACGCCCTTTTATTAGATCAGGCGGGCTGCCAAGCCGAACCCCACAGTGTATCATGCACGGACAGACACTCTACAATGCAAGGCCCAACAGAAAGGGGCCTGGCTGTATCCTGTACAAACAAAAAAATATGAGGTTTTTGTTGGTATTCATGGCCATAAAACGTAAGCCTACACCCTCGTCACGGGACCTCATGTCTGTAGGTCCCTACACTAAATATAAAAATAGCAACAAAAAGAGGACAAAGTCCTCCAAAAATTAAGTATTACTCACAGCAAGTTGGGCTGCAGTGTGTACATCGCCCAGGCCAAAAGCTAATGCTCTACCAGGATACAGCTAAACCCCCACTAATGTGGAAGCATCACAGGAGTCTGTGTTTGGTACGAACAGCGAACCTCATCTCCAATCACTAGGGATGATCATACCCGTGTAAGTTAGGGTTTGCCTGGTTCGGCCGAACTTTAGTTAAAAGTTTGGTTTGGATCCTGGACTTGACCCGATCTTGACCATGGTCCCCGAACTCAATATAAGTCAATGGAGACACAAACTTCTGTGCAGTGAAATGGTAATAGTAAGGTCTAGTGGGTTGCAAAAGGAAGCAAAATTGGGGCAATTGCCCTATAAACAAATGTGGATAGGGAAGAAATAAAAAAAAATTACATGAGGTCCCATCTATTTTTTATTAACTAGCGCAGGTAAAGCAGACAGCTGTGGGCTGCAACACTCAGCTGTCTGCTTTACCTTGGCTGGTAATCAAAAATAGAGAGGATCCCTCTCTCTCTAATTAAATTATTTAAATAAATAATGGTGTGAGCTCCACCCTACTGTTGATAACCAGCGAAGGTAAAGCATGAAGCTAGGGGCTGGTATTTTCAGGGTCGGAAAGCCCATGGTTATTTAGCTGTTACCAGCCTAAACATAGTAGCCCTCAGCTGTACCACAAGAGGCACATCCATTACATGCACCAATTCTGATGCTTTGACCCCCTGCCCCCCTCTTCCTGACTGCCCTGGTGTGATGGCAATCAGGGTAATCCATTTGGGATCGATGGCAGCTGTGAATTAACAGATGGCATTAGACCCAGGGGTTAGTAATGAATAGGAGCCTGTCACGCTTCCGGGGCCGCGGCGCCGCTCGTCACGGCGACGCTTATCTCGGCGCCGCTCCTCACTCACTGACCCGGTCCCCGTGCACTCTGACCACGGCTCCCACTCCCCCTCCTCAGCCTCCTCCGTGCTCCCTGCTCCTCGTCCCCATTGTCTCGCTGCAGCCCGGGACTCTGCCTCCAGCTCTCCTGCGTCTCCTCCTCCTGCACTGATCTCCGGCTCCCGAGCCTCGCACATGCGCACTAGGGCGCGGGCGCGCTCCCTCACCTTCTCTTAAAGGGCCAGCGTCTCTGAAACAGGATATGGCTAATAACAGGTAAAGGTGATATAAGACTTCCTTTTCCATGTGGGCGGTGCCTGTTCAACGTGTACTGGTAGCCTTGTCTCCTATGCTAGGTGTTCAGGTCCCTCTGTCTCATGTTTCCAAGTTAAAGGGAACCTGTCAGCAGAAATTTCCCCTAAAACCTAAAAGATTCCCCCTCTGCAGCTCCTGGGCTGCATTCTAGAAAGGTCCCTGTTATTATTGTGCCCCCTTTCTGACCAAAATACAGAGTTTATAAAGTGGTACCTTTTTGTATTCAGATTCTGTAAATGTGACACGGGGGCGGGCTGCCTGGCGTCCGTTATTCTGCCTCCTGCCACTTTAGGCCGTCCCCCATCACTCCTTTCCATAGCTGTGGACGCCGCCCAGTGCTCCACAGGTCCCCGCACATGCCCAGTGCTCATCTCTCATGGATGAGCACTGTGCCCAGTGTCACCGCTGGTGACGTGCGCGCAGGCTTTAGATTATGGGCGGTGCTGGGATGTTTATTACCAAGCAACCGCCCATAATCGCGGGACCGCGCTTTCCCCCTCAGTGTCCTTCGTTCTGCGCAAGCGCGGTGCTGCTGACCCCACGTCACCTCCTTCCCATCTATTTCCTGCCTCAGGGCAAGATGGGAAGGAGGTGACGTGGGGTCAGCAGCACCGCGCTTGCGCAGAACGAAGGACGCCGAGGGGGAAAGCGCGGTCCCGCGATTATGGGCGGTTGCTTGGTAATAAACATCACAGCACCGCCCATAATCTAAAGCCTGCGCGCACGTCACCAGCGGTGACACTGGGCACAGTGCTCATCCACGAGAGATGAGCAGTGGGCATGCGCGGGGACCTGTGGAGCACTGGGCGGCGTCCACAGCTATGGAAATCGGCGATGGGGGACGGCCTAAAGCGGCAGGAGGCAGAATAACGGACGCCAGGCAGCCCGCCCCCGTGTCACATTTACAGAATCTGAATACAAAAAGGTACCACTTTATAAACTCTATATTTTGGTCAGAAAGGGGGCACAATAATAACAGGGACCTTTCTAGAATGCAGCCCAGGAGCTGCAGAGGGGGAATCTTTTAGGTTTTAGGGGAAATTTCTGCTGACAGGTTCCCTTTAACCCTGTCTCTGCCCACAGATCCCGACTGCCAGCCTGTGTGTGTCTGGTCCACCAGTCTTCCAGGAGATTCCCCGGTGACGATCTGCTGTGGATCCCATCACCTTCCGTCAGCTTGTATCCGTCGCTGGTTCTGGACTCCACCCGGTATCATTAGTCTGCACCCTCGCTGATCCCGGACTCCGTCTGTTGCCACCAGTCGGCACCTATACCCAGTTCCACTTGCCCGTCCTGATTTCCTTCAGCCTACATCTACCCTGGGACCAGCCTCTCTATCCTGCACGGACATCTTAAGGACGCTAGCCCGTATTCCTGTCGTGTCCCGGCTGCTGTGCATCTAGGCCCTCTGGGGTGGCCGCCAGAAAGCCCCTGTATAGGGGTTCGCTCCTGGTAGTCTCCCTGGGGGAGTCCGGTGCACGGTCCTGTGGATCCTCCCTTGCACCGAACATTACAGCGCCTAACAGGCACCCCCATTACTAACCTGGCATTTGTGTTAAAAAACACACACAGGGAAAAAATAGTTTATTTAAATAAATACTCCCTCCATTAAAACACTGGACAACCCATTTAAGACTCTACAACCCACATCTGGCAGCCACTTATCTCCTGGTAGAACAAAAGGATTGGGCATTAGAATTCAAACAGATCTTTATCTCCCCCAACATCATCTTTGCTGCAATTCTGTGCCATTTGTGGTCTGCTTCGTTTGGCTGATTGTCAGTAGTTGAGCTTTCACCTATTCTCATCCATAATATTGAAATGTTACACTGGGCCTATGTTTCTATGTATGTAATATCAGCAGTGGCGTAACTACCGCGGTCGCAGCGGTCGCGATCGCGACCGGGCCCGGGCGGTTTGGGGCCCGCGGGGACCCGGCAGATCAGCAGCCAGCTCCTCTCAGTGAGAGAGAAGCTGCGCTGATCTATCACAGTGCACGCGCCCACTATATGACCCGCTGCCGCCCCCGACACCGGGCCCTCCTGCCCGATGTCAGCGGCGGCACCGGGGCCCCCCTCCCCCGTCACCGCGCACAGTAATAATGAAGCAAAGAGCGGCCGGCGCCGCTCTGCATCATCATTCTGCCCCTGTGCCTGTGCGGTGACGTCACTCCTGTGCGACTGCTGTGCTGAGTGCACAGAGCGCAGGGAGGGAGGACGCCGCCGACCGCAGCACCGGGAGGACGAGCAGCAGTGGAAGGAGGAGAGCAGGGACTCGGGAGTACAGCATCAGTGGAACAAGGAGACGTCAGGACAGAGCAGCAGTGGAAGGAGGAGAGCGGTGAGTACTTGGTTTTTTTTTTTATATATATATGAGTACACGGTGGTCAGAGGCCTGGAGTGGGGAGGCTGCATTATACTGTGCATGGAGGCCTGGGGTGGGGAGGCTGCATCTGTACATGGAGGCCTGGGGTGGGGAGGCTGCCTGATACTGTACAAGGAGGCCTGGGGTGGGGAGGCTGCCTGATACTGTACAAGGAGGCCTGGGGTGGGGAGGCTGCATGATACAAAACATGGAGGCCTGGGGTGGGGAGGCTGCCTGATACTGTACAAGGAGGCCTGGGGTGGGAAGGCTGGATGATACTGTACATGGAGGCCTGGGGTGGGGAGGCTGCATCTGTACATGGAGGCCTGGGGTGGGGAGGCTGCCTGATACTGTACAAGGAGGCCTGGGGTGGGGAGGCTGCCTGATACTGTACAAGGAGGCCTGGGGTGGGGAGGCTGCATGATACTGTACATGGAGGCCTGGGGTGGGGAGGCTGCCTGATACTGTACATGGAGGCCTGGGGTGGGGAGGCTGCATGATACTGTACATGGAGGCCTGGGGTGGGGAGGCTGCCTGATACTGTACAAGGAGGCCTGGGGTGGGGAGGCTGCCTGATACTGTACATGGAGGCCTGGGGTGGGGAGGCTGCCTGATACTGTACATGGAGGCCTGGGGTGGGGAGGCTGCATGATACTGTACATGGAGGCCTGGGGTGGGGAGGCTGCCTGATACTGTACAAGGAGGCCTGGGGTGGGGAGGCTGCATGATACTGTGCATGGAGGCCTGGGGAGGCTGCATTATACTGTACATGGAGGCCTGGGGAGACTCCATTATACTGTACATGGAGGCCTGGGGAGGCTGGCAGCATTATTATACATGGAGGCCTGGGGAGGCTGGCTGCATTATTATACATGGAGGCCTGGGGAGGCTGGCTGCATTATTATACATGGAGGCCTGGGGAGGCTGGCTGCATTATTATACATGGAGGTCTGGGGAGGCTGGCTGCATTATTATACATGGAGGCCTGGGGAGGCTGGCTGCATTATTATACATGGAGGCCTGGGGAGGCTGGCTGCATTATTATACATGGAGGCCTGGGGAGGCTGGCTGCATTATTATACATGGAGGCCTGGGGAGGCTGGCTGCATTATTATACATGGAGGCCTGGGGAGGCTGGCTGCTATATTATACATGGAGGCCTGGGAGGCTGGCTGCTATATTATACATGGAGGCCTGGAGAGGTTGGCTGCATTATTATATATGGAGGCCTGGTGAGGCTGCATAATAAACATGAAGGACACCTTATACATTGAATATAGAGGTGTAATATACATAGAGGTCTATGAGGCTGCATTATACTGGAGGTCTATAGGGCTGCATTAAAATGGAGGTGGGGGGGGGCTGTATAATACAAAATGAAGGGACACCTTATACATGGAATATAGGGGTGAATTATACATGGAGGAGTATGGGGCTGCATAATACCATCTGAAGTTTTATGGGGTTGTGTTATAATACATATAGGACTATGGGGGCTGCATTATAATATATGGAGGACTATGGAGGCTACCTTATACATGGACTATGGAAGTGCATTATAAAACATGGAGGACTATGTGGTGCAGTATAATATATGGAGAACTATGGGGTGAATTTTAATACATGGAGAACTATGGGAAATGCATTATAATTGAAGGGCTACTTTATACATGGAGGATTATGGGGGTGCATTATAATATATGGAGGGCTATGTATCTGCATTCTAATATATGAAGGGTTATGTGAGACCCTTTATACAATTATTTGGAAGGCTATGTGGGGGCTGTTATAGTATTTTGAGAACTTTATACAGGGGGGACAAAGATACAAGTATGGGATGGAAATGTTTTGTGCTGAGGGAAAAAGGCTCTTTCCCATGCTCTGCTATACATCTCTCAGCACCCAGCTTTCCCATGTTCTGATATACATCTCTCAGCACCCAGCTTTCCCATGTTCTGCTATACATCTCTCAGCACCCAGCTTTCCCATGTTCTGATATACATCTCTCAGCACCCAGCTTTCCCATGCTCTGCTATACATCTCTCAGCACCCAGCTTTCCCATGTTCTGATATACATCTCTCAGCACCCAGCTTTCCCATGCTCTGCTGTACATCTCTCAGCACCCAGCTTTCCCATGCTCTGCTATACATCTCTCAGCACCCAGCTTTCCCATGCTCTGCTGTACATCTCTCAGTAGCCAGCTTTCCCATGGTCTGCTATACATCTCTCAGCACCCAGCTTTCCCATGTTCTGATATACATCTCTCAGCACCCAGCTTTCCCATGTTCTGATATACATCTCTCAGCACCCAGCTTTCTCATGCTCTGATATGGGAAAGCTGGGTGCTGAGGACAAGATAAATATCAGAACATAGGAAAGCTGGGTGCTGATAGAGGGATTTCAGGGTGCTGTGGGTGAGAGCCAAGTGTCAGCGTCATTATCCTGTACCCCGAGTGTCAGTGTCATTATCCCTTACCCCATACCTCGCAACCGTCCCGGATACAGCGGGACTTTCACGCTTTACGTTGTTTGTCCCGTTGCCACGATCGGGACGGCCGGCTCCCGGGCTCCGCCCACCCACTCTCTCTCCGCATCCCTGCTTTTCCCTCCTACCATCCCAGTAGACGTGGCATAACAGAGAGGAGCGCTGCCTGTGCTGCTGCTGGTACAGTAAAATCTCCCCAGCGCTGATTTCCCTCCCTCCCCCCCCCTCACCCCCGGCCGGAGCCTCTCTGTGCGGTCGGCCGGCCGCCTGTCTGTGCGGTCGGCCGGCCGCCTTTCTGTGCGGGCGCCCCCCGGCCGCCTGTCTGTGCGGGCGCCCCCCGGCCGCCTGTCTGTGCGGGCGCCCCCCGGCCGCCTGTCTGTGCGGGCGCCCCCCTGCCGCCTGTCTGTGCGGGCGCCCCCCTGCCGCCTGTCTGTGCGGGCGCCCCCCTGCCGCCTGTCTGTGAAGGCGACCGGCCACCTCACTGTGTGGGCGACCGGCCGCCTCACTGTGGCTCCCTGCGTGTCCATGCTGGAGGCCCGCCGGCTGCCTGCGTGTCCATGCTGGAGGCCCGCCGGCTGCCTGCGTGTCCATGCTGGAGGCCCGCCGGCTGCCTGCGTGTCCATGCTGGAGGCCCGCCGGCTGCCTGCGTGTCCATGCTGGAGGCCCGCCGGCTGCCTGCGTGTCCATGCTGAATGGGTGTGGATGGGGAGTGGATATGGGCGTGACTGTGAAATGGGTGTGGTTAGGGGGCGTGGCCTAAAAATTTGCCGCGCGCCGCAAACTTTGTCCTTCTTTTCCTTCTTTAAAAGTTGGGAGGTATGCCTTACCCCAAGTGTCTGTGTATGTGGAGGGGGGGCCCAGGTCTAAACTTTGCACCGGGGCCCATCCAACTCTAGTTACGCCACTGAATATCAGGCTTTACAGTAGAAATTGTATGACAATATGTGAAGTGAAATTTGTGACAATTGTGGAAAATTAAAAGTGTACAGAAATATAAATTATTGAAAACTATTATTTGTTTCCCTACTATTGTTTCTATACATGAGCACAGAGTGCATGTTACACAGCATTACAGACACATTATTGAGACCTTCGAATGACCTTGATTTGCACCTTGGTAAGTGTGTATCTAGCAGCATCATCAAAATCTGGACAGAAGTCCCTGTGCCTGTGCTTCCGCCTCACAACAAGTCTCCAGGCACTGGTTCCTGGCTGGGGCTAATTTAATGGGGCGGACAGACAGCTGGGCTCTGCTCCTCTCATTCGCACTGGCCTGCTAGAGAATCGCACTTCTTTCTCTTGAGTCTGCAAAGACAAAATGGATCAATAAAAACATGTCACAGCCTGAATAGTTCTAATAACTTTGAAGCCCCTGGCATACTGCGCCTGGAGATCGTGAATTCGGCTTTAATTACGCTTAGTAGGATCTTTTACTTTGGACACTATTTCTAATATAGGTCACTGCTATCATAATCTCTTTTCCTGGCCAGATGATGGTTAACAGGGCTATTCCCATGGAAATAGGTGAAGTTATAGTACCAGTATAAACCATCATTACAGATTAGGGGGTCAGACTGTCTCAACTCTCAATGGTCCTCAAAAACAAGAAGCCACAGCACTGGTCAAATGCGGCTACTCTAGCATCACACTGCCGTTGTGCAGGAAATAAGTCATAGGGGTACTTTGCACGTTGCGACATCGCTACTGCGATATCGTCGGGGTCAAATCGAAAGTGACGCACGTCTAGCGCCGGTAACGACGTTGCAACGTGTAAAGCCTAGATGCGCCGATAAACGATCGCAAAAGCGTCCTAAATCGGTGATTTGTGTAGCGTTGGTCATTTTCATAATGTCGCACCAATAGGAGATACGATGTTGTTCCTCGTTCCTGCGGCAGCACACATCTCCTTACCTGCCTCCACCGGCTATGCGGAAGGAAGGAGGTGGGCGGGATGTTTACGTCCCGCTCATCTCCGCCCCTCCGCTTCTATTGGCCGCCTGCCGTGTGACGTCGCTGTGACGCCGCACAACCTGCCCCATTAGGAAGGAGGCGGGTCGCCGGCCAGAATGACGTCGCAGAGCAGGTAAGTGCGTGTGAAGCTGCCATAGCGATAATGTTCGCTATGGCAGCTATCACAAGATATCGCATGTGCGACGGGGGCGGGGACTGTCGCGCTCGGCATCGCTTTATTCTTGTGGTTGGCAAGTAATCCCATCAATCATATTGCAATAGTATAGCCTAGTCAGCGGCGTAACTTCAAGTTTGTGGGGCCCAATGAAAAATCTACAACAGGACTCCAAATTATCTCAGCTTTTTAATAGTATTAATCTTTTTATACTGGCCAAAGGGACCTTTTGGGCTACCAAAACTGAAGGGCAGTTTAGTATTATCCTGTCTTCTCTTGAGGCGATTCAACCGAAGTTATGCAGTGCTAGCCGAAACATGTCATTTGTACAGATCCAGACGCCCAGCACTTTCTTAAGTAGAAACATTTTATGGAATCCATTACACACTACATCTGATCACACTTTTGTTGCCCCCAGTTTTAGCCCCTCAAAGACTGCACGCGGCTGGCACTGGGATAAGCACCGAGTGCACCCAAGTACAGCGATGCTCACGCCAGTGGTATACGTAAAGCACCCGAACACTGAATTGAACTCTATTTTTTGTAAAGTATTTGTTTGTTTAATTTGTATTTGTTTAATATGAACACTGAACCTCTGAGACTCTCATCTCTAGTCAAGAGGGCTTGTATTGGATGGTCCATCCATCTTTATAATAAATAAAACTATTCCAGCTTGTATTGGTATATACTGTTTATAAATCCAAATTGCTACTGAATGCACAGAGGGTGTGAAAAGAAAGAAGGGACCAGGAAATAATGTTATATTGCAGTGGATGAGCAACCAGCAAGGGCGTAACGATTGTGGTCACAGAGGGTGCAACCAGAACGATGCTGGAGTAAAGTCCTCTGACCCCAGCGCCTATTTCAGCTGTTTGAGAACCCTAGGATGCACATTCAGCTGAAATTTATTGCAAGACAGAGACCCCTTGGATTCCTGCACCTCAATATATGCCTCCAGCCAATCAGAGGCCGACAGCTGATGTTGGTGTGCTAGGGATTGGCATCACATGACAGTGACGTCATGTGTCGCAATAACATGCATGCTGATGTCAGCTCAAGCCCTCTGTGCTGCGCAACGCGACCTGGGAGCAGAGGAAGGTGAAAGTTATTATTATTATTTTTTTTATACAGAGACAGAATGGAGCAAATATATAGATGAGGAAGTGGCCCAGGATGAGGGACAGATATACAAGGATGAGGGACATATATACCAGGACGGGCCCCAGGATTGGGACATATATACTAGAAAGGGCCCAGGATGGGTGACATATACACACGTGATTAAAATTGTTGGTACCCTTCGTTTAATGAAAGAAAAACCCACATGGTCACAGAAATAACTTGAATTTGACAAAAATAATAATAAATAAAAAAATCTATGAAAATGACTAAATAAAAGTCAAATGTTGCTTTTCAACCATGCTTCCACAGAATTTTTAAAAAAATAAAACTCATGAAACAGGCATGGACAATAATGATGGTACCACTCAAAATAATGTGACAAAAGGGACATGTTAAATCAAGGTGTGTCCACTAATTAGCATCACAGGTGAGAAAAATCTTGTAATCAGTCAGTGGGCCTGTATATAGGGCTACAGATACTCACTGTGCTGTTTGGTGACATGGTGTGTACCACACTCAACATGGACCAGAGGAAGCAAAGGAAAGAGTTGTCTCAGGAGATTAGAAAGAAAATTATAGACAAGCATGTTAAAGGTAAGGGTAATAAGACCATCCCCAAGCAGCTTGATGTTATTGTGACTACAGTTGCACATATTATTCAGAAATTTGAGATCCATGGGACTGTAGCCAACCTCTCTGGACAAGGGCACAGGAGGAAAATTGATGACAGATTAAACGGAAGGATAATACGAATGGTAACAGAAGAGCACAGATATTCTTCTAACGAGATTAAAGGTACATCACTCATTAAAGGTAAAGCTCAAGGAACATCACTGTCATATCGCACTATTATGTTCTGGGGATGCTTTGCTGTATTTGGAACAGGGTGTCTTGAATCTGTGCAGGGTACAATGAAATCTGACGACTATCAAGGGATTCTAGAGAGAAATGTGCTGCCCAGTGTCAGAAAAATTGGTCTCAGTTGCAGGTCATGGGTCTTGCAACAGGATAATGACCCAAAACACACAGCTAAAAACACCCAAGAATGGCTGAGAAGAAAACATTGGACTCTTCTGAAGGCCTTCTATGAGCCCTAACCTACATCGTATTGAGCATCTTTTGAAAGAGCTGAAACATGCCATCTGGAAAAGGCAACCTTCAAACACCAGACGACTGGAACCGTTTGCTCTTGAGGAGTGGGCCAAAATACCTGTCGAGAGGTGCAGACGTCTCACTGACAGTTACAGGAATCATTTGATTGCAGTGATTGCCTCAAAAGGTTGTGCAACCAAATATTAAGTTAAGGTACCATCATTTCTGTCTAGGCTGATTTCATGAGTTTTATATTTTTTTAATTCTGTGGAGCATGGTTGAAAAGCAATGTCTGACTTTCATTTGTTCCTTTTCATAGATTTTTTATATTATTACTTTTGTCAGATTCAAGTTATTTCTGTGACCATTGTGGGTTTTTCTTTCATTAAACGAAGGGTACCAACAATTTTGACTACGTGTGTATACATGGAAAGGATCTCAAGATGGGGGATATATATACCAGGAAAGCGCCCTGGATGGGGGACATATATACTATGATGGTGGACATATGAACCTGAAAGGGGCCCAGGATTGGGGACATATATACCAGGAAGGGACCTCGGATGGGGGACATATATATCACAATGGGGTGCATATGTACTAGGAAGGGTCCCAGGATGGGAGACATATATATCAGGAAAAGGCACTGGATAGGGGACATATATACTAGGATGGGTGACATACAAACCTGGAAGTAGCCCAGGATGGAGAACATATATAGCAGGAAGGGACCTCGGATGGAGGAAATATACGGTATATCACAATGGGGTGCACATATACCAGGAAGGGTCCCAGTAAGGGGGACATATATACCAGGATGGGGGATATATATAACTGGAAGGAGCCCAGGTTGGGTGATATATAAACCAGAAAGGGGCCCAGGATGGTATAGATAAGTAATGCAGTGCCTATAGCTTGCTATATGCCAACACTATATCTCACTCAATATGCCTGTTAATCAAATCTAATAAATATTGAATTATAGCATGCTCCACTATATGACATATTAATCAGTCAATCTTCTTGTGGTAACTGAATGTCTATAGGTCCATTACACCCATTTGACTCTGGGTACTCTGCCAAACAGGGTTACAGCACACAATAGTGTGAGACGCATAAGCCAGTCTTCAGAAGTATCTGTTGATATCACAGTTTAATTGTAGACATGAATGTTTTTGATCATATTGACCAGTTGTGTGTTAATGTCTAGCTAAGTCATGATCAATATCAGCAAAACTTTTACAAAACTGTGCAACCTTGTCTTATATAACATGGGGTTTTGAAGGCATCTGAATGGTTAATGATTCTTAGTGTTTTTTTTGCCTAAGATACCCTAGAGGAAACATTAGCTGCACACCAGTTACTGCAACAATAATAAGGAGAACTATTATTTGCTCGTTGCATTCTGGTTTCTGAGGAAAGACATTAATATGGATGAGAATGGGACAGTAACAGTCTGCTCTCCCTGCTTTTAATGATTGTTAGGCTATGTGCGCACGCTGCGTTCTGACCTGACAAATAAACTGCAGCGTTTTGACAACTGTAAACACTGCGTTTGACAAAAAAATGCATCCAAAACGCATGCATTTTGAATGCATTTTAGATGCCTTTTTGACAGTGCGGTCCCACTCGGCTCTGCTACATCCCCATAGAGCATGGCTGGCTGCAAGACAGAGCCGCGAGATCAGAATGAACTCGGATGAACTTCACCCGACTTCATTGTCATCGCGCTGGGGTCTGATTTGCGGTCACCCGTGAAGGACTCATCGGTGACCGCAAATCCCCTGAGTGACTGAAGTGAGCCACGCGATCAGCAGTGCCGTCACTCAGGTTACCCGCGGCCAGCTGGAGTCCTTCACCCGAGACTGCAAATCATCTGAGTGACGGCAATGCTAATCACGTCACTTGGGTGACTAGCTGTCACGGTTGGAGGATCATAGCGCGACTCACTTCAGTTGCTGCGTGGAGCTTACAGAGAGCAGTCATGGTCTGTGGCCACTCCTGTCAGCTTCATGTAGCAGAGCTGGATGCGTCGTGGGACCTCGTGTGGATTACGCCGGACCTGGAGGGCTGTTTGGGGATTAATAAAGTGGTGAAAGAGGGTAGTTTTTTTTGTCTTTTATTCCAAATAAAGGATTTTTCGGGAGTATGTGTTTATTTTCTTTAACTTACAGGTTAATCATTGGGGGTGTCTCATAGACGCCTGTCATGATTAAGCTAGGACTTAGTGGCAGCTATGGGCTGCTATTAACTCTTTTTTACCCCAATTGCCACCGTACCAGGGCAATTCGGGATGAGCCGGGTAGAGTCCTGGGACTGTCGTATCTAATGGATGCGGCAAGTCCAGGCGGCTGCTGGTTGATAATTTTAGGCTGTGGGGCTCCCCATAACGTGGGGCTCCCCATCCTGAGAATACCAAACTTCAGCCGTGTGGCTTTACCTTGGCTGGTATCAAAATTGGGAGAGGGAGAGACCGACTGACCGACAGAGAGAGAGACCGACCAACCAACCGACAGAGAGAGACCGACAGAGACAGAGAGACCGATCGACAGACAGAGAGACCGACATCGACAGAGAGAAAGGGACTGACACCGACAGAGAGAGAGACGACATCAACATCGATTTCAATGGGTGGAAAATGCAACCAAAACGCACAAAAGAAGTGACATACTGCTTTATTAAACGCATCAATTTTGTCAAATATTTGGCATCCAAAACGCTGTGCTTAAAAAAGCAACATGCACATGGAATTTGCTGACTTCTCATAGACTTTGCTGGAGAAGCACAACGCATGCATTTACACTACAGTTTAAAACGCTGCGTAAACGCATGAAAAAACACAACGTGCGCACACAGCCTTACTGACCTGGATTCAGCTTAAAGACTAATTTTTATTGCAACCTTAAAGCTACTGACCTAATTAGAGGCCTTACACCTCTCATTGACCCATGCTGAGACTGCATAGGTGGAAAAATCCCATTTATAGTTCAAATAGTAAACAAAGAGAAAATAATGGGAATACTGCCTCTTCTTGATGAACTTCAAGTCAATCTCCAGAGAACTTCTACATTTTTTGGAGATAAAAGTATGGCTGGAGACTGTCAAACCTACATATTGTGTGTGTAAGGCTGTGGGAGCCATCATACTGGGAGAGGTAGGGTCTGAGGAGCCAATATGATGCCCTGGCAAAACCAGGTAGTCACACATAGGCCCCCGCATAACACCTTCCCTCACAGGGTTACACACAGCCGACCTGAAACCCTAGTCACCTCCCCCAGGAAAGGACAGGCACACCAGTGGGCGGGACCAGGCGGATGGAGAACGCCCACCTAGGGGTCTGGAGAGCCCGGGGCGGGAAAAGCAGTCAGTTCAGTTAAGAGTTCAAAGCAGTCGGTTAAGTCAGTGGAGCAAAGTAGTAGGAGGTTGAAGTTGACAGGCATCGGGGTTGGAGCACTAGTGCATTGGCGAGGTGGCAGACGGTGGTCCGTGTCTAGCAGGAGACGGGGAGACGGCAGCTGGAGATCCAAGGTGGACTGGGGCAGGGTTGGAGCCCGCCGGTATCGACACCGGAGAACTGACCCGGAAACCGTGCACAGAGGGGGTACTTGAACCCTGAAGCCAGGACCGGAACCAACGGCCTAGCTAATTAACCAATTGAGGGCAGGATTATAGGTCCTGTCCCAACCAAAGTCCCAAAAGCAGACAACCACCCACAGAGAGGGATAGGGCATACGTTAGGGCCCGGTAGATCCCATGGGTCAGCATCAGCGGGCATGGCTCCCAACAATAGTACCGGGAGCGGACTCCCATGTTCCACACCGGGAAGTCCACCCCATCACAACACAGTGCAGAGGACAGTGACACAGACCACCAGCTCGGGTGGGGGACCAGAGTACACCCGGCCGTGGCGGCCGGCCACCAGCACCTTGGTTAATCACTGGACTTGTCTGATTTCTTTAACCGTGAGTAAGCTGAGACTCCCTGGTCTGACCAGGTGCACCGGCCGCTGCCATCACCGTCCCCTGCGCCAAGTCACCGGATCCCGGGGCAACCATCCCTACCCACGGAGGGGTTAACAACCAGCTGCCATCCCATTGCCCCGGGTGTCCCACAGCAGCAGTGGTGGTGCCATACTTCCCCACACACCGTGGGTGGCGTCACAGACTGACTACAGCAAACCCCGTATAAATATGTCCCCCTTTCATTCGGAGTGTCCGCGTGACCCCCGGGTCTGGAGAATGCCTCGAGCCACACTGCGGGTCCAGATCCGAGCAGCCCGGCTGCTACTGACGTGGGGGCCGCACACCCCGAAAACTGGTGTCACGAACAGGATTCTTACCCATCCACTTACTTGATGGAAGTGCGCCTTGTTCTGGACTGTAAGCGGTACGCCGCTGCAAAAATTCTGAAAAGCCGCAATTTTGCCACCATTTTTAGGCGCGATAAAGGACAACCCAGCATCTTCTTCCCCGAGAAATGGAGCAAAGTTGAAGCCTCGCCCCCTGGGAACACGGCCGGAAGGAAGACCCTGAGGCCAAAAATGAAACTAATAAAAGCGGAGCGAAGAGAGTGCTCGCAAAAGACCAAGGTGGAGAAGCGGGAAGATGTCTGCGCCCAATGTTGATGGTGGGGCCACGCCTGTCGCTGGAGCGGCGGCGCCCGCGAACATGACAGATGACGGAGATGTGGCGGCTCCCGCTCCGGTCGCAGGAGCGGTGGGAGCTGCGGCCCCGGCGATCACCCAAGTAATGCCGATTACCTTACTCGGCCCATGTGTACGCTACCCGGACCCGTTCCTGGACTTGGGCAAAGGGGTGGCACCAGGGAACAGGTTGTTTGGGTGGCGGGGGCGAGCAGAAGGTGGCCCGGTCTGTTAAGTTATGCAACGTTTAAGATCTGTGCCTCCCGTAAGGGAAGAAATTGTACAAATGATAGTAAACTTGTTAGCCCTGTTTTTATCTTTCAGTTCCAGTTAAAATAAATGTTGGTGGTCGGACAGCCCACAGACGGTCTGTATTAAACCAAGGGGGAATGTGACGCCCTGGCAAAGCCAGGTGGTCACACATAGGCCCCCGCATAACACTTTCCCTCACAGGGTTACACACAGCCGACCTGAAACCTGTCACCTCCCCCAGGGAAGGACAGGCACACCAGTGGGCAGGACCAGGCAGATGGAGAACGCCCACCTAGGGGTCTGGAGAGCCCGGGGCTGGAAAAGCAGTCAGTTCAGTTAAGAGTTCAAAGCAGTTGGTTAAGTCAGTGGAGCAAAGTAGTAGGAGGTTGAAGTTGACAGGCATCGCGGTTGGAGCCCTGGTGCATTGGCTAGGTGGCAGACGGTGGTCCGTGTCTAGCAGGAGATGGGAAGACGGCAGCCGGAGATCCAGGGTGGACCGGGGCAGGATTGGAGTCCACCGGTACCGACACCGGAGAACCGACCCGGAAACCGTGCACAGAGGGGGTACTTGGACCCTCCTGAAGCCAGGACCAGAACCAACGGCCTAGCTAATTAACTAATTGAGGGCAGGATTATAGGTCCTGTCCCAACCAAAGTCCCAAAAGCAGACAACCACCCACAGAGAGGGATAGGGCATACGCTAGGGCCCGGTAGATCCCACGGGTCAGCGTCAGCGGGCATGGCTCCCAACAATAGTACCGGGAGTGGACTCCCGTGTTCCACACCGGGAAGTCCACCACATCACAACACAGTGCAGAGGAAAGTGACACAGACCACCAGCTCGGGTGGGGGACCAGAGTACACCCAGCCGCGGCGGCCGGCCCCAGCACCTTGGTTAATCACTGGACTTGTCTGATTTCTTTAACCGTGAGTAAGCTGAGACTCCCTGGTCTGACGAGGCACTCCCGGCCCCTGCCATCACCGTCCCCTGCGCTAAGACACCGGGTCCCGGGGCAACCATCCCTACCCACGGAGGGGTTAACAACCAGCTGCCATCCCATCACACCGGGTGTCCCACAGCAGCAGCGGTGGTGCCATACTTCACCACACACTGTGGGTGGCGTCACAGACTGACTACAGCAAAGCCCGTAAAATACGTTCCCCTTTCATTCGGAGTGTCCGCGTGACCCCCGGGTCCGGGGAATCCCTTGAGCCACACTGCGGGTTCAGATCCGAGCAGCCCGGCTGCTACTGACGTGGGGGCGGCACACCATCATACTTTCTGGGGGGTTGTGGGGCCATCATATTATGTGGGAAGGGTGGTGGGGAAATCACACTATGTGTATGGGGGTTGTGGAGACACTCAGGGGACAAGAATAAATGTTAAGTGGGCATTCACAAGCCATTATTACATTATCGTAACATTTAAAACCTTGTAATTATCAAAGGGGCACAAATAGGTTTTTAGAACTTTCTAGAGCGGAGCAGAAAACTTTAAAGGCAACCTGTCATCAGGTTACAAAAAACCCCAAACAAAGTTTAGTGCTTTTCACTTTTCAGAAGACAATGTGTGTCTTTGTTTGATTTTACATGTTTTTTTTACTGTATAAGTCGCTCAGATCCTCTCCGCGTCTCCTCTTATCCTGTGGTGGCCTGCTCCGCTCCTCCCATCTATTTCCTGCTGCAGGGCAGGATGGGAAGGAGGTGACGTCGGGTCATCTGGCCAGCGCTTGCACAGAATGCTGGAGGCAGAGGGGAGACCGCGGTCACGAGATTATGGGCGGGCACTTGCGATGCAATCACAGCGCCGCCCATAATCTCGTGCCTGCGACCACGTCACCAGCGGTCCTCATGTGCACGGGACCTCGGGCACAGTGGGCGGCGTCCTGAGATATGAAATGGAGCAATGGGGGATGGCGTCAATCTGCAGGAGGGACAGCAACGGACGCAAGAGAGCCCGCCCCAATGGATAATTTACAAGAATTGCAGACAAAAAGGTACAACTTTATAAAGTGTTTAATTTGGTTTCAAAGGGGGCACAAAAAGTACAGGAACCTTGCTAGAATGCAGCCCACGAGCTGCAGAGGGGGAAACTTTTATGTTTAAAGCTAAATTTCTTATGACAGGTTCCCTTTAAACACTTTTCTAGACCAAGCACACAGGGAAGTAATACTTTCTTTGGGCTTTTGGGGCAATTTTACTACCTAGAAGGTAGAGAGGATTTTAGAATGTAATGGCATAGTGGTGGTCATTATTACTATCTAGGGCACTAAGGCTACTTTCACACATCAGTTTTTTTCCATCAGACACAATCTGGAAAAAAAACGTATAAAACTGATCCGGCGCCGGATCCCTTTTATCCCCATTGATTTGTATTAGGCTACTTTCACACATCAGTTTTTTGGCATCAGGCACAATCCGGCTTGTGCCTGATGCAATGGTTCCGGCGCAGAATATGAAAAAACGGATGCGCCGGATCCTTTTTTTTGACGGATCCGGTATACCTGATCCATCAAACGGATCCGGCGCATCCGTTTTTGCATCCGTTTCGTCCGTTTTTTGGACGAATTTGGATGAATTGGAGCATGCGCAGTTTAAAAAATGGATCCGGCGGCCGTATTTGTTTTTTGCCGCATTACGCCGGATAAGGCGTACATAGGCTTCCATTGTAAATCACGCCGTATCCGATGCAATGCGGTTTTTTGTCAGAGACAGAAAACGTTACAAGAGACGTTCACAAGGCCATCAGGCACAATCCGCCGCTAATAAAAATCAATGGGGATAAAACGGATCCTGCACCGAATCCATTTTATACATTTTTTTACAGATTGTGCCTGGAAAAAACTGATGTGTGAAAGTAGCCTTAAGGGGGCTTTACACACTACAACATCGCTAATGCATTGTCGTTGGGGTCACGGAATTTGTGACGCACATCCGGCCGCATTAGCGATGCCGTTGCGTGTGACACCTATGAGCGATTTTGCATCGTTGCAAAAACGTGCAAAATTGCTCATTGGTGACATGGGGGTCCATTCTCAAATATCGTTGCTGCAGCAGTAACGAAGTTGTTCCTCGTTCCTGCGGCAGCACACATCGCTATGTGTGACGCCGCAGGAACGAGGAAGCTCACCTTACCTGCCTCCCGGCCGCTATGCGGAAGGAAGGAGGTGGGCGGGATGTTACGTCCCGCTCATCTCCGCCCCTCCGCTGCTCTTGGGCGGCGGTTCAGTGACGCTGCTGTGACTTCGCTGTGACGCTGAACGAACCGCCCCCTTAGAAAGGAGGCGGTTCGCCGGTTACAGCGACGTCACTAGGCAGGTAAGTATATGTGACGGCTCTGGGCGATGTTGTGCACCACGGGCAGCAATTTACCCGTGTCGCACAACAGATGGGGTCGGGTACCCACACTAGCGATATCGGTACCGATATCGCAGTGTGTAAAGCGGCCTTTAGCGCCGGATTGTGCCTGATGGCCTTGCGTTGCATCCGGCTTTTGCCGGATCCGCCGTAATTGGCTAATGCGGTGCCCGGATGGAACATCTCTTGTAACGTTTTTTGTCTCTGACAAAAAAACGCATTGCGCGATATGGCATGATTTACAATGGAAGCCTATGGACACCGGATCCCGCATAATGCGGCAAAAAACAGATTCGGCTGCCGGATCCGTTTTTTAAACTGCGCATGCTCCAATTCATTAAAATAAAACGGACCCCGCAAAACAAACGGACGAAACGGATGCAAAAACGGATGCGCCGGATCCGTTTTTTGATGGATGAGGTATAGCGGATCCGTCAAAAAAAGGCTCCTGCACATCCGTTTTTTCATATTTTGCGCCGGAAACGTTGCATCAGGCACAAGCCAGATTGTGCCTGATGCCAAAAAACTGATGTGTGAAAGTAGCCTAATACAAATCAATGGGGATAAAAGGGATCCGGCGCCGGATCAGTTTTATACGTTTTTTTCCAGATTGTGTCTGATGGAAAAAAACTGATCACTGTTACCATGCCACACAGCAGGTCCTGTAATAGGAACAAATACAGGGCAGCAGGGTCAGCATTGGGGTTTCAGTAGGTTTCAGATGAGTTTGTGTAGGCTGTAAATAGAAAAGGACAATCCAGAAAATGTGAGAAGTAAAATTTTTCTTTGTTGTAAATACTGTAAACAAGTTGTAGCCAGAAGAAATTGTCATGTCAGTCTGAATCAGATGGAAAAGATGAGGGACCAAAAACAACATCAGTTGTAAGTCACTATATGTAACTATACTGTAATCCAGGGGTCCCCAACTTGTGGCTGATGTGCCCATGATGTGTAGATAGCAGCTGACTGTCATTTTAGAATATTTGCTTCGGGTATTGCAAACAGCTATGAAGAGCAGGTCTCCAGATGGTGAGTTTTGTGAGTATGCAAGACAGAAGAGCAGATCTGGATGGAGGTAGGAACCCCTGGATATTGGTATAGTGGTATAGTGTGGTGATTTCTGTTTAACAGTTTTGGCTGTCATTATATTGGTAATCTGCTGTAATCTCTTAATATATTCTGGAAATTGCTATCTACCACTATACATTCACCGTAAGGCAGTAATATCACTCTTGGTATTTATATACCAATACCCCACAGTCCCCACCCTGGATGTGCCCCATCCATCCTTCCCACAGTCCCAATCCCTTATGTACACTTGCTTTGGCAAAGCTAATTTGTATTTGGTCCTGCCAATAAAGCTTATTTGATTTGATTTGTTTTGGTGTGTTATGCTCGCCAGGCGAGCAAGGGATTAGCGAACCTACTGGATCACAGCACACAGAAAACCTAAAGGGGCTTCTCCTTTGCTAACTATGAGAAGTGTGTATCACCGTAGTTGTAAACATGGTTATGTATGTTAGGGCCCAACTCATGTGTTTTACACCTACCCCTTTATGCTGAACTGCAACTACACTCCCTGCCTCTTTTCACTGAAATGAACATGCATACTTAAAGCCTCCATACAGATAAGATATTGGTAGCATTGACCAGTCTAATGTATATAGGAGCTTCCCAACTCTTCCTCTACGTTTCCGTGCTACTACATTTCAGTGACTTTTGTTCTACTTGGAAATAAGCTGCCAACAGCAGAGTTTGGTATTGTGCCTCCCTTTGAAAACACTGGAACGCTTAGCTGAACCAAAAGTTGCTGTGTATGGTGGACTTGAGAGATAGTTTTCGTGTGAATAACCATTCAGGTGATGGCTATCCAATTGTTATCTTTAGCATAAATTCAGAAGTGCTGAACTCATTGTACTAGCCACATCTGCAAATTGCAAACATGACTGGCTCAGTTTGCCTACGCTTGTCCGTATAGTGGACGGGCACGGGAGCTGACTGCTATTTACATTCACTTGCCTGGTCTTTCTGGTTTGCACATGTACTTAAGGCTATGTGCCCACGTTGCTTTCTGTCCCTGCAGAAATTTCTGCAGCGATTTGAACAGCACACGTGCGCTACAAATCGCTGCAGAAACACTGCGTACTGAAAAGCCGATTTCATGCGCTCTGGATGCAGCCTCTCCCATAGACAGAGCGGGGGCTACATGCAAAGCGCACGAAAGAAGTGATATGTCACTTCTTAGAACGCAGCGCTTCGGCAGCAGCCAAAGTGCTGCATTCTAATACGCCACGTGGGCATGGATTAGGCACAATCTTCATAGATTGTGCTGGGGACGCAGGATGCAGCAGTTACGCTGCGGTGCAGAACGCAGCGTAACTGCATGAAAATACGCTACGTGGGCACAGCCTAAAACAGATTGAATTTCCTTCAACCATAGTTTGCAGGAATATTTTGTTGCATGCTGTCAGGACAACAACTTTATAGTACACGCACAATTGTGATATCAGCGAACTGCTTCCCATGATAGCGTTTAACCTCAACAATAAATGATCGGTATTAAACATCTCCTGAGTAGCTTAGAGAGCAATGCGCCAACCTGAGACATGCCTTTGCCCTTTGCTGCTCAATCTCTACGGAAATAGTTATTCAGGTCAGACTGATATTCTCTGTACAGATGATCAATCACCGTGAGCATGAAGTGACCTTTGGTTGCTTGCGAAAAGTGCATTGCATATCATTGTGTCCTAACTACACGGAAGATAGCCTGATAGCGTCACACAATTGCAGCATAGATACTAAATATTAGTATGTATTCGCTTATGACAAACAAAGGATGTGACAATAGTGACAGGAATGTACAGAATTTTATTCTATCTGCCTCTAGCTGTGATATTTATACATTTGCATGTACTGTACCTCAGAGCTCATGTTACAACACAGATATGCCTTTTATGACGTTATGTATTATGTTATATTATGTATTAAACTACCTAATAAAATGTGAAATTCACGCATTTATATAAAAAAATAGATTCAATTATATGGGTAACACAAACCCAGTGCGTTGTGAAGATTTTATTATCTATGTCTGGATTAAAGACTTGGGATCCATAAAAATTGGAATTTGACAACAATCTCGTCTTGTCCTCAGTACACTATCACTAAGCTATAGATTATATTTAGAAGGTATCGGCGGAAGGTATCGGTGTTGGGCTGGAGTTCCTTTGGCACTCTGGAGGAATTGACAGAGAACATGTAATTGTTCACTTTTAATGACATATTAATAAGTTCTAATAGGTTATTTGTCAACCCATAAGAAATAGACCCTTTTGGCTACAAAGTCACCTTCATTAGAAATTGTCTTAAAAAATGTCAAGGCTGATTACTATATTTGGGCCCATGGACGGCTCTTTTGGTACTCTGGTCTGGCATATCTGACTGGATGGTATATAGAAATAGCTGGTGATACCTTAACAATGTCTATGCTGAAAGTAATATATAATATAATTCTGAAAATATGGGCTCACAAAGGAAATATAAGTCTCCAATATTCAACTTCCTGACAACATGCCATTCCCTCATGATGACTCATAACTCTACTTTCAAGTTAGCCAAGGTAGTGAACGTATGACACATGATTTTCTTATGTGTAAAAATACCAGCGTGAGTCCAGCAGCATTCCAGCACAGTTTACTTGTTTATGATTACTTCACCATTGGATCAAAGATAAAGGTCACATTCAAAGGGTTCACAGTGTGGGGTCTGAAGGAGGACACTGGAGACTTCTTTTCTTCTGAAATATTTGTTTATGACTGCATTCTGTAACGCCAGCACTGGCGTCCCTGCACTGTCCCGCTTTATCCAAACGGCAGGGACACGGGCGCACTCACCATGCCGGCTGCTCTGCCGTGTCGCTGCAGTTTGGTATTCCCGGGGTCTGCGCATGTCCCACAAGCCTCCTGGGAGCCGCTTAGGGCGCACGGACAAAGCTCTCTCCCTCCTTCTTAAAAGCACAGCATGCTTAATCTGTAAGTGCCTCTGAGCCTATGGCTGAGATGCACCAGTTGCTTAAGGTATCCTTCCCCTTAGGAATGTGCCTGTGCAATGTGTTTTGTCAGTTAGTCTGTACATTAGCTAATTGTCAGGTCCCTCTTACTTGTTCCTGTATCCTAGTTGCTGAGTTTGTTTCAGTCCTGCAAACCCATACCAGTTATCCTGCCAGTGTCTGCCATCCAGTCTGTACCAGCTGTCCTATCAATAGCTGCCATCTAGTCTATACCAGGCATCCTGTCTGTACCATAGTTCATATCTGCATTTCTGACACATGGGGTCAGCTGTTGCAGAACCTGTGGACTACCCTGGAGTGGTACCTGACGGCTACCTTCCATCACAAGCCTATCCTCATCCTCAGAGGCTCTAGTGAAGACAAGGTAGTCACTTAGTCGTGTCCCTCCAGGGTAAGCACAGACCCGTGGCGCAGTGGGTCCACACCCACCAGTGTGTCACATCGCCAGCTCTTAGTACTCAGCACCTGTGCTTATGTCTTAATGACTAAAAGCGTTTGAGCCTGACAGTGCTGGTCTTTTAACTCTATTACATTACTGTCATAAAATATGGCTAAGTGCTAGAATGTACCATAACATTAGATTCAGTGGGGTTTGACCTTTAGAACTTCCAGCAATCTGGAGAAGAAAGAGCAAGTAATTGTCCAATTGGAGTAAGCTGTGGTTCTGCCATCCCTTAATTTTAAGGATTCATGGAGACGGTCTGGCAGCCAATGCTCCATTTTCCACATTGCATTTTTTCAGCAGAAAATCTGCATACAACTTTTTCAGCAAAATGAATAATATTCCTTGATAAAAAATTGTTTAAAAGAACCGAAGACCTCAGTGGTTGATACCTTTTAATGGCTAACTGAAAAGATGGTAATAATAGCAAGCTTTCGAGACTACTCAGGTCTCTTCATCAGGCATGGTATTGAGGCATGATATTCAGGCATGATATTCCTTGAAAACTCACTCTGAGTGGGCATTTAGTAATACCGCTGAATTGTGTGGTTTTTGCTAGGCTTTTACTATATATATATATCTATATATCTATATATATATATATATATATATATATATATATATACACATTCGGAATTAACTTGGCATTGTGACATTTGGACTGTATATCAGCCTGGAAGTGTGAAATGCACTGCAGCAAAAAAGAATGTTATTTCTTTTTTTTTACATTGTGAAAAGTTTATTCAGAGGGTCATTTATTATTCAACCCCTCAAACCACCAGAATTCTGTTTGGTTCCCCTAAAGTATTAAGAAGTATTTCAGGCACAAAGAACAATGAGCTTCACATGTTTGGATTAATTATCTCTTTTTCCAGCCTTTTCTGACTAATTAAGACCCTCCCCAAACTTGTGAACAGCACTCATACTTGGTCAACATGGGAAAGACAAAGGAGCATTCCAAGGCCATCAGAGACAAGATCGTGGAGGGTCACAAGGCTGGCAAGGGGTACTCCTTTCCAAGGAGTTGGGCCTACCTGTCTCCACTGTTGGGAGCATCATCCGGAAGTGGAAGGCTTATGGAACTACTGTTAGCCTTCCACGGCCTGGCCAGCCTGTGAAAGTTTCCACCCGTGCTGAGGCCAGGCTTGTCCGAAGAGTCAAGGCTAACCCAAGGACAACAAGGAAGGAGCTCCGGGAAGATCTCATGGCAGTGGGGACATTGGTTTCAGTCAATACCATAAGTAACATAAAATGTGAGAAATGGAATCTGCATTTCTCACATTTTCACTCTTACATATAGCTATTGGATTTTTCAAGTCAGTATTCACACAGCAGTTTCTGCTATTCCATGTATTCCCCTTACATAGTCACTGGTGTGCATACCTTATCTCCCCATAGTGATGTTTTTTAGGTTTTTGCACCCAGTTCAGACTTAGAATGGTGTTCCAAACGTTATCCCTTATTTGTTAGTAGTTTTTCGTTTGTGAACCCTCCCCAACCACACCTATTGCCAATCCATATCATACGCATAAATAGCCTGGGTCTCAGCTTCCCATACACGGTAAGTTTTTTAACTGCATGAGAGGACACACACAAGCTAGGGACCCCAACGTAGAGAAATACTTTGGCGTAGTGTTGGGGCTCTATTGCATTGATCAATTCAGTAGCTAAATTTCTCTTGATTCATATGTTCATGGCAGTAATGCAGATTCCATTTCTCACATTTTCACTCTTACATATAGCTATTGGATTTTTCAAGTCAGTATTCACACAGCAGTTTCTGCTATTTCATGTATTCCCCTTACATAGTCACTGGTGTGCATACCTTATCTCCCCATAGTGATGTTTTTTTAGGTTTTTGCACCCAGTTCAGACTTAGAATGGTGTTCCAAACGTTAATCCTTATTTATATGTAAAATGGCAGGCAGCATTTTTTTTGGACTATTTGAACCCAGCCTAAAGTGTGAAGCCATGTCTACAAAAACCATCAGAAGGTGTTTGCATTACATGATCCTAAAACGCACTCTAACCTTTTCATGTGATCTTAATGTGACCTTCTCTAAACCCTTGAATGCAGATGTCCAACTGTTCAATGTTTCAGTACTTTTTGCACAACTTGCCATTCTCTAACAAGGAGCTTAATGAAAAAAATTCACAACAGGCGTTTGATCCATGAATCGCCTTTTTCAATTTTGGGGTTCAATTAGAAATTGTTTTTAAACAGTCCTTCACATCATGCTGTTTACATTTTGACATCATGAGACCAAGATGCCACCTAACAATTGATCAACAGTTTTCATTGTAGGCCTCATTCTGTTTTCGGTATCAGTAGAATGATGTGGTTTACTAAAAAGCTCTTTTTTGGTCTCATCTGTCCACAAGACGCTTTCCCAGAAGGATTTTGGCTTACATACAGTACATTTTGGCAAACTGCAATCTAGCTTTTTTATATCTCTGTGTCAGCAGTGGGGTCCTCCTGGATCTCCTGCCATAGCATTTCATTTCATTCAAATATCAATAGACATTTTGTGCTGCCCCTGATGTACCCTGAGCCCGCAGTACATCTTGTTCTTTGGAACTTGATTGGGGCTGCTTATCCAACATCTGGATTATCCTGCATCGCAACCTTTCATGAATTTTCTCTGCCGTTCACAACCAGAGAAATTAGCTACAGTGAGAAGGGTTGTAAACTTCTTGATTATGTTGCACTCCGTGGACAAAGAAACAATTTTGGGTCTTAAATCATCAAGACAGTTCTCTTCTCTCTCTGTTCTCCAAGGTAAGTGTCGCACACACAGACACACAATGCAAAGATTGAGTCAACTTCTCTCCTTTTTATATGGTTTCAGATGTGATTAACATATTACCCACACCTGTTACTTGCCACAGGTGCGTTTGACCAAGCACCACATGCTTGAAACATAATTGTTTACTCCTAATTTGGAAAGATGTCAACAATGTTATCTGACTTATGGGGTTTTGTGATAAATTGTGTCCACTTTGCCTTTTATTCTTTGTTTTATTGTGTTGATCCTATACACACAAACTAAATAAATACAGTGGGTATGGAAAGTATTCAGACCCCTTTAAATTTTTCACCCTTTGTTTCATTGCAGCCATTTGGTAAATTCAAAAAACAATTTTTTTCTCATTTATGTACACTCTGCATCCCATCTTCACATAAAAAAATGTAGAAATTTTTGCAAATTTATTATACAAGAAAAACTGAAATATCACATGGTCATAAGTATTCAGACCCTTTGCTCAGAAACTTATATTTAAGCCACATGCTGTCCATTTCCTTGTGATGCTCCTTGAGATGGTTCTCCTTCTTGGACTCATTGGAGTCCACCTGTGTTTAAATAAACAGATAGGACTTGATTTGGAAAGGCACACACCTGTCTAGATAGGACCTCACAGCTCACAGTGCATGTCAGACCAAATGAGAATCATGAGGTCAAAGGAACTGCTCAAGGAGATCAGAGACAGAATTGTGGCAAAGAAGAGATCTGACCAAGGTTACAAAAGAATTTCTGCAGTACTCAAGGTTCCTAAGAGCACAGTCACCTCCATAATCCTTAAATGGAAGAAGTTTGGGACCACCAGAACTCTTCCTAGACTTGGTCGTCCAGCCAAACTGAGCAATCGTGGGAAAAGAGCCTTGGTGAGAGAGGTAAAGAAGAACCCCAAGATCAATGTAGCTGAGCTCCAGAGATGCAGTAGGGAGATGGGAGAAAGCCACACAAAGTCAACTATCACTGCAGCCTTCCACCAGTCGGGCCTTTATGGCAGAGTGGCCGATGGAAGCCTCTCCTCAGTGCAAGACATATGAAAGCCCACATAGAGTTTGCAGAAAAACACATGAAGAACTCCCAGACTATGAGAAATAAGATACACTGGTCTGATGGCCCGTAGATAGAGCTTTTTGGTGATAATTCTAAGGCTACATGTACACGCTGAAGTTTTTGTTGCTTTTTTTGGTACAGTTTTGCTGTCAGCAAGTTCTGACTTTTGACTTCCCAGCAGTCTATGAGAATTGAGATTTGCTGTTCGCATGTTGCATTTGTTTTGGCTGCAGTTTGTCACAAACGTCTGACAAAAAAAAAATGCAGCATGTTCATTCTTCTCGCTTTTTTGTCACAGTTCTGTCACTTTCTATACATGAAGTTAGAATTGACAAAAAAAGCACCATCATTACAAGTGTTTGTTTTGACATTTCCAGGATTTCTGTGACAAGGAGCAGTTTTGGTTGCAGTTTGTGTGCAGAAAAAACTGCAGCATGCACATGTAGCCTAAGATGTATGTGTGGAGAAAACCAGGCACTGCTCATCACATGCCCAATAGAATTTCAACAGTGAAACATGGTGGTAGCAGCATCATGCTATGGGGGTGTTTTTCAGCTGCAGGGACAGGACGTCTAGTTGCAATTGAAGGAAAGATGAATGCGGCCAAGTACAGAGATATCCTGGAAGAAAACCTCTTCCAGAGTGCTCTGGACCTCAGACTTGGCTGAAGTTTTACCTTCCAACAAGACAATGACCCTAAGCACACATTACAAAGGAGTAGCTTCAGAACAACTCTGTGACCATTCTTGACCGGTCCAGCCAGAGCCCTGACCTAAACCCAATTGAGCATCTCTGGAGAAACCTGAAAATGGCTGTCCACCAATCTTCACCATCCCTCCTGAGGGATCTTGGGAGGATCTGCAAGGAAGAATGGCAGAAGATCCCCAAATCCAGGTGTAAAAAAACTTGTTGCATCATTCCCAAGAAGACTCTCAGTTGTACTAGCTCAAAAGGGTGCTTCTACTCAATACTAAGCAAAGGGTTTGAATACTGTTGACCATATATTTGTTTTTTTCTTTAATAATTTTGCTAAATTTTCTACATTTCGGGGGGGGGGGGGGTCTGTCAAGATGTGGTGCATAGTGTATGTTAATAGATGAGAGAAAAAAAATGATTTTTTTTTATTTAACGGCGGCAATGAAACAAAGTGAAATTAAAGGGGTCTGAATACTTTCCATGCCCCCTTTAAATATGTTATACACACAAATAAAAAGTAATACAAAAACCACCAACCTGTAATTGCAATCATTTTCTAGGAAAAATGCATTCTTTTTTGGAACAATTTCAAGGGTGCCAGCACTTTCGGCTGTGTATACTAAATATATATATTTTATATATAATTATACTATAAATATCTCAGGATGTTAATTATAGTTACCAAACCCTGAACTGGTTTCACAAGAATCAGTTCACCTTCAAAACAGGATTTGTACTTGAAATAGAATTGTGAAATACCAAAGGATGGGTCACAGGGTATGTCTAAACAGATGATGCAATTTAAAATAAATATATATAAATATTATATAATTACTGATGATTATGTCATATAATATGTAATGCAGAAGCATATTTATGAGAAAGGCAGCTCAATCCAGGCAACTAAAGTTATCAGCTCAAAAGATAAACCACTTGGCCGCAAAGCTTGACCCCCAGGCCCTATCCACACGATGACTTCAAACTCAGACAAATCAGCCAGGATTTTTAAGCAGAAACCACTTCAGGAAACTCGCATTTTATTTACCTGAAGAGTCTTTAGAACCAGTTTTTTCCCCAGTTATTACTTGAGCACCAGTAGTGTTTTGTTGTTTTACGGTTTTCCCATGGTTTTTACTGTTGTCTTCCGGTCATTTGTTTCACTCCATTAAATAATGAAGAAACTGCTAGCATGTCAGGCATTGACCGCGCATGAAATATGGAGTCTTCTCCTCAGAACGTTCTGAGACCGAAGCTCAACAGGGTTCCAGAGGCATCACGAGATAATCCAATAGTGTAACATGGCAGAACTTCGAGGATTTATTTTAATAAGTAAACTGGTGTGTGTTGTGATATGTTTCTTAAAAATAAAAAAGTAATTTAACTGTACACTTACTGAGTCAGTATTGGGGGGGGGGGGGGGGGGGGGGAGTGTCCAATAAGATGCCTCTACATTACTAACCTCTGGGCTTGATGCCAGCTATCAATTCAAAGCAAAATTATAACGATTGCCACCGCACAATGTCCTTTGGGAAGAGCCGGGCAAAATGCCAGATTCGGCACATCTAATTGATGCACCGTTTAGGCTAGGAAGGGCTAAATAACCATGGGCCTCCTCAGCCAGATAGTACCAGCCTGCACCTGTCTGGTTTACCGTGGCTAGTTATCTAAAACAGGAGGGACCCCTCCCTCCATCAGGTAATTTGATTTTGTTCAACAACATCCAGGCATCTCCCCCATCCCCAAAGTTTGTTGATTGAAAGGCTGCTGCCTTTCAACAAGCTTTATTCAGTATCCGAACTTGGACACGGACTTCCATGAGAAGTCAGAGTCCCGGACATTGAGTGTCCAATACAAACCTCAAACTTTACAGTTTGGGTTCAATCAACCCTACTCAGGATAAATGTCAGAGGCATCCCTTCAACTTTAAAGAAACATAAAGCTGTATGCCATACATTGTAAGAATTATAAGCCTTTATTACAAATATCAGAAGGGGACATGTCATCAGAACCAATCAGTATTGCAGCCTGACATAGTAAACTTGTTTTATTTCCCTCCCCCCCATCGATAGTACACATGAAAAATAAGAAACTTAATTATCTTATCAGAGAAATCTGCTTATTGCTCCTGTTCATTCATTCCCAAAAATTCTCGATGCATGGGTAAAATTTGTCTTCAGTGACTACAGATTTTCCAAAATATTGAGATAGAACGTAGCACCAACTGCCATCTCCTATGGAGAACTATAGTTTCTGGACAACTTACAGAATAGCTCATCCACTAAAACCAACTGCCATCTCCTATCTCAGTAACAGCAAAGGCTGCATCCACTGACTTCATCCATTTCACCCATGCATTGAGAATGAAAGATCAGCCCAGATGGAGAAATAAGCAAATTTTTCTTTAATATATTACAAAGTTGCTTATTTTCATATGTGCTATTAATTTAATGAAGATGGATACAGTAAGAATTTGGGTTTGTAACTTCAAGCTACCTTGCCTGAGAATAAAGCCAAATTCACAGACCATGATCCAACCACTGGCCTCTCAAACAGAGGAGACAACCTCATTAGGGATATAAAGTATACTAAAGAAAGTTTTTCTGGATGTCACTTCATTAGAAGTCATAATACATGTCTTAGACCACTAAAAATAGATGTTGAGAACCAAGTGCCACCTTTTTTAATGAAGTCGATGCCAGCTATATAAATTGATGAGTGGATCTGAATGAAACATATGTTCTTTTCCAAATAAAAGTTTTTTGTACCCCTCAACCTCTATCAATTTTCACCAACAGTGTGAGGGTGCAAACCTTCCACCGATGAAGATATAGCCTTTACCATACTAATAAATTGATCTCATTCTCTTACGGTAGAAGAATGTGGAATAACTCAGACAGATGCGATCTACTTTTCATTTATTTACTATAAATAACTTAAGTGACCATCCTACAAACATTTACAAGGCTTGTACAAAATAACCAAATAGTTCATTTTGTGTTAAAGAGATTTGGGAATAAAAATACCCAAATACTCTGGAGAAAAAAAAATAAAAAGCTAAGCGATAGTGATCAAGTATATAAACTGTATATGCTACCCCAGGTCTTTATTAAATAAGTAAATGTCCCTCATCGGTCCTTCACGTGCACAGGTCATCCAAGGCCATTGGTCGCTGAGTGATCATAAGAAGAAAAAAAAACCCACCTCTTTCCCCCCCCCCACGTGTCCGTATCCTTAGAAATCAAAGATGTACCGCTAAATATATTCAATCCATTTTGAATTAATTGAATGTGAGGTTGTGATTGCTCCTTCAGCATACAGGCTATCCTGAACGGTGAGGACTTTACCAGCATGGTCAATCACCAGTATCTAGAGAGCCATAGTTCTTTTCACTGGTATAGTAGCAAGATGGAAACTTCCATTAAAACAGTGAAGTTCTCCTTATTCAATATAACACTTTGAAGGAAGATATGGAAAAAGCATTCACCGCTTCTTTTTGCTGTGTCTCAACATCTTCTTTCTCTTTAGGATCATATCGTAAAGTTTCTCAAGTCCTTGATGCAGACCTCTGCCATCCACCGCACTGCAACCCTGAATATGACTCAAGGTCGATGTGCCAAGTTCATGTAGTGCCAGTAGCTTCTCCACCTCCGTTACAGAGAGGGCATCAGCTACGTCTTGTTTGTTAGCGACGATTAAAACAGGCACACCTTGGTTTTCAGAAGTCCTGGTAATTTTGTGTAGCTCCACTTTGGCCTCCTCCATCCGTTCTTGCTCAGAAGAGTCCACAACAAACACCATACCGTCAGTCCTTCGGGTGTAAGATTTCCATAGAGGCCTTAGTTTCTCCTGACCACCTACATCCCAGACTTGAAACGTGATTGCTTTGGAATTTCCAACAGGGGCCTTGATTTTTTCCATATTAAACCCCTTGGTGGGAACACACTTGACAAACTCCTTAAATTTTAGTCTGTACAATAAAGAAGTCTTCCCAGCAGAGTCCAACCCTATTACAACCACATGCAGGGTCTGAAAGGTAGGCAGAAATGAGGTGTTGGGTGCTATCTCTGTAAGATGGTTCCCCATGGTTTTTTAACTGTATTAGGTCTTGAAGATGTTTTTTTTCCCAGACCTGGTACTTGAGCACTTCAAAAAGGAGTCACATAGCAAAATGGTTAGGTGTAAATGCCACTCTGAAATTCTTATCTGAAAGGGAAAAAAAAGGAGACCATTAGTCAACATCTGGCCCTGATAAAGAAATAATTAAAAGGAAAAACAGGAGGAGGAGGGGGGGGGTGTAATGGGCAGGGATTGGTTAAAAGAATATGCAGAGTAAGAAATTTGATACCCCTCTCCACTGTTACAATGTCTACGTGCACAAACTACAAAAGGGGCCATCAAACACGTTCAATGTTTGTCCCTTATGTAGAAGAACCAACTTCAGCAGACAGGGCTACCACACGCTAAAGGTTTCTGGACTGGTTTGTTGGTTTCTTGAAATCTGAGAATGGCTGAGGTCATTGTTTGTAGAAGACTTTGCACATACAAAGTAGTCTGAGCAGGTATACAGTTCTCAAGTTACCACCCTGCAAAATTAAATGGCTTGCTCAAAACAAGCGTATTCAGTCAAAGTCAATCCACATCTAAAAAAGGAGCCTTAAAACGTAATCTGGATTATAACCAACATCATCCTCAAGAATCGAAGAAGGCACACAACATACAACACGGATTTGCATCCTACACAACCGGCTTGTTTGCCGGAGAGGCATAAACATCAGATAAATATAACCTGCGTGTTTGCCGTATCCAAGGGCAGCAGTGAAGAGTAAAGGTCTCCTCTATGAGATGGCTAATGTTTAACACATCTAGCCCCACAGATGAGCGGCCTCCCTGCACATCTGGAAGAGGAAACCCCATCCCCAGGAGTCCGGGCACTTTGTCCATCTCCAGTGAATGGATTACGCCGAAGGCTCAGGTGCCATAGTCAATAAAGCCAGCCAGCTGTAACGAAAGCCGCAATAATCAGTGGGTCTACTGACATAATTGGGAGTCACAATAACATGGCCTAATGGGATATGCAACATGAGTCAATATTTTGGGAACGCTTTTAATTTAACGCTCCGTTGATTTTTTACAAAAATGGCATATTGGTAACCGGCACCAATGTGACAAGGCCAGGGGCGCGATCGGTGCAAGCTCCATTCTGTGTTTTCAGCTAGTCACCGGGTCACGCACATAAATCCATGGTCTGTAAGGACCAATATAGGGATTGTCAGCACAATCAATAGCCATGATCACTTAGGTCGTGAGACTACCAGGTGTGGAGCATTTCTCAGAGCCAAGTATATTACCAGCAAGGCGATGAAATCAGATTTCTGCAGCTTGTCCTGATGATCCACACCATAATCACAAAAAAGTACAAGAAAACCCAATATCATCCGCCCCTGTGTAAATCCTGTCTCCAGCCAAAAGGTGCAGACCCCCAATACAAGCCACTAATGGAAACATTTCCAGGATCACAGTCCTCCATATCCAGCTATCCCCCCCATAGCAATCCAAGGTGTACAGAGAAAGGCAGCTGTATACCGTGCCCAGAGAGGGCTCAACTACAAGCAGCACATGATGGGGGCAGCAGCAGTGCCACACACGGCCAAATACACCAGTCTGTGCACAGTGCAGCAGAAAACAGGGAGTGCAGCACTGCACCCTGCTAGGGATAGAGCTGGCAGCACAGGATAGGCACCAAACTGACACAGCATCATATATATATATATATATATATATATATATATATATGCTACTCATTGCAAATGTGCACTTGGTCTAGCCACATCACGTGTCCACCACAGCTACTGAGGAGCATATATTGCACAGTAGTCAGCAGTGCAGAGCTGTTTACCTTGTGCACAGCCGCTGTCTCCGTAGTCCGCACGCACAGCGCTCCACTCTCCCTCACAGCCTCGCCTGCTCTGTACTGACTCCACAGCCTCCCGAGCCTTACCCTCAGTCATGTGACGTCACGGCGAGGCCGCGCCCCTCCCCGCAAGCGCTGCCCAGCCCCGTTAACCCTTCCTTGGCAGTGCTGGCGTGGGGAGGGTTTTGTTTGCTCCTGGTTATAAAACACAATACTGCCATAAGCTGCACACGTCTGTCTCCACAGGATTGTATCAGAGGCTGGGACATTGCATATAGAGCTGGTCTGTTAGTAGTTATGCAACTACAAGTCCCAGCATACTTAGCAGCAGTGGATAGGAGCTGTGCAACTACAACTCCCAGCGTGCTCTGACAGCCTCAGTGCAATATAGTAGATGACCAAGGCTGAAGGGGGGAGAATGGTGAGGCCGCAGCTGGTGCCTGAGGGGCTGATACCCATGTGGTGGGATATAAGGAGCCTGGAAGCTTCCAGTTATGTCTGAGTGACACTACAACTCCCAGCAGGCTGTAAATGATGACTTTACACACATCAAATGGGTAGAGAGTTACATATATATAATCTGATACATGAGCTCAGAATTGGAAAGAAAATAACAGTCCGCATACTGTGTTCCTGTGGCGCCCCTGACCTGGTCAGGCACCACTGAGTGCTGCACCCATGCTGGGGACAGTACAATACAGGTAATCCAGAAGGCTGACCGAGGTGTGACTACACAGGCGCATAGTGATCAGGTCTCACACATGTACCTGTGAGAGGACCCCTGGGGATCCCAGGAGGGGGAAAAGCCTTCACCTCCACTGGAATAGTGGAGGGGGCCAAAAGCCTCCATCTCCTCTCAAGGGGTGTGGTAAGAGAGTCTGGTTGCTAGGTGGCGTAGGCAGGCACAAAAGGGAAAAGAGAAGGAGGAGTAAACAGTCTGCAGCAGAGTGTGGAGGAGTGAGGAGCAGGAAAGTGAAGCTCTGACAGGAGCAGCAGTGAAGGTCCCAGATGTGAGCCGGTTCAGAGCAGAGTCCAGGGAGCTCCGAGGAGAGCTGACCCCTTCCCCTGGGCTGCTGTAGTCTGACAGCGTCCGCGCAGTGGCTACCGACGGGGGAGAACGGTCAACTAGGAGTGCTACCCGAAACCCATCTCAGCTAGAGAGAGAGCACGGAGTGGGAAGTAAGGAGACTGCTAGGGAGTACCAGGCCCAAACGGGCGGCAGATCCCGAAGCGGAGATAGATCCAGCTTTCTTTTGCTAAACCTGCCGGTGTGGGGCTCTCAAAGCCCACGCCACAACACCACAACAGCCGCAGCCACGTAGCCACAGTTAGGGCCCATAGGTCACAGGAGGCAAGCAGCTGGAGTGATCTGGCCCAGGCAACAAGCATACGGCAAACGAAGGGGAGTGAGGCTTCAGCAACTTCCCTGGGTGACCCCCATAGGGACTAAAAGTCGGGGTTACCCCAAACCACCAAGGGCTAAGGAAGGCGAGTTGGTAGTCACCATCAGAAGTCAGCCTGAAGGATACCTGGTTCCCGCCTGGTTCATCCCAGCTACGCCCGGGTTACTCACCCTGCCACCTGAAGTGAGTAAAAACCCTGAAAGACATTCTGACTGTGTTTGAGTCATTCTGCGCCTTGTGGTACTACGCACCTACACAGGGCCCTGGGGCTTGCCTCACTCTCAGGAGGCTATTCCAACTAACTGCACTCACCATCAGCCCCAGGCGTCCCTCAACCTGCAGTGGCGGTCCCTACTGGCCGCAATACTGAGAGTGGCGTCACGACAAGAAGAAGATCTCCTACCTGTGACCAGATCCAGCTGAGTGGAGTCCCTGAAGGTAATGCACCGACACAACACCTGTGGGGCTTCACATCTGGCGTCACGAACAGGATAAGGACTAGACCTGTTCAGACAGGTGACCATGTGCCTGGGCGGTCCGCTTGAAAAATTGGAAGCGCCGCCATATTGCCACCATGAAAAGCGCGCTGAAAAACAACAGCAGCCCGCGCTGGGAGAAGTTACCGCCCACGAAGAGGTGTGGCTACCCAGAGATCCCCTGCAGAGTTCTGACCTCGCTTGTGAAGAGAGCGGAAGCGTCCAGAGACGTCGGGACAGAAAGGGAGCCAGAAGCCTGCTGCTGGGAGAGGAGGCCAGGAGGTTGAGGAGTTGACCCCGGAGATACCAGCAGTGGATCCATGCCCAGAGCCGGAGATGTTACCCTATTCCCGCTGGGATGAAGAAGACCTGGCACCGTCTGCTGAGGAAGATCTGCCCCAAAGCCTCACCTGGGAGCTTGTAAGCTGTACCTCGCAGAATCCAGTCCGCAAGACACGGCGCCGAAGCAGAACCCAGTCTTTCCCTGCACCGCAATCCCCAGAGCAGAGAGAAGTCACGGCCAGAGACCTAGAAGAAAAACGGTTCCTGAGAAGAGCCAAAGCACAGGTCAGAGGACCCCTTTGTAGAGGAGTAGTAGAAGACTTTAGCCTGAAGTCAGGATACGGGTTCATCGTTGCACCTGGTATCAAGGAAGGCATTTTTGTCAATAGGAGAGACGTCAGAGCTAATTTGCCCAGAGGACACCCTGGCAGAAACTTAAAAATGGGAGACTCCGTACAGTTTACCCTGCATCAAGGCGAAAGAGGCTGGTACGCGCTAGATGTAGTACCATGTTCCAAAGAAGAAGAAAGGAAAGACAGCCATAAAGAAAGAAAAGACAAAGGACCTACTGAAGAGACTACCACAGACGAAGAAAAAGATCGAGAAAGCAGCAGGTGCCGCAGCCCTACAGGCCCAAGCCCTGGTAAGGAGGAATCCACATAAAGTACAGAAAGAAGCATAGAAGTTCCCAGTTTGACAAGTTTGAAGTTTTGCAACGTTTACAAGTTCAAGAATGTGCCCACATAAACTCATGTGAGAAATGAACCTCAAGGCTATGAACTGGCTATAGCCACAAACTCTCGCAGTGTAAATAGTTACACCAGAGGGCACCACCACCACCAGAGTCAGCCTGTTTAGGGGCTTGGCTCGTCTGCAACCAGGGGGGCACGTCCGTATATAGGGCCTTGGCTCACCTGCAACCAGAGAGCATGCCTGTTTATGGGGCCTGGCTCTCCACCACAAAGAGGGTACCTGGTCAGCACCAACTGTGGAGGCTGCCTCTACATCCTGCCAGAAGAGGCTGAAGGCGCGGCTCCACCAGGCCAGGTATACCCTGAAAACCACCAGCCCATGAAAGCCGCCTCTACATCCTGCCAGAAGTGGCTGAAGGCGCGGCCAACGTGAGAGGGTTTTGGGTGGGTTAACGGACTTGTGGGTGGAGGGTGGTGATGTATGGTACCTGGTGCTTTTAAAAATGTTTTACATGTTTTACTGTTTTATGCATTTTAAAATGTTGTCTTGCAGCCCGAGGACGTGCTGGTGATAACTAAGGGGGAATGTGGCGCCCCTGACCTGGTCAGGCACCACTGAGTACTGCACCCATGCTGGGGACAGTACAATACAGGTAATCCAGAAGGCTGACCGAGGTGTGACTACACAGGCGCATAGTGATCAGGTCTCACACATGTACCTGTGAGAGGACCCCTGGGGATCCCAGGAGGGGGAAAAGCCTTCACCTCCACTGGAATAGTGGAGGGGGCCAAAAGCCTCCATCTCCTCTCAAGGGGTGTGGTAAGAGAGTCTGGTTGCTAGGTGGCGTAGGCAGGCACAAAAGGGAAAAGAGAAGGAGGAGTAAACAGTCTGCAGCAGAGTGTGGAGGAGTGAGGAGCAGGAAAGTGAAGCTCTGACAGGAGCAGCAGTGAAGGTCCCAGATGTGAGCCGGTTCAGAGCAGAGTCCAGGGAGCTCCGAGGAGAGCTGACCCCTTCCCCTGGGCTGCTGTAGTCTGACAGCGTCCGCGCAGTGGCTACCGACGGGGGAGAACGGTCAACTAGGAGTGCTACCCGAAACCCATCTCAGCTAGAGAGAGAGCACGGAGTGGGAAGTAAGGAGACTGCTAGGGAGTACCAGGCCCAAACGGGCGGCAGATCCCGAAGCGGAGATAGATCCAGCTTTCTTTTGCTAAACCTGCCGGTGTGGGGCTCTCAAAGCCCACGCCACAACACCACAACAGCCGCAGCCACGTAGCCACAGTTAGGGCCCATAGGTCACAGGAGGCAAGCAGCTGGAGTGATCTGGCCCAGGCAACAAGCATACGGCAAACGAAGGGGAGTGAGGCTTCAGCAACTTCCCTGGGTGACCCCCATAGGGACTAAAAGTCGGGGTTACCCCAAACCACCAAGGGCTAAGGAAGGCGAGTTGGTAGTCACCATCAGAAGTCAGCCTGAAGGATACCTGGTTCCCGCCTGGTTCATCCCAGCTACGCCCGGGTTACTCACCCTGCCACCTGAAGTGAGTAAAAACCCTGAAAGACATTCTGACTGTGTTTGAGTCATTCTGCGCCTTGTGGTACTACGCACCTACACAGGGCCCTGGGGCTTGCCTCACTCTCAGGAGGCTATTCCAACTAACTGCACTCACCATCAGCCCCAGGCGTCCCTCAACCTGCAGTGGCGGTCCCTACTGGCCGCAATACTGAGAGTGGCGTCACGACAAGAAGAAGATCTCCTACCTGTGACCAGATCCAGCTGAGTGGAGTCCCTGAAGGTAATGCACCTACACAACACCTGTGGGGCTTCACATTCCCTGCGCAGCATTAAGCGGCTACCGTACTTGTTTTTCGCTAGTCGGTGGTTTATTAGCCCATTTCCCCGGGCAGAGATCGCTCTTCAGGTCTAGGCCCCGTGCACACTGAGTATTTGGTCATCAAATTACATCTCTATTTGTAAGCCAAAACCAGGAGTGCACCACTACGGCATTTACACCCGCTTTTTCTGAGGTAAGAAAAAAAAACTACTGAGTTTCCTTAGGCTGCTTTCACACCTCCGGTTTTTCCTGTGCGGCACAATCCGGCACTTTGCAGAAAAAACGCAACAGGTTTTTTTGCCGCCGGTTGCGTTTTTTTTGCATAGACTTGCATTAGCGCCGTATTGTGCCGCATGGGCTTGCGTTCCATCCGTTTTTTGCCGGATGCGGCAGATTTAGCCGATGCGGCGGCCAGATGGAACGTTGCCTGGCACATTTTTTTGTCCGGCAAAAAAAAAAAGGCATCGCGCCGCATCCGGCCAATGCGGCGCGATTTGCAATGCATGCCTATGGACGCCGCATGCGGCGTCCTGCGGCAAAAAAAGCATCCGGACGCCGCATGAGTTTTTTTCCACTGCGCATGCTCAGTAGCCTGCCGCAAGCGGCAAAAAACGGACGGGCCGCATGTAAAAAACATATGCAAAGGATGCGGTTTTGTCGCCGCATCCGTTGCATAGGTTTTAGAGGCGGATTGGCCGGCTCTGCTAAAACCGGAGGTCTTAAAGCAGCCTTATAGAGCATTCAGTATGTGCACAGGGTGCCATTGTCCTCGGCAGCACAGCTCCTGTTTACACCGCACGATGTGCTGCCGAGCACAATAATCTTTAAGGCAAACCAAAAGCTCATTTCACCCAACGAGCTAGTATTTTTCTCATTTTTCTAGTGATAGGATCGGTAGCTTGTCTACACTGCAAGATTATGGGGAAGCAAAACTTCTTAGGAACACTCCTTCATGGCAGTGTAATGGCACCTTTAGGCTACAGACATGAAAGAAAATGGCGGCAAAATTCAAAAACTGTTCCTATTTGTTATATACGTATTGATCAGTCCACCAATATTTGAGTCCATGATGTTAGAATTTCCCTGTTAGCCATAATTGATAGGTACTCCATGAGGACAAGGGTCTGCCGTGAGTTTATGTGGTTTTAATGAGGAGAGAAGAGGAAGCTTTCAATGGCCGCATCCTCAGTAGGTGGTCCCTGAGATCCGTACATGCAACTCACTGCCTTCTAATGTATATCGGACCTTAAAGAGGTTTTTCAGGCTCAATATATTTCTGTAGTCACTCTACTATATCTGACTGCAGATTGTTGAATCATGACACTGTGTAATATGCACACTGTTAGGATTCCCCTTTATTTGCCGCTTGAGCACAATTTCTTTTAGTAAAGCTTATTCATTTTATACAGAAACGTTCTGCAACTTTATAAGAAAAAGTATTCAGTCCTTCACTGTTTTCAAGATACTGTATTTGCTTGCTGGTATTGAACTGAAACATTGCCTTTTACAGGTCGAGAAGCCTGCTGATACAGAAGTGTACGGTTTAGCATGATACAGATTTTGTATTATGGTGACATGCCACATTTTAGGGTCCACAACCATATTTTGATTTACTGAACTGAATTTACGACACCAAGGAAAATTATTGTGATCAGGTTCACCTAAGAACCACAGGCCATATTAAATCCATATTGACCTAAGAAAGACCTGGCATATACACCAAGCTAAGTCTCAAGGACAGGACCGGGTCTTACCTCCTGGTACCTTCCTGTATGAAACCAGCTTCTAAAGTGTTTCTTGTAGTTTTGAAAGTCCCTGGCAATAAAGGAGTTCTCACAAGGTACATGTGCGCCCCCTTGTGGAAATGTGCAATATTACCTGTTTTCATACTTAAAGTATTGTTAAATGGAATCTTTCACTCCATTTTTTACATATCTATCTAACCTATTAATATAGGCATAGGTAATAGAGTATTAAAAATAATCATACCTAATATCAGATGCCTCATATCAGATGCCTTCTTGTGGAAAAATCATCTTATATTCCTCTATGTAAAGTAGGTCTTCCAGTCTATGGGGCCGATGCTGCCCAGAAGATAGTGCTGCCACCTAGCTTCATTAGCATAGCTGTCACATCCCATCAGCATCACAGTATCCCTGTGACGCTTAGTTATGGTCCTGAAATCCTGTGTCTACGCACCACAGTGTGTCCCCAATGGGCTATATATATATATATATATATTATATATAAAAAATAATAATTAATAATAATTTATTCATTTATATAGCGCTATTAATTCCATAGCGCTTTACATACATTGTGAGCCCCAATGGGGACAGTGTTCCCAATCTAAATTCCCTATCTGTATGTCTTTGGAGTGTGGGAGGAAACCAGAGTACCTTCTCATTCAAAGAGTTTTCTTTATTTTCATGACTCTAAAAATTTCAGATTCACATTGAAGGCATCACAACTATGAATTAAAACATGTGGAATGGAATACTTAAAAAAGTGTGAAACAACTGAAAATATGTCTTATATTCTAGGTTCTTCAAAGTAGCCACCAGGGCCGGCTCCAGGTTTTTGTGGGCCCCGGGCGGAAGAGTCCCAGTGGGCCCCATCCACACGCAGACACACATACGTACACATACATATACATATTTAACGACAAACTCACAAAAATACATATAGAACTGACACATCTATACAGTCATATACACTGACATACATAGATACACATCATACATGCATACAGGCACACACAGCTCTGCTGCATACATAAATACAGACACAGCGCTGCTACATACATACACACATAGCTCTGCTACATACATACACACATAGCTCTGCTACATACATACAGACACAGCGCTGCTACATACATACACACATAGCTCTGCTACATACACACATAGCTCTGCTATATACACACATAGCTCTGCCACATACACACATAGCTCTGCCACATACACACATAGCTCTGCCACATACACACATAGCTCTGCCACATACACACATAGCTCTGCCACATACACACATAGCTCTGCCACATACACACATAGCTCTGCCACATACATACACACATAACTCTGCTATATACATACACACATAGCTCTGCTATATACATACACACCTAGCGCTGCTATATACATACACACATAGCTCTGCCACATACACACATAGCTCTGCCACATACATACACACATAGCTCTGCCACATACACACATAGCTCTGCTATATACATACACACATAGCTCTGCCACATACATACACACATAGCTCTGCTATATACATACACACATAGCTCTGCTATATACATACACACATAGCTCTGCTATATACATACACACATAGCTCTGCTATATACATACACACATAGCTCTGCTACATACACACCTAGCTCTGCTATATACATACACACATAGCTCTGCTATATACATACACACATAGCTCTGCTATATACATACACACATAGCTCTGCTACATACATACACACATAGCTCTGCTACATACATACACACCTAGCTCTGCTATATACATACACACCTAGCTCTGCTATATACATACACACATAGCTCTGCTATATACATACACACATAGCTCTGCTATATACATACACACATAGCTCTGCTATATACATACACACCTAGCTCTGCTATATACATACACACATAGCTCTGCTACATACATACACACATAGCTCTGCTATATACATACACACCTAGCTCTACTATATACATACACACATAGCTCTGCTGCATACATACACACATAGCTCTGCTATATACATACACACATAGCTCTGCTATATACATACACACCTAGCTCTGCTATATACATACACACATAGCTCTGCTGCATACATACACACCTAGCTCTGCTATATACATACACACCTAGCTCTGCTACATACAGACAGAGACAGACACGCGCGGCTCCGGGGGGGGCATAAATCGGGGTTGGGGAGGGCACATACTGCGCAGGTCACGGAGGAGAAGGGGCCCACACAGCGCCGGAAGGACACGCTGTGCTGGGGGTCGCTGGCTGGCACTGCAACTCTCATCTGTGGGACTGAGCAGGATGCCGGTCTGTAGCTCCGCCCACAGATGAAGTTCAAACCAGGAAGTCTGCACGCCTTAAAGAGACGGCGCCGCAGATTCCTGCCGAGGACTGCGGTCCCCGGAACTCGGCCCGGGGACCGCAGAACTAAGGAGAGTGGGCCCCGGCCAAGGTGCACCAGAGCTGACGAGGCCGAGTGGGCCCCCCCGGCTCTCCAGGGCCCCGGCATTTGCCCGGGTATGCCGGGTGCTGACGCCGGCCCTGGTAGCCACCTTTAGCTTTGCACACTCTTGGCATTCTCTTGATGAGCTTCAAGAAGTAGTCACCGGAAATGGTCTTGCAACAGTCTTGAAGGAGTTCCCAGAGATACTTAGCACTTGTTCGCCCTTTTGCCTTCACTCTGCGGTCCAGCTCACCCCAAACCATCTCGATTGGGTTCAGGTCTGGTGACTGTGGAGGCCAGGTCATCTGGCGTAGCACCCCATCACTCTCCTTCTTAGTCAAATAGCCCTTGCACAGCCTGGAGGTGTGTTTGGGGTCATTGTCCTGTTAAAAAATAAATGATGGTCCAACTAAACGCAAACTGGATGGAATAGCATGTCGCTGCAAGATGCTGTGCTAGCCATGCTGGTTCTGTATGCCTTCAATTTTGAATAAATCCCCAACAGTGTCACCAGCAAAGCACCCCCACACCATCACACCTCCTCCTCCATGCTTCATGGTGGGAACCAGCCATGTAGAGTCCATCCGTTTACCTTTTCTGCATCACACAAAGACAAAGTGGTTGGATCCAAAGATCTCAAATTTGGACTCATAAGACTAAAGCACAGATTTCTACTGGTCTAATGTCCATTGCTTGTGTTCTTTAGCCCAAACAAGTCTCTTCTGCTTGTTGCCTGTCCTTAGCAGTGGTTTCCTAGCAGCTATTTTACCATGAAGGCCTGCTGCACAAAGTGTCTCCTTTTAAAAGTTATTCTAGAGATGAGATGGTGTGTCCAAACTTTTGGTCTGTACTGTAATATATATATATATATATATATATATATAGTGTGTGTGTAACGTCCTCAATGTGACATATACATTTATATATATATATATATATATATATATATATATATATATATATATAGTGGCATGAAAACGTTTGGGCACCACTGGTCAAAGTTACTGTTATTGTGAAAAGTTAAAAAAGTTCAAGATGACATGATCTCTGGCAGGTGGATCAATGGAAGAGGATCAGTATTGCTTAGGGGTTGTGTTGCAGCCAATGGCACAGGAAACATTTCACAGGTAGAGAGAAGAATGGATTCAGTGAATTTCAACAAATTCTTCATGTAAACATAACACCATCTGTAAACAAGTTGAAGTTGAAAAGATGATGGCTTCTCCAAATGGGCTAATGATCCTAAACGCAGGTTAAAATCCTCCACAATAGACTACCTCAAAAGGCGGAAGCTGAAGGTTTTACAATGTCCATCACAGTCCCCTGATCTGAACATCATTGAAAATCTGCGGCTAGACCTCAAAAGAGCAGTACATGCAAGACGACCCAGGAATCTCACAGAACTGGAAGACTTTTCCCAGGAAGAATGGATGCAAATCGCTCACACAACAAGTGAAAGACTCTTGACTGGCTACCAAAGGTGGTGCTACTAGGTACTAACCATGTAGAGTGCCCAAATGTAAAAGATGAAAAGTATTATTATTTTTTTGCCAAAAATATGGAGGAAATGTGTAATCTTCAATTTTATGCCTTTTAGAGATCATTTCATCTTCAACTTGCTTAACTGTTCACAATGACAGTAATTTTGACCAGGGGTGCCAAAACCTTTACATGTAGCGACCTGCAGAGAAAAGCACCATCAGTGATAGTTCAAATTTTTTCTAAAGTTTATAATAACCATGCGCTAAAAAGGCTGTCATGCGCAGTTCAAACGGCACCTTACCATAAGAAGAATGACATTGGCGAGAGGTGAGAGGATCAGCCAATCACCGCCGAGTGCTCAGGGTCTTCATTTAAATCTTCTGCCTACAGTGTTGTGTCTGGTGAGTATAACACTATGTATATCTGTCTTTGTTTCTTCATACATCATACTGTATATACAGCTCAACACTATATCCTGTATTACAGTATATACTATATGTATATAGTGTTTATCTGTGTATACAGTATAGTGTTATCTCTATACTATATAGAGCCAGCGGTGTCCCCAATCTGATATATACAGCCATCAGCCTGTGTCCCCTTCAAGGGGGCTGTCTGTCATGCGGAGTGTTGGGCAGCCTGCCTAATCTAATAGTAGGGACATAAGTAATAGGCTGTCATCCAGACAGTAGTGCATCTCACATAATGGTATGAGTGGCACCCTATGCAAGCCTGTCTGTCTTATTATCTTTCTTATCTATTCATTTGCAATTGAATGTAAATAATTTATCCATTTTAGACAAAGTGTATTCTGTAGCTGATACTGCTGTGTGATAAGATGCATATGTAGCACAATGTATTTATCATTTGCTACAGTTTAGTTCTCTTGATAAGTTCCATTACAATTAAAGTGAGTCTCTGAGTACTGCGCATTTCTTGTGTATAATCTTTTCTTTGAGTCGTCTCTTTCGTAATCTGTTGTCTCCATCTGCTGGAGCACTCCTTGACTTTTAAGATGCAAGTGAAAAAAAGATTTCAAAATAAAAAAAAGTTGTGAAAAAACAAACTTTTTAAGGCTATGTGCGCACACTGCGAATTTGTTTCTACAGCGAAAAACGCACCCTCTGGCAGAAAACCGCACCTCCCTGCGGAAAAACCACACCAAAAACGCATGCATTATCACTGGGTTTTGGTGCGTTTTTGGTGCTGAATTACCACATTTTTTGCCTGCGCTTTTGGCCCTGCAGTTTTTTAACATTGTCAATGGCAAAACACAGGGAAAAAAAACGCAGAAAACAAGTGACATGCTACTTCTTTTTGCTGCAGAAATTCTGCAGCAAACCCTGTAAGGAAAAAAGACTCAGAATTCGTGCAGTTTTTGCAGAAAAAATTGCTTCAAATCCACAGCAAAAAACGCAGTGTGCGCACAGGGCTTAAGGTCCTGTGCGCACACTACATTTTTACCTGTGGTTTTACCCGGGTTTTGCTGCAGAAATTTCTTGAGAAATGTTTGTAATCTTTCTGCAGACATTTCCCAGCAAAACCTATGGAAAAAAATAGCTGTGCGCACACTACGTTTTATTTCTCAAGAAAATTCATTCTGCAGAATTTCTTGAGAAAATTTCTTGAGAAAATGTGCATGTCACTTCTTTTCCGCAGGTACCTGCAGTATTTCACTCCATTCACTGTAATGTAATCGCGAAATACCTCGGGTATACCGCAGGTAGCAAATGATGTGTGGTATACCCTCGGTATAGCCGCGATTTACCTGCGGTAATATTCATCACTGCCTGCGTTTTACAGGGAAGTGATGTCATTATGACAGGAAGAGGAAGCCGTGCAGAGAGTAAACACACACACACACATCACACTCCCTGGACGCCGCACGGAAGCACTTCCGTGTGACCTTCGTCAGGTGCCCGTGCAGTCTGTGTCCCGCTCCCTGCCAGCCCCGCAGCTGCCCGCACTGCAGTATCAGCAGCTTCTCACACTGCAGTGCTGGCAACCGTGGGGATGACGAGCGCTGCTGTCAGGAGGTTAGATGAGATCATTACCTGCTGTGATGATCTCCTGCTCTCCTGACGTCAGCACTGTCACTGCCTCCGATGCCCGTCTCACGGGTGGCCCGAGACTGTGACTAGTGGTGACGTCACGGGCTCTCGTGATACTGCTGAGAATGCGGCGGGCATAGAAGTCAGTGACAGCGCTGACGTCAGGAGAGCAGGAGATCGTCACAGCAGGTAATGATCTCATCTAACCTCCTGATGGCAGCGCTCGTCATCCCCTGCAGTGACCGGGGCTGACCTGTTCTTGTCTATTTTTTATTTCTTACTGACTGGGTTCGTGATGTCAGGTATCTGATAGACGCTTGACATCACTAACCCCAGGGCCTGATGCCAGGTGACATTACACATCTGGCATAAACCCCATATATTACCCCGTTTGCCACCGCACCAGGGCAATGGGATCAGTTGGGGCAAAGAGCCAGGATTGGTGCATCTAATGGATGCACAGTTTCTGGGGCGGCTGTGGCATGCTATTTTTAGGCTGGGGAGTGTCCAATAACGGTGGACCTCCTTAATCTGAGAATACCAGACCACAGCTGTCTGCTTTACCTTGGCTGGTGATCCAATTTGGGGGGGACCCCACGTTTTTTGTTTTAATTTATTTAATGTAAAATAACAGCATGGGGTGCCCTCTGTTTTGGATTACCAGACAAAGTAAAGCTGCCAGCTGTGGTTTGCAGGCTGCAGCCGTCTGCTTTACCCTAGCTGGCTACAAAAGATATGGGGGACCTCATGTCGTTTTTTTTAATTATTTATTTATTTTTTGGCTAAATACAAGGCTAAGCACCCTTTAGTGCCACATGAAAGTCACTAAAGGGTGCCAGCTTAGAATATGTAGGGGGGGTGGGACATTATATAGGTCTATCTATTATCTATCTATCTATCTATCTATCTTTCCCTCTATCCATTATCTGTCTGTCTATCTATCTATCGATTATCTATCTATTATCTATATTATTTATTGCAGTTACAGCATAAAAAACCGCAGGGACCAACCTGCGGAAAAACCGCGCCAAAACCACAGCAAAAACGCATGCGTTTTTCCCGCAGTTTTGGTGCGGTTTTTTACTGCAGGTGCGGTAATCTTCAACTCGCAGAAGTTTCTCAAGAAATTTTCTTGAGAAAAATCACTTTTCTAGTGCGCACATAGCCTAAAAATGTTTTCTTTCTTCTTTGGTCAGTTAATGACTGGAGACGGAACACTGCCGTGTAATAATACAGATCCACCTGGCATCACTGAACGCTAGTGTGTTTGCCAGGGAAGGGGGTACTCTGTGCCGGGCTGTAACAAATTGGAATGTGCAGACCCTGTAAGGAGGTAAGTGTCCGAACCCCGATCCTAGTTTCCTGCTGATGCCCCCGGATTATTTGGTTCGGTGAAGTCCGTGAAGGTGTCCCCACCGGGGCAGGTATTTATCAAACCGTTTGAAACTGACGCTTGACCTAGGGCCCTGTGCCCCGTTCGTGCTCCGGTCCCAGCGGTATCTCCGGTACTCGTCCTGGCGACCTCTCTCCTGTGCCCCCGGGTCACCATTACACGGACCCAGCTCAGGCACGTCCACGCACCTCTCCTGTGTGTTACACTCTCTAGACTGACTAAAGACTGACTGCTAACCCCTCCCACCAGGCTGGTTGAGCCCAGGGAATCGTTCCCATGGTGACCATCCCCTTCCATGGTTAAACCTCTATGTCCAGTGGGGAGTAGAGAACTAGGATTTTGGTTGTGTTTTGGTGGTATCGACACTGTTACTCCAGGTCCCAGGGTGTAGGTCCTGCATCCCCTAAAGGATGCAGTTCTCTGTAGTGCCCTGAGGGTCTCAGGGGCGCTACATTCCCCCTTGGTTAAACACAGCATGTCCTCGGGCTGTAAGCAAGATCGAGTTTTATTATAACCGCAATAAAAAAATTAGTAAAAGGTTAAATAAGTTACATACCATTCTTCCCGCACAGGGGAGGCACTTTTCTTGAACGTTGCGAACTTTGAGCATCCCCCCCATCAACCCACCACCCAAAAAGGTCCTGGTTCCCCAAAACCCTCTGAGGAGGCAGGTCACCGGTCCCTGGTGACCAGGTCTGGGCCTTCTCTATTCCAGACCTTTCCTCCAACCTTCCTCTCCTGGTGGTGGGATCAGTGTCCTGATGGTACAGAGGATTACTCTGGGAGGCACACCTGGTGCAACTATATACAATACACACGTTTGTGTTGGCTGCTGCCAGTCCTGCAGCCGTGGTCCATATTTAAATTAACTTTAACTCTTCAAGCAGGTCAATCAGGTTACTTTTCCAGGATGATTCAAAATTTTCAAAACATTTTTCAGATTAGGTAAACATTTTCAGAAGCAATAATAAGACAACATTAAACAGTTCAACAATAACAATTGCTGGGGTAGCCTGGTTTCGCTACCACAGCGTGGAGGACGTTGGAAATGGTGGGGGAATAGGAGGAGCTGGCTGGGACAGATCCCAGATCTTCTGCACATCAAGAGCATACCAGCCCCTCTCTCCATGATGAAAAAACAAAAAGCCAGCACCAAATGTGCACTACAGCACTAAACATTCCAAACTGTACTTATTATAAAAAAAAATTTGAGATTTTTGGCAAAAAATTGCAATTTCTTGAGCTGCTTCGCCACGTCACGGCAAATCTCATTTGAAGCAGTCCTACACTAAAATATTTTTATAAAATGTGCCATACGGCCTCACATATGAATAGTAGAACTGCTAGACCGGGTGAGTGCTGCTGAGAGCAGTTCTGTTATTCATGTGTGAGGCCGCATGGCACATTTTATAAAAATATTTTAGTGTAGGACTGCTTCAAATGAGATTTGCCGTGACGTGGCGAAGCAGCTCAAGAAATTGCAATTTTTTGCCAAAAATCTCAAAAAAATTTTTTTTTATAATGCAGTTTGGAATATTTGATGCCTTAGTGCACATTGGTGCTGGCTCTTTGTTGTTTCTTTGTTGAATTGGTCGGTGGTTGACCTCCACCTTGCTACGCACCCCAATTTGGGATGTATTCCATCTGTATAGATTTTGGCGTTTGGTGACTGTTCACATTGGGTCATCAGGCTTTGTCCACAGGCTATATATATACTTCATGCAGCATTTGCTTGGACCTGTCCCGCCCACAACCGTGACTCAGTCATGGGTACGGGACTGCAATAGACCGGGTGAGTGCTGCTGAGAGCAGTTCTGTTATTCATGTGTGAGGCCGCATGGCACATTTTATAAAAATATTTTAGTGTAGGACTGCTTCAAATGAGATTTGCCGTGACGTGGCGAAGCAGCTCAAGAAATTGCAATTTTTTGCCAAAAATCTCAAAAAAATTTTTTTTTATAATGCAGTTTGGAATATTTGATGCCTTAGTGCACATTGGTGCTGGCTCTTTGTTGTTTCTTTGTTGAATTGGTCGGTGGTTGACCTCCACCTTGCTACGCACCCCAATTTGGGATGTATTCCATCTGTATAGATTTTGGCGTTTGGTGACTGGGTCATCAGGCTTTGTCCACAGGCTATATATATACTTCATGCAGCATTTGCTTGGACCTGTCCCGCCCACAACCGTGACTCAGTCATGGGTACGGGACTGCAATAGACCGGGTGAGTGCTGCTGAGAGCAGTTCTGTTATTCATGTGTGAGGCCGCATGGCACATTTTATAAAAATATTTTAGTGTAGGACTGCTTCAAATGAGATTTGCCGTGATGTGGCGAAGCAGCTCAAGAAATTGCAATTTTTTGCCAAAAATCTCAAAAAAATTTTTTTTTATAATGCAGTTTGGAATATTTGATGCCTTAGTGCACATTGGTGCTGGCTCTTTGTTGTTTCTTTGTTGAATTGGTCGGTGGTTGACCTCCACCTTGCTACGCACCCCAATTTGGGATGTATTCCATCTGTATAGATTTTGGCGTTTGGTGACTGTTCACATTGGGTCATCAGGCTTTGTCCACAGGCTATATATATACTTCATGCAGCATTTGCTTGGACCTGTCCCGCCCACAACCGTGACTCAGTCATGGGTACGGGACTGCAATAGACCGGGTGAGTGCTGCTGAGAGCAGTTCTGTTATTCATGTGTGAGGCCGCATGGCACATTTTATAAAAATATTTTAGTGTAGGACTGCTTCAAATGAGATTTGCCGTGACGTGGCGAAGCAGCTCAAGAAATTGCAATTTTTTGCCAAAAATCTCAAAAAAATTTTTTTTTATAATGCAGTTTGGAATATTTGATGCCTTAGTGCACATTGGTGCTGGCTCTTTGTTGTTTCTTTGTTGAATTGGTCGGTGGTTGACCTCCACCTTGCTACGCACCCCAATTTGGGATGTATTCCATCTGTATAGATTTTGGCGTTTGGTGACTGTTCACATTGGGTCATCAGGCTTTGTCCACAGGCTATATATATACTTCATGCAGCATTTGCTTGGACCTGTCCCGCCCACAACCGTGACTCAGTCATGGGTACGGGACTGCAATAGACCGGGTGAGTGCTGCTGAGAGCAGTTCTGTTATTCATGTGTGAGGCCGCATGGCACATTTTATAAAAATATTTTAGTGTAGGACTGCTTCAAATGAGATTTGCCGTGACGTGGCGAAGCAGCTCAAGAAATTGCAATTTTTTGCCAAAAATCTCAAAAAAATTTTTTTTTTTTTTATAATGCAGTTTGGAATATTTGATGCCTTAGTGCACATTGGTGCTGGCTCTTTGTTGTTCCTCTCTCCATGATGCCTAGTGTAAGTAACCACGTCACCCAGGTGCAGGTCACGGTCTGGATGTCCTTCTACCACGTGGTCCAGCATATCCCTGCGGGACACAAATACGCCTGCATGTATCCCAGGCTCCTTTATAAACCCCCAACCTTTGTGTGGGTCGAATTTATCAACGGTGCCCTGGTACCGGACCCTGCGGGCACTCCAGGCATCTCTGTGCAGACTTTGCTTTTCTTGCAAATCTCGGGCGACCACTTGCTATTTCTTGGCAGCCTGAGCCTGTCGCTTCTGGTTCAGCTGTCTGATGATGGCTTGGCAGGCCTCCTCGTTCACGGCAGCCCTCTGTGCCGCAGCAGCCATATCGGACACCCTCTCGAACCTGATGCTCCCCGAACCCGAATAATCCGCATCCGGATCACCGTTAGCGGATTTCAGGTCAAGCTGGTCACCGGCGCCTTCTCTTGTGGTCGTCGGGTCTCCCAGGGCTGTGTCCCGCAGCCTAGCTAGGTCCGGTCTGGTTGTGGACGGTGGCATTGCGGCCTGGTCTGGCCGTGGATAGGGGCGTTGAGGCTGGGTCTGGTCTGGCCGTGGGCGGAGGCGCCACGGCCTGGTCTGGTGTAGCCGTGGTGGGAGGATCTGGTATTACCGGCGGGTCAGCGGGCACGGGTGCTGCTGGTTCCACGATCGTGGGGACTAGTGAGGCTGAGGATGTTGCCTCGCTTACCGGCTCCTGGTACCGCTCCTTGTGCAGGACCCGTTCTGCTTGGGTCCGCACTGCCGCCACCACCATCCCCATCATCTCCCTGCGCCAGTCCTTGACTTGCTGAATCATTTGCAGCCGCATCCGGAGACACAGCCGACCCAGCTCCACTTCAAGCCAGGGCATGGTTCCGCGGCATGGAGGGACAGACTTTCTCGCTTTTGCAGGTTGGCTGCCTTAGTGCTGCCGAACTGGTGTCGCTTCCGTATGCCAGGGTGCATTCTGCCAGCACCCTTTCGGCTTCCTGTAGTTAGTTTTGTTTCTGCATGTTGCCACTCCCAGGGGGCAGGGTCGGCTTTTCACTCTCTTTTGGGCACAATGATGGTGCAGCCAATTTTTCAGCATTCAAGATGGCGACTGTTATGATTCAGGGACCGAGGAGGATCAAAAAATGCGGAATCCTAAAAAGGTAACAGAGTGGCTTGAAACTTAACGGACTGCAGACCTAATCCTGACACACAACTAGAAGTAGCCGTGGGGCGTGCCTACGATGACCTGGACACCTCGACAAAGCCGGAGAACTAAATCTCACAGATAGAGATATAAGAAAGCTAATCTGCCTCAGAGCAGTCCCCAAAGATAAATAGATAGCCCCCCACATGTAAAGGCTACGGTGGTATAGAAAAACACAATATAAAACCAGAAAAGACAGACATAGCAAGGTGAGGGCCAAACTATCTTTATAGGAAAGTATAGGAAAGAGCAACTGTCTGCAGCCGTAAAAACCCTCATATATACCAGCACTTCTGATATGGAAAAACCCTGAGGTCACACAACCTCTCCCCCACTGTATGAGCATTCTAATGTTACGGGATCCAAAAAAAATAATAGAGATGAGAGACTGAATTAATACCAAGCATGACAAACACAATACCTTGAAGAATAATGGAGCTAAGTATACAAACACTCCCAGCAGGGAATGATCCCATTCCACCAAGAACTCCACACAGACAAAATAGGAATCATGCATTAGTATCAAAGCAGAAAAAACAACAAGAAAGTGGAAAACAAACAGCAGAGGTACAAAGACCACTTATCTGAGAGGAGTTCTGGTAGTGAGCAGAGCTGGTTACAGAATGTCCTTAACAAACAGGAGACATTGACCACCGGCAAGTAACCAGAGAAACCTACTCTGTTAAATAGCCCAATCTGACCCTGATTGCTAGTCCTCCACAGGTGTGTGGCTTTCATTTAACACATCAACTGCACCGCCAGTACTGACCACAAGAAGGAGCCCCAAACTGGAAAACGTATTCACAACAGGCGACAGTCTTTACACAAACAGTCCATTAAATACAGTTCTTAAGGCACATGTCACCCGTCTTAACGGGCCTCGTCCGTATCCTGTTCGTGATGCCAGGAAAAGGTGTTGTGTCACCCAGGGAAGGGGGTACTCGGTCCCGGGCTGTAACAAATGGGAATGTCACTCTGGTGGCCGTTGCCCGGTCCCGTGCCCTGGGCCCCTTTTGTAAATGGAGATATTTACAGGAAAAATAAGAGTTAATGTCATGTGACACCACCTGCGGGTTGCGGTTAAGGATGGAGAACCGCTGCTGCCAAATGTGGGTACTGCCAGAGTTGATGGTGATTGCAGCAATGGTCTAAGGCCCTCCGCAGGTAGGGCTGTGTCTGGGAGATGATGAGGGGTAATAACGGAGAGACACCAGGTTGTCTTAACATTCTCTACTCACTTGGACCCAGGGGTTGCTGGTTCAAGTCCCAGGGGTATCAGTGCCAATGTAGTGATCCAGGTTGCTCTGTCCCCAACACTCTTTGTTGGTTGGGTCCCCGTAGCGTGGAGCGTTTGGGGACCGACTGTCCCTTTTGGGGTACAGTCTTCTCCGTACGGCGGGCAGTGCGGACCCTGTAGGGAGGTAAGTGTCCGAACCCCGATCCTAGTTCACTGCTGATGCCCCCGGATTATTTGGTTTGGTGAAGTCCGTGAAGGTGTCCTCACCGGGCAGGTATTTATCAAACCATTTGAAACTGACGCTTGACCTAGGGCCCTGTGCCCCATTCGTGCTCCGGTCCCAGCGGTATCTCCGGTACCCGTCCAGGTGACCTCTCTCCTGTGCCTCCGGGTCACCGTTACATGGACCCAGCTCAGGCACGTCCGCACACCTCTCCTGTGTGCTACACTCTCTAGACTGACTACAGACTGACTACTGACTCCTCCCCCTAGGCTGGCTAAACCCAGGGACTCGTTCCCATGGTGACCATCCCCTTCCATAGTTATCCCTCTATGCCCAGTGTGGAGTGGAGAACTAGGATTTTGGTCGTGTTTTGGTGGTATCAGCACTGTTACTCCAGGTCCCAGGTGTTAGGGGTAGGTTCTGCATCCCCTAGAGGATGTTACAGTTCCCTGTAATGCCCTGAGGGTCTCAGGGGCGCTACACTAGCATGTCACTAGTGTGGCCAGGCATTACAAGGAACACTGGTATGTTACAATACAGCTGCACTTGGCACTGTTGAACACTAGGGTGTCACAATGTGGCCACGCCTTGTTAGGATCACTGTTGTGTCACAATGCCCGCTGACCTCCCAATGGGGCCCCTGCCTATAAATCTGGCTGCCTGGCAATAGCTGGCGCACCAGTCAGTAGAAGAGACTTGTCAGGTGAATATCAAGGTAAGTGGATGGGCAAAGTAAGTAGGTATGTAAGTATGTAAGATAATGTGTCAAAACAGGTTATTCAGATTCATGGAAGGGGGCAGTAGCTGCAGGAAGCAGCAGACTTGTTGTTTTTCCCTTGATGAACAGCCTTTCCATGTCTTTGTTGGGTGACAAGATGTCTTCCAAAGCATGTGTTTGTCCCCATCTCCACAGGATGTAATCAGAGGAGGCCAGGGGGCAGTGCTAGGCCAAAAATATTTTGCGTTATTGCTTCTTGGCCTTTTGGCTAAGATTAGCTGCAACTTCCCAACGGTTCTGTGTCTGGTCTCAGCTAAATTAGCTGTGTGCGGTGCCCTGCTCTTTGGTCTTAGGGGATTATCTTATCTTGGAGAGACTTCACCCTATTGCTGCTTTGGGAGTGGGTTTAGTCTCCAGAAAATGGGGAGTGATCACGTGCCTCTGTCATTGAAAAGAATGAATATTCACTGCTCCCCATGCCCATAATCCAGCATCTAACCTCCGCGTGTAACAGTGATGTCATGTGCTGCGCCGCTTGTACACTGAAGTCACTTGCTGACATCACTTGCTGACATAACTTGCTGCACATGAGGGGAGTAGAGAGATGTAAGTATAATCATTTTTTTCCTGGTCGTCCCTTTATGACAGCACCACCAGAGGTTGCTCCTCATATCCTATATAGGGACAGGAAGCACAAGAGGTTAAAATCCCCTCCCATCTCCACCCTCTCAGTGTTTTTCCTGTCCCTATACAAGACAGGCGCAGGAGGATAGTGCGCCAGCTCAAAGAACTTACCCGGAGACGGACTCAGGAGGATCGGGAGGGTTCACCTCTCTCTTCCTCCTGTTAAGTGGTCCGAGGCCGACACCTCTCACAGGGAGGTCTCTCAGCCTGCGCCATTTGAGCGAGATGTGGCTCCTGGCGCCAGCCACTTCCCTGCTCATGTGGGCTCTCAGCATCCTGCTGCAAGGCCGCGGCTGCACTTCCACCCATGCGCAGTGCTTGCGTTCCACTCCAGAATGCACTTCCAAGTCAGCAGTTGGAATGAAAACTAAGCACAGCAGATGGAACGCACAGAAGCAGGAAGACTGGAGGGCATCCCAGGAGACAGGTAATATAAATTTGGTGGGCAGGGGAGGCAAACTGAGAGGAGAGAATTGGTTAACAGTGTTAGTACTGTCAGACTGCCAGAGTAATGGACACTATTGAGGAGTCCACCCATTTAGGGGGGTCCCCCATTCTGCTCTCGGTCAAAGTAGGTGCCGTTCAGGACTCATTCCCCAGGCTATTGACCCAGGTTTTAAGGTATTAAGGTGTCTCTTATGTATTCTACGCCAGGTTCTTCAGCAGGGGCCTTATCGGCTACTAGGAAAGAGTCAGGTAAGATGGCAACAGGCAAGTCCAGAAGAAGAGCTGTCTGTGACATCAAGTTAACCGATGCCTACCAGAAAAAACTACCGTATTCTGCTCTTGTATCTCCTGGATTTTGAGCAAGGAACACCTTCATTTCTGGCTGACATGAGATCTGTAATAAGGGAGGGGGTACAGGCATCCAGATCAACTATGGTTCCACAGCAGATATGTCAGCAAGGCCCCCATCAGAAGAGACCTAGATGGGAGATGGAGCACACCTAGGAGGAGAAGTATTTATTCCTGGATCCAGATTCTGATACAGAGGAAGTAACACCAGGGGGTCCCACCAGAGGAAGGCAAAAAATACCTTTTTGCTTCAAGCTGTAAGGAATACTATGAAGGTGGAGGAAACAAAGCAGACCTGTTTGATCCAAGGAGATGTTCAGAGGCCTTAGGGCTCCGAGAAATAGAGTGTTTCCTGTGAACAACCATATGCGGGCTATGATCCTGGAGGAATGAGAAGATGCAGAAAAGAGACTGGCAATTTCAAGGGAATTTTGCAAGTGTGTCCCGGTGAAAGCCTGGGGAGAAGTACCAAAGATCGACGATCCTATAGCCAAGGTAGCCAGGAAGACGTTGATCCGGACTGAAGCTTCCTTTGGATAGGAAGTTAAACAGACTTCACAAGGGAGCCTAGGAAGCCTCAGCAGCCATAATACAAGCCAACATAGTGGCCACTTCAGTAGCAAGGTCCATCTACCTATGGATCGAGGATTTGGAGAGTCATATCAAAAATAAGACTACCAGAGAAGTGTACCGCCCCCGTGGAAGCAGCCGAGCAGCTCGTATTCGAGTTCGCTGTGGCTCGAGGGTCTCCGGACCCGTGGGTTGTGTGGCCACTCGAATGAAAAGGGGGTATTTACAAGGGAGTCATAGTTCGTGACGCCACCCGTAGTGTGTGGTAATTGGGAGTACCACCGCTGCCGTTGGGAGTACCCAGGGATGAAGGAGCGGGGCAGCAAGGTTTTGTAACCCTCCATGGGTTAGCCGGGCTCCGCTCCCTACTATGGCTAAGTATGGGAGCTTGCTCTCAGGGCTCACGCTTGAGATTTTCTTGACCGTTTTGGTTGGAAAGTTCAATCCCCCTCATTGCGCTAATGCCCCAATTCTGGAGCATGTGGGAATGGATCGTAAAGGCTCCATTCTTCTCAGGTGAATTGTCGGGTTGCCTGAAGCTACTCCCCAACCTAGGCTCCATGTACCCCGTCGTGCCTTCGAACCCGGACCGGTGATAGGGCTAGGCTGCCCGCCGTCCTCCTCGACAGGTCCGAGCACCTTGCCACAATCCCTTGCGACCGGGGGTCCAACTTCTCTAGGCCCAGACCACTGTCTGCAACCTAGGCAGTTACTTCAGGAGTCACCACTCCCGACTTCCTCTGAGCTCCTCTCAGCCCGAGGGCTACTTCCAACTCCTTCTCCACTCACAGACAGACTCCCTACACTCCTCACCTCCCCTCCCTGACCCCCAGATGGGCAACTTTATTCCATTCAAGCCGTCCACTGGTGTGTCAGGTGGGTGTGGTGCAGGGTGTCTCTAGGATTTGATTTGCTGTTGGAGGCAACACGACTTAAGTTGGGACCCAGAACCAAGAGGGAGGCAGAATACTGCACAGAAGGGCAGCTTGTGCAGTACCCTGTGACGACCTAATAGTCCAGGGGCGTCACAGAAGCAATCTTGGAGTCCCTACCTCTACTGAAGATGGCAACGTCATTCATGGCCAATGCGTTTCCAGAGTTGGTTAGATTTGCAGCTAAAAATAACGCACTCTCGAACTCTGCCTGTTGGATGATCTGGTTGAAGACCTGGTCTGAGGAAAACTTGGCAAAGAACAAGTTATGTTTCATACCTTTCTCGGGGCTAAGAGTATTCGGTCCAGTGCTGGACGATATTTTAAAGAAGGCGGCAGATATGATGAGAGAGTTCCCTGAAGATAGATTCCAAAGGTCCCAGCCTGTTTGGAAATTCCGCTCCCACAAGAGGCACGATTATAGAGAGAAAGGAAGATCAGGGAGATGGACCAACTAAAAGGGGAAAAAAAGGCCAGAAAGCCTTTTTTCGGATCCAGGCAAGGTCCAAATAAATCTTGACGCCAGGAGAGTAGGCGGAGGCTCTGCCACTTTATTGACAATTGGCAGGGGTTTCTGCAAATCGGTGGGTCCTACCAACAATAGCGGAGGGCTACTTGATAGAATTCTCCTATCCACCTCCTGAATTGTTTAATATTCCAAGACCTCAGTCTCCTTCCTCCCTTTCACGGTTGTGGCACAATGTAGAAAACCTAATAGGGTCAGGCACAGTAATCCCAGTCTCGACAGCCAAAGAGTTCCAGGGTCACTATTCCACTCTTTTCTCTGTAAAAAAAAAAGCCCTCGTGAATTGCACACAATTGCAAACTTGAAACCCCTAAATTTGGTGCGTAATATACATGAGATTCTATATGGAAAGCATACGCTCTACAACCCCCTTGATAAACAAGAATGCGTTCATGTGCACCATAGATCTAAAGGCTGCATATTATCATTTGACTATTCATCAGTCACAACAGAGATTTCTGAGATTTCCATTGGAGAGAGGGGGTCAGATATTTCACTTCCAGGTCCGGTGCCTCCCGTTCGGTCTGTCATCAGCTCCATGGATATTCATAAAAGTGGTAGCAGAGGTTGTGGCATTCCTCAGATAGAGAGAAGTGGCGATTAATCCATATTTGGATGACTTCCTCCTTATAGCAGATTCAGAGGAAGAATTGCTTCAGCACCTAAGTATTACCCTGTCATCATTTCGGGCATTAGGATGGATCATCAACAAGGAAAAATCAGACCTTCATACAGACAACAACAAGCTTTTTCTCTGTGTTCAGCTGGACTCCAAAAGAGAATGCTGTTTCCTGCCGGAAGAAAATCCTCGCCTTTCAGGGAAAACGTTGGTGTACAATCTGAGAAGCCATGAGTATCTTGGCGTTAATGACGTCCTACATGCCCTGTGTGTGTTGGAGCCAATTACATTCCTGGCCCCTGCAGTCACTAAGCCTGTCATACTCAAATGGAAGCTAGTCATCTCTGGAAAAGAAGATCAGTCTGTCGCCTGTAGTCAAGAAATCCCACCAGTAGTGGACAGCTCTCTAGAATCTTCAGGTTGGGGTTCCTTGGATTCCCTACCCCTGTGCCACCCTGACCACGGACACGGGCCGCAGAAGCTGGGGGGCTCAGATAGAAAACAATATTCCTAGGAAAGATGGACAGCAGACATTCGAGACAGGTCTCCAAATTTCTGAGAGCTGAGAGAAATCTGGAAAGCGATTGAGGACAATCAGGTCCTTCTCAGGAACCAACACATAAGAGTGCTGTCCGACAACATCATAGTGGTTTCTATCATCCGCCATAAAGGCTACCCAAGGCATCCTACCCTCCAATCTCTTGCAGAACAGATTTTGCATTGGGCAAAAAGATCGGTAATGCCAATAACAGCAGTCCACCTAAAGGGCTCGGAAAACCAAGTGTTGGATTATCTCAGTCAACAAGACCTTCAGAGTGGGAGCTTGATACACAGGTGTTTCATCAGTTGGTTCACAGGTGGGGCCGTCCCCAGATAGACTTCTTCACCTCCAGGAAAAACGCAAAGTTAGAAGAATTTTTATTCCTACACCCCAATGACAACCAGGTAGCTCTGGATGCCTTGTCTCAATTCTGGGACATGGATGTAACATACACCTTTCCGCCATTTCCATTGATACTAAGAGTGTTAAGGAAGATTCAGGAGGATCGAGCCAAAGTAATCCTGATAGCCCCGTTTTGGCCTAGAAGAAGTTGGTTCTCACTTCTAAAGTAGCTAGCTATAGAAGAGTAATGCTTCTGCAGAAAAAAGACCTTCTGAGACAGAGTCCTCTTTTACATCCAGATGTACGGCATCTTCATCTTGCAGCCTAGATCCTGAGAGGCAGATTCTAGAAGATCAGGGCCTGTCGGATAACGTCATCACCACCCTCCAGGCAAGCAAGAAACTGGTCATGCAGGGGATCAATAGGAAAGTATGGAAGAGGTTCGGCTCATCCATGAGAGGTGACGTCATTGACACATCTCACCCAGACATCCAGAAGATCCTGGATTTTCTTCAGACAAGCATTGGTAAGGGCCTCAGTCCAAATACTCTGAAGGGACAGGTCTCGGCACTGAGTGTCTTCTTCGATTCGCCATTAACCTCTCAGCCATGGGTCATCAGGTTCATCAGGGCAGTGCAGAGATTGAGATCTGCCCTGCACAGCAGGATTCCCCCATGGGATTAAAACTTAGTTTTAAATGCTTTATGTGATCCCTTCTACAAACTGATGGAATATAGCTCGAGATTGGGAAGCTCTCGAGCAAGACAGTTTTCTTAATAGCCATCCCAATGGCTAAGAGAATAGGGGAGATTCGGGCTATTTTCGTGGAAGATTCCTACATGAGGGTCCTCGATGACCATCTAGTTCTGATACTGGATCCGACATTGTTACCATAGGTCATCTCTGCAGAAAATTTGAATCAGGAAGTCATCCTACCAGCTTTTTGCTAAGACCCAAAGAACCAGAAGGAAACCTGTCTGAATTCCTTGGATGTTAGACGAACAGTGGATTCAAACCTCTTTGTCCAGTTTTGCAGGAAAAATATGGGTAGGAAGGCCTCAAAGTAAACCTTGGCTAGATGGGTTAGGCCATCCATCTCTTCAGCCTATTCTTTGGGCGGTAGATCCCCACCAGATCTTATTAAAGGACATTCCACTAAAGCAGTGTCTACATCCTGGGCAGAGAGAGCTGGGGCTTCATTAGATCAGATTTGTAGAGCGGCTACCTAGTCAGGTCCCCACACATATTGTAGGCATTATAAATTAGATGATCTATTAAATCAGTATATTGCGTTTGGGAGGAAGGTCCTTCAGGCCGTTATCCCATCCTATTATGGTTCACTGGGTATTCTCTGGTGGTGTTGTCATAAAGGGACGACCTGCAAAACAGGAATTACACCTAGTGGTAATGGTATTTCCAGAAGTCCATCATGACAGCACCCTTATATCTCTCCCTTAGTTTTTATACTTCTGTGACTGTAGCATTGGTGTAAAGGGTTCTTTACACGCTGCGAAATCTCTAGCGATAGCTAGCGATGTTATGCGCGATAGCACCCGCCTGTTCATGCAACATTTGGTGATCGCTGCCGTAGCGAACATTATCGCTACGGCAGCGTCACACGCACATACCTTTGCAGCGACGTCGCTGTGACCGCCGAACAATCCCTCCTTCAAGGGGGAGGTGCGTTCGGCGTCAAAGCGACGTCACTGCGGCGTCACTAAGTGGCCACCCAATAGCAGAGGAGGGGCGGAGAAGAGCGGCCGGAACATGCCGCCCACCTCCTTCCTTCCTCATTGCCGGTGGACGCAGGTAAGGAGATGTTCGTCGTTCCTGCGGTGTCACACATACCAATGTGTGACGCCGCAGGAGCGACGAACAACCAGCGGCATGCACCACCAATGATATTATCAAAAGGAGCGACGTGTCAACGATCAACGATTTTTAACGCTTTTGTGATCGTTGATCGTCGCTCCTTGGTGTCACATGCTGCGATGTCGCTAACGGTGCCGGATGTGCATCACTAACGACGTGACCCCAACGATATATCGTTAGCGATGTCGCAGCGTGTAAAGCACCCTTAAGGAAATTCAATTAAAATTGTGTTGTATCCATCCTAGTGTAGTACTTGCAAAATCACTGAGAGTGTGGAGGTGGGAGGGGCTTTTAACCTCTTGTGTTTCCTGTTCCTATAGAGGATATGAAGAGCAATCTCCCATGGTGCTGTCATGATGGACTCCTGGAAATACCATTACAGGTAGGGGTAATGCCTGTTTTTTTTATGTTGGCCCTCTTGCCATGTTATCTGTCAGACTTTAGATAAAGTTCAGTTCCACACCTGGGAGTTTGTACACACAACTGAAAACATTTTTACCCCCAATGAGAGACATTCAGAGACTGCAAGCAGCTCCCACTGGGCCAAGCACTGAGTGTACCTGAGCACACCAATGCTCGATCTAATGGGTAAACCAAACAAATATGTACAGTATATGTTCATATTATTTTAATCTTGTTTTTTCTTTGTTTCATGGCCAGTGTGAACATGCACTTATAATGTGCATGTGTACCAATTCACACTCTGGCTCATTTTTTTTGTTTTTTCTTTAGGTACCCTCTCGATTTGGGTAGCCGAACTCCGAACTCGCACACTGATTTTTTGCAAAGTCCATTATCGGTACGATCACCGAACTTTACAGTTCATGTTCAGTTATCTCTAAGCGGACTCATGGAAGTTAGCATTCAGCTGGACTTGAGATAAAATTCAGATCGGGACCCAGACTTAACCTGAACTTTACCCTGGACCTCGAACTTGATTGGAAGTCACTGATGTGGCAGTTCAGCTCTACACCAACATACAGTTAGTCATAAACAGTGCATTCCGAAAATGTTGTTTTTACCCCTGCCCCGTTTTTACAGTATATGCTATACGTATATAGTGTGGATTTGTGTGAACAGTATAGTGCTGTGTATCTACTATATACAACCAGCTGTGTCCCCAATGTGATATATACAGCCATCAGTCTGTGTCCCCTTCAATGTGGGATGTCTGTCATGTGGTGTGTTGGGCAGCCTGCCTAATCTAATAGTAGGCTATCATCCAGACAGTAGTGCATCTCACATAATGGTGTGAGTGGCAACTTATACAAGCCTGTCTGTCCAATTCGGGTCTCCGCCCACATACAACCAGCCATAAACAGATCACTTCCGGAGGAGGGAGAACAGAGTTTTTTCATTTATTTTGTTTGGTGCACACTACACCAGATCACTCTGTTGTTACCCCAGTGATGACTTTCTTTATGTGCATATCCTTTGCAAGATTATTATTATTAGGTAGAGAAAAAAGAATTGTTCTACTTTTCCTCTTATTTTCAAGGGGTATTTTTGATGTATCTTTAATGAACAATGCTATATGTGAGAGGACTTTTTCTCTTTATGAAGCAAATAAAGAGAATTAATGTCTCGGATGGAGCGAAAGTGGTGCCCTCCTTTTAGTTTTAGTTGAAACTGCTAATAATACACATGTTTAGTCCTTTTATTGGGGTTGATGAGGTAATGTCTTTCGCCTCTTCGTACCTGTCAAAAGGTGATCATAAAGAATGAGGGGAAGACTAGTTTTAGGATCTAGAATGGTAAGACAAATTATCTTGTGTCTTTCAAGAAGAATCAGAAGAAGGAGGAGTAATGAGGCCCCGCTGATGGTGCAGATTAATAAAAATTGTGGGTATTTATTTTTTCAGGGATGCCCAATTACTGCAGATAATGTTGGAAATATGGACACTCTGATGAGAAGTGTGACTGGTGTTTTTGGTGTACCAAAAATTTGACTGCCTGAAAAAGAAGGAAGAGTATACAGAAGCAATGGATACATCCTTCACAAATGAGCAACAAATTACAGCTGCTGATGATGAGGAGGAGAAGAAAGAGGAAATGTTGGAAAAGGCGGTGGAGGTGGAAAGAGAGGAGAAGTAGGAAAAGAAAAAACTGAAGGAAAGAAAACTAGATGAGGAGAGCAGAAGGATGGAGGAGAAAAAGAAGGAGGAGGAAATGAGGGGAAAAAAAGAAATGTAGAAAGAAGAGGAGGAGAAGAGGAAGAGAGAAGAAAAGAAGAAAGAGGAAGAGTAGAGGAAAAATGAAGAAAAAAAGAAGTTGGAGGTAGAAAAAATGATGTTAGAAGAAATAAACAGGGAAATTGGAGGAGGAAAAGAAGAGCGAAGAAAGGAAAACCATGGTAAAAGCCCCTGGGAAATATGTGCAGAAGGTGACAGCAGGTCATACGACAAGTAGACCAGAGGAAGCACAATCTTTTACAAGGAGGAGAGTACAAAAGAAAAACAATGATAGAAGCAGAAGAAAGAAAAGAAAGTAAGGTGGGGAGGAAGCAAAGAGCCTTAGCTGTAGAGTTGCCTTCACCCTCACATTCCATGTTGCAGGGTCTTTCCTTTGGACAGGAGAAAATGAAGTGTGAGGGATGATCTTTGAAGGAAGGGGTTGAAAAAGGTATCCTTGAAGAGATCCCATGTGGAGGGTTGGTAAAGGACGATGAAGCCAATGTTACTAAGCTGCTGGGGCACCTGTTCTCTTCTGACTTATCGGCTTCCAAGGATTTGGAGATAGTGGATGTGTCTTCTGTAGTTAGCGATGACGCGGAGCTAGCCCTGCGTTGAATGGTAAAAAATGATTTTTGCAGCTTCCCGCAATGTTCAGGGATTTACCCCATGACCTATGACGCCTTCATACTTCCTGGTTAGGAAGGGGTTTACATTCTATGATGTATTTGTTCATCATGGCGATTGTGCGGAGAACAAGGCCTGTGCTCACATGAATGCCGCCTGGAGCTTGGCTTACATGACAGCCGAGCCTGGCTCTCACAGTCAGGAGCGGTGCCAGAACTACTTCGGGCTGTTTAACCCCCTGAATGATGCAATCAATAGCGATTTTGGGGCTGGAAGAGGGAGTGTGCTCCCTCTCCCACCCAATCGGGTTCCCTGCGACGTGATCACAGGGGCCTAATTGTTGCCATGACAACCCAAGGTTGGCATGGCAACATCTAGGTCAGCCAAATATGGCAAGCCTCTGAGATCATGCCAGGTGCATGATCTGAGAGGCATGCGTCAGTGCAGCAGTGACAGGTATGATGTATTCCAATGCTGGTGTATTGCAATACATTTTATCAGTGATCAGAATATTAAAAGTTAATGTCCCATATAGGGACTAAGTAAAAAATGTAAAATGTAAAAAAAATTGTAAAAGTATAAAAAACAAAGTAGAAATAAAGAACAAAAAAAATTAACAATCATACCAATAAATGCATATAGTTATGTGAAAACAAGATTATAAAAAAAGTACACATATTTGGTATCGCCACATCCAGAACAACCCAACCACGCCAGCCCTGTGACACTGACAGTGCCGCTCGTGTTGTACGGGGATGCCATTGAAGAGCATTGAAGATTGGTCATAACTGGGTCTTCCAGCATGGCAATGACCAGAAACACACAGCTAGGGCAACTAAGGAGTGGCTCCATAAGAAGCATTTCAAGATCCCGGAGTGGCCTACCCAGTCTCCAGACGTAAACCCAATGGGAAATCTTTGGAGGGAGCTGAAATTCAATGTTGCCAAGTGACAGCCCCGAAACCTGAAAGATCTGGAGAAGATCTGTGTGGAGGAGTGGGGGAAAATCCCTGGTGCAGTGTGTGCAAACCTGGTCAAGAACTACAGGCAACGTCTGATCTCTGTAATTGCAAACAAAGGTTTCTGCACCAAATATTAAGCTCTGTTTTTCTATTGTATCAAATACTTATTTCATGCAATAAAATGCAAATTAAATATTTTAAAAGTCATAAAATGTGATTTTCTGGGGAGGGGATTCTGTTGGTCACAGTTGAAGTGTACCTATGATACAAATTACAGACCTCTCCATTATTTGTAGGTGGGAAAACTTGCAATATTGGCTGGGTATCAAATACTTATTTTCCCCACAGTAGAGAGATAGAAGCTATTCCGACAGCTGTCCTCCTGACCTCAACATAATCATAGGCACAGGGGCTGAGTTGAGTGTATATGTATTTTCAATGGTGAGAAAATAGCTTTCTCACCTCTTGTGACCTCTATATTTCCTGAAATTCTACGTGTCTGATCCTTCTTTGTACTGACATATGTTGCAGAAGATTTGTGAGGCCCCCATACACAATAGACAGTTAGCCGTTCCTGGCTACTTATACTAGGGATGAATATAGTTTTATGTAATGATAGTGTCACTATAACTACATTACATTATCATTTGTGTGTAGTTTATTTAACATTTTATGCTTTTGTTGACTTGCTATTCATTTACATTAGTTGCTAATTCTCCTTGCACTTTACACTGCCTTAAACACAATGTGCTGCACTGAATGTTTCTTTGTTTCCTCACCACAGGGAATTGTCATTAATTATGTGCTGCAGCAGAGGAGTGTACCCGAGACTAGTATTACTATGGTAACAGGGTACACAAAATAGTATGCTGTTACCTGCTCGATCAAACGTCATACACTAACTCCTGTCATTCAAAATTTAGCATACTACAGGGCAGAAGTTGGCCAACTTGAGGAGACTTCTTATTTACTTAAATGCATGTTTTGGGTCAAATATAATAATTTGTACAGGCTCTTTATTTCTCTGCACATTCAACTTTAATGTGGCCTGTGGTCATAAGTCAGCTATGAGGAGATCATCAAACATGAATTTAAGAGAAAAAAAATTGCCTGAAATGTGAATAACCCCTTTAATAACCCTGTCTATTAGTTCTATGATATCAGCCTATATAGGACATTGTAGTTTACAGTAGTTCATGCCAGAAGAAATGTTTCACACAAACAAAAGTGACACTTTTACTCTACCTCTTGGTTGGCTCTCCTTGCTCAACTTTTGTGCCTTAACTTTGACATCTCTGTCGCTCCGTTATTCACCTGCGCCTCTAGGCCTGCTCCCACGCCATCACCCACTACTACTCCCATCGGCCCTGGGGTCCAGCTCTAGCTGTGGAGAGCTATACCAACCAAGCTGTGTCACCATCTGCCTCAGAGGTCCCCATCCCGCAGTGGCGGCACCTAACTTGCCGCATACTACAGGTGGCGTCACAAACTATTACCTACCTTTTTACTGACACCGCTGGAGTCACAGAACCAGGCCTTGCCACCACCACAGTGTCCCAGAAACAGAGCCACGGCCTGGTAACGAGTGCCCCACGGCCCTGGTGCGGGCGTGTCATATGTACAGTGCCTACAAGTAGTATTCAACCCCGTGCAGATTTAGCAGGTTTGATAAGATGCAAATAAGTTAGAGCCTGCAAACTTCAAACAAGAGCAGGATTTATTAACAGATGCATAAATCTTACAAACCAACAAGTTATCTTGCTCAGTTAAATTTTAATAAATTTTCAACATAAAAGTGTGGGTCAATTATTATTCAACCCCTAGGTTTAATATTTTGTGGAATAACCCTTGTTTGCAATTACAGCTAATAATCGTCTTTTATAAGACCTGATAAGGCTGGCACAGGTCTCTGGAGTTATCTTGGCCCACTCCTCCATGCAGATCTTCTCCAAGTTATCTAGGTTCTTTGGGTGTCTCATGTGGACTTTAATCTTGAGCTCCTTCCACAAGTTTTCAATTGGGTTAAGGTCAGGAGACTGACTAGGCCACTGCAACACCTTGATTTTTTCCCTCTTGAACCAGGCCTTGGTTTTCTTGGCTGTGTGCTTTAGGTCGTTGTCTTGTTGGAAGATGAAATGACGACCCATCTTAAGATCCTTGATGGAGGAGCGGAGGTTCTTGGCCAAAATCTCCAGGTAGGCCGTGCTATCCATCTTCCCATGGATGCGTACCAAATGGCCAGGCCCCTTGGCTGAGAAACAGCCCCACAGCATGATGCTGCCACCACCATGCTTGACTGTAGGGATGGTATTCTTGGGGTCGTATGCAGTGCCATCCAGTCTCCAAACGTCACGTGTGTGGTTGGCACCAAAGATCTCAATCTTGGTCTCATCAGACCAGAGAACCTTGAACCAGTCTGTCTCAGAGTCCTCCAAGTGATCATGAGCAAACTGTAGACGAGCCTTGACATGACGCTTTGAAAGTAAAGGTACCTTACGGGCTCGTCTGGAACGGAGACCATTGCGGTGGAGTACGTTACTTATGGTATTGACTGAAACCAATGTCCCCACTGCCATGAGATCTTCCTGGAGCTCCTTCCTTGTTGTCCTTGGGTTAGCCTTGACTCTTCGGACAAGCCTGGCCTCAGCACGGGTGGAAACTTTCAAGGGCTGTCCAGGCCGTGGAAGGCTAACAGTAGTTCCATAAGCCTTCCACTTCCGGATGATGCTCCCAACAGTGGAGACAGGTAGGCCCAACTCCTTGGAAAGGGTTTTGTACCCCTTGCCAGCCTTGTGACCCTCCACCATCTTGTCTCTGATGGCCTTGGAATGCTCCTTTGTCTTTCCCATGTTGACCAAGTATGAGTGCTGTTCACAAGTTTGGGGAGGGTCTTAATTAGTCAGAAAAGGCTGGAAAAAGAGATAATTAATCCAAACATGTGAAGCTCATTGTTCTTTGTGCCTGAAATACTTCTTAATACTTTAGGGGAACCAAACAGAATTCTGGTGGTTTGAGGGGTTGAATAATAAATGACCCTCTGAATGAACTTTTCACAATGTAAAAAAAAAAAAAAAGAAATAACATTCTTTTTTGCTACAGTGCATTTCACACTTCCAGGCTGATCTACAGTCCAAATGTCACAATGCCAAGTTAATTCCGAATGTGTAAACCTGCTAAATCTGCAGGGGGTTGAATACTACTTGTAGGCACTGTATATATATATATATATATATATATATATATATATAGTAAAAGCCTAGCAAAAACCACACAATTCAGCGGTATTACTAAATGCCCACTCAGAGTGAGTTTTCAAGGAATATCATGCCTGAATATCATACCTCAATACCATGCCTGATGAAGAGACCTGAGTAGTCTCGAAAGCTTGCTATTATTACTATCTTTTCAGTTAGCCATTAAAAGGTATCAACCACTGAGGACTTCGGTTCTTTTAAACAATTTTTTATCAAGGAATATTATTCATTTTGCTGAAAAAGTTGTATGCAGATTTTCTGCTGAAAAAATGCAATGTGGAAAATGGAGCATTGGCTGCCAGACCGTCTCCATGAATCCTTAAAATTAAGGGATGGCAGAACCACAGCTTACTCCGATTGGACAATTACTTGCTCTTTCTTCTCCAGATTGCTGGAAGTTCTAAAGGTCAAACCCCACTGAATCTAATGTTATGGTACATTCTAGCACTTAGCCATATTTTATGACAGTAATGTAATAGAGTTAAAAGACCAGCACTGTCAGGCGCAAACGCTTGTAGTCATTAAGACATAAGCACAGGTCAGCGGGTGCTGAGTACTAAGAGCTGGCGATGTGACACACTCGTGGGTGTGGACCCACTGCACCATGGGTCTGTGCTTACCCTGGAGGGGCACGACTAAGTGACTACCTTGTCTTCACTAGAGCCTCTGAGGATGAGGATAGGCTTGTGATGGAAGGTAGCCGTCAGGTACCACTCCAGGGTAGTCCACAGGTTCTGCAACAGCTGACCCCATGTGTCAGAAATGCAGATATGAACTAAGGTACAGACAGGATGCCTGGTATAGACTAGATGGCAGCTATTGATAGGACAGCTGGTACAGACTGGATGGCAGACACTGGCAGGATAACTGGTATGGGTTTGCAGGACTGAAACAAACTCAGGAACTAGGATACAGGAACAAGTAAGAGGGACCTGACAATTAGCTAATGCACAGACTAACTGACAAAACACATTGCACAGGCACATTCCTAAGGGGAAGGATACCTTAAGTCTCATCAGACCAGAGAACCTTGAACCAGTCTGTCTCAGAGTCCTCCAAGTGATCATGAGCAAACTGTAGACGAGCCTTGACATGACGCTTTGAAAGTAAAGGTACCTTACGGGCTCGTCTGGAACGGATACCATTGCGGTGGAGTACGTTACTTATGGTATTGACTGAAACCAATGTCCCCACTGCCATGAGATCTTTTCGGAGCTCCTTCCTTGTTGTCCTTGGGTTAGCCTTGACTCTTCGGACAAGCCTGGCCTCGGCACGGGTGGAAACTTTCAAAGGCTGTCCAGGCCGTGGAAGGCTAACAGTAGTTCCATAAGCCTTCCACTTCTGGATGATGCTCCCAACAGTGGAGACAGGTAGGCCCAACTCCTTGGAAAGGGTTTTGTACCCCTTGCCAGCCTTGTGACCCTCCACGATCTTGTCTCTGATGGCCTTGGAATGCTCCTTTGTCTTTCCCATGTTGACCAAGTATGAGTGCTGTTCACAAGTTTGGGGAGGGTCTTAATTAGTCAGAAAAGGCTGGAAAAAGAGATAATTAATCCAAACATGTGAAGCTCATTGTTCTTTGTGCCTGAAATACTTCTTAATACTTTAGGGGAACCAAACAGAATTCTTGTGGTTTGAGGGGTTGAATAATAAATGACCCTCTGAATAAACTTTTCACAATTTAAAAAAAAAAAAATAAAAAAAGAAATAACATTCTTTTTTGCTGCAGTGCATTTCACACTTCCAGGCTGATCTATAGTCCAAATGTCACAATGCCAAGTTAATGCCGAATGTGTAAACCTGCTAAATCTGCAGGGGGTTGAATACTACTTGTAAGCACTGTATGTGTGTTTGTGTGTGTATATATGTCCGCTAAAGGAATCCGAACCGTCGCATTTACAATCACAAAATTTTGCACAGCCGCCTCATGTGACTCAGGGAACATCATAGACTATGTTTTGGGGGGAAAATTTAACCCTGTGCTTTACAGTTATTCGCCAAAAAACCTGCTTACATTTAAGCCAATGGAGCTGGGAGCTACAGGTCATTAATATGAGCTGTGATTGGTTGCTATAGGCAACGAAGGACATTCTTAGTATAAGAAGCTTATGTGTGAGGTAATATTATGATGGTGGAGAGACGGATAGAGAGATAGAAGGACACAGACAGGAAAAGAGTCAGACAGGGAAAGAAACAGACAGAGACAAACAGGGAAAAAGGCAGACAGACAGAGAAGACAGGGAAAGAAAAAGAGACAGACAGGGAAAGAGACAGACAAAGACAGAGAAAGAGACAGACAGGGAAAGAGACAGAAAAGGCACATAGACAGGGAAAGAGACAGACAGACAGGGAAAGTGGCAGACATGGAAAGAGAGAGTCAGACAGACAGGGAAAGAGACAGACAGCTAAAGAATCAGACAGACAAACAGAGACAGACACACAAAGACAGATGTAGACAGGGAAAGAGACAGGTAAAAAAATTGAAAGAGAGACAGGGAAAGATACAGACAGACAGGGAAAGAGACAAACAGAGACAGACGAAGAGACAGATATAGGCAGACAGGGAAAGATACAAACGGAAAGAGACAAACAGGTTAAAAGACAAACAGGGAAAGAGAAAGACAGAGAAAGAGACAGAAAGGGAAAGAGACAGAAAGGGAAAGAGACAGACAGGGAAAGAGACAGACAGGGAAAGAGACAGACAGGGAAAGAGTCAGACAGAGACAGACAGACAGAGACAAACAGGGAATGAGGCAGACAGGGAAAGAGACACAGACAGACAGGGAAAGAGACAGACAGAGGCAGACAGAGAAAGAGACAGACAGGGAAAGAGTCAGACAGAGGCACACAGACAGGAAAAGAGACAGAGACAGACAGACAGGGAAAGTGGCAGACATGGAAAGAGAGAGTCAGACAGACAGGGAAAGAAACAGACAGGGTAGTTGGCAAACAGGGAAAGAATCAGACAGACAAACAGGGACAGACACAGAAAGACGGAGGTAGACAGGGAAAGAGACAGACAGAGAAAGAGACAGGTAAAGAGACAGACAGAAAGGAAAAGAGAGACAGGGAAAGATACAGACAGACAGGGAAAGAGACAGACAGACAGAGACAGAGGAAGAAACAGATAGAGGCAGACAGGGAAAGAGACAAACGGGTTAAGAGACAGACAGGAAAAGAGACAGAAAGGGAAAGAGACAGACAGGGAAAGAGACAGACAGGGAAAGAGACAGTCAGACAGAGACAGACAGACAGAGACAAACAGGGAAAGAGAAGGACAGGGAGAAATATAGACAGGGAGAGAGACAGACAAAAAAGAAAGGGAAAGAGAAAGACAGGAAAAGAGACAGACATGGAAATATACAGACAGACAGAGACAAACAGGGAAAGAGAAAGATGGAGAGAGAGACAGACAGGGGAATGAGACAGACAGGGAATGAGACAGACAGGAAAAGAGACAGACAGGGAAAGAGACAGGGAGAGAGACAGACAGAGACAGACACAGACAGAACCAGACAGAGAGACAGACAGAAACAGACAAACAAGGAAAGAGACAAACAAGGAAAGACAAAATAATCACCGATCTCGAGGAGACCAGCCAGAGAAAACACTGCCAGCAGCCAACGAGGACGCTCAACACAGTGAAATCCTAGGTGCATTGCCCCCTGGGAAATATGCAAATCAAAACAGTCTGTGGAGTCTCTGTTAGGAGTCTCGACACAGAAACTAGCCAGATCCCTCTGGGAAGGACCTAGCCAAGGAGTGCCTCTTTTTAGGAGACCACCATAACCACCATATTAAGTGGCCCTTTTAGTCAATATCCAACTCTTTGACAAGTTTAAAGATATGACAAGGGAAATACCAAGGCCAGGCATCCATCCACAGACAGCTGTTTCGGGGTATTGCCCCTCATCATTCTGTGTCGAGACTCCTAACAGAGGCTCCACAGACTTTTTAGGAAAGAAGGAAAGAGACAGACAGGGAAAGAATCAGACAAGGAAAGATACAGACAGACAAACAAACAGACAGAGAGGGAAAGAGACAGACAGATAGACAGAGACAAACAAACAGAGAAAGAGACAGACAAGGAAAGAGACAGACGACCAGGCATCCAAAGAGACAAACCAAGAGACAGACAGAAAGATATAGAGAGAGAAACAGACAGACAGGGAGCTAGAGAGACAGACAGAGACAGATAGACAGAGACTTAAGGGTGGTATGTTAGAAACAACAGAATACAGGACTTAAGCCAGCTTTACACCTTACAATTAGGGATGCGATCTCGTATGCGATGTGACACGCCCAGGTCGCATATGCAATCTAATGAGATTGCACATAGGTCGTTCATTTGCTGTCACACGAGCGTTAGTAGCCTATGTTAAATTGATCAATTTTGTGTGCGATCCTTTAGATCATGTGTTCTGTGACGTATGCATTGAGCACCCTTTTTTTTTTTTATTTATTCACTTGACAAGCGTGTGTAATGTGTAGGGATGCGTTTTTACTATGTCATCTGCCATTCAGCTCTGCTACATGGCCGCTAACAGCAGACACAGACAGCCATGTAGCAGAGCTGAATGGCAGATGACAGCAGACACAGACAGAGCCGCACTGTCAGAATGAACTCGGGTGAACTTCACCCGACTTCATGGTCATGCTGCGGCTCTGTCTGTGTCGCGCCCTGATTAGCGGTCACCAGTGAAGGACTCACCGGTGACCGCTAAACTCCTGAGTAACTGAAGTGAGCAGCCCTCTCTCATACTCACCGATCCCCGATCCCCGGCGCTGCACGGCATTCACACTGCTCCGGCGGCTTTTACTGTTTTGAAAAAGCCGGCCGCCCATTAAACAATCTCGTATTCCCTGCTTACCCCGCCCACCGGCGCCTGTGATTGGTTACAGTGAGACACGCCCCCCACGCTGAGTGACAGGTGTCACACTGCACCCAATCACAGCAGCCAGTGGGCGTGTCTATACTGTGTATTGAAATAAATAATTAAATAATTAAAAAAAACGGCGTGCGGTCCCCCCCAATTTTAAAACCAGCCAGATAAAGCCATACGGCTGAAGGCTGGTATTCTCAGGATGGGGAGCTCCACGTTATGGGGAGCCCCCCAGCCTAACAATATCAGCCAACAGCCGCCCAGAATTGCCGCATACATTATATGCGACAGTTCTGGGACAGTACCCGGCTCTTCCCGATTTGCCCTGGTGCGTTGGCAAATCGGGGTAATAAGGAGTTATTGGCAGCCCATAGCTGCCAATAAGTCCTAGATTAATCATGTCAGGCGTCTCCCCGAGATACCTTCCATGATTAATCTGTGACAGTAAAAAAACACACACACCCGAAAAAAATCCTTTATTAGAAATAAAAAACACAAACAAATTCCCTCATTACCAATTTATTAACCCCGACAAACCCTCCATGTCCGGCGTACTCCACAGTCCTCCAGCGTCGCGTCCAGCTCTGCTGCATGGAGGTGACAGGAGCAGCAGAAGACACCGCCGCTCCGGTCACCTCCACGCAGGTAATGAAGACAGCCGCGCGATCAGCTGCTGTCACTGAGGTTACCCGCTGTCACTGGATCCAGCGGTGGCCGCGGGTAACCTCAGTGACAGCTCAGCTGATCGCGCTACTCACCGCCGCTGCTATCACCTCCACGCAGCAACTGAGGTGAGTAGCGCGATCAGCTGAGCTGTCACTGAGGTTACCCGCGGCCACCGCTGCATCCACCGCTGGATCCAGTGACAGCGGGTAACCTCAGTGACAGCAGCTGATCGCGCGGCTGTCTTCATTACCTGCGTGGAGGTGACCGGAGCGGCGGTGTCTTCTGCTGCTCCTGTCACCTCCATGCAGCAGAGCTGGACGCGACGCTGGAGGACTGTGGAGTACGCCGGACATGGAGGGTTTGTCGGGGTTAATAAATTGGTAATGAGGGAATTTGTTTGTGTTTTTTATTTCTAATAAAGGATTTTTTCGGGTGTGTGTGTTTTTTTACTGTCACTTACAGATTAATCATGGAAGGTGTCTCATAGACGCCTGACATGATTAATCTAGGACTTATTGGCAGCTATGGGCTGCCATTAACTCCTTATTACCCCGATTTGCCAACGCACCAGGGCAAATCGGGAAGAGCCGGGTACTGTCCCAGAACTGTCGCATATAATGTATGCGGCAATTCTGGGCGGCTGTTGGCTGATATTGTTAGGCTGGGGGGCTCCCCATAACGTGGAGCTCCCCATCCTGAGAATACCAGCTTTCAGCCGTATGGCTTTATCTGGCTGGTTTTAAAATTGGGGGGGACCGCACGCCGTTTTTTTTAATTATTTAATTATTTATTTCAATACACAGTATAGACACGCCCACCGGCTGCTGTGATTGGGTGCAGTGTGACACCTGTCACTCAGCGTGGGGGCGTGTCTCACTGTAACCAATCATAGGCGCCGGTGGGCGGGGTAAGCAGGGAATACGAGATTGTTTAATGGGCGGCCGGCTTTTTCAAAACAGTAAAAGCCGCCGGAGCAGTGTGAATGCCGTGCAGCGCTGCGCTGGAGATCGGGGATCGGTGAGTATATGAGAGAGGGGGTAAGAGGGATAGACTGACATGGACAGAGAGAGAGGGACAGAGATAGTGACGGACTGACAGAGATTAGTGCATGACAGACATTGTGAGGCGCTTCAGAACGCAGCTTTTCAGCTGCGCTCTGAAGCAGACCTTTTTTAAGCTGCGGTGCAGAGCGCACACCTGCGCACATAGCATCAGACACCAAAATCGTATGAGGGATGTCACACGTTACAATTCACTAGTTTCGTACTACCAAACGTCCAATGTATGAGGAATAAACGACGTGTATGCGATCACCGTATTTTCGTTCAATATCGATCGCATGTAGGTTTCATACGCAAACACGTCACGAACGATGCCGGATGTGCGTCACTTACAACTTGACCCCGACGACGGATTGAAAGATCTATTGAAGTGTGTAAAGCAGGCTTTAATAACCATATTAGCAAGTCACTATGACCAAAGTCACCATATCAGGTATGTAGAGAAAAACTGACCTAGTCAATGATATATAATCATTATTAATAAAGGCGAATACCCAAGAGTTTTGCAAAAATACAAAAAATATTTATTTAATTTTATTAGTGACCGCAACACACAGAGACATACACAGAAGAGTGATTTAAAATCAACACAGCAGAGCGGTGTGATACAGGTGGAGACTCACTTGTATGTGATATGGTTACATGAGGTATATAATATATATAGATATGAGCTCTCAGGAGAGGTAAATAGCTGCTCTAGGAAATTTCAAATGATTAATTTACATAGTTGAAAAATATATAGAAACACCTGCAGTAAGTAGAAGGTTTAAATATAATGCCATAACGTCACAATAATGATCAGCAGACATATAAAGAGTCATGTATTGATATTAACATTCAAGGGAAAATGCCCATTTGTACATAGTGCTACAATCTGTCAGATAATAAACACAGGTTTTAAAAGGCACCAACTGATCTAAAAATGATGCAAACTTCAATGCAGGTGCTAAAAAACCTTATATTCGTGGCAGCAAATGGTTAAATAGCAGCAGTGCCATTGATACTGAAATCATATAAGGCTGCTATAATGGCAAGACAATGGCCCACAGCACCGCTGCTACCGCTAGCCAATAACCTGAGATGGTAACCGGAGAGACTCAGAGATTAATACCAACCACAGTGGAGTCACCAAAAGAACACACCGCCCCCACCTCGATGCGCGTTTCGCAACAGCTTCATTGGGAGGTGTTGCGAAACGCGCGTCGAGGTGGGGGCGGTGTGTTCTTTTGGTGACTCCACTGTGGTTGGTATTACTCTCTGAGTCTCTCCAGTTACCATCTCAGGTTATTGGCTAGCGGTAGCAGCGGTGCTGTGGGCCATTGTCTTGCCATTATAGCAGCCTTATATGATTTCAGTATCAATGGCACTGCTGCTATTTAACCATTTGCTGCCACAAATATAAGGTTTTTTAGCACCTGCATTGACGTTTGCATCATTTTTAGATCAGTTGGTGCCTTTTAAAACCTGTGTTTATTATCTGACAGATTGTAGCACTATGTACAAATGGGCATTTTCCCTTGAATGTTAATATCAATACATGACTCTTTATATGTCTGCTGATCATTATTGTGACGTTATGGCATTATATTTAAACCTTCTACTTACTGCAGGTGTTTCTATATATTTTTCAACTATGTAAATTAATCATTTGAAATTTCCTAGAGCAGCTATTTACCTCTCCTGAGAGCTCATATCTATATATATTATATACCTCATGTAACCATATCACATACAAGTGAGTCTCCACCTGTATCACACCGCTCTGCTGTGTTGATTTTAAATCACTCTTCTGTGTATGTCTCTGTGTGTTGCGGTCACTAATAAAATTAAATAAATATTTTTTGTATTTTTGCAAAACTCTTGGGTATTCGCCTTTATTAATAATGATTATATATCATTGACTAGGTCAGTTTTTCTCTACAGAGACTTAAGGGTGCTTTACACGCTGCGACATCGCTAACGATATATCGTCGCGGTCACGTCGTTAGTGACGCACATCCAGCGCCGTTAGCAACATCGCAGCATGTGACACCAAGGAGCAACGATCAACGATCCCAAAAGCGTCAAAAATTGTTGATCGTTGACACGTTGCTCCTTTTCATAATATCGCTGCTGCTGCAGGTACGATGTTGTTCGTCGTTCCTGCGGCATCACACATCGCTATGTGTGACACCGCAGAAACAACGAACATCTCCTTACCTGCGTCCACCGGAAAGGAGGAAGGAAGGAGGTGGGCGGGATATTCCAGCCGCTCATCTCCGCCCCTCGTCTGCTATTGGGTGGCCGCTTAGTGACGCCGCAGTGACGTCGCTATGACGCCGAACGCACCTCCCCCTTGAAGAAGGGATTGTTCGGCAGTCACAGCGATGTTGCTAAACAGGTATGTGCGTGTGATGCTGCCGTAGCGATAATGTTCGCTATGGCAGCGATCACCAAATGTCGCACGAACGACTGGGAAGAGTGCTATCGCGCACGACATCGCTAGCTGTCGCTAGCGATGTCGCAGCATGTAAAGCACCCTTTAGAGCGATAGAGAGGGAGAGAGACAGAGAGACAGTTACTATCCCGGGCAACATCAGGTATTATAGCTTGTATATATATATATACACACAGTATGTATACTGTATATATATATATATATATATATATATATTTATTTATATTTCAATAAATTAGAATAACATCAAGAAAGTTAAATTTCAGTATTTCAATAGAAAAAGGGAAACACATATATTATATTGAGTCATTACACACAGAGTGATCTATTTCAAGTGTTCATTTCTGCTAATGTTGATGATTATGGCTTACAGCCAATGAAAACCCAAGACTCATTATTTCAGAAAATTAGAATATTATATAAGACCAACTGAAAAAATTATTTTAAACTCAGAAATATTTACTATGGGTGCATCCCGGCTCTCCTCCGACAGCTATTGTTGGTGGAGAAAAGAACTCTTCCATTGAAATTCCAATGACCAATCTTTTTCTTTTCAGGGAAGAGATGTCATTATATGGCAGTAGCTTTTTCCTATTACTCTTTTTTTATACATGGACACTTACATGACTCAGTCCATAGGAAAGAAATCGCATCATGCACGAATGTCTTTGTATTTTGAATGAGACTTGTCTGTTCAAGTCTGAGAGTGCGCAAAAAAATAAAAAACAAAAATCATATCTCATAACATCTGTACGTCATCCTATTTTTACAGATAAATTGCCATTATTAACCTAGAAAACTGAATTTGGCTTTATATATTTTAATAATTTCATTAATTGCTAATGTATAAAAACAGATGACACAGGGATATAAAAGCATATGGATGGAATAATAATGATAATTATCTATTCTTCTGTACAAATATATAAGGGGACTGCACAGAGACATGTCTAATGATCTTTTTACACCTAGGCCTCTGACCATAATAATGGGCAAGCCACAAGGGTTAGAGAAAAGGAGGTTTAATCATAATCACAGACGCAGATTCTTTACTGTAAGGGTATGTGCCCAGGATCAGGGCTCACTGTGTCCAGGACACAGCGGGTCCTGAACTGCGGGGCCGCGAGTCTCCTCCGCAGGAGAACGCAGGAGACTGCAGCTTCTTGTACCCACGATCAGGGTTCAGTGTGCTGCGGTCTCTTGCTTGTGTTCTCCCTACGGAGGACGCATGCGAATTTGCAGCAAACAATTGACATGCTGCGGCTTGGAAAGCCACACAGTAGGCCAGTGTTCGCTGCGTAAAAAAGAAGCACAGTGGGCACGGGATTTCAAGAAAAAGAGAGACCTGGATGCCATTCTTGAAAAATTTAATATTGCTGGTTATGTGTACTAGATTATGTTATTGGACATTGTTCTAGGGAACTAGTCTGATTGCCGTATGTGGAGTCGGAAAGGAATTTTTCCCTTAATATGGTGCGTACTGTCTGCACTATGCGGTTTTGTCCTTTCTCTGAATATACATGTTAGCTTAGGTCATGGGTTTAATTCGATGGACTTAAGGGGTGCTTCACACACAGCGAGCTCGCTGCCGAGATCGCTGCTGAGTCACGCTTTTTGTGACGCAGCAGTGACCTCATTAGCGATCTCGCTGTGTGTGACAATGAGCAGCGATCTGGCCCCTGCTGCGAGATCGCTGCTCGTTACACACAGCCCTGGTTCGTTTTCTTCAAAGCCGCTCTCCCGCTGTGACACACAGATCGCTGTGTGTGACAGCGAGAGAGCGACAAATGAAGTGAGCAGGAGCCGGCATCTGACAGCTGAGGTAAGCTGTATCCAAGATAAACATCGGGTAACCAAGGTGGTTACCCGATATTTACCTTAGTTACGAGCCTCTGCAGCTCTCACGCTGCCTGTGCTGCCGGCTCCGGCTCTCTGCACTTGTAGCTGCTGTACACATCAGGTTAATTAACCCGATGTGTACAGCAGCTAGGAGAGCAAGGAGCCAGCGCTAAGCAGTGTGCGTGGCTCCCTGCTCTCTGAACATGTAGCTGCATTACACATCGGGTTAATTAACCCGATGTGTACTGTAGCTATGGTAGGAGAGCAAGGAGCCAGCGCTCAGTGTGCGCGGCTCCCTGCTCCCTGCACACACAGCTGTGCGCTGGTAACTAATGTAAACATCGGGTAACCATACCCGATGTTTACCTTAGTTACCAGTCTCCGCAGCTTCCAGACGGCAGCTCCGTGCAAGCGCAGCGTCGCTTGCACGTCGCTGCTGGCTGGGGGCTGTTCACTGGTCGCTGGTGAGATCTGCCTGTTTGACAGCTCACCAGCGACCATGTAGCGATGCAGCAGCAATCCTGACCAGGTCAGATCGCTGGTCGGATCGCTGCTGCATCGCTAAGTGTGAAGGTACCCTTAAAGATTGTGTTCATCTTTACACCCTGCAGAAGTGGAGATAACATAACAGGGACAGTAGTTCTTTCTGCTGAGGGGAATTAAGATGTAGACAATGTGGCCTAAAACATTAAGAAGAAAGCTAAATGATGCCATAGTGATACTGTGTACCAGTAGACAGGACTAATCTCTAATCTGATATCACAGATTTGACATTCTCTAGGTTGTTCTTCTAACAATGGCGACTGGCACATTCAGTTTGCCGGCTTCATTAGCACCTTGTTAAACACTGGGCATATCTTTTCTGATTAGTTTATTGTTTGGCAACACTACTGGGGAGAAATTACTGAAATTCTTAGATTAACAGCATGAATGAAAATGTGCCTGACACAATATTAAAATCATTGTTTGTTCTTTTCTTTGTTTTGCATTTCACAGACAAATAAATCTGTACACAATATGTCAGCATATGTACTATATAAACCCAATTATGTTCATTAAAGGGAAATTGTCAGCAGCTTTTTGCCATGTAAACTGAGGACAACACACTGTAGGGGTTAAAACATAGATTTCAGCCATGTGTCTGTTATCAAGCAAGTTTTGCCACCTATAATAAATGGAGATGTCTGTAATTTGTATCGTAGCTACACTTTAACTTTTTGTGACAGACAGAATCCATAAAATCACATTGTATGATTTTTAAATAATTCATTTACATTTTATTGCATGTAATAAATATTTTATCACCTACCAACCAGCAAGAATTCTGGCTCTCACAGACCTGTAATTTTTTTGGGGCCAGTGATATGGAGAAGGGTGGAGATGGGGAAGGTCAGGACCCAGAGGTAGGTAGCTGGGTAACAGTTAGAAGAAGAGGTAGGGGAAAAAGTGTCCTGATCTGGCACAACCTAGTAAATATGCCCGTTTGGCTGATATTAGGAATGAAGGGCCAAAACTAGGATCCCTACAGCAGGACGTTGCACCTAGCAACCAGGAAAATGACTGCTGTAGTAAGGAGGGAAATAGGAGGGCAGAAAAGCCCAGACAGATGTTGGTGGTAGGGGACTGTATAATTAAGCGGACAGACAGGGTCATCTGTCGCTGAGACCGTGAATGCCGAACAGTGTGTTGTCTGCCGGGTGCTTGGGTTCGGCATATTATGGATCAGATAGACAGATTGCTGGGTGGGGCTGGGGAAATCCTAGCAGTCGTGGTGCACATTGGTACTAATGACAAAGTTAGAGGCAGGTAGAAGGTCCTTAAAAATGATTACAGGGAACTAAGTTTAAGGATATACTCCTAGAGTTCTGTAAAAAAAAACGTATACCCTCTGGTAATAAAATGTACAGGAATAAAAAGAAACCACTTTGGATAAATAAGACAGTACAAAGTATAATAAAACAAAAACAAAGGGCGTTTAAAATCTTGAAGGCTGAGAATACAGAAATAGCATTTCAGAAGTATAGAGATATCAATAGGAAATGTAAAAAAGAAATCAAGCTAGCAAAATTAGCTACTGAAACAAAAAATCGCCAACAACATTAAAATAAATCCCAAAATCTTTTATAAATACATTAATGCCAAAAGGAAAACAAAGGATAGTATCAGCCCCTTAAAATATAATAACAAGTTAGTTATAGAGGACAAACAAAAGACTGAGATATTAAACAGGCACTTCTCATCAGTGTTCACCAAGGAACTGACTGTACCCTGGATCATTCAACAAGTGAAAAATCAAAGTTCACCACCCGATATAATTAATTTAACACAAGAAGAAGTACGCCTGCGTCTGAGTAAATTAAACATTGACAAATCCCCCGGGCCAGATGACATTCATCCACGAATATTGAGGGAATTGAGCTCCGTAATCAACAGACCGCTGTATCTCATCTTTTTAGACTCGCTTGTAACAGGGTTGGTGCCTCAGGATTGGAGGATTGCTGATGTGGTACCAATATTTAAGAAAGGTAAGAGGATAGATCCAGGCAACTACCATCCAGTAATCCTGACATCAGTACTATGCAAAGTTTTTGAGGGCATTTTAAGGGATGACATGCAAAAATATATTGCAGAAAATATTATAATAACGGACAAAAAGCATAGATTCATGAAAGATAAGTCGTGTCTAACCAACCTGTTGGGGTTCTACGAGGGGGTAAGTACAAACCTGGATATTGGTAATGCAGCTGATGTGAGGAAAGAGTTAACCTTTTTCACTGACTTAGAAAAATAATAGAAATTCATTCTCCCTTGCAAGACCAAACCAGACTTATTTACGTAATAAACTATGAGACCAACCTCAAGGACGCAGAATGTTTTGACTTAGAGACGACTGAAAAACATCTTGTTATGGAAAAAGAAGAACGTTATAGATTGTTATGGGAGTATAAGTCATTATGTTAATTTCTCTTGCTGGGAATATGTAATCCACACCTTTATGAATGTAGATTAATGAATATGTATGTTGCATAGTTACGCCCTAATCAACTTTGTATAACCTTGTAATGTAAACAAAATAATACACTTTCTATTTGGAGCCGCACATCTCCAGTCTTATGTGTATAACAGCGTCTGCTTGTTTTCATTGAGACGGAATAGCAGAGGGGGGGGACACTGGTACCCTCTCTGCATTCGGATATCGCTGGCAACAGCTGTGACCGTTAGGTCAACCTAACACTGATTTATTTGGACTTTGCAAACGCATTTGATACTGTAGCACATAATAGCCTTATACTAAAGCTCTAGAAGCAAGGACTAAGGGAACCTATATGCAACTGAGTAAGGAATTGGCTAAAAGCTAGGAAACAAAGAGTAGTCATAAATTGTACATTCTCTAAATGGGCTATAGTCAACACACAGTGGGGTGCCGCAGGGATCTTTGCTAGAACCGATTCTTTTTAATCTCTTTATTAATGACCTTGTGGATGGGATTGATAGTAAAGTGTCAGTCTTTACTGATGACACCAAACTATGTAGGATATTAAAAACTGACCTTGATAGTACAATATTATAAAAAGATCTGGATAAGGCTACGTGCACACTTGCGTTGAACGGTATCTTTTGCCTTGTGTTGTGTGACGGATGCAATGGATGTGTTGCATATAGAGGCACAACGGATGCTGCAAAACAACGCAATCCGTTTTGTTTTTTTCTGTTTTTTTTTACAGTTTTACCGTTGGCAGACTATTGTGAACTATCTATGGGGAGATAAGGTATGCACACCAGTGACTATGTAAGGGGAATACATGAAATAGCAGAAACTGCTGTGTGAATACTGACTTGAAAAATCCAATAGCCATATGTAAGAGTGAAAATGTGAAAAATGGAATCTGCATTACTGCCATGAACATATGAATCAAGAGAAATTTAGCTACTGAATTGATCAATACAATAGAGCCCCAACACTACGCCAAAGTATTTCTCTACGTTGGGGTCCCTAGCTTGTGTGTGTCCTCTCATGCAGTTAAAAAACTTACCGTGTATGGGAAGCTGAGACCCAGGCTATTTATGCGTATGATATGGATTGGCAATTGGTGTGGTTGGGGAGGGTTCACAAACGAAAAACTACTAACAATAAGGAATAACGTTTGGAACACCATTCTAAGTCTGAACTGGGTGCAAAAACCTAAAAAAACATCACTATGGGGAGATAAGGTATGCACACCAGTGACTATGTAAGGGGAATACATGAAATAGCAGAAACTGCTGTGTGAACACTGACTTGAAAAATCCAATAGCCATATGTAAGAGTGAAAATGTGAAAAATGGAATCTGCATTACTGCCATGAACATATGAATCAAGAGAAATTTAGCTACTGAATTGATCAATGCAATAGAGCCCCAACACTACGCCAAAGTATTTCTCTACGTTGGGGTCCCTAGCTTGTGTGTGTCCTCTCATGCAGTTAAAAAACTTACCGTGTATGGGAAGCTGAGACCCAGGCTATTTATGCGTATGATATGGATTGGCAATAGGTGTGGTTGGGGAGGGTTCACAAACGAAAAACTACTAACAATAAGGAATAACGTTTGGAACACCATTCTAAGTCTGAACTGGGTGCAAAAACCTAAAAAAAGTGATGTTTTTTTAGGTTTTTGCACCCAGTTCAGACTTAGAATGGTGTTCCAAACGTTTGTGAACCCTCCCCAACCACACCTATTGCCAATCCATATCATACGCATAAATAGCCTGGGTCTCAGCTTCCCATATACGGTAAGTTTTTTAACTGCATGAGAGGACACACACAAGCTAGGGACCCCAACGTAGAGAAATACTTTGGCGTAGTGTTGGGGCTCTATTGCATTGATCAATTCAGTAGCTAAATTTCTCTTGATTCATATGTTCATGGCAGTAATGCAGATTCCATTTTTCACATTTTCACTCTTACATATGGCTATTGGATTTTTCAAGTCAGTGTTCACACAGCAGTTTCTGCTATTTCATGTATTCCCCTTACATAGTCACTGGTGTGCATACCTTATCTCCCCATAGTGATGTTTTTTTAGGTTTTTGCACCCAGTTCAGACTTAGAATGGTGTTCCAAACGTTATTCCTTATTATTGTGAACTATCAGCTGATCACTCACAGTAGCCGGCCGCCGGGTGATCAGCCGATCACTCACAGTAGCCGGCCGCCGGTTGATCAGCCGATCACTCACAGTAGCCGGCCGCCGGGTGATCAGCCGATCACTCACAGTAGCCGGCCGCCGGGTGATCAGCTGATCACTCACAGAAGCCGGCCGCCGGGTGATCAGCTGATCGTTCGGTCGCCGACAATGTGTGCGGGGGGCGAGAGCTGGGGGCGGAGTGCGAAGTGGGTGGAGCCGAGCGGGGCCATGGCTGAGGACGTCAGTGCCGCGAGGACTGCATCGCTGAGGGACAGGTGAGTGTGTGTGTGCGCGCGCGATTGTGTGTATGTGTGTGTGCGCACGATTGTGTGTGTGTGTGTTTGTGTGTATACATACTGAGTGCGGGAGGAGGCGGAGCCCAGCGGGGAAGTGTCAGGCTCCCGGCACACGTAACCAGGGTTCCTTGGTTACCCGATGTGTACCCTGGTTACGGGTGGAGGGAGCCAGAGAGAGCATGCACAGTGAAATCCAAAGGATTCCGCTGCTCAAAAAAAGTTACATGCTGCGTTCCTTCCGCCCGACGCAGCATCAAAATAACGACGCTGCGTCGTCCAGCGGATGCAATGCTGACACTTGCGTTACAGTGCGTCATCCATACAAGTCTATGGAGAATAGTGCAGTGCGTTAACAGACTGCGCTATTCTCCATAGTGACGGACTCCGCTGAATGCAAGTGTGAAAGTACCCTAAGATGTCAGAATGGGCAGATACTTGGCAAATGAGATTTAATGTTGATAAATGTAAAGTAATGCACCTAGGACGGAGTAATCCTATAGCTACTTATACATTAAATGGAAGTAAACTCGGGACTACAGAACAGGAGAAGGAATTGCCGATTCTTATTACAAATAAGCTGAGCAGCAGCACTCAATGTCAAGCAGCAGCTGCTAAAGAAAACAAGATTTTAGGGTGTATAAAAAGAGAGATTAGATCCCGCGATCCCAACGTATTATTACCCCTCTATAAATCACTTGTAAGGCCACATCTGGAATATGGGATCCAGTTTTGGGCTCCACATTTTAAAAAGGACATTCAGAAGTTAGAGACAGTTCAAAGACGGCTAACTAGACTATTACAAGGAATGCAAGGCTTCCCATATGATGACAGGTTGAAAAAGTTAGATATGTTTAGCTTAGAAAAGAGGCGTCTCAGAGGAGATCTCATTTATATGTATAAATACATGTGTGGTCAATATAAAGGACTGGCACATGACTTATTTCTTCCAAAGACAATACTAAGGACCAGGGGGCACTCACTGCGAGTGGAAGAAAAGCGATTCCGACAGCTAAATAGGAAAGGGTTCTTTACAGTTAGAGCAGTCAGACTGTGGAATGCCCTACCACAAGAGGTAGTAATGGCAGATACTATAACATCTTTTAAAAAAGGCCTGGATGATTTCCTCAGTACACAACATTGTTGATTATAAGTGACTTAGGGACAAAATGTAGAACTGGTGGAAGAAGGTTGAACTAGATGGACCTAGGTCTTCTTTCAACCTAAGTAACTATGTAACTATGTAACAGGAAAGTGTACACAATCCCATATCAAACATTTCTTAGATTAATTACCTACGGGGTGGGAAGAAAGGGGTATTTAGAGTTTTTGTTAAGTTTGTGAACTGCCGTACTGCACCACCAATAGGCCATCCGTGACATCCATTTGATTACTCCTTTATACTAGATACATTTCTCGGCTACTGCACTAGGTGGGTGTTCTCTTAGGTAAATTATAGTAATGTAGTGACTACATCTGGCCCTTTTGTGTTGTGCAGCACATGGTCCTGGTCAAAATTTACTAGGTGTATGTGAATCCATTTGAGATCTTTTTTTTTTGTTATTGGAAATGTGTTTATTCACGTTCTTTAGTAAAGAGTTCTTTCTTTTGGCGAGCTTGGTATTGGACCATTTTCCTCGTTCATGGTTTCACTATAATCTGAAGAACCCGCCTCAGTGCACGGTCTACAAGCTGAGAAGAAAAATCAGTGGAACCCATCATGCAGTCTCCTGCTAATTAAATACACCTTGTTCAAATGGGAGGAGTGCTGGTACAAGTAAAACAAAAAAGTGAGGGTCCAGACCATATAATACAGTATAGCTATAGAAAAAGACATAGACCGGACATCCACAAAGCATATGTTGATCTATTGCGGATAAGAAAACATTACAAAATTGAATTTGACATTCTTAGTTTAGCATTCTGATCAGACTAAGGATATGTGCCCACGATCAGGACTCACTGCGTCCTGGATGCAGCAAGTCCTGACCTGCAGGACCGCGAGTCTCCTCTGCAGGAGTACACAGGAGACTGCAGCTGCTACTACCCGCGATCAGGGTTCAGTGCGTGCCGGTCTCTTGCTGTGTTCTCTCTTCTCTCTATGTTCTCTTGGAAAGCCGCACCGCAGGTTAGTGTTTGCTGTGGAAAAAACAAGCATAGTGGGTCCGGGATTTCTAGAACTCCATCCACTATGCTTGTACTGTACAACGCAGCGTTTTGGATGCAGCTGAAGCGCGCTGAATCCAAAACGCTGCAAACACTGATCGTGGGGACGCCGGACGTGCGTCACTAACGACGTGACCCCGGGGATAAAACATTAACGATATTGTAGCGTGTAAAGCCCCCTTAAGTCTCATATTAGCTACATAGGCTGATTTTAATGAATTCCCACCCTTGACAAAAGTACTAGGAGTGAGCCCTGTTCACAAGAACTTACAATCTAATACTCCAGAGTCATCAATATCTGCATTTGTCATATTTTACAGTCACTAGACAGACATTAGAATAAATATTTTATTTGCTTTAGGAAAAGTTAGTTCCTTTGCGTGTTGGTTTGTATTCCTTTCCAGCAGCACATGCTATCTCCTGGGGAAGCTTACTCATTGTGTCCTGTTGCTTGGACACTGCATTGTGATGTTAATTACAAGGAGATCAGCCTGTGGCAGGGGAGGGTAGGGTGACATTCACCAGTCAGCAAACTCATGTCTATCACACTGTTCTCTAATGAGCTCCTATAGACTCAGCTCTTCAGGTAATTATGCTCACGCCGGTTGTAAGAGTTGAAGATCTGAACATTTTCGGATTTTAGTTTTTGTTTTTTTTTTGTTTTTTTAATTATTACATTAGCTGCTATTTATGCATGATCGTTCTTGATGTAAGGCAGTATCTTCTGTTACAGGACACTAAACACTATGTCAGCTTATCATTGGGAGGCGAGAAGGAGGCAGCATGTTCTGGACAGGAGAAGATCCAATCTTGAGGAAACGGTGAGTGATCTGCTCCAGTAATTGATACAGTTTTATCATTGCATATGAACATAAAGTCACATAAACAGTATACAACCATTGTTACATAGTTATATAGAATGAAAAAAGATACGGGTATATCAAGTTCAGTCTTTCTCCAGCAGTTATAAATGCTGTATCGCTAGATTATTTTTAACCCAAAATGCCATTTGTTATGAGAAAAGCTTCCACCTATTTTTTAAAGCTGTTGTGGTGTCTGGCATTACTACCTCTTGTGGTAGGGCATTCCACAGCCTGACTGCTGTAACGTTAAAGAATATTTTCCTATTTAGCTGCTGGAATGCCTTTTCCTCCACACGTAAGGAATGCCCCTTGGTCCTTTGTAAGGTATTTGGAAGGAATAATGGTGCTTTCACATTGAATTGTTCCCTATATTGAGTGGTCAAATTGGGGCTTATGTCCAAACTCCCCACAAAAAGGGATTTGGACATATGTGTTAAAGGGGCCATTGACTATAATGGTGCTTTGAAAACCCAAGAAAAAAATTGTGGTACAATTCCAATTTTATTAAAACATAATTTTTATTGATAATTCATTAAAATATAGCAAGGAGTCCTCAGGGGGTTAACAGAGCTGTATGCGAATTAGTTTACATTAATGCAGTCAATATTCAGTGCAATCAGTGCAGAGTGGTATAAAAGATCATGCAAAAAAATTGTACACAGTGTATACACAGTTCAACAAGTATATAAGCATTAATCGATTAATTAGACGTATCTTCTTCATACGTCCCCTGAAGAAGAGGTGAAATGCGCGTAGGGATTGGCGGGGTGTCCGGAGCTGGTTGCAAGATTGGTTAGTACTGTACCACATTAACTATAATAACTGTGACTGAGCCTCGCTCACAGCAAATAATTAGATGTACGTTACGGGCTGTGAATATAGGGCTCTTTCCTGGGTACTAAAATGTACTTAGTGTAGAATTGGTGGTCAAGCACCTGAATACATGGGCAGAAGTGAACTAGGTCATGCATGTTTTAATTAGTAGTCAACGGTCATACAAAAGACCAATTCATTATAAATGACAAGAATCACTACTTTTTTGCAAAAATATAACAAATATTTATTGGGTATAATAAATAGCAAAAAAGTGACATAAGACAGTGAAGAACAACATTACACAAGGATCAGGCTCAACAAGGAGATGTCACTGACACACAAAAACCAGGAGTCCACCACTCATCAGGGGAGCAGTATCACAAAAATAGTGAGTGGGGCATGGTCTAATAAGCCTCCGGACAGTAGATTCACAATAACCCTAATGTCCCAGAATGTGCACACCTATTATAGTAGGCACCAAAGGGGACAACATAAATAAGGAATCCGATGCCCGGAGGGTCAGACCATGTACCACATGTTAATCATAACACAGGCGAGTACCGATCAGAATATATGAAATTTACATTAAGTAGTCCCTGTACTGCACTCACCCATAATGATGGAAGTGGAACCCGAGTAAAACGTGCCCCGACGCGCACGTTTCGATGTCTTCTTCGGGGGGCCGTGGTGTACTGCCGCATAGTGTAACTGCGTTTAAATAGACCGCTTCCTTGCCTGGCCGGGCAGCGATTGGTCGCGTGCGGGGTGGGACTCCGGCAGTGGGCCGCGTCATAGGGCATTCCCGGAACTGACGCGGGCACTTCCTGTGTCGTCACACAGAGCGCACGCGTCACTCCGTACGGAAGCCGGCTGACGCGAACATGCCCGGAGTCACAGCGCGCACGCGCTCCACAGCCGCGGCCATTAGAAGAGTGGGCAAGAAAGAGGGCAAAATAGAAGTGGAGAAAGAATATATATACATTCATACAGCCCAATATTTGGAAATGAGAGAACTGTATGTAAGGGAACCGTCCCATTTTACATTACCCCAAACAAAGCATAAGCACAAAGAGCAGATCATGACGTCCACTGATAGTAACGGTTACAGTTATAAACCTGCACAGAGACAGATATAAACTCAGTGAGAACCGGTGTGTATAATAATAATCAGTGGTCGAAAGAAGACATAGAGATCGTTTAGAATATCCATGCAGATGTCCAATGGGTAACTACCCTGATTAATTAAGTGCGACCATATACTCTGCATGATGATATGGATAAACTCCAAGTGCATATATCCATTCTATGCAACAATATATATGGGAACATGCACAATTCCCTCTTCAATGCCCTTTTCCTTTTTGCCATCTTCGTCTCCCTCATTTCAATCTTCACACCATAAATTAGTTGGAGACAAGATGTATCATCAGCCTATGACATGGGTCCATAGATGTAAATATATTCGATGCAGCCAAAAGTATCTCTTATGATAGTAGATGTACCAATATTTCATTGGCAGATAATTATGAGACGGTAGAAGTTCAAAACGCAGCAAATAGAGCCTGTAGAAAGGGACAGACCAAAACAATAGACAAAACACCAACATTAGTAAAAAAGGGTTTTAAAACCAGGACACTGAGGCAAGTGACTAAAACATCACAAATTACATGAATCAGACAGAGCTGAGTCGGGTGGAAAACACAAACGGCGGAGCAAGACCTCATAGAAAGGGAACGAAGGACAACTTCTCATTGAGTCCCCCAGGTGTCATGGTGCCTAAAATGACAATCCATCTGCATTCAAGACGCGACAATGCCTGCTGGTAATTGCCGCCCCTTGAACCAAGATGTAACTTGTCAATAGCCTTCACTCTAAAAGATGCAGGATTGCAGTCATGATGCATCTTATAATGTCGAGGGATGGTACGGAGAGAGCTCAAATCCTCAACATCCCTTGCCGCTATAATGTCTCTGACATGTTCGCGTGTACGCACACGAAATTGTCGAGTTGTCAAACCGACATACAGCAGATTACATCCGCATTTTGCCAGGTAGATTATATGATCTGTGTTGCAAGAGATGTAATGTCTGATTGTGAACTCTCTTGTCCCATCCACTGATGAAAACGAGGAGGCCCTATCAATGTTCTTACAAGCAACACACGAACCACAGGGAAAACAACCCCATCTTGGTTTCCCAATGTTAAAAGGAAGGACATCTCGATGCACATAGTGGCTGTGCACCAAGATGTCTCGCAAATTCTTACCCCTCCTTGCCGTCATGAGGGGATGATCAGAGAGAGCCCTCGCCAATGAAGGTTCCGTTTTTAGAACAGGCCAATGTTTGTCAAGAATGCGTCTTATCTCACCCCACTGGTTATTAAAAGTGGATATGAACCGTATTGGTCCAGTACCAGGCTCCGTTTTATTGGGTACAGATAAAAGTTGGTGTCTGGAAGTGGCTCTGGCCCTGGAGTGAGCTCGTTTTATACTCCGTGCACTGTATCCTCTATTCCTGAACCGCTGGGACAGATCCCCGGCCTGTGTATCAAAGGACTGATTGGAAGAGCATATCCTCCTAATCCTTAAAAACTGTCCCACAGGGATTGCCCTGATGGTTGAGGGAAGGTGGGAGGATGATGCATGTAGCAGACTGTTCACTGACGTCTCCTTCCGGAAAACGTCTGTCAGGTTGAATAAAGATGTTAATATCCAAAAAGTCCATGGTCTCCGAATCACTCCTGAAGGTCATCCTGACATTGCGATCATTGGAATTTAAAACAGAAATAAAAGATGATAATTCAAGGTCGGTTCCCCCCCAGATAATGAGCACGTCATCGATGTATCTTAACCAGCACTGCAAATGGGAAGCGGCGCAGGCGCCGTCGCCGAAAATCTCCCTCTCCCAAAAGCCGAGAAAGAGATTTGCGTACGACGGCGCGCACGCCGCGCCCATTGCAGTGCCACGCTTCTGGAGGAAGAACCGATCCTTGAAAAGAAAAAAATTCCGTGTCAGGATGAACTCCAGGAGTTCGAGGACCAAATCCTGCATAGATGTCTCCCAGCGGCTCATTCATAGAAAGAACTTGGCCGCCAGCAGCCCATCCTTATGCTGGATACAGGAATAGAGGGACTCCACATCTGCTGCCACCAAGATAGAGCCATGGTCCAGATACAATCCGTCAATCCGCCTCAGGACGTCTGACGTATCTCTGACATAGGAGGGGAGCGTTTCAACCAATGGATGCAGATAGTATTCTATAAATTTACAAATTGGGTCGCATAGCCCTCCTATGCCAGAGACAATGGGACGCCCTGGGGGACAACGGGGGTTCTTATGTATCTTGGGCAGCAGATAAAAAGTTGGAGTAACTGGAAATTTGATATGGAGACCCTCATAAACTTTCTTAGTAATGATTCCCCGGGACAGAGCCATGTCCAGAACACCAACCAATTCAGCCATAAATTCACCAGTGGGGTTGTAAGACAATGGGGTATATGCCTCCTGATCTCTCAGCTGTTTAAAGGCTTCACGCTCGTACATCTGGACTGGCCAGATGACCACGTTCCCGCCTTTGTCCGCAGGTTTGATTACAATCCCCTCCATAGATCTCAATTCGCTCAAGGCGTTTCTCTGTTTTATGGAGAGGTTGTGATGGTGGCTTGATCTATCAAGTTTTTTCAAATCTTCCATCACTAGTTTGTTAAAAATCTCTACCTGCGGGCAAAGGGCAATAGGAGGGAACGTGGTTGATTTAGGATACACCTTAGGTGGAAATTTACCTGTGGGGGTACCCATAGACTCCTCCTCCAATTCCTCCAAAGTGGCAATTGCCTCCAATTCTCTAGATGTAAACTGTTGGGAATCAGCATTGCCTCGAGAGTGCAGCTTGTGGAGAACTAGCTTCCTCGAAAATAAGTGAAGATCTTTGATCACTGTGAAAGAATCAACATTAGAATCGGGAGAGAAAGTAAGCCCCAACTTAAGAACCTCCACCTGATCTTTACTCAAAGAAATATTAGATAAATTGATCACCTGAAGATCGTTTTTACTTTTCTTATCAAGTTATTGTGGAGGGGTCAATTTCCGTTTCTGATTGGGGCCTCTTCCCCCCCGATTTTCCGTTCTTATTGGTAAGTGGAATCTTTCAAGGAATTTATTAGCCTTGTTTCCCACAGGCTGCATATCTTCTGTTGAGGAAATTGAAGAAAAAGAGCCGGAACGAGAGCGTGTGCCTTGTTTCTTGGATGGACGATTATGTCTCCACCTGTATACATAACCATTGCTATAATCAGATGCATCTCTCTGATACTTTTTCGTCTTGACTTCAATTATCTCTTTTTCCCACTTGGCGAAATCTCTCTCCAAATCCTCATTCAACGAGGAGAGTCCCTCACTAGATAGCGCCAGAGTGAGTTTCTCATAAATTAGATTAATCTCAGTCTCCAGTTTACTAAGAGTATTCATATTATGCTCAATCAGCAAATTCATGTATGTCACAGAGCATACATTAGAGGCTGCTTCCCATCTTTCTTTAAAGGTTGCCTCCTCAACCTCAAAGGAGGGGCAAAGTTGAATACGCAATCCCCGAGGGATCAAACCTTTCTCCACATAGCGCTCCATAAAGGTCTTGTTCCACCAGACCCTCGTCTTTTGATTCAATAGAGATTTTAATTTGCTCGTCACTGAAATAGTTGCCTCAGTGTCTGAATTAAAACCAGCGACAGCACTCTCCTTGAAACCCTGATCAATTTTTTGGAGCCATGCAAGTTCACGTGCCCCTAAGTCCATCTGCCCACTAGAAGCTGCTGTGAAAGACACAGAGAAGAGACATATATTAGGAGATGAGGGCAAGATGTGACATAAAATATTGCATCGAATGCAGACTACACCCTAATAATCAATATAGGGATAAGAGGACCAAGGGAATAGTAGTCAACGGTCATACAAAAGACCAATTCATTATAAATGACAAGAATCACGCAGGGACAGGGACTACTTAATGTAAATTTCATATATTCTGATCGGTACTCGCCTGTGTTATGATTAACATGTGGTACATGGTCTGACCCTCCGGGCATCGGATTCCTTATTTATGTTGTCCCCTTTGGTGCCTACTATAATAGGTGTGCACATTATGGGACATTAGGGTTATTGTGAATCTACTGTCCGGAGGCTTATTAGACCATGCCCCACTCACTATTTTTGTGATACTGCTCCCCTGATGAGTGGTGGACTCCTGGTTTTTGTGTGTCAGTGACATCTCCTTGTTGAGCCTGATCCTTGTGTAATGTTGTTCTTCACTGTCTTATGTCACTTTTTTGCTATTTATTATACCCAATAAATATTTGTTATATTTTTGCAAAAAAGTAGTGATTCTTGTCATTTATAATGAATTGGTCTTTTGTATGACCGTTGACTACTATTCCCTTGGTCCTCTTATCCCTATATTGATTATTAGGGTGTAGTCTGCATTCGATGCAATATTTTATGTCACATCTTGCCCTCATCTCCTAATATATGTTTTAATTAGTGTATATAGCTATTTAGCGTACTGTAACTGATTAATGCTTATATACTTGTTGAACTGTGTATACACTGTGTACAATTTTTTTGCATGACCTTTTATATCACTCTGCACTGATTGCACTGAATATTGACTGCATTAATGTGAACTAATTTGCATACAGCTCTGTTAACCCCCTGAGGACTCCTTGCTATATTTTAATGAATTATCAATAAAAATTATGTTTTAATAAAATTGGAATTGTACCACAATTTTTTTCTCGGGTTTTCACAGTACAGTATTATAGTGGTTTCCTGTTATTCTCAAACAAGGCTGGAGAGTGACCTATATTAAATATATAATGATGCTTTGTTGTGTACCATTTTCAGCGAACGTATATGCGTAGTTGAGGCGGACACCCAGATGCAGTCTACTGTGTTCAGATGTCAGCCTCTAGTAGACTTACTCCGTCTGCACCGTTATAGTTAATGACCCTATCAGCGTATGTTCAAATCCTGTTTTTCTGGGGGTTAGGAAGTAAACCGCTATGAGAAAACTGAACGTGGGGAACATTGCAGTTTGAAAGCACCTTAAAGCGGGCTTTACACACAGCGACATCGCTATCGATGTCGTTGGTGAAAGCACCCGTCGCCGTCGGTTGTCCGTCACGAGCAAATCACTGCCCATGGCGCACAACATCGCTTACACCTGTCACACTATACTTACCTGCCTAGCGACGTCGCTCCTTTCTAAGAGGGCGGTTCGTTCGGCGTCACCGCGGTGTCACTAAGCGGCCGCCCAATAGAAGCGGAGGGGCGGAGATGAGCGGGCCGTTTATCCCGCCCACCTCCTTGCTTCCTCATTGCAGGCGGCCGCAGGTACAGTGATGTTCCTCATTCCTGCGGTGTCACACGTAGCAATGTGTGCTGCCGCAGGAACGACGAACAACCTGTTTCCTGCAACGATAATCGGGATTAGAACGACCGGACAACGATCAACAATTAGGTGAATAATTTTGATCGTTAACGGTCGATCGTGCATTTCACACGCAATGACGTCGCTAATGAGGCCGGATGTGTGTCACCAATTCCGTGACCCCAACAACATCTCGTTAGCGATGTTGTTGCACGTAAAGCCCGCTTAAGGCTATGTTTACACAGTGCATCTTTGCTAACCACAAAGATGCAGTGTTTTTGGCTGCAAAAAAATGCACAAAAACTGCACTCGCGGCAAAACGAATCAAAAAACGCATGTGTTTTTGCCACATTTTTACCACACTTTGCCCAATGCGTTTTTTAAGTCAAATCTATTGACTGGAAGGGCTAAAAACGCGTTGTAATCAAACTCACCTGGAAAATAATGTTTTGAGGTCATTTTGTCCCCCCACACACCGAACGCTGTGAAAGCAACATCCAAAAAACAATGATGGAATTGTATTTTTTCACCATTTTATTCCACTTGGATTTTTTTCCTGTTTTTCAGTACATAATGTGGTAAAATGAACGATGCCATTAAAAACTACCATTTGTCCTGCAAAAAATTCAAGCTGCCATACGGCTATGTCGACTGAAAGTATAAAAAAAATTATGGCCCTTGGAAGAAGGCAAAGAAAAAAAGAAAACTGCAAAAATGAAAAATTCCCTTGCCATTAAAGGGCTAAATGTGAATGAGCTGCAGTAGCGATGTATGGACCCTCATTGTGCTGGTAGAGAGCCCCTTGGCATGAGGAAATATAACGCATAGCTCACTGGAGTGTACTTTCCTGAGCCTATTATATCCTACACTAGTAAATGCTGGGGGATGCCATATACAAGTGCATCTCAATAAATTAGAATATCCTCAAAAAGTTAACTTATTTCAGTAATTCAATACAAACTGGGAAACGCATATATTATATAGAGTCATTACACACAGTGGGATCTATTTCAAGTGTTTATTTCTTTGAATGTTGATGATTATGGCTTACAGCCAATGAAAACCCAAAAGTCAGTATCTCAGCAAATTAGAATATTATATAAGACCAACTGAAAAAATGAGTTTAAAAACTCAGAAATGTTGGCCTACGTTAAAGTCTGTACTGTAAATGCACTCAATACTTGGTCGGGGCTCCTTTTCCATGAATTACTGCATCAATGCGTCGTGGCATGAAGGCGATCAGCCAATGGCACTGCTGAGGAGTTATGGAAGCCCAGGTTGCTTTGATAGCAGCCTTCAGCTCGTCTGCATTGTTGGGTCTGGTGTCTCTCATTTTCCTCTTGACAATATACCATAGATTCTTTATGGGGTTTAGGTCATGTGAGTTTGCTGCCAATCAAGCACAGTAATACTGTGGTTATTAAACCAGGTATTGGTACTTTTGGCAGTGTGAACAGGTGCCAATTCCTGCTGGAAAATGAAATTTCCATCTTCAAAAAGCTTGTCGGCAGAGGGAAGCATAAAGTGCTCTAAAATTTCCTGGTAGATGGCTGCATTGACTTTGGTCTTGATAAAACACAGTGGAGCTACACCAGCAGATGACATGGCTCCCCAAACCATCACTGATTGTGGAAACTTCACTCTAGACCTCAAGCAGCTTGGATTGTGGCCTCTCCACTCTTTCTCCAGAATCTGGGACCTTGATTTTCAAATAAAATGCAAAACTTACTTTCATCTGAAAACAACACCTTGGACGACTGAGCAACAGTCCAGTTCTTTTTCTCGTTGTATGTAGAATAGAAAAAAACTTTCAGCTCACCCGAATTAACCATCTTTTGGCGTATATCATAAAACTTTTGTATCTTTATAACTTTTAAATCGGTGCTGGGTCCCTCCTCCTACGTCCTTTGTCTTTTTCTCATTGGCCCAGGTAAGATGCTTCTGGCGTTATCTATTGGTCATGAGTAGCTTGACACAAGGAATGTGACAGTTGTAGCCCATGTACTGGATATGTTTTTGTGTGGTTGCTCTTGAAGCACTGACTCCAGCAGCAGGGCACTCTTTGTGAATCTCTACAAATTTTTGAATGGCGTTTTTCCTTAAGAATTCTATCAAGGCTGCGGTTATGCCGGTTGCTTGTGCACCTTTTTCTGCCCCACTTTTTCCTTCCACTCAAATTTCTATTAATATGATTGGATACAGCACTATATGAACAGACAGCTTCTTTTGTGGCATACTCTCCTTGTGTAGTGTGTCATTGACTGCCTTCTGGACATCTGTCAAGTCAGCAGTCTTCCCCATGATTGTGTAGCCTACAGAACCAGACTAAGGGACCATTTTAAACACTTAGGAAGCCTTCGCAGGTGTTTTGTGGTACTTATTCCAATTTTCTGAGATAATGACTTTTGGGTTTTCATTGGCTGCACGCCATAACCATCAACATTAACAGAAATACACACTTGAAATAGATCACTCTGTGTGTAATGACTCTATATAATATATGCGTTTCCCATTTTGTATTGAATTACTGAAATAAATTAACTTTTTGAAGATATTCTAATCTATTGAAATACACTTGTATACCACAGTATATGGTACACTACTGTACATGTACAACTACATGAACTCTACATCATACCACAACACATTCAGAATTTGTAGAAACACCAGTGAAATATACATAAAGATGGCACTTCTTGTAGCTGATTTACCCTGGCTGTTCTCGGTATCAATGACAATTGTTGGTGTAAGATGATTCATGCCAAAATAAGTGCAGGAATTATGTTACAGTTACATGAAAAGAAATTACAAGCCGTGCTACTTACAGTCATTGTTCCAATATAGCACCTAGCCTCCACAGCAAACAATCCACTATGACATACAATACAGGAGCAATATCATTTTCCAAGAGCTGTGATAGGCTGTGTGAATAAGAACAATACTCATAATTCATCGACACTGGAAATATCCTTGGTACATTTAAAAGTAATTCATGCAGAATAGATTCTTAGCACCAGAAGGAAAAACAACATTTCCCATATTATAAAGGGAATCTGTTAAGTAATACATATAAATTCACTGGCCTGGCTAGAGAAAAGGGGCCCCTATATTAAAGATCAACCCCTGTGATGAAGGGGTTCACCAGGCCAAATATAATAATTCTGACCAGTGTCACTTTATAAGGTAATAACTCTGGAACAACAATATTTTTGGGGGGTGTTTTTTGTGAAAATATCAGAAATTTGGTGGAAATGTTGAAAATTTAGCAATTTTCAAACTTTGAATTTTTATGCTCTTATGCCAAAGTAAGTTATATCACACAAAATAGTTAATAAATAACATTTACTACATGCTTACTTTACATCAATAACATGTTTTAAGCAAATCTTTTTAGAAGGGTTAAAGTTTATCAGCAATTTCTATTTTTTTTCCAATAAATTTTACAAAATCATTCTTTCACTGACCACAACACATTTGAAGTGGCTTTGAGGAGCCTCTGTAAAAGAAAAATACCCAAAAGTGACACCATTCTAAAAATTGAACTTCCTATAAGTGCTTAAAGCCACATTCAAAAACTTTATTGACCCGTCAAGTGCTTTACAGGAACTAAAGCAATGTGGAAGGGAAAAAAATGAAAATTTTGCGTTTTTCCACAAAAATGTTACTTTAGCCTCAAATTTTGCATTTTCACAAAGCAAACAAGAGAAAATGAACCATACAATTAGTTGTGCAATTTCTCCTGAGTACACAGATACCTCATATGTGGTGGAAAACTACTGTTTAGGCGTTCCGCAAGGCTTGGAAGGGAACGAGCGCCATTCGACTTTTAGAACACAAAATTGCCTGGAACGGATAGCGGATGCCATGTCGCGTTTGCAACGCCCCTGATGTACCTAAACCATAAAAAAACAAAACAAAAGCGACTCTATTTGGAAACTAGACACCTCAAGAAATGTAACTAAATGTGTAGTGAGCACCTGGAACCCCCAGGTATTTCACAAAATTTGATAACATTGATCCACAAAAATTAAAAAGATCATATTTTTCAAACCAAAATGTTGTTTTAGCCCCATATTTTGTATTTTCACAAGGGTAAAAGCAGAAATGCACTATACAATGTGTTGTAAAATTTCTCCAGAGTACACCAATACAACATATATGTTGGAAAACTACAGTTTAGGTACACGGCAGGGCTTGGAAGGGATGGAGTGCTACGTGAATTTTGGAGTGCCATTTTGGCTGAAATAGATTGCGATCGCCATGTCATATTTGAAGAGTCCCTGACGTTCCAAAGAAGCATAACCCCCACAAGTGAACCCATTCTAGAAACTACACCTCTCAAGGAATTCATCTCAGAGTGTAGTGGGCAATTTTAACCCCTAGGTGATTCACTGAATTGTATAACATTGGAGTGTGAAAAAAAAAATAATTTTTTGCACTTAGTTGTTGCTTTGGCCCCAAAGTTTTAATTTTTAAAAAGGATAATAGGAGAAAATGCACCAAAGATTTTGTTACACAATTTCTCCTGAGTAAGCCAATACCCCATACAAGGTCTAAAACTACTTTTGAGGCACAGTGCAAACTCAGATGGGAAGGAGCGCCATATTGAAGTCCATATTTAGTTGAAATAGTTTGCGAGTGCCATGTCACATTGGCAGTGCTCCTGAGGTGCTAGAATAGCAGAAATCCAGCACAAGTTACCCAATTTTTCACAATCCTCAATGAATTCATTTAGCGGTGCAGTAAGGATATTGACACCCCAGGTATGTCACAAAATTTTATAATATTGGGCGGTGAAGAAAAAATAATTGCATTTTTACCACTAAAATGTTATTTTAACCACAGATTTCCAATTTTCACAAGGGGAATAAGTAAATAAAAAAGCCCCATAATGTGTTACCCAATTTCTCCAGAAAGTTGCAATACCCCACATGCAACAATTCAGAACTGTTTGGCTGAAGAACATGGCTTGGGAGGGAAGGAGCACCACTTGATTTTTGGAGCACAGATTTTCCTACAATAGTTTTCAAACTCCATTCACAGAAACTAAGTTCCAGAAAAGCGGAAACCCCCTTGAGTGACCAGATTTTGGAAATTACAGCCCTCTGGGAATTCATCTATGAGTGTAGTGACAATTCTGTCTCTGGAAAACACCCATGGAGTCAAATGCAGTGAAAGTTGCAGAATTAAAAATTGCAAATAAGCCCTTGCAGTGCCCAGAACATTGTACTGCCTGTACATTGTGCCCAGCTCTTGCTTTTGTAAACACACACTCCATACACTACAAGAATGCCAATCATAGACATTAGACATTAACTGTGGTTTAGGTACACTGTGGGGCTCAGAAGGGAGGGAGGATTTGAGCTTTTATGCTTTTTTATTTTTTTTTTTATTTTTCAAAACTTTTTTTTTTAAAACTTCTTTTTTCTTTTTTACTTGTACCTTTAGGGGACTATATGGATCAGCAGTCTGATCGCTCAATCATTTCTCCTGATTAGAGCAGCACCACTCAGATCGGGAGAAATGATCATCTCTCATAACCTCCAGTACTCGGCTGCTGGTTAAAGGACCTGAGTCATGTGAGCTACAAGAATCATCACATGACCCTGTGCTACCATGACAACCACCAGATCCACGTGATCACTCACGTGACTTCCGGTATTGGGTGGTGAGTAAATTTCTACCGCGATCGATGTTAAAATGGCGCTGTCACATCTTGACAGCGCTATTTAAGGGGGTAACAGGTACAGGTGGATAGTGATTCCACTCATACCTGTGAGGCACACATGTCAGCTGTACAAAACAACTGACATGTGCACGGATCCCCACCTACAGCCCGCAGCAGCAGTTGGGGATTAACACTATAAACGTAGGGATGTAATATTACTGCCCGCTGTCATTAAGGGATTAAAGATATGGTGAGGGTTAGACAGACAGGGTAAAAGAAACAGCACAATAGTACAAGGCACTCCAAACTACAGTAAGGAGTAAAGGGGAACGGACAAGTGAGATAAACTGACATGGGTTTAAAGGAAGGGAAAACACACAACTTCCATGCAGTAATTTCTGGCTATGGCTCCTAAATCGACTTCTAGGTCCTCAGCTCACTAGTTCAGTTTTCAGGCTAGGTAACCTCATGACAACAGATCATCGTATTAGAAGAATGTGGTGGAAGTTAAATTAAACATCACATACCAAGCCTAAAGGCCCCGTCACACACAGAGATAAATCTTTGGCAGATCTGTGGTTGCAGTGAAATCATGGACATATTGTTTCATTTCTACACAGCCACAAACCTGACACTGATTGTCCACAATTTCACTGCAACCACAGATCTGCCGCAGATTTATCTTTATGTGTGACAGGGCCTTAAGGTGTTAAACAGTGCCTACACAATCCATCAGAAAACTATTGCACAATAGTGGACTACGAGCCAGATCTTCAGCTACAGGTGTTCCATTAACCTCAAACAACTGCTCTCACAGGTTATCATGGTGCTGAGAAAGACGGCAATGGAGGCTAGAATGGAAGAGAATTCTGAGTTCCACTCTTGTCTTAGATGCAATGATAGCTGAAGATTGGTCTAGAGACCATGATGGGCAGTACCATGAAGAAGTGGGGTGGCATAATGTATCCAAACCTCAAGTGTCTCAGGAGCCATTATTCAACATGACAATGCCTTGCTGCATGTTGCTCGTGCAACTGTGACAACGTTTGTGGCCTAAATGTGTTACTTTGGCCTTGCAGTGTCTCCGGACTTATCTCACATCGTTCATTTTTGGGATGTCATTGGTCGGCAATTACTAAAGGAGCTGTTGGCATTGGATCTTGATGATTTGTGTGCTGAAGTGCATTCGGCATGGCAGACCATTCCCTTAGATAACCATTAATAACCTGTGATTGCATGCCAAAGCATGTAACTGCTTGTACTGTATATCTCCATGTGGTGCTTATACTCTATACTGAGTAAATCAAGATATTTAAAACATTTGTTTTCATCTTTTCATCATTTGCATATCATTAGCATGCCTATCCATTTTGTGATTTCCACAATTCTGCTACTTTTTCTTCTTGGTATTACAAGAAGTGTACACATGCAAAAGGACATTTGCCTTTTATCTCTAGAATTGCCATCAACTAGTATTGTAATCAAATGTTTTATATTAGCTTATATGTGACATTTGACAGACAATAACTATATTTAACAGGTGGAAAATACAGTCCAGCCTCCTTCAAATTCCTCCAAACAAGAGAAAATTACTGTTCAACTGTACACAAGAATTCCAGGTAGGTAAACCATATACCATCCAGTGCAGAATAGTGTCTGGGACCAGCACGATCAGGATTAATAATACAAGAACTATGGATTGTTTTTGCAGCAGAGAAGAAATGTAAGCATTGCTCCCAAGGAACTTACCAACCACGGACAACCTCTGATGATGATGATTACTCAGCAAAGCTGCAAAGCCGATATAATGTGAGTATGATGCCTATAGTTCTAACAATTAGTTTATAATGCTCTGGGACATATGGATAGGGGTGGTCATGTACTTTATATTTCTGCTGGGCTCGATCTGATATGGGCACTAAGTGACCATTGAATGTGACAACAATGTTAATCAGAAGAAGAACCTTTAATGGCCCCTTAGGTTCTGTTTATGTGATCACTAACTGAATACATGCTCAGGATGAATGGATCCTGCAGAAATCTACAGACAGCAGCAACTCATACTGTGTGTGAAATACACTCCTTCTATGGCTCTTGAATGCCAAATTAATAAGATTTGTTTTACGAACGCTCGGGAAATCAATACAGTACACAACCTAGTATGGTGTAAAATAATTCTACTTTATTAGCACTTGTGACCAGGTAAAATAAGGTCACAGACAAAGGACAAGATCCCTCTGAACTATGCAATAGGAACAATAGGGGCGTGAATAGAAATATGAAACTTCCCCACCCATCAGTGGAACTAAAGACCACCCATCAGTGTCACTTGATCACTATGACATCATAAGCTAATAGACAAGGTGGAAACCACAAGATTCTGTTCTCTCACATACACAAAATAAATGGGAAATAAGATTCTCAGAGGTTGGTTATCTAAGGCTACTTTCACACATCAGTTTTTGCCAATAGGCACACTCCGGTTTGTGACTGATGCAATGGATCTGTCGCAGATTGTGGTACAACTGATGAGTTGGATCCGTTAAAAAAACGGATCCGTTGTAGCAGTTTGTACCAAGAATCCAGCTGCTGTGGCCGCGGGTACCTGAGTGACGTCACCGCTGACAGAGCGATTCACATCAGTTGCTCTACCGCTCTACGGCGGTGCTCTACGGACGCTCCTGTCAGCTTCCGACTTAAAAGTTATGTTTTAGTCCCTGCTATTATTATTGATTACGGCAGACATCTCATTTGGGTGCTGCCCTTGTCAAGGCGGAAGTCCATCCACGGGGCATGACAGGGGTTATTTACCACACTTGTCTACCCTATTCTTCCAGCCTGTGACCTCTCATTCTGGGACCAGTGTGCAGTCCAGCCCATGGATAAAGCTTGGGTGAGATCAAACCTATATGTTGCCATGTGGCATTTTGTTCTTTGCACTATTTATGCACAAGCACTTTAGTACTGATTTTATCTATTGTTAGATTAAAAGTTATGTTTTAGTCCCTGCTATTATTATTGATTACGTTACTTGGACTATTGGGCATTACCTCTCTGCTTGGCAGATCTGCTATTATACAGCTTCCGATGTAGCAGAGCTGAAAGCAACATGGGACCTCGTGTGGATTACGTAGGACCTGGATGGCTATTTGGGGATTAATAAAGTGGTGAAAGAGGGTGTTTTTTTGTCTTTTATTTCAAATAAAGGATTTTTCGGTGTTTGTGTTTATTTACTTTCACTACAGTTTAGTGATGGGGGATGTCTCATAGACACCTGCCATTACTAAGCTAGGACTTAGTGGCATCTATGGGCTGCCATTAACTCCTTATTACCCCGATTGCATCTAATGGATGCGACATTTCTGGGTGGCTGCTGGCTGATATTTTGAGGGTGGGGGGCTCCCCATAACATGGGGCTCCCCATCCTGAAAATACCAACCCTCAGCTGAGTGGCTTTACCTTGACTGGTATCAAAATTGGGGGGGACTGCACGCCGTTTTTTTAAATTATTTATTTATTTTACTGCAAGATATAGACCCACCCACCGGCGGCTGTGATTGGTTGCAGTGAGACAGCTGTCATTCAGCGTGGGGGCTCGTCTGACTGCAACCATTCATAGGCGCCGGTGGGCGGGGGAAGCAGTGAATACGAGATGGAATAATGAGCGGCCGGCATTTTCAAAGCAGGAGAAGCCGCGGGAGCAGTGTGACAGCTGTGCAGCGCCATGCCGTGTCGGTGATCGGTGAGTATGAGAGAGGGGGTGAGAGGGGAGACCGACAGACCAACAGAGAGAGAGACCGACATCGACAGAGAGAGACCAACCAACAGACAGAGACCGACAGACAAAGAGAGAGAGAGATATTTTTTAACCAGAAAGGAATTTACACATCTGAGCATGCTCAGTTTAAAAAACTGGATCCGTCGCTGTAATGCGTTTTACCGCATTACGACAGATCCGTTGGCTTCCATTGTACAGCTGTTTTTTAGCCATTGCCAAAAAACGTTCCATTGTGCGTCGTTTCCGGCAGCTGGACAAACAAATTTCCCTGGATCCGGCGCACGCCGAATGAAACACATGGCCATGTGGCACAATTCGGCGCTAAAACAAGTCTATGAGGAAAAAAAACGGATCCGGCGGCATCATATGCCGGATTAGTTTTATCCGCAATTCGCCGGATTGTGCCTGATGCCAAAAAAAGATGTGTGAAAGAGGCCTAAGGCATCAACACTAATCAAATCAGAGCAACAGGAAAATTGGCAAGGAATATCTGTCTACAAACTTTATTATAAATGAGGCAATAATAAAATAATCTGAGCATTCTTTATAAGCCAATACAAAACTAACAAATATGACCACACTATTATAAAGATAGTACACCCTCACAGTTTTGTAAATATTTTATTATTATTTCATGAGACAACACTGAAGATATGACACTTTGATACAATGTAAAGTAGTCAGTATACAGCTTGCATAAGAGTGTAAATTTTGTGTGCCCTCTTTACTGTCTAAACCGCTAGCAACTAAAGTGGTTACACCCCTAAGTGAAAATGGCTAAATGGCACTCAATTAGCCTTTTTCCCTCCCCAATGACATATCACTGAGACCATACACCAGCGCACACTGCATCAAATTGGTCTGCATAGTTACCATCTTAGAAGGAAGCTGTGATGTCACCACTAGGGGAAGTCAGCACACAGTACGTGTGTGACGAGATCAACCACAAGAAGGAGGGAACCAGAGCAGTCTGTAATGAGAACAACCACTATAGGGAGCCAAGGTGCACGGCGTCCCAGGTAACTAAGTGGTTGCTAAGAGTAATCATACTAGCCGGGTCAGAGCCGAGAGGGAGTGAAGTACAAGACAGGAGGCGGGGTCAGGGACAAGCCAGAAGTCTGTAACTGGGAGAGCAAGCCGAAGGAGGGGGCGCAGGGACAGGACAACAAACAGGGAGCAGGAGGGAAGCACGGAAGGTAAGACAAGACTGAGGGGATGGAAGAAAGGGAGGTCAGGAAGGACAGAAGTGAGGGAGGTCAGGCAGAACAGATGTCAGGGAGGTCAGGAAAGTTCGGGGGAGGTAATGGACAGAATCTAGAGCACTTACAGGGACCAGGCGAGCACGCTGCAGAGCAGGACTATAACTGTCACCATCATGCAAAAGGAGCCCCGACCAAGTATTGAGTGCATTTACTGTACATACTTTCAGTAGGTCAACATTTCTGAGTTTAAACTCATTTTTTCAGTTCGTCTTATATAATATTCAAATTTAATGACTTTTGGGTTTTCACTGGCTGTAAGCCATAATCATCAACCATAACAGAAATAATCACTTCAAATAGATCACTCTGTTTGTAATGACTCTATATAATATATGTATTTCCCTTTTTGTATTGAATTACTGAAATAAATTAACTGTTTGATACCAGTAAATAAAACCCTTAGTGATCAATTGCCTCCACAACTCCCCTAATTAGTAAATTGAGTCCACCTGTGAGTAATTTGTTCTATTCTGTAATGGCATTGGAGGTTTGTTTCAGAGCATTGGGGATCAAACAGCATTATAAAAACTAAGGAACACACCAGGGATAAAGTTGTGGAGAAAAGAAAAGCAGGTTTAGGTTATAAAAAAAAATAGCCCAAGCTCTAAATGTGCCATCCCCAGACTCCCCACGCCAGCAGTCGGGCTGCTCGGATCCAGATCCGCAGTGGCTCGAGGGATTTCCGGACCCAGGGGTCACGCCGACACTCTAATAAAAGGGCACGTATATGTACGGGGATTGCTGTAAATACTTTGACGCCACCCACGGTGTGTGGCAAGATGTGGTACCACCGCTGCTGTTGGGGAGCACCTGGGGGTGATGGGATAGCAGCTGGATGTTAACTCCTCCGTGGGTAGGAATAGTTGCCCCAGGGCTCAGTGTCCAGAACTCGGGGAGTGATGTAGACCGGAGATGGCGCGCCTGGCCGGACCGGGGAGTGTTGGTGTACTCACTGTGGAATAATTGCACACAAGTCCGTTGGTAAACCAAGGTGTCAGTGGCCGACTGCCGCGTCCGGGTGTACTCGGGTCCCACACCCGGCTGGTGTACCGATGTCCCTTCCTCCGGCACTCTGTAATTTTCCTCACTTTTGGACGACTCCGTCTGGAACGGGGAAGTCCACTCCCGGTATATTTTGGTTGGGAAACGTGCCCGCAAAAACTGACCCTTGGGATTTCAGTGGGTGTTTGCGGATACCCCATCCCCCGCGGTGGGCTGCCGTTTCACTCTATCTGGGCTAACACTTCTGGAGCTAGGCTTGAAACCTGCCCTCGGCCTGGTGAATTAGAGAAGGGGCTTGCAACCGTCTTCTAACTAGGGTCCAGGTACCCTGCCTGTGCACGGTTTCCGGACTGGATCTCCGCTGTTGGCTCCAACCCTGTCCCAGTCCACTCTGGATCTCCCGCGACCGTATTCCCGTCGCCTTTGGACACGGTCCACTGCTTGCCATCTAGCCAGTAGACCAGGGCCACTACCCTGTCTACTCTCCACTAGGCTCAGCTTACCGTCACTATCACTCCTCTCCACTTGACCTCCAACTTCCAACTCCACACTCAGACTTCGACTTGAATAACTTGTTCCCGCCCCCGGATCCTCAAGACCCCTAGGTGGGCGCTCCCAATCCGCCTTGTCCTGCCCACTGGTGTGTCCTTCCTACCCTGAGGGGGGTGGCTAGGATTTTGTGGCTGATGGGACCTTGTGTGGGAAGGTGTTATGTGGGGTGTTGTGTACCTCTGTGACCACCTGGCGGCGCCAGGGCGTCATATAAACATTTCATGGAGCACTGTTCGATCATCCAAAAATGGAAGGCGTATAGGACAACTGCAAATCTACCAAGACATGGCCATTGTAACACTCCACATGTTTGGGTCTGCTCCACATCAGCCTTTGCAGACACCCTGTCATTCTCCATTTGAATGAACTGCTTGGGCCTATTTAAGGGCTTTGAGGACACCTGTACTCTAGTATTCATTGGTGGAGACAAACCTTGCTTGTGGGACTGAGCTGGACTTTGATGTTCTGCTTTATAGCTTATGTGGACTCTAGAGTTATGTCTGCAACTTGCCCTGAATTTTAGACCTTCTATCACCAGTCATCTTTCCACCTGTCTGCCAGCAGTCATCTGTCATCCTGTTACCTGACTCCACCAACCTGCATCTCTGCTACCAGTCAATCAGCGGCTTCCAGATACTCAGTTACAGTTGCATAAATCCCTGCTTTGTCACAGGTTTTCAGTCCATTTTGTTCTGGTTTTTTTTTGTTCCTGTCAGTTACACTGGCCCTGGGACGGAAGATAGGTGTAGATAATTCCAGGGCCAGGGCCCACAACACCACACTGAGTCCGCAGGAAAGAGACTGAAAGAGGGTGAGAGACAGAGGCAGCCGGTGGAGATGTTGGGACAACAGAAGATGGTAGCTGAGGTCGAGCCCAACCGTTCCCACAGTGCCAACGTGTCGGGGTGCAGGACCCTCAGTTGGGGACACCTTCACGGACTCCAACAAATCTGCAGGAGATGGAGATTTCATGTCCCATCATCCACTACCCAATTCCCGGAGCACAGTGACATATAAGATCCGGGGTCAGGGCTACGGTCGGACCCCATGGCGAGGACCCGCGTCACCTGCAAATGGGATGGGACACTTAACACCAACAGCGGGGTCCCCAAATTGCTTCAGGCTGCGGGGAACCATGTGTCAGCGCACGGAGGAAGGTCTCACAAATTTCTACAGACATCAGTGATTGCCACTGATTCACCTGGGACTGGCTGGAGTCCATCCATGGTGGCGGAGAGCAGCACCTCCGGGGCACCTTAAGAACTGTGAGTAAACAGAACTTTGAACCGCAGCCCTCTGTGTTGTCCTGGTCATTGCCAGTGCCACCGCCCCGCACTTCGGCGCCATCAGCCGTCCCCATCGTCCTCATCGTCCCTGGGGCTCGTTCCACCTGTGCGGAGCTGAACTATCTGAGCTGCGTTAACATCAGCCCCAGAGGAGAGCAACATCTCGCAGCAGCGGCTAATACCTGGCCGCACACCACGGGTGGCGCTGCAAAGTATCCCTCATTCCCATTGAACACCGCCCCTGGAAGAGGAAAAGTCGCAGGAAGGGCCTGCGGCGGAGGAGGCCGAGACCCCAGTCACCGCTGCAACTCGTGACACGTTTCCCAGGGACTCTTCGCCTCCTTCCATCCCCCTCTCTACACCTTGCATATGTTTGTTTGTCATTTACATGTAGCCGATGGGGCCACGGAGCCGGGTCAGGACAGTCACAGCAGCAACCCCAAATATCACTGGCCCGGTGACTAGTAATCCCTTAGGCCCCATGGGGCGCTACAGTAATGAGTTACAAAAAATTCATATTATCTCTACAAACATTTCATTTAAGAATATCAAATAATAGATGTACTCAAGGTTAAAAAATGTTTCTCTTTTGTAAGACAGTAGAACAGCACCACAATGCAAAGTAGTATTAATAAACCAACATTAAGTTCAACCAGCATATGTTTACAAAATAGTCATAATATAGATATATAATTAATTATTGCCCACACTGAAAAATACTTATTAAGTTTTTAAACATTATATGTTATATTAACAGAGGGTAGGCAATAGATAGTAGTAAAGTAAGCTAATAAAGAGGACATCAATATTATATGCAAGCTGCAATATCCAGAACTCAACAATAGATGGCAGTAGAGTAGACTATTTTGACAACATTGCCGTGTATAGTAGCAGTGTTGGATAGATCGTGTAACGAATGCCCAAAGATTTAAATTGCATAAAAGCATCAATGAGCACGGATGCCAATGGACCTCATGGTGTAAATACAGTGCAGACCAAAAGTTTGGACACACCTTCTCATTCAAAGAGTTTTCTTTATTTTCATGACTCTGAAAATTGTAGATTCACATTGAAGGAATCAAAAATATGAATGAAAACATGTGGAATGAAATACTTAACAAAAAAGTGTGAAACAACTGAAAATATGTCTTATATTCTAGGTTCTTCAAAGTAGCCACCTTTTGCTTTGATTACTGCTTTGCACACTCTTGGCATTCTCTTGATGAGCTTCAAGAGGTAGTCACTGGAAATGGTCTTCCAACAGTCTTGAAGGAGTTTCCAGAGATGCTTAGCACTTGTTAGCCCTTTTGCCTTCACTCTGCGGTCCAGCTCACCCCAAACCATCTCGACTGGGTTCAGGTCTGGTGACTGTGGAGGCCAGGTCAAATGGCATAGCAACCCATCACTCTGTTTGTTAGTCAAATAGCCCTTACACAGCCTGGAGGTGTGTTTCGGGTCATTGTCCTGTTGAAAAATAAATGATGGTCCAACAAATGCAAACCGGATGGAATAGAATGCCGCTGCAACATGCTGTGGTAGCCATGCAGGTTCAGTATTCCTTCACTTTTCAATAAATCCCCAACAGTGTCACCAGCAAAGCACCCCCACACCATCACCCCTCCTCCTCCATGCTTCACGGTGGGAACCAGGCATGTAGAGTCTATCCGTTCATCTTTTCTGCATCACACAAAGACACTGTGGTTGGATCCAAAGATCTCAAATTTGGACTCATCAGACCAAAGCACAGATTTCCACTGGGCTAATGTCCATTCCTTGTGTTCTTTATCCCAAACAAGTCTCTTCTGCCTGTCCTTAGCAGTGGTTTCCTCGCAGCTATTTTACCATGAAGGACTGCTGCACAAAGTCTTCTCTTAACAGTTGTTCTAGAGATGTGTCTGCTGCTAGAACTCTGTGTGGCATTGACCTGGTCTCTAATCTGAGCTGCTGTTAACTTACGATTTCTGAGGCTGGTGACTTGGATAAACTTATGCTCCGCAGCAGAGGTGACTCATGGTTTTCCTTTCCTGGTGCGGTACTCACGTGAGCCAGTTTCTTTGGAGCGTTTGATGGTTTTTACCACTGCACTTGGTGACACTTTCAAAGTTTTCCCAATTTTTTGGACTGACTGACCTTCATTTCTTAAAGTAATGATGGCCACTTGTTTTTCTTTACTTAGAATTTGTATTATGGCAAGAAAAAAGCAGCTAACAGTCTATTCAGTAAGACTATTAGCTGTGTATCCACCAGACTTCTGCACAACACAACTGATGGTCCCAACCCCATTTATAAGGCAAGAAATCCCACTTATTAAACCTATATGTGGTTGTAGAGAAGACCGGGTTTAATGCTGCGCTTTTAACCAATTCCAGGAGGCAGATAGGGTTAATCCATGTCTTTTTATTTAAACAAGAACAGGTCTTGTTTGAATAAAAAGACATGGATTAATCCTATCTGCCTCCTGGAACTGGTGAAATGCGCGGCATTAAACCCGGTCTTCTCTACAACCACATATACCCATAAATTTCAGGGCTGCAGCTGATTCACCCTGTGATCACACCAATATAGGAGTTGTGACTGGCACAACCCCTATAGGTGAGTTTTTCCATTACCTTCTTTTCCATACTGTTTATCAGTTAAGACTCTATTGCGCTTTCTTGTCCACAGTTTGTCTCCTCACTTATTAAACCTGACAGGGCACACCTGTGAAGTGAAAACCATTTCCGGTGACTACCTCTTGAAGCTAATCAAGAGAATGCCAAGAGTGTGCAAAGCAGTAATCAAAGTAAAAGGTGACTACTTTGAAGAACCTAGAATATAAGACATATTTTCAGTTGTTTCACACTTTTTTGTTAAGTATTTTATTCCACATGTGTTAATTCATAGTTTTGATGCCTTCAATGTGAAATCTACAATTTTCAGAGTCATGAAAATAAAGAAAACTCTTTGAATGAGAAAGTGTGTCCAAACGTTTGGTCTGTACTGTAAGTTATACAAAAGTAAATATAATCAAGGCCATTACCGTAGCGACCCCCTTGACGCGCGTTTCACCGTCGTAGCTTCCTCAGAAGGAGCGTGACATGAGAGATAAATGGCAGGTCTTTTTAAATGATACTAAGCCAATCAGCTACCTCCCAGTGCGCGCGCTACCGGAAATAGCAATCACGTGCGCAGTCACACTCATGCCAAATCAAGCTCAACGTCCATTGTACAGGAGGCACACCCCCAGTGACTCGCCTGGAACACGTCACTGAAAATAGGGGACTGATGTCTCCCAGACAATAAAGGACGCGTTGGCAGAACAGGCAAAATGTGAAGCACACGTGAGCGCTCGTTAGCAAAGATATAGAGTCTAGGCAAAATCCTAATACTGAAGTTTTAACCCCTGGAAATATGATTTTGAATTTTAGTCTCCTACACCGATATGCTGTATATGTGCAAATAGCTCAGTAAGTATAGACAATAAATAAATAAATACTACATATTAATATATATGTATTAATATGTAAAAAATGAAAAAGTAAAAAAATTCCAATAAATACTGTCATTCAGGTCCACATACACATAGCCATGACCCGGAACTGCAAGCTAACAGACGTGAGTACAATTGATTGCTTGTACCGGTGCACTACACCTCATCTAAGCCAGCTATCTGCTTGACAGTCGGCTCAGGGAAAGAACGAATCTCATTACAGAGGATGGCAAAATATAGCGTCTAAGGAGGCAAATGCTCCATGCGCACCCCCCAGCCAAGATATGCCCCTTGCTTACTATGGTTGGTGTATATGTGGTAGTGTAGGGCCATGAAATGCAGTCTCTACAACTCATCATTTATTAAAGTCTCATTACATTCCAACTCAGGAGGTTAACCAGTAACTGGAGTCACACTGTGGGTCTTTTATATGTGTCCTTTATGATCTAACCTCCTGCTCTTCTTTTACAGTCTATGCAGTATAACCAGCAGTGGTGAAGAGAGAAGACTGGATCCGGACCATTTTGTATGTTCAAAGAACACACAAACATTGTAATTTCTGCATATTACCTATAAACAATAAATAGACCATAATCTGCATTACATTAAATTATATGAAAAGAATCCATCGTGATTTCTATGGGATAGTTGTTATTTCCCAGATAGGTGAATGATCTTACTAAAATGCTAGAATAAGGGTGGCGTTACATGAGACGATATATCGAGCAATCGCATGAGCGATCGCACCCGCCGCCATCGTTTGTGCATCACAGGCAATTTATTGCCCGTAACTCACAAAGTCGTTAAACCCCCATCACACGTACTTACCTCCCTAACGACGTCGCTGTGGGCAGCGAACCTCCTCTTCCTGAAGGGGGAGGGACGTTTGGCGTCCAGCGACGTCACACAGCGGCCGCCCAATAGAAGCGTAGGGCCGGAGATGAGCGGGACGTAACATCCCGCCCACCTCCTTCCTTCCGCATTGCCAGTGGACGCAGGTAAGTTGTTGTTCGTTGTTCCCGGGGTGTCACACATAGCGATGTGTGCTGCCACGGGAACAACGAACAATCGGAGCGCAGAAGGAGGTACAACATTATGGAAATGAACAACGTGTCAACGAGCAACGATAAGGTGAGTATTTTTGCTCATTAACAGTCATTCGGAGGTGTCACACGGTATGACATCTCTAACAATGCCAGATATGCGTCACGAATTCCGTGACCCCGGCGAAATATTGCACGATATATCGTACCGTGTAACGCCGCTCTAAGGGTTTGCTCACAACTGGGTCATGGCTTTCACAATGCAGTGCCAGATCATGCCATTTTAGCCATTTTAGTAGACCCCATTGGCACAAATTGAGCCCCCAGAGTAAAAATGAATAGAGCTTGACCAAGCAAATCAAGACTGATACAAGTGAACTAACGGTAAAGAGTAGACCAACGTGTAGTTATAGTGCTCTGGGGAGGTTTAACTTGAATTCAGTTTTTCACTAGATATTTAATAATGACATCTACTAAGTTGTACCGAGGTGAAATGCATGCAAGCATGTACGAGAGGCTTAGGTACATGTTGGTTGCTGTCCCCTTTAAATTTAGGATGCAATAACCTTTGTTGGTAGCGTTTCCCCACCCAAGAATGGCAGAAGGAATACAGATGTACACAGGTGACAGTTCTCAGAAACTACTCATAAAGAGGTAACAATCTTAGGCTACTTTCACACTTGCGTTGAACGTCTTCCGTTGCTATCCGCAGCCTTGAGGAATTACGGTAACCGTTGCAGGAAACCGTTATATTACTCATAGACTTCTATTAGCTACGAATAGCAACGGATGGTCTTGCGTTGCATCCGCTGCACGACGCAGCGTCGTTATTTTGACGCTGCGTCGGATGGAGGGAACGCTGCATGTAACGTTTTTTGAGCAGCGCAATCCGTAGGATTTCGCTGCGCATGCTCTCTCTGGCTCCCTGCACTCGTAACCAGGGTAAACATCGGGTTACTAAGCAATGCGCTTTCCCTAGTTACCCAATATTTACCCTGGCTACGGGTGCAGGGAGCCCGACACTTTCCCGCTCGACTCCGCCCCCTCCTGCACTTCACTCCATGTGTACACACGCACGCACACACAGACACACTCACCTGTCCCCAGCCTTGCATTCCTCGCTGCACTGACGTCCTTAGTGCCATGGTCTCGCTCTGCTCCACAAACCCCGCACTCCGCCCCCGCACTCCGCCCCCCTCACACATTTTCGGCAGCCGAACGATCAGCTGATCACCCGGCGACTGGCTGCTGTGAGTGATCAGCTGATCACCCGGCGACCGGCTGCTGTTAGCAATCAGCTGATCATTCACAATAGTCTGCCGCCGGTAAAATGAAAGAAAAAAAAAAAAAAGATTCCGTTGTTTTGTACGATCCGTTGAATCCGTTGTGCCACTAAATGCAACACATCCGTTGCATCTGTCACACAGCGCAATGCCGTTCAACGCAAGTGTGAAAGTAGCCTTATCGTTACAGTATCTTACGGCAACATGCTTAGTGGTTATAAACATTCTTTCAATTGACAACAACTTGAACAGAGCAAGATAATTGGCATAAACATTGACAGAAGATCATTGAGTTTGCATTTGCAGCACTTTATATAGCCTCTTGAAAGACCACTCAGGAGCTTCACTTTTACTTAAAGGGAACCTACCACCAGGATTTTCATATATAAAGTAAAGCCAGTGCTATACTGGCACTAGGATACTGAATGTAACCATACCTTTTCTTCTGAGATTGGAGGTTTTATTTCAGAAATATGTGCAAGTAAAGTTCCAGCAATGCACTATTTGATTGACAGGTGCAACAGGGAGGGAATATGTGGGTCGGCTCTTGCTACTTATTCCCGCACCTGTCTGCCTGCGTGGCCTTCCTATGCCTGTCGTAGACATTGATTCCAGCACAGGCAGACGGACAGGAACAGGTTCATCTCAAAATACCAACTAGTCATCTCTCTGAAGTAGATATTGAGCATTTGCATACTAGATCCTCTTCTATTTTTCCTAAATTATAGAGAAAATGGATTAAAGTATTTTTTCTACCTAAATGCAGAAAACAGATTAAAGAGTATCCCGGCACACTATTACTCCCAAATGAAGAAAATCATGCAACTGTTCATAATGCAAAAATTTATTTTTATTTTGTGCTGCAAATAATGAATTTCTGGTTCGTCCAATTAAGTCGACGTTTCGGCTGTAGGCCTTCGTCAGACTGGACTTTATCTGAACATGATGAACAAAAACACAAATCAATATCATATATACATAATTGACAGCATGAAAAACAATTTCCAACAACATGTTACAATGTTAACACACGAATGACATCATGGTGGAGTAGAGACATGCTATATCATATTTTAATACAACATTGTGATTAGAGGATACAGTCACCCTCTATTCATATAATACAATACATATAGAACATATATTACATAGTGGTATGGATATGCTCTGTATACTCTGGGAAATCACTAGATTAGTGCTCATGTGATAGTGGTTGATTTGAATGGAAGACCGACCAAAGAAAGAAAAAAGAAAGAAAAAAAGGGGAGAGAAAAGGTGAGAGAATGAAGAAAAGGATCAGAAAAAGAGTAAAAAGACTTACTTAATCTGATATATCTCGTAGTCCTTCCAGGCGTTTTTTTACTCTTTTTCTGATCCTTTTCTTCATTCGCTCACCTTTTCTCTCCCCTTTTTTTCTTTCTTTTTTCTTTCCACGCCAAAGGGACCTGCAACAAGTAGTGCTATGAGGAAGGGCCCACTGTGTACCGCGGCCTCCAACGGACCCGGGATTGACCGGAGCTCGTGATGACAGAGACCAGTACCCGGGGTGCAGCATCCAATCAGTGAGTAAAGAAACCTGGAATCGCAGCTGCTGACTGAGACTCTGATTACCGACGCCGTCGCGCCGCACTTCGGCGCTCCCATGGACTACCATTCCCCATTGCACCACTGCCATCCTCCAGTGTCCTCCTGGGGCCCATTCCACCTGTGGGGAGCGACAACACCTCGGCTGCATTAACACCGGCCCCAGCGAGGATCCCTGTAGCGGCGGCTAAATACCTGGCCGCGTACCACAGGTGGCGTCATGACAAACCATCCCCCATCACCCAACTTTCCCCTCCATTTGTGCACGCTTCGGGGCAACGTAACCGGGCAAGGCCACCAGACCTGACCCTCAACGGCCCGGCTACGAGTAGGCTAACCCCCTGACCTGTGGAGTGCTGCAATAACATCCAGCCCCCCCGTGTAAAATATCCGATCCCTTGACCCCCTCCAACATATGACATCCAACCCCCAGTGTATAACATTCAGCCCCTCGACCCCTACGAATAACATCTGGCCCCTCGCCTCCTGTGTATAACATCCGGCCCCCTTGCCCCCTGGTGTATAACATCCGGCCCCTCGCTCCACCTGGTGTATAACATCTGACCCCTCACCCCCTGGTGTATAACATCCGGCCCCTCGCTCCTCCCAGTGTATAACATCCGGCACTTGCCGTATCAGCCGTACCCTCCATACTAACCTACCTAAACCAGCTGTTCAGTCTGCATCAGCCAACAGAGACTGTTCCTGCTTGCATCTGTGCCTGTGCTTGAATTCCATACCACTGGGGTCACCTCTCAGAGTGCCGTGTCTCCCTGAGTAGCTGTCACGCTATGTATGGGGAATTACTAAGTGAACAGTAAAAGGAAAACCCTGTGTCTAGGGAAGTAGAAGATGGTGACCCCTGACCAAGCATACCACTGTGTTCCATACCTGTGCGCCAAGCCAGATACCTGACCCTGGCTGACCCTGAAGTAGGCCCTAGTCAGGATTGGATGAGCGCTTAGTCAACCCCACTAAGCACTAAAGAAGATACAGGGATAAAAAACAATTGGGAAGTAAACAAACAATTATCTCCAGATGTTTCAGGGAGAGGAACTGCAACAGCCAAAAAGATTCTCCAGATGTATGCAAGCCAACTGCCTACACTGAAGCCTTGTAAAGGGTATAAGAATTATCACCAGCACAGAGTAATAGAAAGTGAAGGTATATAAAGACACCAAAGGGAGTGGTGATGAAATGCAGCTGACAGGCTGAGGAACTCCGCAGAGTCCTAAAGGGAAAGTGATGAAAAACAACCAGAAATAATAGAATGTCAGGGAGCAGCCAAATTATGTGACCTTCTATAGCTCGACACCACAGGACTGTCTGTCAACCGTGACACACCTGTGACAGTGGCACCTAGCAGCTGCCTTCCAGCACAAGCCTATCATCACCATCAGAGGCTGTACTGAAGATGAGATAGTTGCCTAGTTACGGCCCTCAGGTCGAGCCATATTGTGGTCATTGTGTTCACTCCCGCAAGCACCTACAAGCATAACGTGAATAGTTGGTCTGCTTCTGTGTGTTAGTCATCATCCAGTCCTAGCCAGCTGACACCAGTGGCAGTATACGGCCTGCAGGGGTTCCCATTCCACATGGTCAAAGTCCACATACCCAGCCAGGACCAGGATTTATGTAGTGTGCCAGCGCGTCCAGAATCAGTACCTCGCCCTTAACTACTGCCTCACACCACTTTACAGATGCAACCCTACAAAAGGTTGTCTGGTGAAAACATTTAAAACCTATTCACGTAACAGGTGACCTGTTGATCAGTGGGGTCAGAATAACACCCTAATCCCTAACAACACGGAGGTTGGCACCCGTTATTATGCTTTCGTAGCTCCTCTGCTTCATGAAGGCTTTTCCTATCCTTCCCTAATGCGGGCGTCACACGGTACGATCTATCGTGCGATCACACGAGCGATTGTACCCGCCCCCGTCGTTTGTGCGTCACGGGCAATTAGTTGCCCGTGGCGCACAAAGTCGTTAAACCGCTGTAAAATGTAGTTACCTGCTGAGCGACGTCGCTGTGGGCGACGAACATCCACTTCCTGAAGGGGGTGGGACATTCAGCATCACAGTGACGTCACACAGCGGCCGGCCAATAGAAGCGGAGGGGCGGAAATGAGCGGGACGTAAACATCCCGCCCACCTCCTTCCTTCCGCATAGTCGGTGGGAGCGCGGGACGCAGGTAAGCTGTGTTCATCGTTCCCGGGGTGTCACACGGAGCGATGTGTGCTGCCCCGGATACAATGAACATCCGGCGCAAAGAAAAATAAACGACTTTTTAAAAATGAGCGACATGTCAACGATACACGATTTGTAACCGATTTGCGAACATTCAAAGTCGCTCAGAGGTGTCACACAAAACGACGTCGCAAACGATGCCGGATGTGCATCACGAAAACCGTGACCCCGACGACATATCGCACGATAGATCGTCTCGTGTGACGCCCGCATTAGTCTATTATTCAGGATGATTGAAGAAATAGGGTGGTGCTTTATGATAGTGAGTTGCACAAGGCATAAACCTGAGATCATTAAAATACAGCTGTTCAATGATACTATAATAGTGTTGTAGACAGTGGCCTAACGATAGCGGTCATAGAGAGAGCGACCGTGACCAGGTATGTGCTGGAGGGGGTCTGTCAGCTCCTATATCAGCAGGATGCGCACCTGAGGACACATATTCAACTGAAATGCATTGCAGCGCAATACACGCCTCTGGCCAATCAGAAGCCTGCAGCTGAAGTTAGCGCGGCAGGCATTGGGGTTACATGGCAATGATATCATGTGTCGCCCATAGCTGCTCGCTTCTAAGCTGGCTACAGAAGAGGGCAACATGCATCATAGGAGCGGGGGGAAGGTGAGAAGAATGTCTGGAGTTTTTTATGTGTAAAGGGGGCTTTACACGCAACGACATCGCTAACGTGATGTCGTTGGGGTCACGGAATTTGTGACGCACATCCGGCCTTGTTAGCGACGTCATTGCGTGTGACACGTATGGGCGACCGCTAACGAGCAAAAATACTCACCTTATCGTTGCTCGTTGACATGCTGTCCAGTTCCCAAATATCGTTGCTGCTACAGGTACGATGTTGTTCGTTGTTCCTGCGGCAGCACACATCGCTATGTGTGACACCGCAGGAACGAGGAACCTCACCTTACCTGCGGCCGCCGGCAATAAGGAAGGAGATGGGCGGGATGTTACGTTCCGCTCATCTCCGCTTCTATTGGGCGGCCGCTTAGAAAGGAGGCGGTTCGCCGGTCACTGTGCCATCGCTAGGCAGGTAAGTAGTGTGAAGGGTCCGAGCGATTATGTGCGCCACGGGCAGCGATTTGCCCTTGACGCACAACCGATGGGGACGAGTACGCACGCTAGCGATCTCGCTAGCGAGATCGCAGCGTGTAAAGTGGCCTTTAGAGAACAGCGACAGAACAGGTGACATATATACAAGAAAGGGGCCCAGGATGGATGACATATATACCAGGATGGGGGAGAAGTATACCTGGAAGGGGCCCAGGATGGGGGAAATATATACCTGAAAAAGGCCTTGGATGGGCAACAAATATACGTGGGAAGGGCCCAGGATGGTGGACATATACAACTGAAAAGGGCCCTGGATAGGCAGCATATATAACTGGAAGGGGCTGTCACTGTCACACGGAAATTTGCACAAACTTTGTCGCCTGTCATGGTGGCATTGGGCTCTGTTCAGATTGCAGATTCGGACACTCAACCTGATTGTTTCTCTGGTGTCTGGGATCAACACAGGCAAACTTGAGCGTTAGCCTGCTGTGTGCTGATAAATAGGCAGGCTAGCAACAGTTAATCTCTGCTAGTCTCCTTGCTCTTTTAATCACATGTTGGGGTGGAAATATCACATCTGCTCCCCATGCTGGTTGAATCCTTCTACCCATTCCAGATGTAGTTTTTCTGGGCTGGTCTGTGAGGTGCGGTGTCCCATACACTCTGGAGAAAGTTGTGCTTCAGGTGTGCCTATTGCTTGGAACGGTTGTGCAGTTTACCCCTGTTGTTTTATACTTCCTTTCTACACTTGTTTTTCCTCCTGAATCTCTTATTGTCCTTACCTTTGTTACTGCATACTCTGTGACAGAGTTTTGGTTTTCCGTTGTCTGTCTTTATCTGTGGTTTTCAACACACTCCTGCCCCATCCTGGAGGGAAGGGAGGGTTAATCATATCAGGAATGGTCAGATGCAGGGCCAGGAAGGAGACTCAGGCCTTAAGGAGTATCCCTGAGCTTAGGGATAACATAGGACTCCCTAGCTTGAGGCACAGCTTAGCAGCCCCGGTTCCCGGTTATCCCATAGTCTTTGTGACATTATAGCTGGCCATACTTTATATTGTAGCATGGACCCAGTTGCTGCACTATCGAGGCAATTGCTTGCAGTTTTTGTCTCTCCACGCCACCACAATCTGTTGTGATTAGCATGTAAATGTTACTCCCATCCAGTGGCGTAACTAGAGTTTGATGGGCCCTGGTGCAAACTTTGGACCGGGGCCCCCCTCCATGTACACAACACTTAGGGTACGGGATAATGATGCTGACACTTGGCTTTTACCCACAGCACCCAGGTTTCCCATGATCTAAAATCCCTCTATCAGCACCCTGCTTTCCCATGCTCTGTCATACATCTTTCCCTCAGCACCCAGCTTTCCCATATCAGAGCATGGGAAAGCTGGGTGCTGAGAGATGTATAGCAGAGCATGGGAAAGCTGGGTGCTGAGAGATGTATAGCAGAGCATGGGAAAGCTGGGTGCTGAGAGATGTATAGCAGAGCATGGGAAAGCTGGGTGCTGAGAGATGTATAGCAGAGCATGGGAAAGCTGGGTGCTGAGAGATGTATAGCAGAGCATGGGAAAGAGCCCTTTTCCCTCAGCACAAAACATTCCCATCCCATACTTGTATCTTTTTCCTCCCTCATATATAGTTCTCCAAATACTATAATGGCCCCCACATAGCCTTCCATATAGTATAAAGGGTCCCACATAACCCTTTATATATTAGAATGCACCCCCATAGTCCTCCATGTATTATAATGCATTTCCCATAGTTCTCCATATTTTATACTGCACCACAGTCCCCCATGCTTTATAATGCACCCCCACAGACCATGTGTAAGGTAGCCTCCATAGTCCTCCATATATTATAATGTAGCCCCCATAGTCCTATATGTATTATAATGCAGCCCCATAGACCACCATGTATAATGCGCTGCTATAGTCTATGTATAAGGTGTCCTTCATGTTTATTATGCAGTCCCATAGACCTCCATGTATCATGCAGCCACACCCCCAGGCCTCCATGTATTATGCAGCCAGTCCCACCAGGGCCTCCATGTGTCATGCAGCCAGCCCCACCAGGTGTCATGCAGCCAGCCCCACCAGGGCCTCCATGTGTAATGCAGCCAGCTTCCCCCGGGCCTATATGTGTCATGCAGCCAGCCCCCCCAGTGCCTCTATGCGTCATGCAGACAGCCCCCCCAGGGCCTCTATGCGTCATGCAGCCAGCCCCCCCCAGGGCCTCTATGCGTCATGCAGCCAGCCCCCCCCAGGGCCTCTATGTGTCATGCAGCCAGCCCCTCCAGGGTCTCCATGTGTCATGCAGCCAGCCCCCCCAGGGCCTCCATGTGTCATGCAGCCAGCTTCCCCAGGACCTCCATGTGTCATGCAGCTGGCCCCCCCAGGGCCTCCATGTGTCATGCAGCCAGCCCCCCCAGGGCCTCCATGTGTCATGCAGCCATCCCCCCAGGGCCTCCATGTGTCATGCAGCCATCCCCCCCAGGGCCTCCATGTGTCATGCAGCCAGCCCCCCCCAGGGCCTCCATGTGTCATGCAGCCAGCCCCCCACAGGGCCTCCATGTGTCATGCAGCCAGCCCCCCCAGGGCCTCCATGTGTCATGCAGCCAGCCCCCTGGGCTTCTATGTGTAATGCAGCCTGCCAGCCAGCCCCACCAGGGTTTCCATGTATCATGCAGTTAGCTTCCCCGGGCCTATATGTGTCATGCAGCCAGCCCCCCCAGGGCCTCCATGTGTCATGCCGCCAGCCCCACCAGGGCCTCCATGTGTCATGCAGCCTGCCCCCCCCAGGTGTCATGCAGCCAGCCCCCCCAGGGCCTCCATGTGTCATGCAGCCAGCCCCCCCAGGGCCTCCATGTGTCATGCAGCCAGCGCCCCCCCAGGTGTCATGCAGCCAGCCCCCCCAGGGCCTCCATGTGTCATGCAGCCAGCCCCCCCAGGGCCTCCATGTGTCATGCAGCCAGCCCCCAGGGCTTCTATGTGTAATGCAGCCTGCCAGCCAGCCCCACCAGGGCCTCCATGTATCATGCAGGCAGCTTCCCCGGGCCTATATGTGTCATGCAGCCAGCAAAATAAAAAAACAAGTACCTCTCAGCTCCTTCTGACCCCTGCGACTGCGGTAGTTATGCCCCTGCCCCCATATGTCACACACTCTGCTCCCTATACAGCCTGCACCCCCATATCACACACACACCCTGACCCACATATCTCACCCTGCCCGTACCCCAACTTACCCCTCTCAAACACCCTGCACCCTTCACATACTTCTGTCACAGTCTGCAGCCCTCACATGCCCCTCACCCTGCAGCCCCTCCCCTCATGTCCCCTCTTTTCTCATTACCACTCATGTGTTCGAAGTATCTTCTCCTGCTTTCTCCCCGGCCTCCTGTCTCCTCCCACACAGTCACATGGGCGTGACGTCATCGCAGGTCCTGGTAGGGATGGATTCCGTCTGCCGTGCAGGAGCACCTCTCCTCTGCAGCAGGTCAGGAACGCCTGGTGGCCTCTCCAGGTCAGGGGCCCCTCTGCCCCCTGCAGACACTGGGCCCCCCTGACTCACAGGCCGGCCCCCTAACGGTCGCACAGTCGGCCACTACACAGCGGCACTACACATAGGGGCCCGGCAGCCGGCTCTGCAGAGCGGCTGCCGGGCCCCTATAACCCTGCGGGCCCGGTCGCAGTGGCGACCTCTGCGACCGCGATCGTTACGCCCCTGCACAGAACACAATGCAGCTACTCTCACAGAAAGGAGCTGGCTGCTAATCTGCAGAGCAGACCCCTAACTTGCCGGGCCTGGTTGCAATGGTGACCACGGTCGTTATGCCCCTGTGTTCAGCCCTCCTGAATTAATACTTGGTACGACCACCTTTTGCTGCAATTACTGCTGCAAGTCTTTTGGGGGATGCCTTTACCAGTTTTGCACACAAAGAGGCTGACATTTTGGCCCATTCTTCTCAGTGAGATTGGATGCAAAGCAGCTTGGCTCAGCTGGCCGATGGCCGTGCCTCTTCTTTAGCACATTGTTCATGAATGAGTCAGAAAAGCATTTTGTTATTAAACAGAAAATTTATTTCTGATTAATATTCCAATATAATTTCATTATTACACATTATGTCACCTAGCTACCTATGTTCTACCTATTGTGAAATGGCTCCATGACCTAACATGTTGATCCAGAGGAAGGCGAAAAACCCCATGGGGAAAAAATTCCTTCCTGACTCCACATACGGCAATCAGACTAGTTCCCTGGACCAACGCCCTATGTACAGCTAGTCTGCACAGATCATCGGATGTCAGACATCCATTACTGGCTGCATTTTAGTTGCCACTTCATCTACACACATACATAAGCATACACACATACATTCATTGTTATCTATCTAATAGGATGACATCATCTGTTCAGACCTGCATCCCATCACAGGAATCACTCCCCAGAGTAATCCGCTATCTATGTTCCTGCCTATCGTGAAATGACCCCTTAGGACAGCCCATACTTCATGACGTGTACAGCTAGTCTGCACAGATCATGGGATGTCAGACATCCGTTCCTGGCTGCCTCATAGGTGCCTGGTGCCTCTGTATGTTCCTGCCTATCATGAAATGACCGCTCAACAGCCCGTAGTTCACGAAGTGTACAGCTAGTCTACACAGATCATGGGATGTCACATCCATTCCTGGCTGCATCATAGTGGCCACTTCATCGCTGCATACACACACACACACACAAACACTCATTCTTATCTATCTATCTATGTTCCTGTCTATTGTGAAATGACCCCTGAAGACAGCCCATATATCACGACATGTACAGCTAGTCTGCACAGATCATGGGATATCACATCCATTCCTGGCTGCCTCATAGTGGCCACTTCATCTAAGCATTCACACTATCTTTAATCAAACATACACATACATACACATACATACCTATACCGTGTTTCCCCGAAAATAAGACCCACCCTGAAAATAAGCCCTAACATGACTACAGGAGTCTAAGGCTGAAGAGGAGTCAGGCTATAAGTATACAGTGTGTGTGTGGATAAATAGGTAATAGATAGCTAATAGATAGAAAGTGGAATAGATAGTAGCTAGATAGGTGAAAGATAGATTATAGATTGAGAATGAAATAGATTATACCTAGAGGATAGTGTGAGAGTTTGCCTGCTCACTTGATGGGGGTCCTCACCTGATGAGGGTCCTCACTTTGCTGCGTCTTTGAGGTAGCACACAAGAACACACTTCATTACCAGTCCAGCAGTTGGTTAAAACCACATCATAACCCGCACAACCGTGGCGGGGTCTCACTCCACTCAGATGAAGTGAACCATCACTTCCCTCAGAAGGTCCCTACTAGAGGTTTCAAGCCTCTCCAAATGGCCCAGCTCAGGCCTCTCAAATCCTTTCTTCACACAGAGGATTCTTCCTAGAGGATTCAGACACAAACAGCCTCCTGACACTGAACCATATGCCAAACAGACAATCTACATTTTAGAACATGTGACCTGTCATGTGACACACCCATACACAGATGGGCAGGATATGTAGGTGGAACAACCTCCTGACACTAAACCATATGCCAGAAAATCTACATTTTAGAACATGTGACCTGTCATGTGACACACCCATACACAGATGGGCAGGGTATGTAGGTGGAACAACCTCCTGACACTGAACCATATAGCAGACAATCTACATTTTAGAAGATGTGACCTGTCATGTGACACACCCATGGGCAGGGTATGTAGGTGGCCAAACCCGCCATCTCTCCAGCCACCTGAAAACCTGATCCAGAGAACACATATACAAAGATGTAGTACTATCGATAGAGAGATAGATACAAACACCTGGTGACACACACAGGGTTTGTGAAGTTATGTTGATGTTGCACTATGACTATAGTTGAATAAATGTATGTGCGTGTGTGTGGACTGAGAGATAATGGATGGATAGATAGATAGATAGATAGATAGATAGATAGATAGATACAAACACCTGGTGACACACACAGGGTTTGTGAAGTTATGTTGATGTTGCACTATGACTATAGTTGAATAAATGTATGTGCGTGTGTGTGGACTGAGAGATAATAGATGGATAGATAGATAGATACAAACACCTGGTGACACACACAGGGTTTGTAGAGTTATGTTGATGTTCCAGTTTTCAATATGACTATAGTTGAATAAATGTTGATATTTTTTTTGGTTCAAGAATAATTGCGGATTGCAGTTAAACCAACCCCTGAAAATAAGCCGTCATCCATCTTTTGGAGCAACACGGTACATACATTCATTCTTATCTATATATCTAATAGGGTGAGTACAGCTGTCCAGTCGTGGGTCCTATCACAAGAACCACTCCGTGGACATTTGTTATCTAAGGTAAGTCCTTACCATAACTCAACCCAGCCCTGAGACCCCTGGGCATTCGCCCCATCTTTAATAAAGCATACATACACAGTCACACATACATTCATTCGTGTATATCTAATAGGATGATGACTGCTGTCCAGACCTGCATCCCACCTATTATGAGATGAGTAGTGGAACTCTGCTGTCAGACGTCGTCTCTGTAGCTGTACTGTCATTCTTCCTGTGGTTCCAATGTGAATAAATGTATGTGCGTGTGTGTGGACTGAGAGATAATAGATGGATAGATAGATAGATAGATAGATAGATAGATAGATACAAACACCTGGTGACACACACAGGGTTTGTAGAGTTATGTTGATGTTGCAATATGACTATAGTTGAATAAATGTATGTGCGTGTGTGTGGACTGAGAGATAATAGATGGATAGATAGATAGATAGATAGATAGATGGATAGATACAAACACCTGGTGACACACACAGGGTTTGTAGAGTTATATTGATGATCTAGATTGTTATATGACTGTACGTGAATAAATGTATGTGCGTGTCCAGACGTCGACTCTGTAGCTGTGCTGTCATTCTTCCTGTGGTTCCAATGTGTAATTCATTTTCTGCAATGAGAAACATAGAACATTAATATTTTTCAAGCAATCAAAATCAATACAATACAATCATTGGGCTTTAGCAAAGTTGAGAGTATATTGTGTAACCAAACTGTGACAGAGCATCCAGGAGAAGGGATCCATCACTCCCCGGAGCCGCACTCCTCACCTAGAACAGCACAAGTTCCACCTTCAATGGCTAACAGGGAAAGAGCCACTCTGTCCTGAAGGGCTGCCTCCATAACGTGAGCAACCGCCTCATAAAGAGCATGAATTGTTTTATTAACTATTCCATCCATTCTAGTAACTGATTTCTTTATTTGCTAGTTCAGCTCTCCAACCTGTCCAGCATGGGCAGAGGCCTGAGGTGTGATGGTGCCTCTGTCATCCCGTCTCTTCTTGGTTTATTTTTTGGAGTGATCAGGGGTTTACCGTTCACTCCACAATAAATTCGCCCTCCCCCGGGGGTAGATGGCTCTGCCCATATACCAGGGGTAGGATGGGAAGAGACAGATTCAGGGCTGGTGGACCTAACTTGATGGGATTGCAGAAACCAATAAAATGAGATGGAGAATTGGTAAATGATTGTCATTGCTGCACTCGGATATACAGGATGTGACGGGATTTATCTCTTTACTATTGATAGAATTGCTGTAAGATTCGGATGTGGCCTAATCTCAGGGTGTCACTATTTGTTTGGCCCTGCTTGTATTACATAGAATAAAGACTCCTTAATGAATAAAAAGAAAAGAGAAATGGATGATAGAAGAGAATGAAAGACACAACAGGAGGAGACATGGAGCAGACCTACCTTTCTTCCCTAGGAACAAAGCTGAAATGGAATGTGGGCCCTGCAGCTCCTTATACAATGTGTGTGATGTCATAATGCATGTGTGATGTCATAAACCTCAACATTCCGTGACCATCAGCAGGAGCAGCAGCTGTTATTTAACCCTTTAGCGACCACAAATACATGTTAAGTCAGTGGCTGTTGGGTTACTTTTTTGCTATATTAAAACGACAGTAAGGAATAAGTGAATAGCGCCGCCCACTGTTGACAGCTATACATGTCAGCTGACACCCACGGGCATGAGCCCTGACTGGTTTGGAACTGACCGGGGCTGATTAACCCCTTAAACATTGCTGTCAATCACGACAGCTGTATTTAAGAGGTTAAAATGGGTTAAAAGACCCCCTTTGGCTGGATCGGCCACCTGCAATGATAATCGCAGGTGCAGATCGTTGCCATAGTACCAGTGGCGTAACTAGAGTTTGATGGTCCCTGATGCAAAGTTTGGACCTTCACCTCCCCCCCCCAACCGTACACCAACACCCGGGGTAGGGGATAATGGCACTGACACTCGGGGTATGGGATAGTGTGGCTGACACTGGGCTTTTTCCCTCAGCACCCAGGTTTCCCATGATCTGAAATCCCTTTTTCTGTCAGCACCCAGCTTTCCCATGATATCAGAGCATGGGAAAGCTGGGTGCTGAGGGAAAGATGTATAGCAGAGCATGGGAAAGCTGGGTGCTGAGGGAAGAACCCTCAAAACGTTCCCATCCCATGCTTGTATCTTTGTCCCCCCCCTCGTATATAGCTTTGCAAATACTATAATGGCCCCCACATACCACTCCATATAGTATAAGGGGTCTCACATAACCAGGGGTGGGATTCACATTTTTAACAGGTTCTCTGTAAACCCCGCCCATTTCAAAACCACACCCATTTTCACACATTTTCCTCAACCAAAAAATACAAATAATTTAAAGTAAAATCTCTTCTTACCCGCTTATACCTTCACTCTCCTGTTCAGTACCAATTGTTCCAGTCACTGTCAGTCATATTATATTAAACGGTTTTTCTACAATTTTTAAAAAATATTACTAAAGGAGCCCTAATAAAATTGGAACAGATGACCTTCCCCATACAGATCTCATCCCATGTGGCTCCTTTCCCCCTACAGATCCCATTCCATGTGGTCTCTTTCCCCTGCAGATCCCATCCCATGTGGCTCCTTTCCTTCTACAGATACCATCCCATGTGGTCTCTTTCCCTTGCAGATCCCATCCTTTTATGGCCTCTTTCCCTTGCAGATCCCATCCCATTATGGCCTCTTTTCCTTGCAGATCCTATCCCATTATGGCCTCTTTCCCCTGAAGATCCCATCCCATTATGGCCTCTTTCCCCTGAAGATCCTATCCCATTACGACCTCTTTCCCCTGAAGATCCCATCCCATTATGGCCTCTTTCCCCTGCAGATCTCATCCCATTATGGCCTCTTTCCCCTGCAGATCCCATCCCATTATGGCCTCTTTCTCCTGCAGATTCCATCCCATTATGGCCTCTTTCCCCTGCAGATCCCATCCCATTATGGCCTCTTTCCCCTGCAGATACCATCCCATTATGGCCTCTTTCCCCTGCAGATCCCATCCCATTATGGCCTCTTTCCTCTGCAGATCCCATCCCATTATGGCCTCTTTCCCCTGCAGATCCTATCCCATTATGGCCTCTTTCCCTTGCAAATCCTACCCCATTATTGCCTCTTTCCCCATCAGATCCCATCCCATTATTGCCTCTTTCTCCTGCAGATCTCATCCCATATGCTCCTCTTCCCCTGCAGATCCTGTGCCATATGGCTCCTTTTCCCATAATGTTCCCATCTTATGCAGCCTCATCTTCCCTGCAGATCTCGTCCCATGTGGCTCCTTTCCCCTACAGATCCCATCCTATGTGGTCTCTTTCCCCTGCAGATCCCATCCCATGTGACTCCTTTCCCCCTGCAGATCCCATCCCATTATGGTTTCTTTCCCCTGCAGATCCCATCCCATTATGGCCTCTTTCCCCTGCAGATCCCATCCCATTATGGCCTCTTTGCCCTGCAGATCCCATCCCATTATGGCCTTTTTCTCCTGCAGATCTCATCCCATGTGCTCCTTTTCCCCTGTAGATCCTGTCCCATATGGCTCCTTTTCCCATATAGTTCCCATCTTATGCGGTTCCTCTCCCTGCATCTTTGGCTCACTGAGCGCTTACCTGCTCCAAGCACCGGCGGCCTCTCCTCTGTCTTCCTTCGCGGCACTCTGTACACTGATGCTGGCAACTGGCAGGAGGATGAGCTACCTCACCACACTGTCGTGACCTCTGCAGCGTTAGCGCATCACTGCATGCCAGGTCAGGGAGCAGACAGGCTCCACTGAACCCGGAAGTGGAGCGAGTACGGAGGTACGGGGATTCATTTGTGTTAGTGTCCTAAAGACACTAACACAAATGAATACAGAGAACCGGATCGCCGGAGCTGTTTCCTGCCGGTTCGGGGAAACGGCTGCTATTTTAACAACCGGTTCGCCCGAACCGGACAGAACCGGCTGAATCCCACCCCTGCACATAACCCTTCATATATTAGAATGCACCCCCATAGTCCTCCATGTATTATAATTCACCTCATAGTCTTCCATATATTATAACGCAGCCCCCATAGTCCTGCATGTTTTATAATGTACCCCTATAGTCCTCCATGTATTATACTGCACCCATAGTTCTCTGTGTATTATAATTCACCCCATAGTCCTCCATATATTATACTGCACCCCATAATTCTCCATATATTATACTGTACCCCATAGTCCTTTATGTATTATAATTCACCCCACTGTTCTCCATATATTATAATGCAGCCCGCATAATCCTCCATATATTATAATGCAGCCTCTATAGCCCTCCATATGTTATAATTAGAGATGAGCGAACCGGTCGCGGTTCGGCTCGAGCTTGGTTCGTCGAACGGAGGTCTACTTCGAGTCCGGTTCAGCGAACCACTCGAACTCATAGAAAACAATGGGAGGCAATCACAAACACATAACAACACCTATAGAACACCCTCAAAGGTGTCCAAAAGGTGACAAACAACTCACAACACAACACAAACACATGAGAAAGTGACAAGGACATATACTCATGCAAAAACAAAAGAGCTGGACAAGGAAAAAGAGTAGGAGACACAGATATAGGCATGGCATGCCCTTCTAAAATGATGTAAAACACCGCAAGGTGACTCAAAGCGGAGTCTCCCTTTTTTCCAAAAATTGGGCCACACAGACACCCCTTCAGTGGCAGCACTTGTGCCCCAGTTGTACACTTCACAGGTAGATTTGCATCAAGCACATTCAAAATCCACAAGCATTTACTATCCCCATGATGACACAGGGGTAGTAAATTCCTTGTGGATCCATGACTTGTTCATTTTGATGAACGATAGTCTGTCCACATTGTCACTGGACAGACGCGTGCGCTTATCTGTCAGCACACACCCAGCAGCACTGAAGACACGTTCAGAGACAACGCTGGAAGCTGGACACGACAAGATCTCCAAGGCGTAAGTGGAGAGCTCTGGCCATTTTTCAAGATTTGAAGCCCAAAATGAGCAAGGCTCAATTTGCAAAGTCATGGCATCGATGTTCATTTGGCGATACTCCTGTATCATCCTCTCCAGCCGTTGACTATGTGTCAGACTTGTTGTCTCTGGTGGCCTTGCAAAGGATGGTCTAAAAAAATTATGAAAAGATTCAATAAAATTGCTGTTACCAGCACCAGATACGGTGCTGCTGGTACGGGTAGACTGTTGAAGATGACGAGACCGTCCCATGTTTGTCAAGTTACAACTGGGAGATTCACTCCCTGCACCTGCACGGTTGTTTGGTGGAAAAGCCGAGATAAGATCGAGTAACAGCTTTTGCTGATACTCCTGCATACGTGCGTCCCTTTCTATGGCTGGAATTATGCCACAAAATTTGGACTTGTACCGGGGATCTAATAGTGTGGCAAGCCAGTAGTCATCATCACTTCTAATTTTGACAATACGAGGGTCATGTTGGAGGTAGTGCAGCAAGAAGGTGCTCATGTGTCTTGCGCAGCCATGCGGATCAAGTCCACACTGTGTTTGTGGCATAGAGGTGCTAACCGTTCTTTCTTTCTCTGACATCTCCCCCCAACCTCTTTCAACTGAAATTTGACCAAGGTCTCCCTCATCCGCTGAGTCTTCCATGTCCATGGACAGTTCGTCCTCCATTTCTTCATGTTCTCCCGCACCATCCTCAACATTTCGCCTGCTACCATGCACCCTTGTTGATCCCTGTCCCCCATGGTCCCATGCCTGCCGCGTTGGTGATGATGAACGTCTGGACCTTGGTGATGTTGTTGTCCCTTGCGCATATGAATCCTCCTGTAGTTCCCCTTCCTGTTGTCCCACCCCCTGACTCCGAATAGTGTTTAGCGTGTGCTCCAGCATGTAAATGACTGGAATTGTCATGCTGATAATGGCATTGTCAGCGCTAAACATATTCATCGCCATGTCGAAACTGTGCAGAAGGGTGCATAGGTCCTTGATCTGAGACCACCCCATCAGGGTGATCTGCCCCACCTCTGCATCTCGTTGGCCCAGGCTATACGTCATGACGTATTGACCAGTGCATTCCAGCGTGTCGGCACATCGCATTTCAGGTGATGAACCGGAAGGCCGAAAGACTTCTGGAGCGATGCAAGTCGCTTAGCTGCGGCGGTTGAACGGCGGAAGTGAGCAGACAGTTTTCGTGCCCTGTTCAGAAGGCCATCTAGGCCGGGATAGTGTGTTAAAAATTGCTGGACAACAAGGTTCAACACGTGAGCCATACAAGGCACGTGTGGCACCTTGCCCATGCGAAGGGCCACACCCAGGTTTGCAGCATTGTCACACACGGCCTTACCAGGCTGCAGGTTGAGTGGAGACAACCATTTACCAAACTCAGTCTCCAGAGCTGCCCACAACTCAGCCGCTGTGTGACTCTTATTTCCAAGACATTTCAAGATAAATACCGCCTGATGCCATTGCGCTCTGCTGCCAGCATAGTAATGAGGGGTGCGTGATTACTTGTGCGCAGTTACAACGCTGGTGGCCTGACCAGGCAGGCTTGGGGCAGAGGTGGAGGACCCAAACGAGGTTGAGGAGGCAGAAGCAGTGGAGGAACTTGGACAGACAGAGGATTGACGCCCAAGTCGTGGGGACGGCAAGACTTGTGCAGCAGTCCCTTCATCATCTATCACCATAGTTACCCAGTGCCCAGTCAGCGACATGTAACGTCCCTGTCCATGCTTACTGGTCCAAGTATCTGTGGTGAAATGCACCCGTTCACACACAGAGTTTCTAAAAGAAGCGTGTTATGATCCGGAACCATGGAAGACCACCACAAATCATTGGCAAAAAGTGACAAGAGCATTGGCAACTAATCTGGCCGCCATCCCCTTACTAACCATCACAACTAGAAGTAGCCGAGGGGTGAACTAACATCCTGTGCACCGCGAACCCAGCCGGAGAACTAACTATCCCCAAGGTAGGAAAGATGAATAACTATCTGCCTCAGAAAATAGACAAGAATAGCAAGCCCCCCACATTCAAAGACTGCGGTGATATAGGAAAAACACAATACACAGGTAGATGACAGGATTAGCAAAAAGTGAGGCCCCCGCTGACTAAAAGAGGAAAGGACAGGAAAGGGACTGATGGTGACCAGAGAAAAACCCTGCAAAATACCAACTTCCTGATAGTACAAAAAGGCCCTCAGATCGCTCGATCTGAACTCCGTCCTATACCAGGTGCCCTTGTCATACCAATGAACAGAAAACAAGAATTATAACAAATTCAACAAGCCACAAACACATGGACCCAAAGGAGCTATACTCCACACAGAACTGCAGGGAGTTCCTCAACAATCCACTGAGGGGGAAAATCCCTGGAAGGAAATAAACTGAAACCAACCACAACAAATGACAAACCCAGATAAGCAAAAGAACCAGACAATAAATAAAGAGCAAGCACTTATCTGGAGTAGATGTGGTGTAAAGCAGGATTAAGCAGGCTGGAGATACAAAGAACAACTGACATCCGGCAACAGCCTGCAATCAGACCAGGACTTAAATAAGCAGAGAGTTAGCAAAGGAAACACCCACTGCACAACACACCTGGTCCAAGTCCAAACCATTCCTGGCCACCAGAGGGAGCCTCCCAGCAGCCAAAACATAATTAACATTCACAACAGTACCCCCCCTTGAGGAGGGGTCACCGAACCCTCACCAACGCCACTGGGTCGCTCGGGATGAGCATGATGGAAGGCGCGAACCAACCTGTCCGCATGAATGTCAGAGGCCACAACCCAAGAGTTATCCTCCTGCCCATAACCCTTCCATTTCACAAGGTACTGAAGCTGACGCCTACTGCGACGGGAATCCAGAATTTTTTCAACCTCATACTCCAGATCCCCTTGTACCAAAACAGGGTCAGGAGGCGCTGCTGCAGGAACTGCTGGCTCCACATGTTTCTTCAACAAGGACTTATGGAAGACATTGTGAATCTTAAATGACGCAGGCAGAGTCAAACGGAAAGATACAGGGTTAATAATCTCTGAAATCTTATAAGGTCCAATAAATCTGGGCTTAAATTTAGGAGATGGAACTCTCATAGGAATATTTTTAGAGGACAACCACACCATGTCCCCTACTTTAAACTGGGGACCAACAGTCCGACGCCGGTTGGCAAACTTTTGGGCAGTTTCTTGGGACTGAAACAATTTATCCACTACCTGCCCCCAAATCTGCTGCATTCTATTGACCACCGAATCCACCCCCGGACAGTCAGACGCCTCAAGCTGCCCTGAGAGGAACCTAGGGTGATACCCAAAATTGAAGAAAAAGGGGGACACCAATGTGGTAGAGCTAGCTCTATTGTTAAGGGCAAATTCAGCCAGAGGCAATAACGAAACCCAGTCATCCTGATCTGCAGAAACAAAACACCGTAAATAGGTCTCTAGGATCTGGTTAGCCCTTTCAGTCTGACCGTTGGTCTGAGGATGAAACGCTGAGGAGAAAGACAGCTGAACACCCAATTTGGAGCAAAAAATCCTCCAAAACCTGGATACAAACTGTACTCCTCTGTCAGAAACAATGTTTTCGGGAATACCATGCAAACGAACAACATGTTGGAAAAACAAAGGCACCAACTCTGATGAAGACGGCAACTTAGATAGGGGAACCAAGTGTACCATCTTGGAGAATCTGTCACAGATCACCCAAATCAGTCATTTTCTGAGAGACGGGAAACTCTGAAATAAAATCCATAGAGATGTGCGTCCAAGGTTTCTTAGGTACAGGCAAAGGCAATAATAGCCCACTAGAACGTGAACAACAGGGCTTGGACCTAGAACAAACTCCACACGACTGCACAAAACGACGGACATCTCGGGACAGGGAAGACCACCAAAAAGAGCGTCTCACAAGATCCCGAGTACCAAAAATGCCAGGATGACCCGCCAAAACAGAGCAATGAACCTCAGAGACAACTCGGTCTCTCCATTGGTCTGGGACAAACAGTTTCCCTGTAGGACATCTCTCAGGTTTATCCCCCTGAAATTCAGCCAGTGCCAACCGCAGATCAGGCGAAATAGCCGAGAAAACTACACCATCATTCAGGATAGTAGACGGTTCGACAACCTCCAAAGAGTCAGCGCAGAAACTCCTGGAAAGGGCATCGGCCTTAACATTCTTGGTGCCCGGCAAAAAAGAGACCACAAAATTAAACCGGGTAAAAAACAAAGCCCACCTGGCCTGCCGAGGATTCAACCTCTTGGCCGATTCCAGATAGATGAGATTCTTGTGGTCCGTAAGCACCACAACTTGATGCCTAGCCCCCTCCAACCAATGCCTCCACTCTTCAAATGCCCACTTCATAGCCAATAATTCCCGGTTCCCCACATCATAATTCCGTTCAGAAGGAGCAAACTTCCGAGAGAAAAAGGCACAGGGCTTAAGTTTACCCGAAGTAGCGTCTCGTTGAGACAAAACAGCACCTCTGAGGCATCGATCTCAACTTGAAATGGGCGAGACACATCAGGTTGCTGCAGAACTGGGGCAGAAGTGAATCGCCTTTTAAGCTCCTGGAAGGCCACAGTAGCCTCAGGGGTCCAATGCTCCGCATCAGCTCCCTTCTTTGTCAAATCCGTCAGAGGTTTGACAATGGCAGAAAAATTGGCTATAAATTTACGGTAAAAATTAGCAAACCCCAAAAACCGCTGCAGGGATTTTAGAGAAGTCGGTTGCACCCAGTCGTAAATAGCCTGAACCTTAACCGGGTCCATTTCGATAGCGGAGGGAGACAGGATGAAGCCCAAAAAGGAAATCCTTTGCACCCCAAAGAGGCACTTTGACCCCTTAACGTACAGTGCATTATCCTTAAGTATCTGAAAAACATCCCGTACTTGCCCAACATGAGAGTCCCAATCATCAGAAAAAATCAAGATGTCATCCAAATACACAATCAAAAATTTACCAATAAGGTCCCGAAAAATATCATTCATGAAGGCCTGGAAGACGGAGGGTGCATTAGTGAGCCCAAAAGGCATCACTAGGTACTCAGGAGTATTAAAAGCAGTCTTCCATTCATCACCCTCCTTAATACGGATGAGATTATACGCACCCTTGAGATCCAGTTTTTTAAACCATTTGGCACTCTTCACTCTAGAGAACAGATCAGACATCAGAGGCAAAGGGTACTGATATTTAACCGTAATCTTATTAAGAAGATAACAAGACGGTAATCAATACAAGGCCTCAACGAACCATCTTTCTTAGCAACAAAGAAGAAGCCAGCACCCAAAGGAGAAGATGAGGGCCGAATGTGCCCCTTCTCCAATGATTCCCTGATGTATGACCGCATGGCATCATGTTCGGGCACAGACAAGTTGAAAATCCGCCCCTTGGGAAATTTACAACCAGGCACCAACTCAATGGCACAGTCACAGTCCCGGTGTGGGGGCAGAGAATCAGATTCCTGGTCATTAAATACATCACGGAAATCAGACAAGAAGGCCGGAACATCAACTGCCTGAGCAGACGTGGATGACACGGAAAGGTCCTGATGCACACCTTGACAACCCCAATTAGCTACCGACAAGGATCTCCAGTCAAGAACCGGATTATGGGTCTGCAACCACGGAAATCCCAGTACCAAGGTATCCTGTAGATTATGCAATACTAAAAATTTACAAGTTTCCTGATGCGCTGGTGCAACTCTCATAGGCACCTGGGTCCAAAATTGGGGTTTATGTTCTGCCAAAGGGGTAGCATCAATGCCCCTTAAAGGAATAGGAGTTTGCAAAGGAACCATGGGCAAACCACAATCCCTAGCAAACCCAAAATCCATCAAACTGAGCGCTGCCCCTGAGTCCACAAAGGCAAATGCAGAAAAAGAAGACAATGAGCAAATCAATGTGACAGACAAAAGAAACTTAGGTTACAAAGAACCCACAGTAACAGAAGTAGCCAATCTCCTTTCACGTTTAGGGCAGACAGAGATGTTATGAGAAGCGTCTCCACAATAGAAGCACAGACTATTCTTCTGTCTGAACCCCTGCCGACTAGCATTAGAAAGGACCCTATCACACTCCATAGGCTCCAAAGGCTGTTCCACAGGCACAAAACCAGCAGGTATCTTCCTGCGCTCACGTAAACGCCTATCAATTTGAATGGCCAAGGTCATAGAGGCATCAAGACCAGAAGGGACGGGAAATCCTACCATTACATCCTTCACAGCATCAGCAATACCCTTGCGAAAAAGAGCCGCAAGCGCATCATCATTCCATTTGGTAAGGACCGCCCACTTTCGAAATTTCTGACAAAACGTTTCTGCAGAATCCAAACCCTGAGTTAAGGACAACAAGACTTTTTCTGCTTGGTCCACAATATTGGGTTCGTCATATAATAATCCCAAGGCCTGAAAAAAGGAGTCCACATCATTGAGAATCGGATCATCAGACGCTAAAGAGAAGGCCCAGTCCTGAGGGTCACCACGCAGCAAGGAGATAACAATCTTAACCTGCTGTACGGGATTCCCTGAGGACTTAGGGCGCAGGTCAAAAAATAATTTACAATTATTTTTGAAGCTCAAAAATCTCGCCCTATCTCCCGAAAAAAATTCAGGAACAGGAATCTTAGGCTCTGCAAGGGGAGTCTGTGCAAGATAAGACTCTATATGACGAACCTTAGCATCAAGATGAGCAACACGCTCACCCAATTCATCCATGCCAGAAAAAGAAATCTTCGACAGAACCCAAAGAAGAAGAGGAAAAACACCAAAAAAAAAAATATAAATATTTTCTCAGCAGCTTTTTTTTTTTTTTCCTTCTTAAGAGTACCCTTTAAATTTGTTGGCCGGATGTACTGTTATGATCTGGAACCATGGAAGACCACGACAAATCATTGGCAAAAAGTGACAAGAGCATTGGCAACTAATCTGGCCGCCATCCCCTTACTTACCATCACAACTAGAATTAGCCGAGGGGTGAACTAACATCCTGTGCACCGCGAACCCAGCCGGAGAACTAACTATCCTCAAGGTAGGAAAGATGAATAACTATCTGCCTCAGAAAATAGACAAGAATAGCAAGCCCCCCACATTCAAAGACTGCGGTGATATAGGAAAAATACAATACACAGGTAGATGACAGGATTAGCAAAAGGTGAGGCCCCCGCTGACTAAAATAGGAAAGGACAGGAAAGGGACTGATGGTGACCAGAGAAAAACCCTGCAAAATACCAACTTCCTGATAGTACAAAAAGGCCCTCAGATCGCTCGATCTGAACTCTGTCCTATACCAGGTGCCCTTGTCATACCAATGAACAGAAAACAAGAATTATAACAAATTCAACAAGCCACAATCACATGGACCCAAAGGAGCTATACTCCACACAGAACTGCAGGGAGTTCCTCAACAATCCACTGAGGGGGAAAATCCCTGGAAGGAAATAAACTGAAACCAACCACAACAAATGACAAACCCAGATAAGCAAAAGAACCAGACAATAAATAAAGAGCAAGCACTTATCTGGAGTAGATGTGGTGTAAAGCGGGATTAAGCAGGCTGGAGATACAAAGAACAACTGACATCCGGCAACAGCCTGCAATCAGACCAGGACTTAAATAAGCAAAGAGTTAGCAAAGGAAACCCCCACTGCACAACACACCTGGTCCAAGTCCATACCATTCCTGGCCACCAGAGGGAGCCTCCCAGCAGCCAAAACATAACTAACATTCACAACAGAAGCGGTGATGTTGTGTGCGACATGCTGGTGTAGCACAAGCACACCTTTCTTAGAGAAGTAGTGGCGACTGGGCATCTGGTCCTGGGGCACAGCGACAGACATAAGGTCTCTAAAATCCTGTGTGTCCACCAGGCGGAAAGGCAGCATTTCGGTAGCCAAGAGCTTACAGAGGGATAAAGTCAACCTCTTAGCTTTGTCATGGGTCACAGGAAATGGCCTTTTATTTGTCCACATCTGAGGGACAGAGATCTGGCTGCTGTGTGTAGACAGTGGTGAGTAGGGTGTCCCTGGAAAAATGCAGGTTTGTGAGGAAACTGCAGGCGTAGACATGATGTTGCCTTCATCCAACGTTGGTGCTATCGATGTCTGAGAGAGCTGTACACACGCACTTGTTTCCCCTTCCAAACCAACTGACGACCTACCAAGCAAACTGCCTGTTGCGGTTACAGTGGGGGAAGTTGTGCATGGAAAACCAGGTGGGACAGCTGTCCCCACAGTCCTAGAAGATGAGGAGCGCGCGGATGCACTGGAAGGGGCAGGCGGTGGATGGTCCGCTCCGCTAGGTCGCATTGCAGCACGGTGAGCTTCCCACTGGGAAATATGATATTTAGTCATGTGACAATTCATGGAAGAAGTTGTCAAACTGCTGAGGTTTTTGCCTCTACTAGCAGATTCCCGACAAATTTTACAGATCACATGATTTGGGCGATCCTTTGCAAGGTCAAAAAAGGACCAGGCTAGGCAAGGCTTAGAGGACATGTGACCTGCTGATCCACCCCGACTAGTGCTCAGAGGCAGAGTGGTGGCTGAGGATGCAGTTGTAGACGTGCTACCAGTACTCCTCCTCTGTCCAGGAAGGCGCAAGGTAACTTCGTCGTCAGTTGCATCCTCCTCCACCACCTCTGTTGACCTCCTCGAGTGCCTGACTGTGGGTTGGCAGTAGGTGGGATCTAGAACTTCCTCATCAAGCGTTGTGTTTGCACTCCCCTCACCCTCAGACCAAGCCTCTTCCTTCCCTGACCGAATATTGAAGTTGTCATCCCAATCTGGTATCTGCGTCTCATCGTCATCAGTATGTTCCTCATTGTCTATAACAACAGGTGTTACAGTTTGTGAATAAGGGTCAACATTATGCTCAGACACTTGGTCATCATGGCCTGAATCTGAGTCACAAAGGTTCTGGGCATCACTGCAGACCATTTCCTGGTCTGTACTCACTGTAGCTTGGGAGCAGACCTCTGATTCCCAGGCTATAGTGTGACTGAACAGCTCTGCAGACTCAGCCATCTCTATTCCACCATACTGTGCAGGGCGGAGGGAGACTTGAGAGCTGGGAGAAAGCAAGTGTGATTGGGATGACAACTCAGAGGACTGGTTTTTTTTTGGATGCGGTAGTTGAGGTGGAGGAGAGCGCACTTGTTGGAGCACTTGAGATCCATTCAAGCATGTTCTTTTTTTGGGCATCATCTACCTTTGTTCCAGTTGTTCGTGTACGTAAAAAAGGGAGCACATCTGATTGTCCACGGAAAGTAGTAGACATCTTACTTTTGCTGGAAGATGGCCTATCTTCAGCAGATGTTAATGGAGCTTTGCCACCTTCCCCACGGACACAAACTTTTTTTCCTTTTCCAACATGCCTGTTCCCCTTTCCACCAGCATCTGTCATTTTGCCACTCCTTTTGATAGCGACAAGATTGTCCACTTAAAATGTGGTAGTAAAAATTGAGAGGTGGTGTAGATTGCAGAGGTGGTCTAGCTTTATTGACAGCAGAAGAAACAACACAGACTATCCCTGACAATTCAACTATGGCCCTTAAACTGGCAGCACAGTTTGCAATTATAATAGCTTAGTAAAAATGAGCTTGGGGGTGCAATGCAGAGGTGCTGGAGATTGCTTGGCACCAGTGGGACACTAATGAAGTCCAACAGCCACTTAGGATGCCACTAAGTTTCCTCAGTGTTTTATATTATAATGGCTTAGTAAAAATGAGCTTGAGGGTGCAATGCAAAGGTGCTGGAAATTTCTTGGCACCAGTGGGACACTAATGAAGTCCAACAGCAACTTTTAGGATGCCACTAAGTTTCCTCAGTGTTTGCTATTATAATGGCTTAGTAAAAATGAGCTTGAGGGTGCAATGCAGAGGTGCTGGAAATTGCTTGGCACCAGTGGGACACTAATGGAGTCCAACAGCCACTTTTTGGATGCCACTAACTGGCAGCACACTTTTCAATTAAAATGGCTTTGCAAAAATGTGCAGGAGGGGAGAATGCAGAGGTGGTGGGACTTGCTTGTCACAAGTGCCACAATAATGGAGGGCAGCAGCCACTCTTTGGATGGCACTAACTGGCAGCACTCTGCAATTAAAATGGCTTTGCTAAAAAGGGCAGTGTCAGGTTTCCGGGATTTCCAGTTCTCTTTTGAAAGAGCTTGCCCTCGGTTAAGATGGAGTTTACTGTTCTGTTGCCCTACTTCCTGTCCAGCTGCTTAAAAGGCCGCCTCTAAGCCTAGTCCAGTGCCTGAGTATACTGCTTGCTGTGTGCTCCTGCTTTGCTGCTCCTAATTCTTGATTGCCTTTGGATCCTCCTGAAAGACTACCGACACCGTCTCTGGACCGTACCCCGTTTTCTTCAAGCTGTGCCCGGACTCCGTCTGCCATCTTCGGTCAGCACTTCTGCCCGGTACCTTCCGGTTCGTAACCACTCTGGACTATCATCCCGTACGGACACTTCTGGACTTTACCACTTGCCCCTTGTGTCCCGGCTGCTGCGCATTTAGGCCTTCCGGGGTGATTGCCAGACAGTCCCTGTATAGGGGTTCGCTCTTGGTGGTCTCCCTGGGGGAGTCCGGTGCGTGGTCCCGGGAATTCCCTTCGCTCAGTTTCGGGAAGGTATTTCGTGTATTATTGTTCTACTGTGTTTGTTCCGTTGTGTACCTATCGTGGTTACCTGTTATAAACATATTTGTACCAAGAACTCGTCTCTGGTTGTCATTGCCCTAACGCTATCGAAATCCTCAGAACATACAATAGTATTACATTATACTCAGGCCATAAAAAGGATTTCGCTGCGGCAATGACTGAGACACGAGTAGATCAGCTCTTTTCCATGATTAACTCCTTGCAGCAGGAGATGGAGGCGGTACAAACTAAACTTAGAGATGTGGAGGCACAGCTGGGCCATGATCACCAGGTACTGGGTCCGGCTATTCAGGATTTGCAAGTCAGAGTGGAGGCTCAGGAAGCCGTCCCCACTACGTCCGTATCAGCTGCCGGTATGCCTAGGTTACCCCCATTCCGTTTCCATGGTGATCGTAGTCAGTTTCGTGGATTTATCAACCAATGTATACTGTTTTTTGATGTACATGCTGATTATTACCGTTCTGACCGGTCAAAAGTGTTATGTATAATCATGTTATTAACCTCACGAGCACTGGCTTGGGCTAATCCTATGATAGAGAATCGGGATATCCGTTTAAATCACCTGGATGACTTTCTGACCGCAATGGCGCAAATGTTTGATGATCCGAATCGCCGTGCTACCGCTGAATCGGCTCTCCTTTCCTTACGTCAGGGAAAGCGTTCTGTCGTTGAATACGCCACTGAGTTCAAGAGGTTAGTGGTAGACACCGACTGGGGAAACAATGCATTATTGTCTGTTTTCAGAAAAGGTTTGTCCGGTACCATCAAGGATGAGTTAGCCCGTTCCGAATCTCCAGGGGATTTTGAACTGTTTCTCCAGCACTGTGTGCGTATTGATACCCGCTTGACGGAACGTAGACAGGAAAAATGGGCAGCTGTAAACCGAGTAACCAACCTTGCGTTTCCTTCCAGAGAACCCGCTCCCAGGACGCCACGGGAGGCCGAGGACGTTCCTATGCAAGTGGACTCTCTGCAAAAGCGAGAGACCAACGAACGTCGTGAACACCGGCTCCGTGAGCGTTTATGTTTCTATTGCGTCAATCGGACCATTTCTTGATCGACTGCCCGAGACGTCCAAATCGCCCAAATAAGGTATTGGCAGCCATGGCAGAGTGTGACAACACGGACGCAGAGTCCGATATCTCTGAGGCAAGTGGACACCTGGATGCGGTATTTCCCTTGACTGTAATGTCAACATCACCGCAGGACTCAGAAGGGAAATATACCCATTGTTCGCTTCCCATTCAGATCCGGTGGGAGGGACAGCTAATACCTACATCGGCAATGATAGACTCTGGGGCAGGGGGAAATTTCATGGACTCTTCTTTTGCCAGGAAACACGGTATCCGGACTCAGCAAAGAGCCTCACCGGTTACCATGGAGACGGTAGACGGATCTCCGTTAGTTTCTGGACCAGTTGATCGGGAAACAGTACCCCTAGAATGCGTGATGAAGCCGGGTCAGCAGGAGACTCTTGTTTTCATGTTGATTTCTTCTCCTCATTTTCCGATTATTCTAGGAATTCCGTGGCTACGGTCTACAAATCCAGTCATCGATTGGGAGACTAAGGAAATATCCTTCCCACCGCAGAGTGGTCCGACCATTAGTCCAACTGTACCGGTTCCAGTAACACCGAATGCGGAGGGCACTGTACAGGTACCTGTTTTACCCCCGGTTTATCATGACTTCGCTGATATATGCGACAAAAGAAAAGCCGATCGGCTTCCCCCGCATAGACCGTATGATTGCCCCATAGACTTACTCCCAGGGGCGGAGATCCCGTTTGGGCATGTCTACCCGTTGGCGGCACCTGAGCTAGAAGCACTAAAAGAGTACATCGATGAAAGTCTAGCTAAGGGATTTATTCGCCCGTCTACCTCACCAGCAGGGGCACCCATCTTTTTCGTGAAAAAGAAAGAGGGGACTCTGAGACCCTGTATTGACTACCGGGAACTGAATAAAATAACCATCCGGAACCGATATCCGTTACCGTTGATTCCTGAGCTATTGGAGAGAGTCCAACAGGCAAAAATATTCACTAAATTGGATCTCCGTGGGGCATATAATCTACTTCGCATACGTCCGGGAGACGAGTGGAAGACCGCGTTCCGATGTCGGTATGGACATTATGAGTACCTAGTGATGCCTTTTGGACTTTGTAACCCTCCCGCGGCTTTCCAACATCTAGTTAACGATATTTTTAGGGATATAATGGACCAATTCATAGTGATTTATCTGGATGATATCCTGATCTTTTCTGATTCCCTACAGGAACACCAGGAGCACGTCAAGACCGTACTGACCCGTCTGAGGGATAACCACCTGTACATTAAACTGGAGAAATGCGAATTCCATTGCTCACAAATACAATTCTTAGGTTATGTCATCTCTCCTCAGGGACTGAACATGGAGTCTGGCAAGATACAAGCAATTCTAGACTGGCCGGAACCGGGAAACATCAAAGAGGTACAACGCTTTGTCGGTTTTGCCAACTTTTACCGACGCTTTATCCGTAACTTTTCAGAGATCGTCCGTCCCATCACTCTGTTAACCAAAAAAGGACAGAAGTTTGTGTGGTCCGCCCAGGCCCAGGAAGCTTTCAATCGTCTCAAGGTATGTTTTACCTCAGCGCCAATATTAGTACATCCGAATCCCGCACTTCCCTTTATCGTGGAAGTCGACGCTTCCGACTATGCATTAGGGGCAATCCTTTCTCAAAGGACTGGGGACAAGAGTCTCTTGCATCCGTGTGCTTTCTTTTCTCGCCGGTTGTCCCCTGCAGAAAGGAACTATGACATTGCGGACAAGGAATTGTTGGCGATTATTTCAGCTTTTAAGGAATGGAGACACCACTTACAGGGAGCTGCGCAGCAAGTGATAGTACTCACAGATCATCGTAACCTGGAGTTTCTTAAATCTGCCAGGTGCCTGTCTCCACGGCAAGCCCGTTGGAGCCTATTCCTTAACCAGTTCAATTTTATCGTTACATACCGTCCAGGTTCACGTAATGGGAAAGCCGATGCCTTGTCCCGAATCCACACCGTGGACTCCGTGCCTGGAACCCCGTCTCAGACCGTGTTATCGGATGCCAATTTCGTTGGAGTAATCCAGGACCAGGACTTGTGGAAGGACATCAAGCTGGCCTATGATGGTGACGTATTTCTTGCTGCCCCCCCGAATGATGTAACTCTGGTTCTTCGGAATGGTGTGTGGTTGAGAGAGCGACGCATTTATGTCCCGGAGGCCGTAAGACTTCGGGTTCTCAAGTTGGTTCATGACTCCGTGTTGGCCGGTCATAGGGGGGTACAGAAGACGCAGGAATTTCTGAGCCGTTTTTTCTGGTGGCCTACCTGTTTAAAGGACGTAAAGGACTATGTCCACTCATGTGTGGTTTGTGCCCGGTGCAAGGTCCCTCGTGTGGCTCCTACGGGACTCCTCCAACCGTTACCCGTTCCATCTCGCCCTTGGGGTTCTATCTCAATGGATTTTATTGTGGAGTTGCCAGTCTCAGGCGGTCACAATACCATTTTAGTGGTGGTGGATCGGTTGACAAAAGCTGCTCACTTTATTCCGTGTACCGGTCTTCCCTCAGCCGCAGAGACAGTGGATTTGGTTATCCAGAACGTATTCCGATTACATGGGGTACCAGACGAGATCATCTCTGACCGGGGCGTGCAGTTCACGTCTAGATTCTGGAAGGGGTTTTGTACGGCACTCCAGATTGATGTCTGTTTGTCTTCTGCATACCATCCTCAGACAAATGGGCAAACCGAACGGACTAACCAAACCCTGGAACAATACCTTCGATGTTATGTCAGCCATCTGCAGGACGATTGGTTGAAGATGCTTCCGTTGGCGGAGTTTTCGTATAACAACACTCAGAGCAGCTCCACTAAGGTAACGCCCTTTTTCGCTAACTTGGGTTACCATCCGAATGTTTTGCCTAGGTCACCGGTTGCGGTTTCTGTGCCTGCGGTGGAGGACAGATTGACAGAGCTACGACAAAATCTGGAGGTTCTAAAGGACACTGTGGCTACGGCTCAGGAGCGTTACAAGAGGTCGGCAGACACTCACCGGAGACCGGCACCCATGTATAAGGTAGGGGACTCTGTATGGTTATCCACCAAAAACCTGAGATTGGGTGTTCCTTCGCAGAAGCTGGGACAAAAATTCATCGGTCCGGCTGTGGCATGTGGCATGTCGGCTGCGGTTACCGCACCATCTAAAGGTACACTCGGTCTTTCATGTTTCTCTCCTCAAACCCGTTTCTCCTAATACGTTTCATGGTCGTGTCGTGCCTCCTCCTCCGCCTGTGATGGTTGACGGCGAGGAGCAGTTCGTGGTTGAGGACATTATTGACTCCCGGCTCCATCGTCGTCGGCTTCAGTATCTGGTACATTGGCAGGGGTACGCCCCCGAGGACGATTCCTGGGAACCGGTGGGTAACATTCGGGCACCCCGGAAGATTGCTCAGTTTCATCGGCGGTACCCGGACAAGCCAGGCCCTAATCCGTCCTGAGGCCGTTTCTGGGGGGGGGGGTAATGTCAGGTTTCCGGGATTTCCAGTTCTCTTTTGAAAGACCTTGCCCTCGGTTAAGATGGAGTTTACTGTTCTGTTGCCCTACTTCCTGTCCAGCTGCTTAAAAGGCCGCCTCTAAGCCTAGTCCAGTGCCTGAGTATACTGCTTGCTGTGTGCTCCTGCTTTGCTGCTCCTAATTCTTGATTGCCTTTGGATCCTCCTGAAAGACTACCGACACCGTCTCTGGACCGTACCCCGTTTTCTTCAAGCTGTGCCCGGACTCCGTCGGCCATCTTCGGTCAGCACTTCTGCCCGGTACCTTCCGGTTCGTAACCACTCTGGACTATCATCCCGTACGGACACTTCTGGACTTTACCACTTGCCCCTTGTGTCCCGGCTGCTGCGCATTTAGGCCTTCCGGGGTGATTGCCAGACAGTCCCTGTATAGGGGTTCGCTCTTGGTGGTCTCCCTGGGGGAGTCCGGTGCGTGGTCCCGGGAATTCCCTTCGCTCCGTTTCGGGAAGGTATTTCGTGTATTATTGTTCTACTGTGTTTGTTCCGTTGTGTACCTATCGTGGTTACCTGTTATAAACATATTTGTACCAAGAACTCGTCTCTGGTTGTCATTGCCCTAACGCTATCGAAATCCTCAGAACATACAATAGTATTACAGGCAGGAGGGTACAGTGGCCGGGTTGTGGGTCAGTGTAGAGGAAAGGAAGCCTCACTTTCTATGCCTCCTAATGGTGAAATGCAGCAAGGAAGTCCCTTAGCTTAGCTACACAGACGCTGTTATCTGTAGCTGTTAAAAACTGTTTCCACGGACCTGACTGTCATCTATGGCTCTGAGCCAGCTGGAATTAGCCCTTAAAAGGGCTGAAATAAAATTCTGTCCCTAATCTGTAGAACGCTGTGTGTATAGCGTACACAGCAGGACCGGCGACAGGAGCTGTGTGAGAGGTGACTGACACCCAGACGCAGAAGGCAGAAAATGCCGTGCTGGAACAAAATGTCCGTTTTTATAATGCAAGGATATGTGACATGGACAGCCTATGACACATGCCCTTGCTTCTCTGGCAAAAAGTCCACTTAGCTGTGTGTGTGTCTGGGATTGGCTGACATGCTGGCCAGGCCTACTACACGTGCACTTAGGGACGGAAGAAAAGAAACAAGAAAAACAAAATGGCGATCACCATTATCCCAGCAGCAGTGATCTGAACGCGCAGCCCCCGCACACTATACGCTGAAATTTCATAATAGTGTGAGTCACAAAGTGACTCACACTATTACAGTGAAAAGCCAGCTAGTAATTAGCTTGGCTTTTTGCTGATAGAACCGTTCTCGAACGTAACTTGAGCTAACGAACTTTTAGCAAAAAGCTTGAGTTCTAGTTCGATCCAGAACACCCCCCAAAATCACTCGAACCGCGAACTGTAGAACCATGAACCACGAACCGCGCTCAACTCTAGTTATAATGCACCCCATAGTCCTTCATATTATAGTATTCAGCCCCATACCATTTAATGCACTCCGTAGGCCTCCATGTATTATAATGCACACCCAAAGGCCTCCATATATTTTAATGCACCCCATATACCGCCATGTATTATAATGCACCCCTAAAGTATGTATAAGTTGTCTTTCATATTATATTATACAGCCCCCTTACCGTTTAATGCACCCCCATAGGCCTTTGGCCACCGTGTACTCACTGATTAAAAAAAATAAAAATAAAAATAATAATAATAAACAAATCCTCCAGGGGCAGACGCGGACACTGAGAGCAAAGGCCCCTATGAAAGAATTGACCATGCCCCCCTCCCAAACCTCCCCACTGCCTCTTGGGGTCTTCTATTCTACCATTTGAAGTTTTGTTGTGTTCATCATCTTTCACTGGGAAAAAATAATAAAATCAGAGTTACTCATTCTCACCTGGTCCAGTGGTGTCTCTCTGCTGCTCTGTCTATGTTTACAGGCTGCAGTAATAATGTCACATGTGACCACTTTATCTAATCCCAGAGCTCTGCAATTGACGCCATCTACCTTGGCGTGACAGCTGAGCTCAGTGATTGGCTCCAGCAGTCACATGTTTTAGTTATGAAATCACTGCTGCAAACATAGACCAGAGCAGTAGCAAAGAGGGATTGCTGGTTCTCAGGAGGATAAATACAGACATACATATACACACATATATACACATACACACACACGCACACATATATACAGTGCCTTGCGAAAGTATTCGTCCCCCTTGAATTTTTCAACCTTTTCCCACATTTCAAGCTTCAAACATAAAGATAAAAATTTTAATGTTATGGTGAAGAATCAACAAGTGGGACACAGTTGTGAAGTTTAACGATACTTATTGCTTATTTTAAACTTTTGTAACAAAGAATAAACTGAAAAGTGGGGCGTGCAATATAATTCGGCCCCTTTACTTTCAGTGCAACAAACTCACTCCAGAAGTTCATTGAGGATCTCTGAATCCAATGTTGTCCTAAATGACTGATGATGATAAATATAAGGCTAGGTTCACATTTCCGTTGTTTTTCGTCAGTCACATGCGTTGCTTGACGCTTGTGACTGATGCGTTGTACAACGGATGACAAGAATAAGAATTTATTGTCGGACTCCGTTGTAAAACGTGAGAGAGTGAGAGATCAGCTGATCACCCGGCGGATGGCTAATGAGAGCGATCAGCCGGGTGATCAGCTGATCGCTCACAGCAGCTGGCCGCGGGGTGAACAGCTGATCGCTCGCAACACCCGGCCGCCGGGTGATCTGCTGATCGCTCACAGAAGCCGGGCGATCAGCTGATCGTTCGGCCGCCGAGAGAGAGCATGCGCAACGGAATCAAAAGGATTCCGCTGCTCAAAAAAACGCTACATGCTGCAATGCTGCCGCCCGACGGTCAGTCGTTCCACGACTGATCAGTTGGGCGGAGGATGCAACGCAGCATCATCAGTCACAATCCGCCGCTCATACAAGTATATGGGAACAACGGAATCTGCCAAACGGATTTAGTTGTTTACCAGAGCCGCGGATTGTGACTGATACAAATTGACGGAAATGTGAACCTAGCCTAAGCCACCTGTGTGTAATCCAGTCTCCGTATAAATGCACCTGCTCTGTGATAGTCTCAGTGTTCTGTTTAAAGCGCAGATAGCATCATGAAGACCAAGGAACACAACAGGCAGGTCCGTGATACTGTTGTGGTGAAGTTTAAAGCCGGATTTGGTTACATAAAGATTTCCACAACTTTAAACATTCCAAGGAGTACTGTGCAAGCGATCATATTGAAATGGAAGGAGTATCATACCACTGCAAATCTACCAAGTTCCTGCCGTCCCTCAAAAATTTCATCCCAAACAATGAGAAGACTGATCAGAGATGCAGCCAAGAGGCCCATGATCACTCTGCATGAACTGCAGAGATCTACAGCTGAGGTGGGAGAGTCTGTCCATAGGACAACAATCAGTCGTACACTGCACAAATCTGGCCTTTATGGAAGAGTGGCAAGAAGAAAGCAATTTCTCAAAGATATCCATATAAAGTGTTGTTTAACCCCTTAATGACCCTTGACGTACTGGGTACGTCATGGTGACATGGTGCTAAACGACCCATGACGTACCCAGTAAGTCATGGCGAAATCACGGCCCCAGAGCCCCGGTGAGTGCAATCGGTTCACACAAACTTTAGATTCAGGGAGGAGGGGACCTCTGCCTGACCTCAGGAGGGGTGGTACCTCCTCGCCGGACCTACGGAGGTTGTGATTGGCTGACGAACACATCTCAGCCAATCACAGCCACTGTAAAGCCTGCTTTACACCTTTCAATTTCGCATACGATATCGTATGCGATGTGACCCGCCCCCATCGTATGTGCGGCACGTTTAATTTTTTGATCGTGCCGCACAATCGATTAAAAGCTGTCACACGTACTTACCCGTCCATACGACCTCGCTGTGGGCGGCGAACATCCACTTCCTGGAGTGGGAGAGACATTCGGCGTCACAGCGACGTCACGTGGCAGCCGGCCAATAGAAGCGGAGGGGCGGAGATGAGCAGGACGTAAACATCCCGCCCACCTCCTTCCTTCCGCATTGTCGACGGGAGCCGTGGACGGAGGTAAGCTGTCGTTCAATGTTCCCGGGGTGTCACACACTGCGATGTGTGCTGCCTCGGGAACATTGCACAACCGCACGTTCAATCTTTGAGAAATGAACGATGTGCATGCGATGAACGGATTTTCGTTCAATCGCAATTGCACGGAGGTTTTACATGCTACAATCATACTTACGATGCCGTATGTGCGTCACTTACGTGACCTCCCCGCGTGTAAAGCGCCCTTTATGCTTCAGCCATTGAAAATGGCTGAAACATTGAAGTCCAGCCATATCAGTGCAGCTGTAGCACTGATTATTGACTGGAGCTGGGTGATCGGTGCTTCACCCGCCCCCAGCTCTGATTAGAGAGTCCGGCCTTCTGACCGATCTCTCCAATCACCCTGGATCTGGGGCTGGTGACCACTCCCCTCTGCTTTACTCCGTCCATGGAAGCCGAGGGGAGCGATCCCTGCAAGTGCCCTGCTAAGCCCCTGCCGCCGATCCCCCGATCCACCGCCGATCCCCCGATTTGCTGCCTCCACTGTCGATCTCCTCTATCTGCTGCAGCCGCCTCCATCTGCCACTGATCTCTCCCCCTCCGTGAGCTGCTGTCCGCTCTCTCCCATCCTCATCTACTGCCCCCTCCACCATCTCCCACCCTCTCCATCTGCTGCCCGCTCTCCCCCAGCTCACCCTCCCTGCTCTGCTGCCCGCTGTCCGCCATCTCACTTCCCGATCTGCTGCACGCTGCCCCCTCTGCCATCTCACCTTCCCGATCTGCTGCACGCTGCCCCCTCCCCCATCTCACCTTCCTGATCTGCTGCACGCTGCCCCCTCCGCCATCTCACCTTCCCGATCTGCTGCACGCTCTCCCCTCCCCCATCTCACCTTCCCGATCTATTGCACGTTGCCCCTCCCCATCTCACTTTCCCGATCTGCTGCCCCCTCCCCATCTCACCTTCCTGATCTGCTGCACGCTGCCCCCTCCCCCATCTCACCTTCCCGATCTGCTGCACGCTGCCCCCTCCCCCATCTCGCCCTCCCCGATCTGCTTTCCACTCTCCCTCATCAGCTGCTTCCCCCCTCCCTGATCTGCTGCCCCCTCTCTCACCCTCCCTGATCTGCTGCCTGCTCTCTCCCATCCTCTTCATCTGAAGCCCCCTCTGTGGCGCCCCTGACCTGGTCAGGCACCACTGAGTACTGCACCCATGCTGGGGACAGTACAATACAGGTAATCCAGAAGGCTGACAGGGGTGTGGTACACAGGCGCATAGTAATCAGCTCTCACACATGTACCCATGAGAGGACCCCTGGGGATCCCAGGAGGGGGAAAAGCCTTGACCTTCACTGGAATAGTGGAGGGGGCCAAAAGCCTCCATCTCCTCTCAAGGGGTGTGGTAAGAGAATCTGGTTGCTAGGTGGCGTAGGCAAGAACAGGAGAGGAGGGGCAGTGAGTCAGTTAGAGCAGAACTCCATAGGGCTCAGTGAGGAGCAGACCTGTGGGGCTGTTGCTGTCTAACAGCGCCCGCGCAGTGGCTACTGACGGGGGAGAACGGTCAACTAGGAGTGCTACCCGAAATCCATCTTCAGCTAGAGAGAGAGCAACGGAGTGGGAAGTAAGGAGACTGCTAGAGAGTACCAGGCCCAAACGGGCGGCAGATCCCGAAGCGGAGATAGATCCAGCTTTCTTTTGCTAAACCTGCCGGTGTGGGGCTCTCAAAGCCCACGCCACAACACCACAAAAGCCGCAGCCACGTAGCCACAGTTAGGGCCCATAGCTCACAGGAGGCAAGAAGCTGGAGTGATCTGGCCCAGGCAACAAGCACACGGCAAACGAAGGGGAGTGAGGCTTCAGCAACTTCCCTGGGTGACCCCCATAGGGACTAAAAGTCGGGGTCACCCCAAACCACCAAGGGCTAAGGAAGGCGAGTTAGTAGTCACCCTCACAAGTCAGCCTGAAGGACACCTGGTTCCCGCCTGGTTCATCCCAGCTACGCCCGGGTTACTCACCCTGCCACCTGAAGTGAGTAAAAACCCTGAAAGACATTCTGCCTGTGTGGAGTTATTCTGCGCCTTGTGGTACTACGCACCTACATCGGGCCCTGGGGCTTGCCTCACTCTCAGGAGGCTATTCCAACTAACTGCACATACCATCAGCCCCAGGCGACCCTCAACCTGTAGTGGCGGTCCCTACTGGCCGCAATACTGAGAGTGGCGTCACGACAAGAAGAAGATCTCCTACCTGTGACCAGATCCAGCTGAGTGGAGTCCCTGAAGGTAATGCACCGACACAACACCTGTGGGGCTTCACATCTGGCGTCACGAACAGGATAAGGACTAGACCTGTTCAGACAGGTGACCATGTGCCTAGGCGGTCCGCTTGAAAAATTGGAAGCGCCGCCATATTGCCACCATGAAAAGCGCGCTGAAAAACAACAGCAGCCCGCGCTGGGAGAAGTTACCGCCCACGAAGAGGTGTGGCTACCCAGAGATCCCCTGCAGAGTTCTGACCTCGCTTGTGAAGAGAGCGGAAGCGTCCAGAGACGTCGGGACAGAAAGGGAGCCAGAAGCCTGCTGCTGGGAGAGGAGCTGCTGAAAGAGGCAGAGCGGAAACTGAACAGCTTGCTACTAGAGGCAACGGCGAGTCCACAGCTGGAGAGTCGTGCAGAAGAGGGCGCAGAAGAAATGGCGTCTGACCGCAGAAACCCAGAACCGGGCTCCGCTGCCTGGTGGTATCGGGAGCTGGCCCAGTTCTGCGACCGACTGGAGACCCGGGTCGTGGAGCAGATCCGAGAAGAACGCATGGAACTTCTGGAGATGGCTGCCGCGGTTCAGGCCTATGAGAGGGGAACCGCACGACGAGTGCCAGACCAGACGGCGACGACTCAGACCCCGATGCTGCCACTGATGGGTGAGTCCAGTATTTCCCCTGCCGGCCCGGATGCCCCGACCCCTGCTGCCACGCCCGCGGTCCCTGAAGAGGCGCCCGGCGCGGCGACGCTGAGCCAGGCCGCAGCCACGCCAGGTGCGGCCCGCCAAGCCCAGGCCGCCGCAGCGATGCCCTGCTCGGCCCGCCAAGCCCAGGCCGCCGCAGCGATGCCCTGCTCGGCCCGCCAAGACCCGGCCGCCGCAGCGATGCCCTGCTCGGCCCGCCAAGCCCCGGCCGCCGCAGCGATGCCCTGCTCGGCCCGCCAAGCCCCGGCCGCCGCAGCGATGCCCTGCTCGGCCCGCCAAGCCCCGGCCGCCGCAGCGATGCCCTGCTCGGCCCGCCAAGACCCGGCCGCCGCAGCGATGCCCTGCTCGGCCCACCAAGACCCGGTCCCTGCAGCGACGCCCAGCCCAGCCTGCACAGATCCCATCGCAGCTGCGACGCCGATCCAGGCCGCCGCCATACAGGGCGCGGCCCGCCAAGACCAGGCCGCCGCCATACAGGGCGCGGCCCGCCAAGACCAGGCCGCCGCCATACAGGGCGCGGCCCGCCAAGACCAGGCCGCCGCCATGTCAGGCGCGGCCCGCCAAGAGATTGCATCACCATTTACCCCGGCCTGCAAGGCCAGAGCAGACACCGCTCCCCAGTCTAAGGAAGTCCCTGCTAGGAAGTCCCTGATAGGAGAGGACCCCGAATACTGGAAGCTGAAGGCTGACCTAGAGGCCCAGTTCCCACAAGAGATGGTGGATCGGTATCTGCTCCCTCCGCACACCCCCAAGAGGATTCCGGCAACCCCTGCAGCAACCACGCCAAAGAGTCCCCCGCCTGGGCCTGTTGAAGGAAGTTCATCCCCAGCACTGCCACCAAAGGAGTGCCAAGAAGAACTAAGGGGGAGAGGAGGCCAGGAAGCTGAGGAGCTGACTCTGGAGCCACCAGCAGTGGATCTATACTCAGAGCCGGAGATGTTGCCCTATTCCCGTTGGGATGAGGAAGACCTGACACCGTCCGCTGACGAAGATCTGCCTAAAAGTCTCACCTGGGAGCTTGCAAGCTGTACCACGCAGAGTTCAGGCCGCAAGACAAGGCGTCGCAACAGAACAACGCTGTCCCCTGCACCGCCATCCCCAGAGCAGAGAGAAGTCACGGCTAGAGACCTACAAGAAAAACGGTTCCTGAGAAGGTCCAAAGCCCAGGTCAGAGGACCCCTTTGTAGAGGAGTAGTGGAGGACTTCAGCCTGAAGTCAGGATACGGATTCATCGTTGCACCTGGTATAAAGGAAGGTATCTTCGTCAATAGAAGAGATGTGAGAGCTCATCTGCCCAGAGGACACCCTGGCAGAAACTTAAAGATGGGAGACACAGTGCAGTTCACCATGCACCAAGGAGAAAGAGGGTGGTATGCCCTAGATGTAGCACCATGTCCCAAAGAAGAAAGAAAAGACAGAGATAAAGAAACAGATGCAGCAAAGGAAACAGATGAAGATCAAGAAACAAAAGACAAGGAACCTACAGATGAGACTACCTCAGACGACGACAAAGAGCAAGAAAGCAGCAGGTGCCGCAGCCCAACAGGCCAAAGCCCTGGTATGGAGGAGTAAAGGAAAGTAAGAAGTTCAGCAGTTAGAAAGTTAAAGTTTTGAAAAGTTTGTTTTGCAACGTTTACGTTTAAGCATGTGCCCACAAAAACTATTGTGAGAAAACCATAAACCTTAAGGCTATGAACTGGCTATAGCCACAAACTCTCGCAGTGTAAATAGTTACACCAGAGGGCACCACCACCACCAGAGTCAGCCTGTTTAGGGGCTTGGCTCGTCTGCAACCAGGAGGAGCCCGTCCGTATATAGGGCCTTGGCTCACCTGCGACCAGAGAGCATGCCTGTTTATGGGGCCTGGCTCTCCACCACAAAGAGGGTACCTGGTCAGCACCAACTGTGGAGGCCGCCTCTGCATCCTGCCAGAAGAGGCTGAAGGCGCGGATCCACCAGGCCAGGTATACCCTGAAACCACCAGCCCATGTAAGCCGCCTCTACATCCTGCCAGAAGTGGCTGAAGCCGCGGCCAACGTGAAAGGGTTTTGGGTGGGTTAACGGACTTGTGGGTGGAGGGTGGTGATGTATGGTACCTGGTGCTTTTAAAAATGTTTTACATGTTTTAATGTTTTATGCATTTTAAAATGTTGTCTTGCAGCCCGAGGACGTGCTGGTGATAACTAAGGGGGAATGTGGCGCCCCTGACCTGGTCAGGCACCACTGAGTACTGCACCCATGCTGGGGACAGTACAATACAGGTAATCCAGAAGGCTGACAGGGGTGTGGTACACAGGCGCATAGTAATCAGCTCTCACACATGTACCCATGAGAGGACCCCTGGGGATCCCAGGAGGGGGAAAAGCCTTGACCTTCACTGGAATAGTGGAGGGGGCCAAAAGCCTCCATCTCCTCTCAAGGGGTGTGGTAAGAGAATCTGGTTGCTAGGTGGCGTAGGCAAGAACAGGAGAGGAGGGGCAGTGAGTCAGTTAGAGCAGAACTCCATAGGGCTCAGTGAGGAGCAGACCTGTGGGGCTGTTGCTGTCTAACAGCGCCCGCGCAGTGGCTACTGACGGGGGAGAACGGTCAACTAGGAGTGCTACCCGAAATCCATCTTCAGCTAGAGAGAGAGCAACGGAGTGGGAAGTAAGGAGACTGCTAGAGAGTACCAGGCCCAAACGGGCGGCAGATCCCGAAGCGGAGATAGATCCAGCTTTCTTTTGCTAAACCTGCCGGTGTGGGGCTCTCAAAGCCCACGCCACAACACCACAAAAGCCGCAGCCACGTAGCCACAGTTAGGGCCCATAGCTCACAGGAGGCAAGAAGCTGGAGTGATCTGGCCCAGGCAACAAGCACACGGCAAACGAAGGGGAGTGAGGCTTCAGCAACTTCCCTGGGTGACCCCCATAGGGACTAAAAGTCGGGGTCACCCCAAACCACCAAGGGCTAAGGAAGGCGAGTTAGTAGTCACCCTCACAAGTCAGCCTGAAGGACACCTGGTTCCCGCCTGGTTCATCCCAGCTACGCCCGGGTTACTCACCCTGCCACCTGAAGTGAGTAAAAACCCTGAAAGACATTCTGCCTGTGTGGAGTTATTCTGCGCCTTGTGGTACTACGCACCTACATCGGGCCCTGGGGCTTGCCTCACTCTCAGGAGGCTATTCCAACTAACTGCACATACCATCAGCCCCAGGCGACCCTCAACCTGCAGTGGCGGTCCCTACTGGCCGCAATACTGAGAGTGGCGTCACGACAAGAAGAAGATCTCCTACCTGTGACCAGATCCAGCTGAGTGGAGTCCCTGAAGGTAATGCACCGACACAACACCTGTGGGGCTTCACACCTCCCCCACCTCTCACCCTCCCTGATCTGCTGCCTGCTCTCTCCCATCCTCTTCATCTGAAGCCCCCTCCCCTACCTCTCACCCTCCCTGATCTGCTGCCTGCTCTCTCCCATCCTCTTCATCTGAAGCCCCCTCCCCCACCTCTCACCCTCCCCGATCTGCTGCCCCCTCCACCACCTCACCCTGATCTGCTGCCCGCCCTTTGCCATCCTCCACCGCTCTTCCATCTGCCGCACCCTTTCCCATCCTCCGCCGCACCCTCTCCCATCCTCCGCCGCGCCCTCTCCCATCCTCCGCTGCGCCCTCTCCCATCCTCCATCCATCTTTTTTTTTCATCCCACCTAGTCCCCCCCCTTTTTGGCTCCGTGCGTGCGTCCTGATTTTTTTTCTGTAAACTAAGAAATACAAATAAACTTAGTTTAGGTCCAGTAAAATGATACTGTAGTAATCGTCAACGACAGTATTTATTACTGAATATTTTAAGGGTCAGCCCAGTGCCACACGTGAGAGCGATGTACGAGTCTCACACCGCATCCGGCACGGTCGCTCTCTTCCAGACAGGAGTATGCGGCTGTGCTGGATGATGCGATGCGAGATTCGTGCATTGCTCTCACGTGTGGCACTTGCCAAAGTGTCAGTTGCAGGCGCTCATTATTTTATTATTTTTTTTTTACTGACGTCCGTATTTTTTATTTCGCCAAACTCATTTTTTTGTATGGGGGGGCTAGTTTCCAAAATGGCGTCACATGTGGGGGAGCTCCATTGTTTAGGCACCTCAGGGGGTCTCCAAATGCAACATGGCGTCTGCTAATAATTCCAACCAATTTTGTTGTGAAATGGCGCTCTTTCTCTTCTGAGCCCCGCCGTGCACCCAAACAACTGATTTCCACCACATATGAGGTATCTGTGTACTCAGGAGAACTTGCACAATACGTTTTATGGTGCATTTTTTCCTGATACCCTTGTGAATAAAAAAGCTACGTGTTTGAAAAAACAATTTTGTGGTAAAAAAAATATATATATTTTCACAGCTGAACATTACAAACGTTTGTGAAGCCTCCAGGGGTTCAAAGTGCTGACTAAATAGCTAGATAAATTCCATGAGGGGTCTAGTTTCCAAAATGGGGTCAATTGTGGGGGAGCTTCATTGTTTAGGCACCTCGGGGGGGTCTCCAAACGCAACATGGCGTCCGCTAATAATTCCAACTAATTTTGCTGTGAAATGGCGCTCCTTCTCTTCTGAGTCCCGCCGTGCGCCCAAACAATTGATTTCCACCACATATGAGGTATCTGTGTACTCAGGAGAAATTGCACAATACGTTTTATGGTGCATTTTTCCTGATACCCTTGTGAATAAAAAAAGCTACCTGTTTGAAAAAACAATTTTGTGGTAAAAAAAATAAAATTATTTTCACGGCTGAACATTACAAACTTTTGTGAAGCCTCCAGGGGTTCAAAGTGCTCACTAAACAGCTAGATAAATTCCATGAGGGTTCTAGTTTCCAAAATGGGGTCACTTGTGGGGGAGCTCCATTGTTTAGGCACCTCAGGGGGTCTTCAAACCCGACATGGCATCCGCTAATGAGTGCAGCTAATTTTGCACTCAAAAATTCAAATGGCGCTCCTTGCCTTCCGAGTCCTGCCGTGTGCCCAAACATTTGATTTCCACCACATATAAGGTATCTGCATGCTCAGGAGAAAATGCATGATACATTTTATGGTGCATTTTTCCTGATACTCTTATGAAAATGCTAAATTTTATGGCTAAAGCAACATTTTTGTGTAAAAAAGTAAACTTTTCATTTTTTCCTTCTACATTGCTTTGGTTGCTGTGAAGCTCCTAAAGGGTTAATAAACTTATTGGATGTGGTTTTGAAGAGAGTGAGGGGTGCAGATTTTAGAATGGGGTCACTTTTGGGTATTTTCTGTCGCCTAGGTTTCTCAAATCACTCCAAATGTGATGTGGTACCTAAAAAATTTATTTTTGTAAATTTAGTTGGAAAAATGAGAAATTGCTGATGAACTTTGAACCCTTCTAACTTCCTAACGGAAAAAACATTTGTTTAAAAAATTACGCTGGTGTAAAGCAGACATGTGGGAAATGTTACTTAGTAACTATTTTGTGTGGCATATCTCTCAGATTTATGGGCATAAAATTTCAAATTTTGAAAATTGCGAAATTTTCAAAATTTTCGCCAAATTTCCAAAATTTTCACAAATAAACGCAAAACATATCGGCCTAAATTTACCACTGACATGAAGTACAATATGACATGAAAAAACAATGTCAGAATCGCCAGGATTTGTTGAAGCGTTCCAGAGTTATAACCTGTCAAACTGACACTGGTAAAAATTGCAAAAAATGGCCGGGTCTTTAAGGTGAAAACAGGCTGGGGGCTGAAGGGGTTAACCTGTGCAGCAATTCTGTCAGCACTCATACATCTATTTGGAAAGACAAGCTCTGGATATGACGCTGAGCACATGCACTCAACTTCTTGGGTCAACTACGGTGAGGCCTTTTCTAAGTGGAACCTGTTGTCACGGGATGTGATGGGATCAATAGGAGCAGGGAAGCCTAAACTGGCCCTTAGGCTAGGGGAACACTAGCTGACCCTGAGCCCAAAGGTACGTGTGAAGGTGACGATGTTTGGGCTGCCTTCCTTGCCCTAGCTCCTGAACACCACTCATCTAGTAGCCCCCCTCCCTCCACCCAGTAGTGGGCAAGGACAGGAATGATTAATCCCACCCAAATAAACCAATGGGGGAAAACCTAAACTCAAACTCACAGCAATCACTCACAGAGGTATAGACAATATGTGATCAGGAGGAAACTAAAGGAAGGGAAGAAATAATCAGACAACAAGAGTATTTCCACAACACACCAAACAGCACACAGAAAGAAGTTCACCACCAACTGGATAACAAAGCACAAGGACTGGGATCACATAAAGGTATTATCGGCAATGGGACAACAGGCTCACCATCTTAAACAGAGCGGATGCGATTGTGATAGGTCTTCTTTAACATGTTACTCAAGTAGTAATCCACAGGCTAGTAGAAATTAACTCCTGAAAGCCCAAATACTAACAAAAACACAGCTGGTCGACACCTGAGCCTGTCTGTGCAACTCAAAAGCAGCATCGTGTGGAGTGTCTGACTCTACTGTGTTGACAGCGTCAGAAGTAGTCCAGACACTAAGCAAGTTTTGAGCCAGATACCGTGTGACACCTGTCTTGTTAAACCACTGTATGGTCTTGGCCACTGTGTTGCTGCTCACTTTCAGGGTGTTGGCAATCTTCTTATAGTCTAGTGGTCTATCTTTATGTAGAGCAAATGTATTCACCGCTATCTACATCCTGAGGATAATGGGAAGCGGTTGGAAAGGAGGGCATGGTCCAACTTGGAACAGGTAGAGGCAGGTGGCCCATGAACTGCACTTTTTCCAACCTTGCGATAGAGCATTGTCTTGCATTAATATCATGGTTTCTTGTACCACTGCTTGAAGAAAGTGTGGTCTAAAAACTGGCAGTAAGTTTGAGAGTATGGTTTAAGTCTGTCTTACATTAAAGAGCCATCTAGCTCATCTTTAATAATACCAACCCATAGAAATACCCCACTTTGCTAGTATCTGAGTCAAAGTGGAGGTCTGTGCCCGTTACTGACCAAGACACAAGCCAATCCATCTGGTCCGTTAAGGGTCATTCTCACCTCATCAGTCTATAAAACCTTTGACAATTCTGTCTTCAGCTATTTCTTGGCCCAGTCTTGACATTTCCCCTTCTGTGTCTTGTTCAGTGGGGGTTGGGTTTCAGTCTTCCTTACCTCGGCCATGTTTCTAAGCACTGAACTACTTGTACTTTTGGGCCTCCAGGAAGGTTGCAGTCCTGGAATATGACAGCACTGGAGGATAATGGATTCCTGGTCGCTTCATCTTTGATTCTTCTCAAATCTTTGGCAGCTATTGTGTGTCTTCTTTTTCGCAACACATTATTTGTAACCCTGTTGATTATTTGAAAAGAAACTTTTGATGTTCGGTGATCACGTCACAATATGTTATCATTTTTAAGAATGCAGCATCCCTCTATCAGACTTGTGACAATTTTTGAGTTTCTATTCAATTACATATCTTTTTTGGGTCACTTTCCTGAAAAAACAAGCTGCCTAATAATTCTGCACACCGTAATAAAGAGTGTTGTATCCTTAGGCCGCACCCTCCCTCATTACACAAATATACATCACCTGATCTGCTTCATCCAATAAGCATTCAAGTTTACACAGCTTGGCGTTGAAAAATCTGCATAAAAATGACAATATGGTCAAAATACGCACATGCCTAATAATTGGCCACAGTGTATACATTGAACATCACATACAAATCTAGCTATAATATGTATGCTTGTAATTGCTAGTAATTAGGGTTAATATATCAATAACAAGGAACTAGAACAGCCACAGTACTGAGCAGTAAAAGTTCCTGGGTATGAAAACCCAGCAGAAGAATGCGCAACACAACCTAGAATTAGAATAATAGCAAGACAAATTAGGTAACCATGAGGGTTCTCCACCATAACAGGGTGATAAAGAACTCAGTGTCACGGGTGTGTCATAGCCTAATGTGACCTCGCGAGATCTGGGATCAGAAGCTCACAGCGTTTAGTTGATCGCAGATCCTCTTTAATGTCCACTCATTGTTTATCCATTGTAAGAGCCTATTTAATTCCATTTGGTGCTGAAGGGGTTAAGAAAGATTTCTTTCTATCTTGCTATGATTGATATGTAGTTGTTAATCTCAGCTGCAGCCACACCCTTCGGCTATATAAACCCACTCCTTACTCTCTCCTAGGCCGGATATAGTTCATTCTATGTTGACCTGTGAAGGAGCTGTCTATGGAGAAAGCTGTGGTGATCTTTCCAGTAGATGTGTTGGAGTTCCTCTCTGGAGAAGGAATGGAGTTTTTGTTGAATTTGTCTCCCTTGCTTTTCACCCCTTCCTCTTGTTGTCTTTATGTTAGTATTAAGACTAGTGTCTTGCTGGCCTACACACTAGTCAGGTCTAGTCCAGGGTCAGCTAAGGCCTAGGCACGTGATAGTATACGGGGATCGACGAACCCATCTACAGATGTTAGGAAATTCAGGAATCAGCAACAGAGGAGTTAGGTGGTGACCCCTCTCCCTTCTCCCTATGATCAGGGTTTTCCTTTACATCCTCCCTGGTTTACCCCTCCTCTTGTGCCGCACAACAACTGTTCCTTTGCTCTGGAGTGAAACTCAGGCAACAGCAAAGTATCTGTCTTTGACAGGCCAGAACCAAATAGCAATGTTAATCTTTTCCTTAATAGAAATCTGTCACTAAGATAAATAGCAGCATACTGTAGAGACAAAGACCATGTTTCCAGTGATGTGCCACTTATAGGGCTGCTTGCTGTAGGAGATTATCAGTAGAGGAACTAGTAAACCTGCTGCCATTTAGTCCTCAATATTCATGGGATCTGTATAACTCCTACACACACACACACACACACTCACACACACACACACACACACACACACACACACGCACACACGCACACATGCACACACGCACACATGCACACACAGACACACATGCACACACACATACATATGCACACACACATACACTCTCACACTGGCGGCTTTCTATCTATGCACAGTGCATTTTTTCTTTTTTTTATATTACTTATATAATACCATTGATTCCACATTCTGCTTTACAAACATAATTGCTATCCCCTATCAGGGTATGTTTTGAGTGTAGGAGAAAACCCAAACAAACATGGGAGGAACAATACAAACTTTCTGGGGCTCTGGGTTCAAATTTATGAAGCACTCCAGTGCTGAAAGGCTACAATGCTGATCGGTGAGCCACTATGCTGCTCTACAACAGTATACACAGAAAGCTGCCAATCAGTGGTGTGAGAGGGGTGATACAGAGCTCAGTATTCAGAGGACTGGTAGAGCTGCAGTAGATAAAAAAGGGATTTTACCAAAACAACAGCAAAAGGCCCAGAAAGTGACACATCACTGGAATCAGGATTTTTGTTCTTACATCATGTTGCTCTCAGATGGAGTAGCAAAACCTGGTGACAGATTCCATTTAATTATTAACAATATTTTTAGAACACATATTTCCCAGCATGAAGTGTGAAGGTTACATGAGGGTATTACATTTTAAATTTTTATTTAAAAAGAGGAATTAATAATTTTTATTTATTTGTATGGCCAAACATATTCCGCGACGCTTTACAATTCAGAAAGACACATACTAAAGATTAGGTGAGCTTCCTAAATTTACACAATGTAAATCTTTAGTCGAAAGATGGCTGTTGGCCAATCATTCAGCTGACAGCTATTTACTGTATGGGGGCCTAAAATCTTTTAATAGTTCTTTATCAGCAAACTGATTTTTAAACTGTCTGCGCAGAACTAATGTTCTGCTATTATTGTTCTGCAAGTGTCTAATAGACTATGACCAGCAGATGGCAGCAAATAAACATAACAAATATTTATTTCTTACACTTGGGAACACAATTTTCATTAGAGTAACTTACTGAATCAAAAAGTGATCCCAGTTTTTCTACATCACAACAACTTGTTAAGCTACAGGATACCCTGTCTGGCTCTAAAACCAGACAAAATGCACATACAATGGAAATGAATGCAAAAAATGATCTGAATGTAATGTTTATTTACCCCTTGCCATTTTTGTAATTTTTCATTTTTGTTTTTTCCTTCCCTTCTTCCAGGAGCCATAACTTTTCCATTTTTTTGTCATTATAGCCATATGGGGCTTGTTTTTGTACTTTTGAATGAAACCATTTATTTTACTATATTGTGAATGGGAATATGGTAAAAAACAAATTGTATGGTAAAAAAAAGTGTAGTGAAAAGTGCAATTCCACAATTGCTTTGGGTTTTTTATTTATTTACCAAGTTCATTATATAGTAAATCTTACCAGGCATTATGATTCTCCCAGTCAGTACAAGTATGGAGATACTAAACATTTTAATTGGTGAAAAAAAATTGTAAGTTTGTCAAACAAAAAAAATAAATCGCTTTTTGTGCCATTTTCAGTAATGTTTTTGTTTTTCGAGATCTGGGGCTAAGTGATGGCATATATCGACTCCCTGAGTTTGATGTGGGCTCACTCGCTGAGCCCGCATCTTTTCCTGTGCATGTGTGACGCCCTGGCCGGGCCAGGTAGTCACAAATAGGGCCCCGCATTACACCTTCCCTCACAGGTAACACACAGCCAACCACAAAACCCTAGTCACCCCCCTCAGGGCTTGATAGACACACCAGGGTGGAATCAGGTGGTTGGAAGACGCCCACCGAGGAGTCCTAAACAGCCCGGGGCGGGGAAAAGTCAGAAAAGTCAGAAGAGTGGTAGAGTTCAGTGAGAGTGGAGGTCAGGCCTGTGTCTGAGGCCTGAGACAAACTGACAGGTACCAGGGTAGGAGCCCTGGTGCCTTTGGCTAGGAGGCAGACTGTCTCCGTCTGCAGGAGCCGGGAAGACGGCTCGGTGAAACCGAGGTGGACCGGGACAGGGTAGTGGCCCGCTGGTACCGACCCAGGGAACCGACTCGGAAACCGGAGCACAAAGGGGGGTACTCAGACCCTGAAGCTAGGTCCAGAAGTGACTGGGGGCTAGCTAATTAACTGATTGCGGCCAGGACTAGAGGTCCTGTCCCACCCAAAGTCCCGACTGAAGGCAACAGCCCACCGAGGGGGATAAAAGGCCACCGTTACGGCTCAGAGATCCCACGGGCCAGCAGCTGCGGGCAAAGGGCTCCTTAGGCAACCACAAGCCGGGAGCGGACTCCTGAAGTTGCAAGCGCAGGCAGTCCACCATTCTAAACAGGTGCAAGAGAAAGACCGAGACCACCAGCCGGGTGGGGGAACCAGAACGCAGCTGGCTGCGGGCACCGACCACCATCACCTTGGTTTACCAGAGACTCGTGTGTTTTCTAATAGTGAGAACACCAGCACCCTGCGGTCGCCCATCTCCCTACATCGCCAGCCTCCCCAACGGGTCCTGGGGCCACCATCCCTGCCCACGGAGGGGTTAACAACTTGCTGCACAACATCTCCCCCTGGTGCCCCGTAACTGTAGCGGTGGTGTCCAATATCACCACACACCGTGGGTGGCGTCACGAACTCCGTACGGCTCAGCCCATACATATACATCCCAAATCCACCATCCCATCACTACCCCTTTTCATTTGAAGTGACCGTGAGGCCCACGGGTCCAAAGACCCTCGAGCCACCCACAGAAGGGCCGGATCCGAGCAGCTTGGCTGCTGAGAGTGGGGCGGTACACATGTCAACTGATCTAATTAGCAGACGGGCCTCAAACAGGCGCTGGTGGATCCGTCCATGCCTGTTAAGTAGTTAAATCCCACTATCAATCTCTGACTGCGGGATATAGCGCTCACCGATGGGAAGCACGCCATTCCTCACTCCCATAGGCTGCCCTGTGATGTGATCGCAGACCACCGACGGGTCTTCATGATACCCGTGTTTGTCATGATGAACTTCCTGTGAATGGCGTCTGCGAGCCAGCGCTTATAGTAGATCAAGATTTGTGCTATACAGGGAAGAGCTGACACACTGCTCTGCACAGCACAAGCAATCCAACAATCACAGCTTCCTGTCCCCTAAGGGCATTAGTAAAAACAATAAAAAGTTTTAAAAAATATGAAAAAATAAAAAAACACAAAAGTTCAAATCAGCCCCATTGAAAATAAAACAATTAAAAGGAAAAAAAATACATATTTGATATCACTGGATTCAGAAATGCACAATCTATCAAATATAAAATAAGTTAATCCAATCGGTAAAGGGTGTAGACAGAAACAAAATTCCAGGATAACGTTTTCTTGGTCTACACAACATAGCAATAAAATGCAATAAGAGGTGATCAAAGCATTGTAACTACGGTACACAAAAATGGTATAATTAAAAAACCTTAGAAACTGCTCAATCTACCACAAGGCACTACCACTGAGGGTTATATCAAAGAGGATGAAGAGAAGTTCATTTACAAATTACAAAAATCTCTCTATGATCTTAAGCAGTTGGCAAGAGCATGGAATACCAAAATGATCAAAATTTTATTTGAAGAAGGATTTAAAAAAGGCAAGCAGATCCATGCTTATGTAGCGCTCCTGAAGCCATCAGCGTGCTACAAGGTTCTGCATCCCCACAAGGATGCAGGGCCTACCCCCTAGGGACCCGGAGACCCAGTGCTGGTAACACCAAAAACCCAGGTAATCCCAGTTTTTCCCTAACAATCCCCCATACAATGGTACATAGCTAGGGTCGGACCAATGGACGGCCACCTAGAGGTGGAGCCAATCCAGTCCACTAGTTGACCAGGTGGGAGGGGCAGACTGTGGAGAATAGTCGGACAGTAGCAGGCGAGGAGTGAATGTGGAAACGAAGTGACGTCCTGACTCAGGTTAACGGTAACCTGGTACCCAGGAGAGTAGTTGCTGGTGGAGTACGGTGGAGTAGTCCCGGAACTACGCACCGACGGGGTACAGGACCCTAAGACAGGAAAGAGCTTTAAGCCGACCAGTTAACACCTGCACAGCGAGAAGACCATCAAGGACCTCTCTGACCCTAAAAATCCAAAGACTCAGTAGCAAAGGGAGAACTGGGGTCAGGACCAGAGACTCCAACCCCTCAGGGTTCACCCTACTGTCAGGCGGACAGAAGTGGACAAACCACTGGACGGGGACCCCTAGTTGCTCTACGCCATTGGGACCTACTTACCAGGGACAGGTGTAGGGGAAGAAGGTACCAGAGTACTGAACTGGCACTGGGACGAACGGGACCTGAAGGTGAAACCAGCCGGCCTCGGGTAACCTGTTACCATCAACCAGCAGTGAGTAAAAACCAGTTCCACTATATCTCTTTGTGGACTACCTTCTTCCAACACTCGTCACAACACCCATCCTCTGGGGCCCGGCCCTGCTTGCAGAGGGCCTACCATCCAGGCTGCAATTAACACAAGCCACAGTAGTAACATTCTGCAGCGGCGGCTCCACATATATAGCTGCAACACCGCAAGTGGTGTCACGTATGAACACTAATCTAAATCCCCTGTAAATACACCCCATTACAAAAAGGGCCCAGGGCACGGACCGGGAATTGGCCACCACCGTGACATATACCACCCGGGACTGAGTACTCCATATCCCTGGGCAAGACACTTACACACAAAAAAACACTCCTCCCCCTGATGAAGCGACGGCCACAGTGGCTACCTTACATTACTAATGCGAAACGTACGTAGGGGTTTGTGTTCCAGTGGTGGTGGCACTTCATTCCCTTGAGGCCTAAGGCCATCGGTATGTATCTTTAATCAATTGCTCCTGTGTTTGGGTTTACACATGGCAATTTAACCTTGTCCATTATTGTTCCTACGGTCTCTGAATATAAATAAGAACTTGTTGCTGTTAACAGATTCTCTATATTCATTATATGCCCAGCAGGAGTTTTCATATCTATTTCTTGATTCATTTGCTGTCACTTTTGGTCGCATTTTTAACATGAGTTTGCCTTTATGACTGTCTATGTTTCAATAAAATATATTTCTGTATTTGGCACCATATACTCCTGATTCTCCTGTTTTGTTTACACACAAAATGTACAGACGGAAAGTGGACGTATATTCGCTTTTATGTGGACGATGTGATTATGGTTCATCAAGAAGAAACAGAAATTGCAAAGACGACTGAAGTTCTTAATCAGCATTTTAAAACAAGAGACCTTGGAAATGTGACGCTATTCATGATTCCAGATCCAAAAAGAGGAAGGTGGAAACATTCTTCTAAAGCAAAGTGCAAAAAACAACTCAATTCTGAATCAGTTTGGAATATCAGAAGCCAAAGGTATATCAGCTCCAATGGAACCATCCTACCTAAGGCCTCTTTCACACGTCCGTGCCTCCGGTACGTGTTTGGTCCGTTTCCTCACGTACCGGAGACACGGGCAAACTTAGACCCATTAAAATCAATGGGTCTGCGCTCACGTGCGTGTTCTGCCATGGACTGTGTATATGTGTGGAGCATACGTGTGTCCGTGTGTTTCTCACGCCGACATGTCCATTTTCTCTCCGGCATCACGGGTGTCACACGGAACGCAAACGGGTCACACGTAACGCAAACCGACTACACGGATGTGTTCCGTGTGACACGCACTGGAGAAATCACGTGTCTGCGAGAAAAAAACCCAAAACATTACTCCCCTTCTCCAGCCCTGCAGTCTCTGCCGTTGCTTCCGACCCCCGCTCATTATGCTCATTGAATATTCACTTCACTGTGGCCGGAAGCAGCAGCAGTGGGGAGTCGGCAGGACCAGAGACCGAAGTTCAGCACCACGGACAGCAACGACAGAGACAGGTGAGCAGAAAGTTCCCGTTCTCCGTGTGTTATCACGGATAACACACGGAGAACACACGTAGGCCATAAACACGGCTCATGGAGGGCAAAACGCACCTCTGACACGTCTGTGAAACATGTGCGTGGTTTTTCACGAACGTGTGAAAGAGGCCTAAGGTTGGAAGGAGAAGATGATCTGTTACCAAACAATGAGGAGCTCAGACAGGCAGTGGAGGCACTCCTATACATAGCAACTATGACTTGACCAGATATCTCAGCAACAATTGGAATGCTCTGCAGATATGAGTCAAAAGGACTGGAATGCTGTTAAGACAGTTCATCAATATTTAAAAGAGACTCAAGGCATAAATTTAAGGATATCTGCACAGGAGATCTAAAACTTCCAGACTATGTGGATGCAGACTGGACTGGTGACTTAAGTGATCGTAAAATCGACAAATCGGCTATTTGTTCAAACTTGGAGAAAGTTCAGTTTCTTGGTCTAGCAGAAAGCAGGTGTCTGTAGCCTTGTCATCTACAGAAGCAGCGTATGTGTCTGCAGCCCATGCAAGTTAAGAGGTCATTTTGTTAAAGCACTTTTTAGACTTTTGTACCATTGACTCAACCAATGACATTTTATGAAGGCAACCAAGGATGCATTAACCCCTTCACAACCAATGACATACTATTGATGGCTGGCCTTGGGAGTGGTAATGACAGGCAGTTGGAGGGCGAGTACATGGGTACAGAGTTTACTTCAAAAGAAAAGAGAGAAAAAGAGGGTGGAGTGACATTGGGGTGAAGGAGCAGTTATTTGACAGGAGAAAATCAACTTCTCCACCATGCTTTACCATGTGGTAAAATGAATGGTGTCATTCAAAAGCACAACTTGTGCCACAAAAAAACAAGTCATCATATGTTTATGTGGACAGAGAAATAAAAAAGTTATGGCTCTGGGAAGAAAGGGGGAAAAAGATGAAAAACACAAAAACAGAAATTGACCCCTTCATGAGGGTTAATGAGGACATCAGAATAGATGGGCTCCTGCTAGGTGAATGTGTCTATTTGTACTGTATGTGCTTTTTGCATGCGTGTGCCTGTATGAAGTTCTCTGTGTATACATACAGTAAGTGTGTGTGTGTGTGTGTGTGTGTATGTATGTGTGTGTGTGTGTGTGTGTGCTCTCAGTGTATACATGCATGTGTGCTATGTGTGTGTAATATACAGTGTTTGTGTCCCATATAGAGTTGAGCGAGTATCGAAATACTCATGTTCACGATACTTGTACTGTGTAATACTCGCGTATTCGTTCCAAATACCCAGTTCAATGCCGTCAATGGAAAATCCGAGTAATTTTCTGTTGAAATCCAGCAGAAAATTACTCGCATTTCCCAATCAGCGAAATATTACTCGTATATCCCATTGACTTGAAATGTACTTGCCATTCGGAACGAATACATGAGTATTACAAAGAACTCATTACAAGCATCACGAACACAAATATTTCAATACTCGCTAAACTCTAGTCACACACTGTGTGTATGTAGCATCCATTTTAAATCCCGGATGCACAGATAACAGTTGATAACATGTTGGCAATTGCCTAACGAATGAGCAAAATGCTGCTCATTCATTGGGTGGCTTATGGCGGAACAAAAATCATTGTTTTCAGCAGCACATCACTGGTGCAAACTGCAGATGTGCTGCTGATAACATTATACTGTAGGGGACAGATTGATCTACACTGACAAGCAAAAGGGTAACACTGTTTTGAACTTTTTTCTTTCAGGCTCCATATCTCACCATCCACTACATCTTTGAGCGTGAGACTAACTTCATTTTAAAGACAATCATCTTTTCTATCTCATACATAAGTTTGACTTGTAACTATTTAGCATGTGATAAGTTATGCATATTCTTATCCCAGGTCTCTTGAACATGGCCCCATTGTTGGTGCATACTGCTCAACTCACTGGGGTATGCATACAACTTTTCTTCAACTCTACCCACAAGTGTTCAAATAGGTTGAGGTCTGGGGACTGTGGGGGTCAATCCAGCACCTCAACTTTGTTGTCATTTAACCATTTCTTTTACAATCTCAACATATGCGTTGGGTCGTTGTCCTGTTGGAACACTATGTCATTCTTTTCATACCCATAGTATTTGAGTGTACAAAGTTATTCATCTTGTAGGATGCTCACATATAGCTCAGCATTGAGACCACCATTGATCCTGGTCAAGTATCTAACTCATTTGGCTGTGAAACTGAAATGCTAGCCTGGATCCACAAACTCAGACTGGCTAGAGGGAAACCACTCACCAAGCAGGACCCCTAGAACCCTGAAACCCTTTAACCCCTATACAGGAATTTGGAATTACACAGGGCCCAAGGTGATCACTACCTGTGGAAGGCTGCAGTCCGATGAGAGTAGTAGTCAGGCAGGGTCGAACCGGGAAATGCAAAACAGGGAAAGAATCAGGCAGGCAAGGACATAATCAGAAAACAAAGCAGAGGTCAAATCTAGATCGGGCAGTGAGGTACATAAACAGCAGGCAGGAGAGGTAGTCAGGAAACAAGCAGAAGTCAGAACACCAGAATCACTAAACAGACCAGGGCGGAACAGGAACCAGGAATTCAGAACTATCTCTGGCAGTGGTCAGCAGACAGGAGGGGAATTAAGAAGGGTGTGGTGTCTTCCCATTGGTTGTAGCTGAATGATGATAACTTCAGCTGGAAGACACACGCCACCTACAGTCAGCCAGTGGTACTCCAAATCCCAAGGAAACCCAGCCCAGTGGATGAGCAGAGCCTGCACCCACCGGCGCCGCTGGCATCAACTCCTCTCCCATCACCAGCACTATCCACGGCAGGAACACGGCGTTGTCTGGTGATCGGAGTAGATCGGAGTCACTGGAGCGGACTCCGGTGGTGACGTAACAGATACAACCCCATATCATCAGTCTTCCTACAACGAACTTGACAGTTCCTTCAATTTCTTGGTCTATTAACCCCTTTTACCCTTGTTAATTCCAATCCCATTTGCACCCATCAGAGCCTAGTCTATTTAATTTTGTCTCATCGCTCCAAATCACCCCTTTCTAATCTTCTACTGTCCGCTTTTCGTACTTCATGCAAATTTGAGCTGACACTTCTTATCATGATATTGAAGTTGAGGCTTCTTCGCCTTTATTCAGGCCACCATTGCAGGTTTGTGTAATGTACATTGCATGGTGCTTGCTTGAACGTTTGTGATCTCACTATTATGAAGCATACGAGCCACCTGCAATGCTGTATTTATTGTGGTAGAACTGAAATACCTTGTGATGAACCGACTTGTTGACTCTGATATTTTGCCTGGACATCCATTGCTTGGCTTTTGAATGGATGGATGGACTTCATTTCGTATTCTTCCAACTGTCATGGCACTCACATGATCCACTTTGGCAATTTTCTTGGCCGAGAGACTCCTATCAATGAGCTAGATGATGCTGGTTCTATTTTTTTGGGAAATCTTCTTAATGGCTGCTCCTCATTAGTGATCTTTCGCTTGGGAGTCAACCTAATAACCAACTGAGCTATTAGGGAATGTGAGAACAGGCTGAAATTTGTAGTATATTTGTTTTTACAAACACCAGGAGAAAAACAGTAACAATGCAGTAACATAAGAATCTGCATAATTATCATATGCTAAATAGTTATAAGTCAAATGTATGTATGAGATAGCCAAGATGATTGTCTATAATAATAATGATTGGTCAACCTGTGTAAAAAGGCCGGGAAACTTCAATATTTTCAATCATGCTCATTTAATGGTCTGAACTTAATGCATGTAAATGTAACTTAAATGTTTGAGTGTGATGGTGTTAGCATATACACTAGGGTTCCACTTTAATCTTTTGCCAAGGGCCTCACTTTTGTGTAAAACCAGCCCTGTGTACACGTTGATATTTCAACACCAAAACCGACAATGTTGGCAGCATGTTTTTTTAAATGCTTTTATGTCCATGTTTTATATGCTTTTAATTTTGTTTTTTTCCCAATTAATTAGAAAAGGTGGAAAAACAGCAAAAATGCTGAAAGAATTGACGCTGCAGATCTGAAAAAAGCAAACAAACAAAAACACCTTGATAACTAAAATCCAGGAAACAATAAGTAGCATGTGCATGAGATTTCAGAAATCTCATTGACTTTGCTGGTAGTCTAAAATGCAGCATTATTTACCCCTGATAAATGCACGGAAAATAAAAGTGTATGTGTAGCGGTGACCTAGGACTCACCGCAGTGCAGGATTCAATTACGGTACACAAGACGAGATTACATGACTGCCCTACTGCAGAGGCTTTCTTCATATTGTCAGCAGAATCCCCCACACCAAACCCCCCCCCCCTTTTCCCAACCGCTAATAAAAACACAACACCCTTCTTGGGATAAATTGGCCAAATCGGCCCGGTTTATTAACAAACATTATAACAGATAATAAATAACCATTTTACCAATGCAAGGGCGGTTCTTGGAGCCCCAAAACCTGGCGGACACCAAATATTGTTACCAAACCATCCGGCATATTTTGCCCCCAGCCGCGCCTACAAGCTCGGGGGCACCACCTTTGCCGGAAAACAGTGTCCCTAACCGACTCTCAGAGGACCCCACCCCTGGAGAGCCCCCCCAAGTCCGCCAGGCAATTACCATACCAGAATAAACAAAGGGGGGTGGTCCCCCATCTATCCGATGTACCACCCCCCACCCCGAATTTCCACCGACTCCAAGAACCCCCCTCGCCACCGCTCGCCGAAATGACTCGAACCCCAATAGAAAATTAAATGAACCTCGACTCCACCGTCTTCTCCGACAAAGATTAAACATATATGTATAGGGCGGGAGGGCGGGACCTTCTCTAATGGTACCTCGCGCCGAAGTAGTGCCCCCCCCTTTCTCCCTGGACATATATACAGCCCCCACCCTGTCCCCTCCCCTGGCCCTATAGATCCACCCGCCCCTAAACTCTTGACCCCGCACAAGCCCGCTCTTTCTACAGAAAAACATTAACCCCTTGCTGCCCTGCAAAGGTGAGTCATGGGTCACTACGCCCATGGCTCTGCCCTGGCTCTGTTCAGCCTTGACTGCCCTACTGCAGAGGCTTTCTTCATATTGTCAGCAGAATCCCCCGCGCCTACAAGCTCGGGGGCACCACCTTTGCCGGAAAACAGTGTCCCTAACCGACTCTCAGGGGACCCCACCCCTGGAGAGCCCCCCCAAGTCCGCCAGGCAATTACCATACCAGAATAAACAAAGGGGGGTGGTCCCCCATCTATCCGATGTACCACCCCCCACCCCGAATTTCCACCGACTCCAAGAACCCCCCTCGCCACCGCCACCATGAGCATTACCTGACACCTCATAATGCGAGTCACCCCACCAAAATGAGTGCCCGCTCCACTCCTTCCTGAATGCTCAAGGCCCATAAATCAATACCCACGGCAGTCAGGTGCACACCATCTGATCGCCAAAAATTCCCCTCCCCCGACTCCAAGTCCCTGTGCCGAACCACAACTCCTCCATTCCTGGCCACAAAATTCCCAACCACCCTGTTGACCTTTATTCTGGTCTTGTCGATCCCCTCCAGGGACCGAGCCCCCCGCCAAACCTTTCTGGGAACAATGTCCGACCAAACCACCCTCAGGTTAGGGCAAACTGACCAAAGGCGGAGCAGGTCATACCGTATATCCCGAATCAACTCCCGACAGGGGCGGGCCCCTAAATCGTTTCCCCCAATGTGCAACACCAGCACATCCGGGGTGCGATCCAATCGAGCGAACCGGTGAAAATTAACCAACACCTGCCGCCAGCGCATGCCCCTCACCCCGATCCAACGTACGATTACCTCGTCTCTGGACCAACCCAACTGCCGACCATTGGGCAGCACATCAGCTCTCAGTGCCCCCCAATAAACAAATGAATGGCCGAAAATCCAGACCAGGGGCGCACCACCTATAAAAGGAAACAAAACAAGAAAAGTGGGGGGGGGAGGGTACAACAACCACAAGTCAGACACACTCCCGGAACTGCCATTAACTTGAGAACAACATTACAATTTTTTTTTTTTTTATAAATACAGCACTACACCAGACTAGCCACGACTTTTACAACAAATGGGGGCGGACGTACAGCCTGAACCTCCTCGACTCCCACCTGCCTATCCTCTTCACTGTCTCCGCTGGAAGCCCCCACCTATCGGCCTCCGTCGCCGCCCCAATGCGAAAAGAGTGGGCTGAAAACTTGTCCGCCTCCAACCCCAACCTCTCCAGGCATTTCCGAAAGACTGCCACAAACTGGTACCTGGACAAAAACGATCCGTCCTGATGCTTCAACAACGGGCCCATACGGCCAGGCCCCAATTCTAAGTACTGTTTAAAACAAGAGACAGGGCACATCAAGGCCCCCGCCAATGCCCATAAAGTGACCCTTCTTCCCCGACCAAGTTGATCCGTCTTAGACCGCCGGATCCAAAATTCCACAGAGTCTCCCAAATCAACTGTGTCTTCTCCCAAAACACCCCCCCCCCACGGGACGACGCTGGGGACACCAATTCGCCTATCCTCGTAGCTCCGAAGAAAGCCCAGGAAAACGCCAACCGAAACAAAACCAATTCAAAATAGGAAACACACACTCGCTCCAGCTGCACACCCAGCTCTTCCAGCAGCTGAAATGACACCGGCCTCCGACTGTCCAGTCTATGAAGCCCCTTCCTCAAGCCCCTCACAGCTTGTCGAACCAAAAAATTCTTTGTTATGTCAACCATCCCCCGCAATTTACAACCAAACGCAACCCCTGCCATAAACCGATTAACCCTGGAAAAAGACCACTGACCGGAAGCCATCCGGCACATCCAACAAAGCAAAGCACCTACAGAATCCTCGGCAGACTCCCCCGCCCCAAATTCCTGCCTCCAATTTGTCCATTCCATCCAAGCTGCTTCATACGCAGCCCACGTGCCAGGGGCCAATGATGCTCTGATCAACGAACTCGCCTCTCGAACACCAATTCCAAGAGCTCCGCCGGCCAGATGCTGCCAGTGGACTCCGCTTCCGGTGCCAGGCTCCAAAAACGATCCCACTGCAAGCGAGAAAGGGAATCAGCAATGGCGTTCTCAACCCCCGGTACATGCACTGCCACAACCCACGCATTAAGACAAAGGCACCGCAACACAAAGTACCGCAACAAGCGGACCACCGGAGGAGACGCGCCCGACAGGTTATTAATTGCCATGACTACTGACATATTATCACAGTGAAAACGAATTTTTCTGTTGCTGAAATGCTCTCCCCAAACGGACACCGCCACCACAATTGGAAAAAACTCCAACAAAGTCAAATTCCGTGTAAACCCTGCTTCATGCCAAGCCGCGGGCCACTCTCCCACGCACCATCTGCCGCCGAAGTAAGCTCCAAAGCCCTTACCCCCCGCGGCATCGGTGAAGAGCTCACAATCAAAATCATCTAAGACTTCCGCAATCATTAGCAACCGGCCATTGTACTTCTCTAAAAAACTGCCCCATACCGCCAAATCCTCCCTAAGGTCCCGAGTCAACCTTATGTAATGCCTTGGGGAGCGCGCTCCAGCGGTCGCCGACGCCAACCTTCGTGAGAAAACGCGGCCCATGGGCATGATGCGGCAAGCAAAATTAAGCTTGCCCAACAAAGACTGGAGGTCCCTCAACTGGATTTTTCTAAGACGCGCAGCCGATCCCACCTCTGCAAAGCTGAGATCTTTTCTTCAGGCAGCCTGCACTCCATCAACACAGTATCGATAGTGATACCCAAAAAATTCAGACAAGTACACGGGCCTTCCGTCTTATCCTGCGCCAAGGGGACCCCGAACCGGCCAGACAACCACTGCATCGTCCCCAACAACGTCTGACACACTGCCGACTCAGCGGGGCCGATAAACAAAAAATCGTCAAGATAATGGATCGCCGACGAGAGCTGCGCCACATCACACACTGCCCATTCTAAAAAGGAACTAAACGCTTCAAAATAAGCGCAAGAAATGGAACACCCCATTGGTAAGCAACGATCAACAAAATAGGAACCGTCCCAAAAACAACCCAACAGTCGCATACTCTCAGGATGCACCGGCAGCAAGCGGAATGCCGACTCGATGTCCGTCTTCGCTAACAATGCTCCCCGACCACATTTCCGAACCCAGCTGACGGCTGCGTCAAACGAGGTATAAACCACCGCACAGAGGTCTGGGTCAATACCATCATTCACCGACAAACCCTTGGGGAACGACAAATGCTGAATGAGCCGAAATTTGTTCGGCTCCTTCTTTGGGACGACCCCTAACGGAGATACTACCAAATTGGGGATGGGGGGGATGCAAACGGACCCGCCATCCGCCCACAAGCAACCTCCCCAAAAAGCTTTTTAGCCACAACCTCTGGGTGTCGCCGCGCCGACAACAAATTCTTTAACTGAAACGGAACAACATGAGGAGGGGGGGATCCTGAAACCAACACGAAAACCATCCTCCAACAATACCGCCTTATCCCGCTTGGGGTATCTATCTAGATAAGGGGCCATCTCGTGAAGCCTCACCGGGCTCACCCCCTTTTCCCAAATCTCCCCCTGCCTTGGGCCTACCCTTCTTAAAGCAGCGAGCTGCTCCATGGGAGGACCCTCCACAACCTGAGCACTGATGCTTAAACTTGCAGGAGTTTCCAAACTTGCACTGGCTGTCGTTAAACTGCCAGCACACAACTGCCTTTGCTCCAACACCCCCTGCCTGGGTCCCCGCACCCCCAGCAGTAGTGTGGCCGGCCGACCCGGCCCCCCCGTGAAAGGGCTGACCATAACGAGCCGGAGCCATGACTTTTAACCATAAACCAATATCCTTCTGATCCCAACGGATACTGGGCCGCACGGCTTTCCGCTGCCTAAATTGTTCATCGTACCGCAACCAAGTCTGCCCACCATAAATCCTATGAGCTTCCGCTATAGCATCCATGTAGCAGAATAGCCCAGAACAATTATCCGGCGCCTTTTCGCCAATGACGCTAGCTAGGATCGCAAAAGCCTGCAACCAGTTAACAAACGTTTGAGGGATCAGCCGCCACCTCTGCTTTTCTTCCTCCTCCTTCTTGCTATCATCCTTCTTTCTCTTATCCAAATTAAACTTCTCCAAAGGAAGGAGGGAAAAAATTTCCACGTATTCATCCTTCCAAATCTTCTCCTTCACTTCCTTCTTTAAATGCGCCCCCAGGGGGCCCTCAAAGCAAACGTACACCTCCCCTCTGGCCCTATCATCCAAAATAATCCTATCTCCCTCCTTATCCTTCTCCTTTTGCCCGGGATCCGCCACACTATCCCCAGCAACCACCTCGCTTCCCGTCGGTACCACAACCACAGCCGATGCTGCCGCCCCAGAATCCGGCACCCACGCTGGGACAGGAGACCCGGACGCCCCCTGACTCGTCCTATCCAACTGCGCCAACAAATCACGCACACCCTTCAAAACATTGCTCAGACTACCGACATCAAACCCCGCCGCGCTCGGCCCCGCGACCCCCAGACCCCCTATGACGCCCTGCGCCTGGCCCCTGCTCACTCCCGGGGACACTAAACTAGGTGAGGACGCACACAACATAGAGGAGTACTCACCAAGCTGCGTCGGTACATGAGACCCACCAGCCGAAAATCCTGACTCCAGACGACGATCTCCTCCAGAATGGACCAGCACGGAAACGTCTTCGGCAGCTCGACCAGGGGGGACCTGGGAACCCGCCGCGCTCGACCTTGGTCGGATGACCCGGGAGCGAACCGGATAATGAGATGCAGGATGACTCACCTCAGATGCCGACCGTGAAGGCGACCTCCTCCTGGATCGCGACCTCGACCGGGATGGCGCAGGCCCCTGCCGTGCGGGCGAATTTCTCCCCGTCGCTGACCTCCCTGATGGCGACCCGCTCCTCCGCATCGAAGGGGACCGGAACCTGGACCGCGACCTCCTCTCTGGCGATGATCTCCGCAGCTGCGATGCCCCACTCCTGGCAGTATCCTCGAACCCAGCGCGCGCTGTCATCCTGGAAGCTGCATCCATCCTGGGCTCGGCAGGTGATGTTCCTTGCAGGGTCGTACTCCACGCTCCCGGCCCCGGAGGCCCCGCAGAAACTCCATCTCCATGCTGTCTAGCAGTCCCCCCGACAGGAGCATCGCCAGGGAGGACCGCCGCCATTTTGTTGTAGCTCGAAGCAGTAGAGGCAGCTGAGCCGGTCACATGACCCCTGGAGGGACCGCCCACCGCCGCAGGTCCTGAACGCCGAGCAGGATTCCTCCCTCACCTGCTCCTGCTAGCTGCTGCAGGTGGATTCTTCTGGTGAGGAGGGTCCCCGGAGGGGCTCCTACGGCGCCGCTGAGGACCAGGAGCAGCATCAGGCGAGAACCTCTCCGGTGCCCTCGCCCTGCGCCCACTCCGGAGCGGTGGGGGGTCAGCTTCAGACACCGCATCCGGACCTCCCAGGATCTCCCTCAACGCTGTCCTGATCGCCGCTCCATCTGCGCCGCCGGCAGCAGCCCGAAGCTGCTCCAGGAGTCCTGCAACCGATGCCATCAGATCAGGGGGAGACAAGGTGAGGTGACACGGGGACCTTCTCTAATGGTACCTCGCGCCGAAGTAGTGCCCCCCCCCCTTTCTCCCTGGACATATATACAGCTCCCACCCTGTCCCCTCCCCTGGCCCTATAGATCCACCCCCCCGAAACTCTTGACCCCGCACAAGCCCGCTCTTTCTACAGAAAAACATTAACCCCTTGCTGCCCTGCAAAGGTGAGTCATGGGTCACTACGCCCATGGCTCTGCCCTGGCTCCGTTCAGCCTGAACCAAGGGTAGGTTTTATTAACAGACAGGAAATAAGCCTTTGTACAAGTGAACGGAGTAATTATTCTGCCAATAGTAAATTTTTAACACACTGCAAAACCTAGTAGGAGTGTGCCAACAGTATGTCGCCCCAGCTATTAATAAAGGTCACCACAACAATATACTTGGCAGACACAAACCAATCGCAACTTTACTGCACTAGCAACGTATCTGGCCTTAGCTACTCTGGCTGCGCGGGTACCGCACTTTAGCTACGGGGGCCTATGCTAAGGCTTGCCAAGTGCGCACATCGATAAAGACTCACGGACCAGTTGAGGGATGACAAGTCTACTCCTGGGAGTTCGATGCTGTGTTGCTCGTCGGCGCACACTTCTCCTTGCAGGAGAGGAAACACTCTTCTTTTTCCTTGGATTTTCCGACCTCGGAAACATCTCTATCTGATACTCGCTTGACGGTGATCAGTGCTCTCTCACGATCTGGCTCGCCATCTTTCTCGTAGCTGGCACTGACCCGACTCCTCCTGTTCCCTCCTAATCTCTTCTCCCATTCTTTCTCTCTTCCCAGCACTTTTTGGGGCTGTGTTAGTCCAAGTTCGCAGCTCAGAGGGGAGGCACCGGCTGAGCCAACCAGTCCATAACATACAGAAAATAAGGGAGCTCTCCTCTTAAAGTCATAGTACTCTAAAGGGGGCTTTACACGCTACGATATCGTTAATGTTTTATTGTCGGGGTCACATTGTTAGTGACGCACATCCAGCGTCATTAACGATATCGCAGCGTGTGACACGTACCAGCGACCTTAAGCGACCTCAAAAATGGTGAAAATCGTTCACCATTGAGAGGTCGTCCCAAAACCAAAAATCAGTAATAGTTGATTATCGATGTGGTTCGTCGCTCCTGCGGCAGCACACATCGCTGTGTGTGACACCGCAGGAGCAAGGAACATATCCTTACCTGCCAGCGGCCACAATGCGGAAGGAAGGAGGGGGGCGGGATGTTAAGTCCCGCTCATCTCTGCCCCTCCGCTTTGATTGAAGAAAAAAAATATTATTCAGCTCACCCGTATATGTATCCGCTCAGTTCAGGTGGGATGCAGGATGTCCACCGGACAGGCAGGTCCGTAGAGGCAATAGCAAGGAGACAGGATGGGACTCAGCACCAATTCCAGGATAGCAAAAATATAAATCCAACGAAAAATATATAAAAATGTAGAAACTTTATTCAATGATTAAAAATCCAAGAAAAACATCATCGGTTCCATGAAAACATCATGGCTTGACGCGTTTCGGACAGTTGGAATATAGATAAGTCCTTAATCATAAGCATTAAGCATAAGCATATGATTAAGGACTTATCTATATTCCAACTGTCCGAAACGCGTCAAGCCATGATGTTTTCATGGAACCGATGATGTTTTTCTTGGATTTTTAATCATTGAATAAAGTTTCTACATTTTTATATATTTTTCGTTGGATTTATATTTTTGCTATCCTGGAATTGGTGCTGAGTCCCATCCTGTCTCCTTGCTACCTCCGCTTTGATTGGCTAGCCGCTTAGTGATGTCTCGGTGACGTCGCTGTGATGCCGAACGTCCCTTCCGCTTGAGGGAGGGATTGTTCGGCAGTCACAGTGACGACGACGACCAGGTAAATGCGTGTGATGCTGCCATGGCGATAATGTTCGCTGCGGCAGCGATCACACGAAATCGCATGCACGACGGGGGCGGGTGCTTTTGCGTACGATATCGCTAGTGTCGCGGGTGGTGGGGCGCTGCGCTCGCTAACGCTCGGGTCCGACGCTGCTGCTGCTGCTCGGTGGCTCGAGCGGTGGGCCGGATCCGGGGACTCAAGCGGCGCTCCTCGCCCGTGAGTGAAAAGGGGGTGGTTTGTTTGGGGATTTAGTCCGTGATGCCACCCACGGGTTTCAGTGAAGATGGGTACCACCGTTGCTGGTGATGGGGATCCCGGGAGCGATGGTAGGGAGCAGCTGGGATGTTGTTTTCCCCCTCCGTGGGTAGGGGTTGGTGGTCCCGGGGCCCGGGGGTGTGACGGGGAGGTAGGGTCGGTGAGGTGCAGGGTTGCAGGGACAGCGCGGTGCCGGATGGCACGGGTGTACTCACTCAGCAATAGATGCACAAAGTCTCCGGTAAACCAAACGGCTGGACGGACGGGTCCCGCAGCCGGCTGCAGTGTCTCTCCCCGGACAGGTTATGGTGGCTGTCTCTCCCTGCACCTTTGTGTACTGTGTTGACTCCAATGGCTTCCCAACGGTAGTCCGCTCCCCGGTGTATAGATGCCGGAGGAGCCCGTTTTGCCCGCAGGCGCTAGCCCTTGGACTTCTAGCCGGTGGCGGTGGCTGTATGTCCTCACGGTGTGAGCGGTGCCTTCAATCGGGACTTGGTTGTTAGGGAACCCCGGGGGTCCCTGTCACATTCGGATTTGACTATTGACGGCAGCTCCAAGCCTGGTCGGGGTCCGATGGCCCTGCCTGTGTGTGCTTAGCTTCACTCCGTTCCCCGGTCCGGTACCGGTGGGCCACCGCCCAGCCCCGATCCTTACGGCTCTGCGGAGTTCCACCAACTCCTGCAGATGGCTACCACCGTCTGCCAGCCTTGCTGTCAGTGCCTGGGCTCCTATCCAGGCACACACAGAAGTTTTACTCCTCTCACTTTCACCTCCAAACTAGACTGACTGCTTTCTCCCGCCTCCAGGCCTGTGAACTCCTCGGTGGGTGGGGCCAACCGCCTGGCTCCGCCCCACCTGGTGTGGACATCAGGCCCTGGAGGGAGGCAACAAGGGTTTTGTGTCTGACTAATGTAACTGTCCGGGGTAGGGGGTGTGTGTGTGTTCTGTCTGTGGCTACCTGGCTAGTCCAGGGCACCACACTAGCAATTGCTAGCAATATCGTAGCGTTTAAAGCCCGCTTAAGAGCGAGCCTTAATACTTTATGGAGGTCTATTTGATAGTCATTACACTGTATGCAAGCATATATACAGTTTGGAGGGCTGTGTGAGGGCCATTATACTGTTGGTAGAGCTGGGGGGTCATTATAAAGTGCAAGACTTGTTCGGGCCATTATATTGCATGTAGGCCCATAATACTGCATGGAGGGCTCTGTGTGTGGGGGGGGGGCGGGGCACAGCTGGGGATCATATTGTGTTGGAGCCACCATACTTTGCTGGGGTAGTTGAGGATCTAAAATAATAATAATATGTACTAATTAGGCTTAACTATTAGAGTTTTTGATGCTGCAGAATCGCCGCATCTTAGTTTACTTGTGCTTTTTCATTGTACTTGTGTGCTTTTTTGACAGTGTTTTTATTGTGTTTTTGACGCTGTGTTTTTGACGCTGTGTTTTTATTGTGTTTTTGACGCTGTTTTTATTGTGTTTTTTGACGCTGTGTTTTTGACGGTTTTTATTGTTTTTGACGCTGTATTTTTATTGTGTTTTTGACAGTTTTTATTCTGTTTTTGACGCTGTTTTTATTGGTTTTGACACTGTTTTTAACGCTATGTTTTTAGTGTTTTTGACGTTGTGTTTTTTGTCTCTGTTTGGTGTTATCTTTTAAATAAAGCTGCTTTCTGTTTGAATCTTCCTGGTAATGACATTCTTAGGTGCGGATTACATCCATTTTTTATGCATTTCTGCAGTGGAAACAAAAAATATATGTGCGTTTTTTACCTGTGGATTTTTCACATCTAAGGCTGGAGTCACACTTGCGCAAGTCTTGCATTGCATCAAACGGCGTGGCCCGCCGCACTCCGGACCGGAGCGTCTCAGCTGCATAGAAATACATGCAGCCAAACCGCTCCTGTTAAAGAGTGCGGCCGTGCCGGGTGTTGCAGCGCGAGTCTCTCGCAAGTGTGACTCCAGCCTAATGCGAATCTAGGGTGAAACTCTGCACAGAAAGCTCAGTGTATCTGTGACGCCCTGGACCCCAGGGGTCACAAGTCACTACACAACACCATGCACCCCCCTTCCCTGGACAGGTCACACCAGTCACACATGAAACCCTTGTTGCCACCCTCCAGGGTTGATGTCCACACCAGGTGGGGCGGAGCCAGGCAGTTGGCCCCGCCCACCAAGGAGTTCACAGGCTGGAGGCGGGAAAAACACAGTAATAAGTCCAGTTGTGGGCAGGAGTGAGTGAGGAGTGAAAACTGTTGGTGTCTGGGTTGGAGCCCAGGCACTTCCAGAAAGGTCGGCAGAGGGTGGTGGCCGTCTGCAGGAGTTGGCGAAGGTCAGCGGAGGCCCGCCGGTACCGAACCGGAGAGCCGATTGGAGCCAAGCACCAGGCAGGGTACTCAAACCCCGACTAGGCTTAAAGCCAACCTCTAGTCAAATTTTCTGATTGCAGTCTGGACCTCAGGGGTTCATTCCCATCCAAGTACCGATTGAAGGCAACAGCCCAACCGTTCCGGATAAGTGCCACCGCCAAGGGCCAGAGATCCAAAGGGCCAGCGTCTGCGGGCAAAAGGGCTCCTCCGGCACGTATACGTCGGGGAGCGGACTCCCGGTGCCCAGGCATTGGAGTCAAGACACAAAACACAGGTGCAGGGAAACGACAGCCACCATCAACCCATCCAGGGAGAACACCGCAGCCGGCTGCGGGCCCCGTCCATCCAGCCGTTTGGTTTACCAGAGACTCTGACCATCTGTGTCTGAGTACACCAGTGCCATCCGGCACCGCGCCGCACCGCAACCCTGCACCCCATCCTACGGGAATCCAACCTCCTACCGGGCCCCGGGACCAACTGCCCCTACCCACGGAGGGGTCAACACCTAGCTGCTCCCCGCCATCGCTCCTGGGAACCCCGTCACCAGCAGCGGTGGTGCCCACCATCACCACAACCCGTGGGTGCCGTCACGAACTCTATACAAATCCCCAAATTCCTTCCCTTTTCACTCGTGGGCGAGGAGCGCTGCTCGAGCCCCGGGTCCGGCCCCACTCAAGCCACTGAGAAGGCACCGGATCCGAGCGCGATCTCCGAGAGCAGCCCCCGCGACGGGGAAGCTGGCCCCCACCCCCGACATATCTGCAAGAGAACTTTACATGCTGCGGATTGGTAAAACGCTCCGCAGGTCGGATTATACAGCGTAAGGCTATGTGCGCACTTTGCTTTTTTACCTGCTTTTCCGCTGCTTTTTCAACTGCAGCATTTTAATGCCAAAATGCATGCGTTCTGCTTTTCAAGCATAGTCTATCGGAATTTGGGATTCTTGTGCGCACTATGCTGTTCAAAACGCTGCGTTTGTGTTGCATAAATTTGGGCAAAAACTCTGCTTTTTAAAGAAGCAACATGTCAATTGTTTTTGCCATTTGCGTTTTGAACTGCAAGTACCTCGACGCAAAGGCTATGTCCGCATTTTGCGTCGAGGTAGTTGCAGTTCTAAACGCATCCTCTGGCAGAAATGACAATGCTTTTGGCTTTAAAAATACATGTAAAACGCACAGAAAGTAGCCTATGTGCACCTCGCGGTTTTCATGAGCTTTTAGTGCTTTTCCGGTGCTTTTAGGCTATGTCCACACTTTGCTTTTTACCTGTTTTTTACCTGCTTTTTCAACTGCAGCATTTTAATGCCAAAATGGATATGTTCTGCTTTTCAAGCATAGTCTATGGGAATTTTGGTTTCTTGTGTGCACTATGCTATTCAAAATGCGCCTTTTTGTGGCAGAAATTTGGGCAAAAACTCTGCTTTGCAGTTCAAAATGCAAATGGCAAAAACAATTGACATGCTGCTTCTTTAAAAAGCAGAGTTTTTGCCCAAATTTCTGCCACAAAAAGGCAGCATTTTGAACAACATAGTGTGAACAAGAAACCCAAATTCCCATAGACTTTGCTTGAAAAGCAGAACACATTCATTTTGGCATTAAAATGCTGCAGTTGAAAAAGCAGCAAAAAAGCAACAAGGACACAAAGCCTTAGGCTATGTGCGCACTTTCCGTTTTCACCTGCGTTTCAGGTACGTTTAGGATCAGTTTTGAACTGCAGCGTTTTTGTGCCCAAATGCATGCGTTTTGGTTTTCCATTAAAGACAATGAGAATTTATGATTTCTTGTCCGCACTTTGCGTTTCAAAACGCATCTCAAAATTTGCATAAGTTTGGTCAAAAACCATGCGTTCAGAAAAGGACCCTGTCAATTGTTTTTGCCATTTGTGGTGCATTTTGTTAACATTGAAGTCAATGAGAAGTAGCAAAAAGCAAGAAATATCAAAATTCCTGCGTTTTACCTGCTTTTTCAGTGCAGAAAACATGCGTTTTGGACTACCAAAACGCATGCTTTTTGGACATCAAAATAATGATTTGATATGTCCCTTTACACACACACATAATCCGACAATTAAATTTAAGAATAATATACATTTATTGCTATTTTACCGATAAAATGTATATTAACGCTATAATTTTATTAAATATATATTTTTCCATTATTTTTCCCATTAATATAGATTTGTCCCTTTTTTTTCTACATTTTCATTCCGTTTGACTGTTTAAACTTTATTTAGTAGTGTCTTGATGTTCAAAACGCATCTGTCAAAACGCAAGGGAAAAAGCATGTTAAAAGCACTGAAAACGCATCTAAAACGCGGTAAATACGTATGCGTTTTCTGCGCTAAATTTCTGAAAAAGGCAACTTTGGCTAAGGCCTGTTTCACACGTCAGTGATTCTGGTACGTTTGTGCTTTTTTTTAAACGTACCAGAATCACTGACATACGTAGACCCATTATAATGAATGGGTCTGCTCACACATCAGTGATTTTTCACTGCATGTGTCTCCGTGCGGCGTACCCGCGTGTGCGTGATTGCCGCACGGAGACATGTCCATTTTTTTCTGGCATCACTGATGTTCCACGGACCACGCAGTGGTGTGACCCGTGAAACACGTGCCAGAAAAAAACGTGCTTTTAAAATAAAAATCATTTTTACTCACCCAGCTCCAGCGATGTCCTCTGCAGCCCGTGCAGCTTGCTGCTTCTGAGCCGGCTCATTATTGTCACGCATATTCATGATGCACGACACAGCCGACCCGGAAGCAGCTGCTGCGGGGGTCACCGCCGGCCGGATGCTGCACAGCGGGAGCGATCAGCACCATGGAGAGCGGGAGCGGGCACAGGTGAGTTGATTTCTAAGTGCAATCACGGACCACGGAAAACGGAGCCCGGATTGCACTTAGACAACCCACGTGTGCCGTGATTCACGGCATACGGAGGGACATGTGCGTGTTTTACACGCCAGTGAAAAACGTCAGTGTTTTTCACTGACGTGTGAAACGGGCCTAAATCAATTAAGGCTAAAACGTGCATTTACAACTGCATGTAGGACGACGGAAAGTGCGCACATAGCCTTAGGCTATGTGTCCACGATGCGTTTTTACATGCTTTTCTGCAGCGTTTTCAACTGCACCTTTTTAATGCCAAAATGCATGCGTTTTGATTTTCAAGCAAAGTCTATGGGAAATGGGGATTTCTTGTCCGCACTTTGCAGTTCAAAACGCTGCGTTTAATTTGCATAATTTTGGGCAAAAACTCAGCGTTCAAAGAAGCAGTATGTAATTGTTTTTGCCATTTGGGCTGCGTTTTGATAACATTGAAGTCAATGAGAAGTTGGAAAAAGCAACAAACATCAAAATTCCAGCGTTTTACCTGCTTTTTAGCTGAAGAAACAATGCGTTTTGGAATACATAAACACGTGCTGTTTTGGCATCAAAATAATGGAATGATATGTTCCTTTACGCACACACATAGTCTGACAATTAAAATAATGAAATATATGAATTTATTGCTATTTTAGCGATAAATAGTATAAAACCGCTATAATTTTATCAAATATAACTTTTATCTTTATTTTTACAATAGTTATATGTGTCCATTTTTTCTCCCTTTTTTCATTGTGTTTGACTGTTTAAACTTTATTTAGCAGTATCTTTATGATCAAAACGCATTTCAAAACGCAATGGAAAAGCATGTAAATAGCGCTAAAAACGCACCTAAAACGCGGTAAATACGCATGCGTTTTTTGCGCTTTTTTGTGGTAAAAAGCAACTTTGGCAAAATCAATTACAGCAGAGGATGTGTTTAGAACTGCAACTAGTTTGACGCAACGTGGACACATAGCCTTAGAAACGCTGCAGTTTTGTATTAAATTGAATGGATGGGAAACGCAGCCAAAATGGCAAAAACAATTGACAAATTGCTTCTTTAAACGCTGAGTTTTTGCCCAAATTTATGCAAATTAAATGCAGCGTTCTGAACAGCAAAATGCGCACAGGAAAGCTCAATGTCCCATGACTTTGCTTGAAAAGCAGAACGCAAGCATTTTGGCATGAAAACGCTGCAGTTGAAAAAGCAGGTTTTAGGCCCTGTGTGCACTAGTGCGTTTTACCCGCGGATTTACCCGCGGATTTGCCGCGGAAATTTCTTGAGAAATGTCTGCAATCTTTGTGAAGACATTTCCCAGCAAATCCTATGTGAAAAAAAATAGCTGTGCGCACGCTGCGGATTTTTCTCAAGAAATTTCCTTGAGAAGAATTTCTTGAGAAAATTTCTTGAGAAAATGAGCATGTCCATTATTTTCCGCAGGTACCTGCGGTATACCCCCGGTATTTCACTCCTTTCACTGTAATGTAATGGCGAAATTCCGGGGGTATACCGCAGGTAGCAAATGATGTGCGGTATACCCCCGGTATAGCCGAGATTAACCTGCGGTAAAGCTCATCGCTGCCTGCGGTTTTGCAGGAAGCGATGTCATTATGCCAGGAAGAGGAAGCGGAGCAGAGTAAACACAGACGTCACACTCCCTGGACGCCGCACAGAAGCACTTCCGTGCGACCTCCAGGTGCCCGTGCAGTCTGTGTCCCGCTCCAGCCTCGCGGCTGCCTGCACTACAGCGTGTCAGTGTGTGCCCGCAGTATCGGCAGCTTGTCACGCTGCAGCGCAGGCAGACACTGACACAGGCAGACACTGACACTGCACTGCAGAGTGTCAGTGTCTGCCCGCAGCATCAGCAGCCTGTCACGCGGCAGCGCAGGCAGACACTGACACCCTGCAGTGCTGGCAGCCGCGGGCCTGACGATCGCTGCTGTCAGGAGGTGAGATCATTACCTGCTGTGACGATCTCCTGACTCCTGACATCACCGCGGTCACTGCTGTCGATGCCCGTCTCGCGAGCGGCTCGAGACTGTCACTAGCGGTGACGTCACAGGCTCTCGCGATACTGCTGACAACGCGGCGGGCATAGAAGGCAGTGACAGCGCTGACGTCAGCAGTGCAGGAGATGATCACAGCAGGTAATGATCTCATCTATCCTCCTGGCAGCAGCGCTCGGCATCCCATTCAGTGACCTGGGCTATTGATGTTAGCTCAGGTCACTGCATTGCTCTCCCAGCCAATGGGGAACATTCTGTTTTTCATTGACTGAGACAGCGACTATGGTATGGATCGCCGTGGGACCCCCCCTCCCCCTTATTGGATTACGCCGGATGTGGAATTGATTGTTCTTTTCAATAAATTGGTGAAAGAGGGAATGTTTTGGAGAGTGTTTTTTCAAATAAAACTTTTTTTGTTGTCTATTTTTTATTTCTTACTGACTGGGTTGGTGATGTCGGGTATCTGATAGACGCCTGACCTCACCAACCCCAGGGATTGATGCCAGGTGACATTACACATCTGGTATCAACCCCATATATTACCTCGTTTGCCAACGCACCAGGGCAACGGGATGAGTTGGGGCGAAGCGCCAGGATTGGCACGTCTAATGGATGCGCCACTTCTGGGGCGGCTGCGGCCTGCTATTTTTAGGCTGGGGAGTGTCCAATAACAGTGGACCTCCCTAGTCTGAGAATACCAGACCACAGCTGTCCGCTTTATCTCGGCTGGTGATGCAATTTGGGGGGGGACCGAACGTTTTTTGTTTTAAATTATTTATTTAATGTAAAATAACAGCGTGGGGTGCCCTCTGTCTTGGATTACCAGCGAAGGTGAAGCTGCCAGCTGTGGTCTGCAGGCTGCAGCCGTCTGCTTTACCCTAGCTGGCTACAAAAGATGGGGGGACCTCACGTCGGGTTTTTTTTTAATTATTTATTTTATGGCTAAATACAAGGCTAAGCACCCTTTAGTGCCACATGAAAGTCACTAAAGGGTGCCAGCTTAGAAAATGCAGGAGAGTGGGACATTATATAGGTCTTTCTCATCTATCTATCTATCGATCTATTCATCTTTCACTCTATCCATTATCTGTCTATCGATTATCTATATTATTTATTGCAAAACCGCAGGGACCAACCTGCGGTAATCCGCGGTAAATCCGCATGTGTTTTTCCCTCGGATTTTTCCGCAGGTGCGGAAATCTTCAACTCCCAGAAGTTTCTCAAGAAATTTTCTTGAGAAAAATCACTTTTCTAGTGCGCACAGAGCCTAACACACGCATAGAGGGCAGGAGATTGCGATAAAGCCCATTCACTTTGCTTGTACTGTAAAATGCAGTTTTTCTGACAGTGATAATATACAGCGTCAAAAATGAGAGCGAAACTTACGGTGGGCACACACCCTTATAATTATATGATGCAGGGGCGAACATATTAATGCAGCCTGTGCCCAAAACGAAAGGGGACCGATGACCACCTCCAGCAGATGGAACTGTGCAACAGGAGGAGCTATTGGGCTGCAAAGGGCCTTTGTAGTGTTCTTGCACAGGGGCCTCTGTGTCCCCCAGTGACTATGGCGATGACCCTGGTTTTCTGCAGAGAGCACAGGTTTGCTGTAGATTAGGCAGTATACAGTCCTCCAGAGCTGTGCTCCTCACGCTTCCCCATAGCCTGGCTCCTCCCCTTGGGGGGCGTGTCTGTACAGAAGTTCCAGCTCTGCTGACTGCGTGCACCGGGGTCCGGACAGGCGCAGGTACAGTGCTCGCTCCACACGTCTTATCTGCCTCCTTCCCGGGCTGCAGAGGAGGCCATTACCACCTGCCCCCACCGCCAGGGTCTGAGGAGCTGCAGGTGGAGCAGGAACAGCAGCACGTCAGAGCTGAGAAGATGTGGTCTGTGGGGAGAAGGGTCACTGCGGTGTAGAGAGCGGGCAGAGTATGAGGGGCAGGCACCAGGATGTGGCTGTGCTGCCTGACATTCCTGCCTGCAAGGTGTAATGTAGCCTGGTGTGCGCTCCAGCATCGTGCGCTCCAGCATCGTGCGCTCCAGCATCGTGCGCTCCAGCATCGTGCGCTCCAGCATCGTGCGCTCCAGCATCGTGCGCTCCAGCATCGTGCGCTCCAGCATCGTACTATAGCTGCTCCCCTTCATTATCATTGACCCTGTAGATGACAGTTTATCAAACTCCGTGTGTATATAATGGGGACTGTATGTGCAGATAATGGCGTCCAGCCAATCTGAAGTGTGTAGGGAGGGTCACAGCTTCACGTCCCATTCAGACCCGTGGTTTTCACCTACATGTTGCTGTTCCCGTGTTCTTGACTGTGACTGAGTGTTTATGAGCCAAGTCACAGATCAATCTGACCCATTCAAATTGGTGAAAAAAGTGGACGGCACAAGGATGTCACATGAGTGCGGTCTGTTTTTATCGCTTTAGGCCCCTTTACATGGCCGCACGGTTTTTCCATCTGTGTGTCATCCGTGTGACTGTACGTGTCATCCGTGTGACCATCTGTGTGTATGTGAGTGCAATCCATGTGACTGTCTGCGTATGTGTACATGCACCATCTGTGTCATTCGTGTGACCATCTGTGTGTACATGAGTGCCGGCTGTGTGTGTGTGTGCGCACATGCGCCATCTGTGTCATCCGTGTGACTGTACGTGTCATCCGTGTGACCCTCTGCGTGTACGTGAGTGCCATCCGTGTGTGCGTGCGCGCCATCTGTGTGGCCTTTTGTGTGTGTGTGTGTGTGCGCGTTCGCCATCTGTGTGGACATACATCTGAGGCTTGTGTGTGTTGTAACCCCTTCTTACCCATCCCTGTGTTGTAATATGTAATCTGCATGTATAAAAAATGTCTTCTTACTTATGTGTACCCTATGTGAATGATCAGTGGCTCTAGTCCCATGGGTGTCGCATCACCCTGTGGGCGTTTGCATGTTTTCCTTGGTATCGTGCCCCTGTGGACGTTTGCATGTTTTCCTTGGTATCGTGCCCCTGTGGACGTTTGCATGTTTTCCTTGGTATCGTGCCCCTGTGGACGTTTGCATGTTTTCCTTGGTATCGTGCCCCTGTGGACGTTTGCATGTTTTCCTTGGTATCGTGCCCCTGTGGACGTTTGCATGTTTTCCTTGGTATCGTGCCCCTGTGGACGTTTGCATGTTTTCCTTGGTATCGTGCCCCTGTGGACGTTTGCATGTTTTCCTTGGTATCGTGCCCCTGTGGACGTTTGCATGTTTTCCTTGGTATCGTGCCCCTGTGGACGTTTGCATGTTTTCCTTGGTATCGTGCCCCTGTGGACGTTTGCATGTTTTCCTTGGTATCGTGCCCCTGTGGACGTTTGCATGTTTTCCTTGGTATCGTGCCCCTGTGGACGTTTGCATGTTTTCCTTTGGTATCGTGCCCCTGTGGACGTTTGCATGTTTTCCTTTGGTATCATGGCCCCTGTGGGCGTGATACCATGGATTTACAAGAGCGGCATCACCGTCAGCTCCTGGAGATCCCGCTCATGCGCACTTACCATTCCCGCAGCCTTGTTTATCTGCCGGTGCTTGCTTCTCGTCGTCAGACGCGCACTGTGCATGACTGGAACCGTAGGAGTCTTCTGAGCGTGCGCAGTGCACGTCTGAAGACGAGAAGCAAACGCTCGGATAACAAGGCTGTGGGAATGGTAAGTGCGCATGCGCAAGATCTCATGGAGCGACGGTATGTCGCTCATGTAAATCCATGGTATCACGCCCACAGTGGTGATACCACGGAAAACATGCAAACGCCCACAGGGCGATGTGATGCCCATGGGGCCAGAGCCCCTGCACATTTACATAGGGTACACATAACTAATAAAACATATTTTAATACATGCGCATTACACACTATTACAACACAGGGATGGGTAGGAAGGGGTTACTAGCACACACATCACACTGCTAGTAGGTTAGAACTCATAAATTACCTGACAGGTTCCCTTTAAATTTAATACTGATAAACTCGTCCAGCGCTCAAATGTCATCCTTGTACTGTACGTGTATTTCACTAACCCATTAAATTGCATGGATCCTTGTGTCCGTGCTGCCAGTTAAAAACAGACGTCTCCATGTGGATCACCACTGATTTTTAATTAGGAGCCATGTGAACGTGTTTCCGGGGTACGTTTTGAATATGGGCATCAAATGTGCCAGAAACATGGACTTGTAAAGGGGGCCTTACGGGTAGGAATCCTGGAATTTATATTCCCCGCACTGACTCATCAGCTAATGATTGTATGTGGCAAGATGACAAAGGTCCATTGTTTTCAAACACAAACTAATGGAAGTCAGTATGGAGCCTTACGCCAGGTATAGACTAGCGGGTTTATTTCTGTAACTTATACAGCACCATTAATTCCACAGCACTTTATAGACATTATCATCACAAGCTAAGTTCTCTAGCGCTGTGACCCCGATTCTTCAAAGAAATTTCGACCCAAATTATTTTTAAAAGTTGCAAAATTTTGACACTAGTCAGAGTTGCATAAAAATTGTGACTTGGCGTTTTCACACCAGTTTATCCCAGCTCTGCCAAAACGGGTGGACCTGGGGTGAGACACCATAGCTCGTCTACGCTGCAGTGAGATTTGTGGCAAGGCTTAAAGAGGTTGGCCACTACTTTTACATTGATGGCTTATCCTCAGGATAGGCCATCAGTGTCTGATCGGCCGGGGTCCAACACCCCACACCCATGCCGATCAGCTGTTCTCGGTCCGGGTGGCAGCAGGCGGCTGGAAATGCTCAGTTTTGGAGCTGCCCCATCTGTTAGCGGCTGGGTACTGTACATCTGCCTCCTATTAATTTGAATATGAGTCGGATGTACAGTAACTGGCCGCGGCCACTATCAGAACACTGGGCAGCCCTGGAACTGAGCATTTTTGGGCGCCTGCTGCCAGCACAGAGATCAACTGATCAGCGGGGGTGCAGGGTGTCGGACCCCCACCAATCTAACCTATACTAAGGATAGGCTGTCAATGTAAGAGTAATGGACAATCTTTAAAGGGAACCAAACATCAGGATTTTCGTGTATAAGCTGCAGGCAGTGCAGTACTGGCACTATCAGGCACATGCTGTACATGCCATCAGGGTGCAGCTCGGGTATTTAGTCAGTGAAATCCAACTTTATAAAGTTTGAAAATCAAGCACTTTTTGATTGACGTGTGCACCTCTCTCCTAATGTCCGGGCGGGTTATGCACGTGTATCCCCGCCCCTCCACCAGTCTGTACCTCCCTTTCTCCTAATGTCCGGGCGGGTTATGCACGTGTATCCCCGCCCCTCCACCAGCCTGTTCCTCCCTCTCTCCTAATGTCCGAGTGGGTTATGCACGTGTATCCCCGCCCCTCCACCAGTCTGTACCTCCCTCTCTCCTAATGTCCGGGCGGGTTATGCAGGAGTTCCCCGCCCCTCCACCAGCCTGTTCCTCCCTCTCTCCTAATGTCCGGGCGGGTTATGCACGTGTATCCCCGCCCCTCCACCAGCCTGTTCCTCCCTCTCTCCTTATGTCCGGGCGGGTTATGCACGTGTATTCCCGCCCCTCCACCAGCCTGTTCCTCCCTCTCTCCTAATGTCCGGGCGGGTTATGCACGTGTATCCCCGCCCCTCCACCAGCCTGTTCCTCACTCTCTCCTAATGTCCGGGCGGGTTATGCACGTGTATCCCCGCCCCTCCACCAGCCTGTTCCTCCCTCTCTCCTAATGTCCGGGCGGGTTATGCACGTGTATCCCCGCCCCTCCACCAGCCTGTTCCTCCCTCTCTCCTAATGTCCGCTCGGGTTATGCACGTGTATCCCCGCCCCTCCACCAGCCTGTTCCTCATTCTCTCCTAATGTCCGGGCGGGTTATGCACGTGTATCCCCGCCCCTCCACCAGCCTGTTCCTCACTCTCTCCTAATGTCCGGGCGGGTTATGCACGTGTATCCCCGCCCCTCCACCAGCCTGTTCCTCACTCTCTCCTAATGTCCGGGCGGGTTATGCACGTGTATCCCCGCCCCTCCACCAGCCTGTTCCTCACTCTCTCCTAATGTCCGGGCGGGTTATGCACGTGTATCCCCGCCCCTCCACCAGCCTGTTCCTCACTCTCTCCTAATGTCCGGGCGGGTTATGCACGTGTATCCCCGCCCCTCCACCAGCCTGTTCCTCACTCTCTCCTAATGTCCGGGCGGGTTATGCACGTGTATCCCCGCCCCTCCACCAGCCTGTTCCTCACTCTCTCCTAATGTCCGGGCGGGTTATGCACGTGTATCCCCGCCCCTCCACCAGCCTGTTCCTCCCTCTCTCCTAATGTCCGGGCGGGTTATGCACGTGTATCCCCGCCCCTCCACCAGCCTGTTCCTCCCTCTCTCCTAATGTCCGGGCGGGTTATGCACGTGTATCCCCGCCCCTCCACCAGCCTGTTCCTCCCTCTCTCCTAATGTCCGGGCGGGTTATGCACGTGTATCCCCGCCCCTCCACCAGCCTGTTCCTCCCTCTCTCCTAATGTCCGGGCGGGTTATGCACGTGTATCCCCGCCCCTCCACCAGCCTGTTCCTCCCTCTCTCCTAATGTCCGGGCGGGTTATGCACGTGTATCCCCGCCCCTCCACCAGCCTGTTCCTCCCTCTCTCCTAATGTCCGGGCGGGTTATGCACGTGTATCCCCGCCCCTCCACCAGCCTGTTCCTCCCTCTCTCCTAATGTCCGGGCGGGTTATGCACGTGTATCCCCGCCCCTCCACCAGCCTGTTCCTCCCTCTCTCCTAATGTCCGGGCGGGTTATGCACGTGTATCCCCGCCCCTCCACCAGCCTGTTCCTCCCTCTCTCCTAATGTCCGGGCGGGTTATGCACGTGTATCCCCGCCCCTCCACCAGCCTGTTCCTCCCTCTCTCCTAATGTCCGGGCGGGTTATGCACGTGTATCCCCGCCCCTCCACCAGCCTGTTCCTCCCTCTCTCCTAATGTCCGGGCGGGTTATGCACGTGTATCCCCGCCCCTCCACCAGCCTGTTCCTCCCTCTCTCCTAATGTCCGGGCGGGTTATGCACGTGTATCCCCGCCCCTCCACCAGCCTGTTCCTCCCTCTCTCCTAATGTCCGGGCGGGTTATGCACGTGTATCCCCGCCCCTCCACCAGCCTGTTCCTCCCTCTCTCCTAATGTCCGGGCGGGTTATGCACGTGTATCCCCGCCCCTCCACCAGCCTGTTCCTCCCTCTCTCCTAATGTCCGGGCGGGTTATGCACGTGTATCCCCGCCCCTCCACCAGCCTGTTCCTCCCTCTCTCCTAATGTCCGGGCGGGTTATGCACGTGTATCCCCGCCCCTCCACCAGCCTGTTCCTCCCTCTCTCCTAATGTCCGGGCGGGTTATGCACGTGTATCCCCGCCCCTCCACCAGCCTGTTCCTCACTCTCTCCTAATGTCCGGGCGGGTTATGCACGTGTATCCCCGCCCCTCCACCAGCCTGTTCCTCACTCTCTCCTAATGTCCGGGCGGGTTATGCACGTGTATCCCCGCCCCTCCACCAGCCTGTTCCTCACTCTCTCCTAATGTCCGGGCGGGTTATGCACGTGTATCCCCGCCCCTCCACCAGCCTGTTCCTCACTCTCTCCTAATGTCCGGGCGGGTTATGCACGTGTATCCCCGCCCCTCCACCAGCCTGTTCCTCACTCTCTCCTAATGTCCGGGCGGGTTATGCACGTGTATCCCCGCCCCTCCACCAGCCTGTTCCTCACTCTCTCCTAATGTCCGGGCGGGTTATGCACGTGTATCCCCGCCCCTCCACCAGCCTGTTCCTCACTCTCTCCTAATGTCCGGGCGGGTTATGCACGTGTATCCCCGCCCCTCCACCAGCCTGTTCCTCACTCTCTCCTAATGTCCGGGCGGGTTATGCACGTGTATCCCCGCCCCTCCACCAGCCTGTTCCTCACTCTCTCCTAATGTCCGGGCGGGTTATGCACGTGTATCCCCGCCCCTCCACCAGCCTGTTCCTCACTCTCTCCTAATGTCCGGGCGGGTTATGCACGTGTATCCCCGCCCCTCCACCAGCCTGTTCCTCACTCTCTCTGGCTGTATTCAAATTTCTCTCTTCAGAAACATGGCGCCGGGGTTGGCACCTGCGCATAGTGCTTATCTCCGGTGCCATGTTTCTGAAGCCCGCAGTAGCTAGTATTACCTGCAGCTACGATATTGTGCCACCCCAGGACACCGTGACCGGGTATCGCAGCACTGCCGTCACGGGGTCATGTGAGTCCATTGTGAACTTACCTCACCTGACCCCCGATGTCGCTGGCAGGCTGCTGTCGGCTTTTTCCTGTGGCGTCCCGGTGTCCTAGGCGGCTGCTGTGCTGGCACGGTGTCCTGGGGCGGCACGATATCGTAGCTGCAGGTAATACTAGCTACTGCGGGCTTCAGAAACATGGCGCCGGAGATAAGCGCTATGCGCAGGTGCCAACTCCAGCGCCATGTTTCTGAAGAGAGAAATTTGGATACAACCAGAGAGAGGGAGGAACAGGCGGCGGGGGGCGGGGATACACGTGCATAACCCGCCCGGACATCAGGAGAGAGGGAGGAACAGGCGGTGGGGGGGGCGGGGATACACGTGCATAACCCGCCCGGACATCAGGAGAGAGGGAGGAACAGGCTGGTGGGGGGGCGGGGATACACGTGCATAACCTGCCCGTACATTAGCAGCAGAGGTGCACACGTCAATCAAAAAGTGCATGGATTTTCCAACTTTATAAAGTTGGATTTCACTGACTAAACACCCGAGCTGCCCCCTGATGGTATGTACAGCCTGTGCCTGATAGTGCCAGTACTGCACTGGCTGCAGCTTATACACGAAAATCCTGATGTTTGGTTCCCTTTAAGCCACTCGTAAGATACTCCTCATTCATGAGCAGGAAGTTATGTGCTTGCAACTGGCAATGAAAAGCCCAACAGGTTTGGATTTTTTGCAATTGTAGCAGGGTGTAAAATTGCCCAATTGATACATTAGATGTGATGATGTAATTCTCATTGCAGTCTCATATTGGGTGGCAGCCCTAGCCTAAGGGGTACTTTGCACGCTGCGACATCGCAGGCCGATGCTGCGATGCCGAGCGCGATAGTCCCCGCCCCCGTCGCAGCAGCGATTTCCTTGTGATAGCTGCCGTAGCGAACATTATCGCTACGGCAGCTTCACATGGACTCACCTGTCCTGCGACCGTCGCTCTGGCCGGCGACCCGCCTCATTGTTAAGGGGGCGGGTCGTGCGGCGTCATAGCGACATCACACGCCAGGCGGCCAATCGGAGCGGAGGGGCGGAGATGAGTGGGATGTAAACATCCCGCCCATCTCCTTCCTTCCGCATATCCTACGGAAGCCGCGGTGCCGCCGGCAGGAGATGTTCCTCGCTCCTGCGGCTTCACACACAGCGATGTATGCTGCCGCTGGAGCGAGGACCAACATCTGACTGTCGCGTCAGCGTAATCATGGATTACGTCGACGCTGCACCGATGATACGATTACGACGCTTTTGCGCTCATTAATCGTATAATCTAGGCTTTACACACTACGATGTCGCATGCGATGCCGGAAGTGCGTCATTTTCAGTTTGACCCCACCGACATCGCACCTGCGATGTCGTAGTGTGCAAACCCACCTAAGGCTATGTGCCCACGCTGCGGAAAAAGCGCGGATTTTGATGCGGATTTCTCACGGAAATGCCGCGGATATTTCAGAAATCTGCAGCGCAGCTACTCCCCAGCCATTTCTATGGCATTTGGGAAATGCTGTGCCCACGCTGCAGATTTTTCCGCAGCAGAAATCATGCGGATTTCCGTGCGGGAAAAATCTGCAGCATGTCAATTATTGTTGCGGATTTACCTGCGGATTTTGCCTATTCAATTGAATGTAAAAAAACCGCAAAATTCGCAACGAAATCCGCGTCAAACCTGCAACAAATCCGCACAAAATCAGCACCTATGAAAAGGTGCAGATTCCGGGGGAATGCTGCGTATTTAGCTGCAGAAAAATCCGCAGATACAGAGTCCCGTGGACACATAGCCTTAGGCTGCGTGCCCACGATCAGTGTTTGCAGCGTTTTAGACGCAGTATACGTTAGCTGCATCTAAAACGCTGCGTTGTACAGTACAAACACAATGGATGGATTCCTAGAAATCCCGTGCCCACTGTGCTTGTTTTTTCTGCAGCAAACACTGCCCTGCAGTGCTTCTTTCCAGACCGCAGCATGTCAATTGTTTGCTGCAGATTTGCCTGCGTCCTCCGTAGAGAGAACACAGCAGGAGACCGCAGCGCACTGAACCCTGATCGTGGGTACAAGCGGCTGGGGTGTCCTGCGTTCTCCTCCGCAGGTGACGCGTGACCCGCAGGTCAGGACACAGCGAGTCCTGTTTGTAGGCACATACCCTTAAAAGGAACCTAATAACACAAACTTAGTTGGTGCCCGTGATGCATTCTAAAATGTTGTATAATGTATTGTGTTCTGACCCCTCTGTATAGCCCCCAAAAAACTTTTAAATAGTTCCCGCACAGTATGGAAATCCAACCTGTCCGGTCTGATTGGCGTAATTGCAGCGGCTCCTTTCTCTGCTCTAATGAATTGCCATCCTCCCGATGTGATTGATGTGGATTATGCATCCTGCGTCGTCCACATAGGTGAATGAAATCTCGCACCTGCGCAGGGACATTGCCTGTTTGCACAAGTGCACTTTGCTCTGTGGGCAGAGTCTGAAACCAAACTGCGCATGCGTTGGCACACATTTCCAGCTCCTGCTTATAAGGCTGCTTATAAGAACTATACTGAGTAAGGTGGTGGGGGTATGGCTCATATACGAAAAACTTGTGACAGGTTCCTTTTAAAATGAAGCTGCCCTTTCAGGTAACTTTTCAGGATAAGGCTGCTTTCACACTACGTTTTTTTTTTTAACATGCGCCATGAACGGTTTTTTTTAACGCAAAAACGGATCCAGTGCAAATGCGTTTTCATTTCAATGGACTCGCGTCAACATGCGTTCACCTGCGTTTGCGTGCGTTATAGTGAGGATCCAGCGACTTGCAGTTTTTTAACTTTTTTAAAAAACGCTACTTGTAGCGTTTTCAAGCTGCGTCCAAATACTGTTTTTCACTGGATCCTGACTATACTGCACGCAAATGCATGTGAATGCTGGCATGCTGATAGACAGGATCCTGCTTGCTCTACTGAGCATGCACAGAAACCAGCCTCGGGTGATCCCTGTGTCCCCCTCCCTGTGTCCCCCGCATGAGAGCGGCGGACGCTCGTAACCAAGGTAAATATCGGGTAACCAAGCAAACCGCTTCGCTTAGTTACCCGATGTTTACCTTGGTTACGTGTGCAGGGAGCAGACAGCCCGGCTCCTAGCAGCTGCGGACACTCTTAACCAAGGTAAATATCGGGTATCCAAGCAAAGCACTTCGCTTAGTTACCCGATGTTTATCTTGGTTACCAGCATCTGCAGATTTCAGATGCCGGCTCCTAGTCTCACGTTCAGTTCCTCTCACTCCCGATCACATGAATTCAATGCTCGCCCATAAACTTCAAGTGACAGGATCCTGCAAAATAACACATGCGTTTGCATGCGTTTTTCTTTGTAAAACAGGATCCACTTTTACAGCAAAAAAACGTTCATGACACATGTTAAAAAAACGTAGTGTGAAAGCAGCCTAAGCGATCTAGTGTATGTGGCTGAGATTAACAATATACCGTAAGGCCTCAGTCACACATCTGTATTTAAACACATGTGACGAATGGTACCAGTGTCACCCGTGTCTTGGATCAGTGTACGGTCGGAGTGCACTTTTACCATCAATGTTTCATCAGTATTTGTCATGGTTTGATAAATATAAGAAATTGCAAAGCTTCTCCTATAGTTTGCAGTGTTATATACGGATAATACACGGATGCCATCCATCAGTTGTATGTGTTTTTCATGGACCCATAGATTTGTTTTGACCATTTTTCATCCATGATACTGGAAAAAATCTAACATATCTCCATGAAATTTATATGAATACACGGTCTGTGTAAAAGCAGGAACATGTGAATAGCACCATAGAGTATAATGGGTACGTGCTATATCTGTGAAAAGAAGAAATGTATACAACACGGATGTCTAAATGAGGCCTAAACAAGAATGCAGCGGAGACACCATCACATGTTTCTCAACGCTGGCAGGAAACTAGCCAGGTCTTTCACCGGGAAGGAACAACCACGGGAAGGGCCGTCTCCAGTCAAGGAGACCGCCTATACCAAAACATGGTATCCATCCACAGACAGCTGTTTCGGGGTATTTGCCCCTCATCAGTGTGGAGTAGGAAACTGGCTAGTGGGAGCAATGGCTAGTAGAAAACTACATAGGTAAGGATGGTTAACCTCGGAGAGATCAACATCCAACACCGCGGAGACACCATCACGTGTTTCTCAACGCAGTGACACTAGAACAAGGCCCCCAGGGAAATATGCAAAACAAGAATGCTGCGGAGACACCATCACATGTTTCTCAACGCTGGAACCTTCCCGGTGAAAGACCTGGCTAGTTTCCTGCCAGCGTTGAGAAACATGTGATGGTGTCTCCGCGGCATTCTTGTTTTGCATATTTCCCAGGGGGCCTTGTTCTAGTGTCACTGCGTTGAGAAACACGTGATTGTGTCTCCACAGTGGTGTACGTTGATCTCTCAGAGGTTAACCATCCTTACCTATGTAGTCTAAATGAGGCCTAACTGACAATCAGATGACTTGATTCTATATTTTTAGCAGTTTCCTCTCTGGAGGATGAAATCCCTAGAAGCCTCAGCAGTTTCACTCTCCAGCCCCTCCCTGATCCCTCTCCATAGACTTCAATAGGCAGCAGTGTAATTTGATCTTCCCATACCCACATTACATCATGGAAGCCCAACATAATTTCTGCCATATTAGGCTACTTTCACATTTCTGTCATTGTCCCTCAGTCACAATCTGTCGCTTTGAGAAAAAACGGAATCCTGCAAAATAACTTGCAGGATTCCATTTTTTCCAATAGACTTGTATTAACGACGGATTGCGACTGATGGCCTTGCGTTGCATCCGTCGGGCCACTAATCAGTTGTGGAACGATTGACCGTCGGGTGGAAGCAACACACAATGTAACGTTTTTCCGAGCGTGGAAACGAAGCACTGCGCAGGTTTCCGTCACAATCCGTCAAGAGGTATAATGGTTGTCTATGGTGCTGGATTCCGCCGTAATCCGTCGCACAACGGAATCTAGTGCTGGATTTCTACTGAGCATGCCCAGTATGTACACAATCACATTGCAAGGCTCCAAAGCTAGTACGACGGATCTGGTTTTTGTTTTTTGTTTTTTTTGTTTTTTTTATTACAGGGATCTGTCGCATCGGTCACAAAGCGGATTGTGACTGATGGGAAAAAAAGTGATGTGTGAAAGAGGCCTTAGAGGTTACCAATAAATGCCTCATAATATAGGGGGGTGGGAACATTATCAATTATATACTAAAGCATGAAAGCCACCCATAGGGGTATCGGGAATACCATTCTACTATGCTAGTATTCTGTTATGAAAACCCTAGACATTCATTATGCGTCAGCACACTGAGATTAACCCTTGAGGTAAAGGCAGTGCCATACAGTCACTAAGATGCTGAGTCAAGGCATCTAGGAAGATCTGATGCTTAGTTGATTAAATATCTTTAATCAAAGTCGCAGAAAAACACTGCACTTTTATGTGTGCAACATGAGTGGGTCGGACCCTCGCGTTTATTCCTTCTCCTCTGGGATTTCCCCTGTATCTGTATTTGAATACCGCGCCACACCACCATTACTATTGTTGGCGGCGCATGCGCATTGCCACAGTACTCACATCTACATTAAAATGGCGTACTGCGATCTTTGGCGCCATTTTATTAACCCCTTCACCCCTGGCCACTAAAACACCCTAATGACCGGGCCATTTTTTGCAATTTTGACCAGTGTCAGTTTGACAGGTTATAACTCTGGAACGCTTCAACGGATCCTGGCGATTCTGAGATTGTTTTTTCGTGACATATTGTACTTCATGTCAGTGGTAAATTTAGGCTGATATTTTTTGCGTTTATTTGTGAAAATTTAGGAAATTTTGCGAAAATTTCGCAATTTTCAAACTTTGAAAATTTATGCCCATAAATCTGAGAGATATGTCACACAAAATAGTTACTAAATAACATTTCCCACTTGTCTACTTTACATCAGCGCAATTTTCGAAACAAATTTTTTTTTCGTTAGGAAGTTAGAACGGGTCAAAGGTCATCAGCAATTTCTCATTTTTCCAACAAAATTTACAAAATAATTTTTTTTAGGGACCACATTACATTTGAGGTGACTTTGAGAGGCCTAGGTGACAGAAAATACCCAAAAGTGACCCCATTCTAAAAACTGCACCCCTCACACTGCTCAAAACCACATCCAATAGGTTTATTAACCCTTTAGGTGCTTCACAGGAACCAAAGCAATGTGGAAGGAAAAAATGAAAATTTTACTTTTTAACACAAAAATGTTACTTTAGCCATAAAATTTTCATTTTTACAAGGGAGAAAAGAGAAAGTGCACAATACAATTTATTGTGCATGTTCTCCTGAGTACGCAGATACCTCATATGTGGTGGAAATCAAATGTTTGGACACACGGCAGTGCTCGGAAGGCAAGCAGCGCCATTTGAATTTTTGAGTGCAAAATTAGCTGCACTCCTTAGCGGACGCCATGTCGGGTTTGAAGACCCCCTGAGGTGCCTAAACAATGAAGCCCCCCCACAAGTCACCCCATTTTGAAAACTAGAGCCCTCAAATAATTTTTCTAGATGTTTGGTGAGCACTTTGAACACCTGGGGGCTTCACAGAAGTTTATAGCGTTGAGCTGTGAAAAGAAGAAAACTTTTTTTTACCACAAAACGGTTGCTTCAACCAGGTAGCTTTTTTTTTCACAAGGCTATCAGGAAAAAATGCACCATAAAATGTATTGTGCATTTTCTCCTGAGTACGCAGATACCTCATATGTGGTGGAAAGTAATTGTTTGGGCGCATGGCAGGGCTCAGAAGAGATGGAGCGCCATTTGACTTTTCAGACGCAGTGCACTGATCGGCCGCTGCAGGACGCACGGTCGGATGCGATAAAAAAAAGCATCAGGGATACGTAAAAAAAAAGTCACGCCAAAAATTGACCATGGATGCAGATCCGTTATCTGCATCCCTGATCAGCACTTGGTGGGACGCACGGACGGATGCGATACAAAAAGCGTCGGGGATACGGGAAAAAAGTCACGCCAAAAATTGAGCAGGGATGCAGATCCGTTATCTGCATCCCTGATCAGCGCTCAGCGGGACGCACGGACGGATGAGGTGTAAAAATGGACAGGGGATACAGAAAAAAAAAGTTATACTCACAGTACCCAGAGGATCACTGACCAGAAGTGCTGCAGAGGAACAGATGGCAGAGAGATGGACAGCTTTACAGGAGCAGCAGGCAGATCAGCAGAATGCCCAGGAAGGACCCAGCGATGGAGGCAGATGTGATCAGGCCGGTGAAGACAGGTAAGAGGACGTCGGGGGAGAGCAGAGGGGGAGAGGGGGGGTGGAGAGCAGAGCAGAGGGGGGGTGGAGAGCAGAGCAGAGGGGGGGTGGAGAGCAGAGGGGGAGACCGGAGAGGGAGCTGCAGAAGCAGAACAGAGATAATGGGGGAGGCACTCAGATCGCGGGGGGAGCAGATCAGGATGTCGGGGGGGGGGGGGGAGGGAGCAGATCGGGATGTCGGGGGGGGCAGATCGCAGGGGGGCACGGGCAGGGGCTATCACGGGAGCGCGCACGGGCTGCAAAGTGAGCACAGTACTCACGTGCAGCAGCAGCGGTGACCTCGGCGGCGTACCACAAGTACCAGCCACTGCACGCTGCAGACATGTTGGGGGAGGGCTTGCAGGCCAGCACAGGCCTGGGGAGGGCGGCCACCGGCAGATCAGACCGCCCCACTGCACAGTGATTGGAGCGATTGTGCGTCATAGCACGATCGCTCCAATCAGTGCTGCAGGGGCTGGGGGCGGCATGCTGGAGGTCCACCTATGATATGCTGCAGCAGCTGCGGCATCTCATAGCTGGATCTCACAGTATCGCACTAATTCGGGCATTATTTTTGCCGAAATTAGTGCGATCGATGTGGTTCGCGGTTCAGATTTGAACAGCCAATCACATCGATCGTCGATAGGGGGTGGCGATGCCGCCCCCCCTGGGGTCAAGCAAAGGTCCCCTGCTGTAAGAAACAGCAGGGGACATCATTTGAAAGCCGTTGCTATGGCCACGGCAATCAAATGAAGTTTAGGCAGTAAAATTACGTCCCTGGTCGTTAAGTCACGTTAAAATAGGACGTAATTTTACTGCCCGCGGTCGTGAAGGGGTTAAACACACTGCCGTGAAGACTATGAGAAACATCGGTGAGTGTGCAGATGTACAAAAAATAAATCTGTGCAGATGCCGATGCTTCTCATAGTCTTCACAACAGTGTGTTCAATAAAATGGCGCCAGAGATTGCGGTGACTCGCCCACCCCAGGGCTATGGGACACCCGGTGCCGGGCCGGACTAGTCCGGGGGTCGTCAGTGGTGGCGGGGCCCGACTCCGTGGCCCTGGTGGGTGTCAGTTAAATATGGCTGGTGACTTGGGGTTTGTGTTCGTGACGCCACCTGTGGTATGCGGCTATTAAGCTGCCGCTGCTGTGTAAGGCCTCCGGGGTGATGATATGGCAGCAATGGTGGTACTACTCCCCAGAGGTGGAGCGGTGCCCCGGGGACACTGTTGGTGCTCGTGAGAGTCTATGGTGTTGTGTGGATAACACGGTGCAGGGCCGACAGGCAATGAAAGAAACAGGCACAAACAGTCTCTTTACCTTCTCCTCTTTTACTTCACAAACGGTTAGTCCTGGGAGACAGTTACAGGTGGTAGAGGGCTCCGGCCGGCCTGGAAGTAATGGAGATGTCGTTTTGGCCAGCTGAGTATGAGGCCTACTCCTGTTCTTTTCCTTACTGTGCTAGGACCTTGCTTTCTGGATTTAGCAATGGCCCTCTTTCTGCTGGGACCGGTGGTACGTCCCTTTCCCTCTGTGGTAGGCTGCACAGACCCTCTCTGGTGCTTCTCTGCTGGAGTCCACACCGGGCCCTGATGATGCAGCTGTACCTTTTGGGCTGTTTATGGGCCAGGTGCTTGCAGCTCTCCTGCCCTTCGGATTCGGCTACCAGGGAGTATTTTAGGCCCTGGTGGCCACAGACTCCGATGTCCGAGTCTCTTCTGTGCCTCTCTGCTCCTCCTGTTTCACTGGGCCAAACTGCTCCAGCTCTAGAAAACAAAACAAGACATAACATGTTACAACCTTAAACAACTATAAGAGTCCAGTGTGGCTCCCTGCCGGGTGTCCATTACACTGCTCCATGGGGGACCCGCCGCGATAAAACCCCCAACGTAGGCTCTGGGCGTGCGTCAGAGCATTGCTGACCCCACTCTATGCACGCCGGACGGGTTTTTCTTCAGGGGTGTTGAGCACACTTGTGCTAACTATGTACAATTAGAGTGTTGGCCACCCATAGTCCAGTGGCCCAATTGTCCATTTACTTAATCACCTAAGACAAAAAACATTTTATACAAGACATTTCAACTAACTATATACATTCTGTTAGGTATTTTACATTCTATGTTCTATACCTTGGAGGGGGCTGTCCCCGAGTGCTACGTTGGGACCGGCGTAGCTCTGGGGTTTGTCCCTGACTACTTGGAGTGTCTGCCCCCTCCGTGTTACTGGTAGGCCTAACCCTGACAGGTATGCGTGTTGGTTGCCTACGGAGTCTCAGATTCGCCAAGGGTACGACAGGTTCACCACTGGCAGGGGGTTGATTCTCCTGTTCTACTGCTGGCGTGTCATCTGGTGTTGGGGCGGACAGTTCCTTAGATGGATCTGGAACCTCTTCTGTCTCTGGCTCGACCAACTGCGGGAACGTCAAGACTGGTACCACTATGGCATTATTTATTCGGGTCCAAGTTTTGGGGAATTTGCCAAGGATTGTTTGTATCATCTCTTCCTCTTTTTCTTGAATTTCTTCCACTTCTTTTTGGATTTTGCACCGCTCAGGGCACGCTTTCAGGCGGTCTCTGGAAACTGTTTGATAGGTCTTGCCTTCATCCTTGCTTATGAGGCATAACTTACTATTGTCAAAGTTGGAGGGAATAATGGTGTAGGGTTCATTCTCCCACTGATCATCTAATTTATGCGCCCTCCGCTTTTTCTTAAGGACCTGTTCTCCAGGTGCTAAGGGAGTTGCTGGGGCCGTTTGATTGTAGTTCTGTTCTTGTCTCGTTCTTGCTTGGGACAGGCTCTTTTCTATGCATTCCTGAACTCTGCGGTACTGCTGTTGTCGCGCTGTATCCCAATCTTCTATCTCTTGAACTGCTTCAGGTGACACAGTTTCCATCTCCAAGTCTACAGGTAACTTGCCAGGTCTTGCTCGCATCAGGTAAGCAGGGCTGCAGTTGGTCGAATTTACTGGGATATGGTTATACAGGTCTACCAGATCTGACAGGTCTGGTCTTTCACAGGCACTACTACCAGGAAACGAGAGGAATGGTCCACAATGGTGAGGGCGTAAACATAGCCTGACCGGCTCTGTGTTAACTTCACGTGGTCCAGGGCCACCAACTCTAGGGGCTGCTTCGTGACAATTTGCTGTAGGGGAGACCTCTGGCTGGCACCATCTTTCCACCTCAGGTTACACGGACCACAGTCTCAGCACCATTTCTCGACTGTCTTTCTCATGTGCACCCAGTAGAACCGATCACTGAGTAGGGTCTCCAACTTCTTCCACCCAAAGTGTCCCGCTTTATCATGGTAAGCTGCTAGGACCATTGGAGCATCCCTCTGTGGGACCACTATCTGCCAGACGAGTTCATTCATTCGCCAGTTGACATATCTCTTGCAGAGCTTGCCTTGATAGGTGAACAGTCGTCCCCTCTCCTTCCACAGCTGCTGGGCTTCTTCTGGAGCATCTGGGAAAAGATGGGTCTCAGCTTGTGCTAGCTTTTCTTTGACCAATCGCACGGCCGGGTCACCGTTCTGTGTCTCTTCCCAATTATGGTGGAGTAATGGGTTGACCGAGACCTCGTGCTGGCTCGAGCGCTTCACTCCTACAGCATGCTCACACTGGGAAACACCTTGGTGATGGAAAGCCGGTAACTCTATCTCTTCGAGTTCATCCAGGTCTTCTCCAGACTCGGGTAAGTGAGGCATTCTGGACAGCGCATCAGCATTGTTATCCTTCTTGCCAGCCCGGTACTTGATGGTAAAGTCAAAGTTAGACAGCCGGGCCATCCATCGCTGCTCCAACGCACCTAGCTTGGCTGTTGCCAGATGTGTCAACGGATTGTTGTCCGTGAAGATGGTGAACTTGGCCGACGCCAGATAGTGCTTGAAGCGTTCAGTCACTGCCCAAACAATAGCGAGGAACTCCAGCTTGAAGGAACTGTAGTTTTCTGGATTCCTTTCTGTGGGAGGAAGCTTCCTACTGGCGTAAGCTATCACCTTCTCTCTGCCTCCCTGCACCTGGGACAGAACTGCTCCCAGGCCCACGTTGCTGGCGTCTGTGTACAGTACAAACGGCTGGCTGTAGTCAGGGTAGGCCAGAATTTCTTCTCCCGTGAGAGCCCCTTTCAGCCGGACAAAAGACGTTTCTATTTGGCTGTTCCATTCAAATGGAGGGCTTTGCTTCTTAGCCTTCTTTGGCTGGCCCACCAGGAGATCTTGAAGAGGCGCCGCTATCTTGGTGAAACCATCAATGAACCTTCGGTAGTAGCCCACTAGCCCAAGGAACTGCCGCACCTCCTTTACCGTGGTGGGTCTCGGCCAGTCCTTGATTACTGTGACTTTCTCTGGATCAGGTGCCACACCTTCTGCGCTGACCACATGACCCAAGTACTGTACCTTTTGCTTCAAGAGGTGACATTTGGATGGCTTTATCTTCAGGCCATACTCCGACAGGGACTCGAACACTTCTGCCAAGTGCCTCAGGTGGTCTTCATAAGTCCTGGAGTAGACTATGACGTCATCCAGGTACAACAGCACGGTTTCAAAGTTGTGATGGCCCAAGCAGCACTCCAACCTTTGGAATGTCCCTCAGGCGTTGCAGAGCCCGAATGGCATACAGTTGAACTCGCAGAGGCCCATTGGTGTCGTGAATGCAGTCTTCTCCTTGTCCGCCTCTGCCACGGGAACCTGCCAATACCCACTGGTGAGATCCAAGGTGGAGAAATAGTTAGCTGACTTTAAGGCTGTTAGTGACTCCTCTATTCTGGGTAGTGGATAAGCATCTTTATGTGTAATGCGGTTAATTTGTCTGTAATCTACGCACATTCTCATTGTACCATCTTTTTTCTTTACAAGCACTAGTGGAGCTGCCCAGGGGCTACAACTATCTCTGATAACCCCAGCCTCCTTCATTTCCCGTAACATTTCTTTGGCACGCTGATACTGTGCTGGGGGTACAGGGCGGTATCTCTCTTTAATGGGATGATGATCACCCGTGGGGATTTGATGTTTAACCCCTTTTACCTGCCCAAAATCTAGGGGGTGTTTGCTGAAGACCCGCTCGTACTCCTGTACCACCCGGTAAACCCCATGCTTTTGGTGTGAGGGGGTGGAGTCGGTGCCCACATGTAATTTTTGGCACCAGTCTTCCGCCTGGTCGGACGGGATCAAGGGTTCCACTGCTTTGATGGTTTTGTTACTGACAGTGTACAGTTTTGCTGCAGTGGCGTACCGGGGCAATTTGGCTTCCTCCTCCCCACAATTCAGGACACGGACGGGCACTCTTCCCTTGCGGACGTCTGCTACCCCTCTGGCTACCAGGACACCAGGCCTACTTTCTGAATACACAGGTTCCACCAGGGCCTGGTAATCTTGACCCTTGAGGCCTATTGCTGCCCGACACCATATCAACATTTCACTTTTGGGGGGAATTGCAATGGGGAGAGGGTCACTTACCCTTACACTGACAATTTCTGCTCCGGCCAGCTCTACCTGCTGCCTCATCAGGGCTCTGATCTCCCTCTGTAGGGCACGCTGCTGTCCGGAGCTGGCACCTTCAGACGCCTGCTGCAACAAAATTATCACTTCGGCAAGCCAATTTTCCATCACATTTGTACCAATGGTTAGCAGTGGGTTAGATTCTTTGCGATCAATATCTACAATTATCATCCCCTGACATGGCAATTCTACCTGCCCCACTTTAATGGTTACTTCCTTATACCCAATTTGAGGCAAGGGCTGACCATTACTGGCCACAATTGTTTAATCATCATCTGGGCCATGATCAATGTCTGAATCAGCCCAATATCTTTTGTACAATTTATAAGGGATGGTTGTTACCTGGGACCCCGTATCCAGGAGGGCATTCAACGGGATCCCATCCAGCACAATAGGAAGGACCGGTCGTCCTCCCACATACTTGCTGCGGCTGGGGGTTGAGCCGGGCTTCCTTACACCTGGGGGTTGGCTCCTGGCCCCAGGCTCGGCCCATTTAAAGGACAGTGTCTTGCAATGTGGCCCGCCTGGCTGCAGCGGCGGCAGATCGGTTGTCCAGTTGAATCATACCGGTCTGTGTCTTTTCCTCGGGTCGGCGGTATCCTCCTCTGTCGCATCCATGGGACGTCATCTGGGCTGGAGGCCAACTCGATTCTTGCAGGCGATGGGGTCACTTGTAGAGACTGCACGGTCTTGGCAAGGGCAGCTACAGTCTTGGTCAGCTCCTGGCCCTGCTGTCTGAGCTCTGCAGCGGGATCCTTATCCAGGGACTGCGCCTCAGTCCCTGCAGCGGCTCGTGTTGCAGGCACCATCCCTGGGTACGTGATATCATGAGGCCGGAGGGGTACTGGGTCATTCGGTGTAGATTCTCTCAGTACCCGGATGGCCTGGTCCTTAAACTTTGCAAAGTCCAGAGCAGGGTTCTGCAGGACCATGATACGCAGCTGGGTCCTGTGGGCATCTAACAGGAGCCCCTCTATGAACTGCTCAGTTAGGAGTTTGTCTTCTTCACGTACACTCTCTGGGTCCACCTGTTTAATTGCTTTCAGGGCCTCCTGCAAGTTTAAGGCATAGTCCCTTATGCTGTCTGTGGCCCGTTGTTTGCACCGAAAGAATCTCATCTTTATCTCTGCTGCGGTGCGGGTGTCAAAAGTACTCTTTAGCTTGGCCAGTATCTGGGTTGCTGTCCCTTTATCTGTATCAGGCCAGGACTTCACTTCACGCTGGGCCGCGCCGGCTAGCTGCCCCATTAATATGCCCACCTTTTGGCTCTCAGTCAGCGGATACACTATGAACAAGCTGTGCAGCCTTTCTCTGAAGTCGCTCAGGGTATGTGACTCCCCGGAGTACTGCGGCAGCCATTCTGCTCCCGGGATGTACGGCATTGTGATCGGCATTACCGGTGCTACAGCGGGGGCTGGGGCGACGGCGACTGGGATTGCTTCGGCTGGTGCTGCTGCGTCTTGAGCTACCACAGCCACCTGCTCTCCCTCTGTGTCGGACATCTTCCTCCCCCTTAGTGAACCTCACCAGGCTCCGTTCACTTTTCAAAATCTCTTCCGGGTAGCGCGGGGTTAACGACCCTCTGCTCTGATGGCGCGCTCCCTTCGCGCTCTTTTTTTCGGGCACGCCCCCCTTCTTCCTGCGCTCAGCGAGGCTAATGGCGGCGGCAGTTTTCAAACAGTAACACAGTCTTTTAGGCACAGTTTCTGCAGGCGCACAGTACCCGGTGGGACCGGTCACGAAATCCTGTTCGTGACGCCAAAGTTGACTCGCCCACCCCAGGGCTATGGGACACCCGGTGCCGGGCCGGACTAGTCCAGGGGTCGTCAGTGGTGGCGGGGCCCGACTCCGTGGCCCTGGTGGGTGTCAGTTAAATATGGCTGGTGACTTGGGGTTTGGGTTCGTGACGCCACCTGTGGTATGCGGCTATTAAGCCGCCGCTGCTGTGTAAGGCCTCCGGGGTGATGATATGGCAGCAATGGTGGTACTACTCCCCAGAGGTGGAGCGGTGCCCTGGGGACACTGTTGGTGCTCGTGAGAGTCTATGGTGTTGTGTGGAGAACACTGTGCAGGGCCGACAGGCAATGAAAGAAACAGGCACAAACAGTCTCTTTACCTTCTCCTCTTTTACTTCACAAACGGTTAGTCCTGGGAGACAGTTACAGGTGGTAGAGGGCTCCGGCCGGCCTGGAAGTAACGGAGATGTCGTTTTGGCCAGCTGAGTATGAGGCCTACTCCTGTTCTTTTCCTTACTGTGCTAGGACCCTGCTCTCTGGATTTAGCAATGGCCCTCTTTCTGCTGGGACCGGTGGTACGTCCCTTTCCCTCTGTGGTAGGCTGCACAGGCCCTCTCTGGTGCTTCTCTGCTGGAGTCCACACCGGGCCCTGATGATGCAGCTGTACCTTTGGGCTGTTTATGTGCCAGGTGCTTGCAGCTCTCCTGTCCTTCGGATTCGGCTACCAGGGAGTATTTTAGGCCCTGGTGGCCACAGACTCCGATGTCCGAGTCTCTTCTGTGCCTCTCTGCTCCTCCTGTTTCACTGGGCCAAACTGCTCCAGCTCTAGGCCCCAGTTCCACAGGACAGCACACTCTGCGTCTGCACTCTTTGCTTTCTCCTACACACTGAACACTAACTCCTCCCTCAGGCCAGACTTAAGGAATGCTTCCTGGAACTCCAGGTTCAGAGCTCCCCCTGCTGGTCTGAGGGAGAACTGCGTTGGATGTTAAACTTACTGGCCAATAGACCTCCCAATTACCTCCAGGCTCAGCATCAACCCTTTGGAGGGGCAATGCTGTTGTGGCGACCAGGTCCTGGGGCGCCACAGCGGCATGTGCATGCGCACACTGTGCACTAATTTAATGAAGACCTGATTACTGTGGCAATGTGCACGTGCCACCAACAACAGCAATGGCGAAGCAATATTCAAATACAGAAAAGGAGGCAAGCCAGAGGACGCTGGAGGAGGAGGAATAAATGCGAGGGCCCGACCCACCCATGTCACACACCTCAATCAAACTGCAGTGCATTTCTGCAACTTTGATTAAGGATATTTAATCAACCAAGCATCAGATCTTTCTACAACATGTATGCCTGGATTCAGCATCTTACTGCCAGTATGGCTCTGCCTTTACCTCATATAGCAAAATCCTGCTGGTTGGTTCTCTTTAAGACGAGTGATTTTTCTTTTTTGCTCTTTCATTTTATGGCACCATTCAGTTTCTCATGATGACCTGGTAAGCAGGAAAAAAATTTCAAGTGTGGCGAAATAGCAAAAAAGTTAAATTCTGCAAGTGTGGTTTTTTTTTTTTTGTGTTCATTTTATTTACAGCATTCATTTTACCATCAAACTGACCTGGCGGTATGATTCTCCAGGTCAGTACGATTATGTAGTTAGCAAACAAGTATAGTTTTATTTAAGGGGTGGAAAAAAAATCAAAAAAATATTGCTTGTATCACTACCTATGAGAACCATAACTGTTTAAATTTTTTTTTTTTTTTTTTGGGCTCCAAGCTGATGTTTGTATGGATATTATTTTGGGGTATGCCGTATTTTTTAAGCAAAAAATGTGGTCATGACACACTTATGGGGTGAGAATCTGCTGCTGACACTATTATGGGGGTAATGTCCCCAAATTCTCTACTAAGGTACCCCATCCTGGTAATGATCCTCCTGCCTTGTATATGATCCCCATCCTATATATATATATATATATAATTAGTCCCCATCCTGATAAATAGTCCCCATCCTGCTTATAATATAGCCCAGGAAAAAAATAAACGTTTATACTCGCCTTTCCTCACTCCCTGCAGCATCGATCATCTTCCGGTCAGTGCAAGCAGCAACGCCGCAGACCTGTGTGGAGCCGTTCCCCTGCAGTATCGCAATGTCCTCCTGTCTGGCAGCCCGCTGATGTGTGTGTGGAGAGCGGTGTGCACAGGGATGACATCATCGCGATGCTGCAGGGAACGGTGAGTATACCGTACTTATTCACTGCCCCCCGTGCTGCTGATGATGATGTGGGGGGGCAGTGAATACAGCTGCACACGATCACTCCAGGCTGTAGTTGCCAGGGGTAATCATGCGGGCCGGCTGTTTACTATGTGCGCACCCCCTGCCCATCATCCCACCTACCTGTCAGCGCTGGCTTCAGCACTGAGAGATGATGGGCGTGCATATGAAATGAGCGGGCCCACGTGGTCACGACAGGCTGCTGCAGCCTGCTCATGCCGCCAATGACCCGCTCCACCGCAGCACCCTCATTCCCCGCAGCCATACATTCAGACTATAAGACGCACCCCCCCCCCCCCACCACTTTACACCAACATTTGGGGGGGGAGGGAGTGCATGTTATAGTCCGATAAATACGGTATATGATGATTTGATCACCTTTTAAGTGTTAGATTTTTTTTTTTTCTTCTGTTGTTGAGGGGGCCGAAAAACTGCAATTCTAGTTTTGTTTTGTTTTTACACTGTCAACTAATCATATAAATTTATATTTTAATAGGACTTTTACGAATGCAGCAATACCAAATGTGTATTAATTTTTTTCATTTATATTTTTAATATGGTAACGGAAGGGTGATGTGAAATGTTATATATTTCACAGGCACATGTGTTTTCTCCGCTGAGTGTCACACGGATCACATCGGTGTGACACCCGTGATGCCGGAAGAAAACGGACATGTCTACGTGTGGAGCATACGGGCACATGGTCCGTAGCAAAACACTCACATGAGCGCAGACCCATTGATTTTAATGGGTCTACATGTGCCCGTGTCTCCGGCATCTGAGGAAACCGACCAAACACGTACCGGAGAAATGGACGTGTGAAGGAGGCCTAAAGTTGTAGTGTGGCCTCACTGAAAAGCCAAGCTGCTGGTAAGAAATTAACTTTATTCGTACTGGCAGCTTCTAGCTTTCAGTCACCATTCAATATACAGCGAGAGGCAGCTGTAACCGTGCCCAACCACTGACTGACAGCTCGCAGCGCAATGCAACAGTGCTCAGCTAGCGGTCAGTATAGGGGTATGCTTACAGCTGCCGCTCACTATGTACTGAGTGATTAAACCAGAAGCTTCTTAATGAAAGCTGAAAGGTTGCCAGGAAAAAAGGTACCGTACTTTCCTTCTTGTAGCTGGACTTTTAGTGCGGCTCGGCAGCTTAGTCTATGTTCACACTTTGCGTTTTTGCTGCAGCAAATCCTGATCTCTTGGCAGTAAAAAAAAAAAGCTTTTTTTCACGTTCATTGGTTTCAATAGTGCAAAAAAAACGCTGCAAAAAACCTGAACTAATTGACTTGCTGCTTTTCTCAAAAACTCAGCATTTTTCAATTTTTCAGAAAAAAAAAACAAAAACAAAAAAACTGTGTCCATGAGATTTCTGGAATCTCATAGGTTTTTCTGGAACTGTAAAAATCAGCTTTTTATTTGCATAAAGCATGCCAAAACACAACATGTGAAAATAACCTTGGAATGCCATTAACCGGAGATTAAGCTCACACCTGCAGGTTAATAGCATTTGGGACATGACAAGTTTCCTTTAAAAATATGACCTTGCGGGAGTTTTTTTTTTTTTTTTTAGCTTGTTAGCAAGCACATCTCCTCAGTGACAAACACGGAAGAGAAAAGAAAGAGGCAGCTAGAATGACTCATGGAAAAAAATAAAGAAATCAGTCCCTATCTCTTAGATGGTAAAGCATAGAACACAGATGTGTGAATGGAACCTAAGGCCTGTTTCACACATCAGTGATTCTGGTACGTATGTGCTAGTTTTTATACGTACCAGAATCACGGACATATGCAGATACATTAAAATCAATGGATCTGCGCACACATCAGTAATTTTTCACTGACCGTGTCTCTGTGTGGTGTACACGCGTGTCCGTGATTACCTCACGTAGACATGTCCATTTTTTTTCTGGCATCACTGATGTCCCACGGACCACACCACACACGTACCAGAAAAACACGGACATTGAGAATAAAAAACATTTTCAACTGACCTGTCTCCAGCGACGCTCTGTGCAGCCTGTGCTCTCTGCAGCTACCTGGCCAGCTCATTACTGGTATGCATATCCATGTATGCAGCCAGAGCCGACCTGGAAGTAGCTGCAGAGGTGAGAGACAGCAGGGCCCGGATGCAGCAGAGCTGGAGACTTCAGCAACACGGACAGCAGGAGAGGGGACAGGTGAGTATATGTCCATGTGCAATCATGGAGTAGAGATCATGTATCATGGATTGCACATGAACAACCCCACGGCACATGGAGGGATATAGGCATTTTTAACGTTTTTCACTGACATGAGAAACAGGCCTAAGGGTGTTGAAAGATTCAGGAGACCCGTGGTCAGGAATGTTGAAAGCGTGAAACCAGCCTTAGGCTATGCTCACACAGGGGCGTTTTTACTCAGGTTTTTTCTGCAGCAAAATCTCATCCTTTGCCAGGAAATAACCTGCGGTTTTGCCAGTTTCCTGCGGTTTTGCACTTCATCGATTTTATATGGGTGAAAAACCACGGCAAAACCAGTGAAAAGAATGAACATGCTCCTTCTTTCAAAAACTGAGCAAAAACCAAGGTGGTTGACTTAACAGTCAGTTGCTATGTGTGCACATGCGATTTCAGGAATTCATAGACTTTGCTGGGACTGTGAAGGCAGTGTTTTATTAGCATGGATTTGGATAAAACCAAGGCAAAAACCATGCTAAAAATTTTAGAAAAAACACCCTGTGTGAACATGGCCTTAGGCTAAAGTCAGATAAGCGTATTTGACTTGCTCAAGGATCGCACCGCCCGGACGTGGCTCTCCTAACAGGAACGTGTCATCTGCGAGTATCTCTATGCAGCGGACACTCAAGTCAAGAGAGCCGGCGGCCAGTTTGGGTGATGCAATCCTGTGTTACGCCAGCCCTATACTACTAATATTCATTCTGACCCCTTGTTGGTGTACCCTCAATGTGATCGCAGGACACCGGAGTGTTGCTTGACAGCCAGGGGTCAGTTGATCACCCCTGTATCTGTCATCACAGTACTCCTATGAAAACTAGCCGTGGCCGTCATTCATAACAGACTGGTATCTTCTATATACAGCAATGCTGTGTGTGTATAACAAGTGATCAGACTGTTTAAGGTCCCAGTTAACTAAAAAGACTATTAAATACAGTACAAAGTAGAAAAAAAAATGGTTTAAAAAAAAAAAAGAATTTCCATACTCCCCTTCTCCAGCCCTGCTGTCTTTGCAGCTGCTGTCACTTGCTTCCGTCCCCCGCTCATTATGCTCATTGAATATTCACTCCACTGCGGGCCAGAAACCGCAGCAGCGGGGAGTCTGCATGGCGGGAGACCGTAGATCAGCACCAGGGACAGGTGAGCAGAAAGATCCCGTTCTCCGTGTGTTATCACGGATACCACACGGAGAACACACGTGTGCCATAAACACTGCACATGGAGGGCAATACGCACCTTTGACACGTCAGTGAAAAACGTGCGTGATTTTCACGGATGTGTGAAAGAGGCCTTAGGAAGCTTGTAACCTGCAGAGTAACCCCATACCTGTAGGATAACGTTTGGGTACATGACAAGTTGCCTTTAGCCAAACTTCTCACTAAGCACAAATCAGAGGTGGGCAGGCCACACTGCTTAAATGGAGCTTCCCTGTAGTCACAATTTCAGCCGAATCCTCGGATACCGTTAAATTGAATGGTCGGTCAGGGAGTAAATAACGTATGCGTTTGAGACTGCACAATGCAAGAGCAACAACGTCACTACATCCCACTACAGTGTGTTGGGGGCACTGTGGGGTGTTTTATTTTGCTAAAGGCATTATGGAGTCATCATATTTGTGGATGGGGGGAGGCTGTGGGATCAAACTGGGGGGGAATCTGAATCCAATTGCAAAATTGGGTCAAGATAGAACATGCTCTGAGCCTCACGGACCTCGTTATTGGATCCATTGTACTTTATAGTTCCGAGTTCGGACACCACTTGGACATGTCACTCAGATGAGTGAGTGTAGCCTTACAAGCGTATGTGATAAACTTGAGTTCAGCTCAAGAGTACCACACTGTCTGTACACCCGCAGACCGTGAATATCTGAAGTGTAAAACCAGCCTAATACTAAGACAGACAAACCGGGAACATGACCAGGTGGACTAGAGACCACAAACCTTGTAATAGGGCTCCACAGCAGCACAGAATTTCCCATGAATTACAGCATAATCATAGTATTACCTCAGCTTGCACTAAAAATTCAAGATTGAAGGTGTGAGACATTGTAATGCTGTGCTTTTACTTAGTGTTGAGCGAGTAGTTGACTACTTGTACTTGCCATACTGTTAGCGAGTACTGTCTGCTACTCGCATATTCGTTACGAGTAGCGGGCGCAATGTAAGTAAATGGGAAATGCTCGCTAAGTACCAAGTAACCCGAAAGCCTTACTATTCGCTACACGCACGAAAAGTACGGCTTTCGGGTTACTCGTTACTTAGCGAGTATTTCCCATTGACTTACATTGCGCCTGCTACTCGTAACGAATATGCAAGTAGTGGACAGTACTCGCTAACTACGCGCTCAACACTACTTTTACTCTTTCACAGGGTTTCTTATGGAGCACTAGCCTTTGGGAACTTTCAAGCAACAAATAAGAAATCTTGGTCCAAAGCAGAATTTGTATCCGTCATGTTGTTATTTTGTGGCTTCTCTTCTAGGGCTCAGAGCTGTCGTAAATTGTCTTGTGACACGTTAACGTTTGCATATCACTGTATCACTTCCTGTCCTATACTCTGCCACTTTGTAGAGCTGTGTGCTAAGTGGCCATACCCTATTTTTAAACCTATAGAAGGAGTTAAAGACGACTTGTCAATTGCTCAAAGTTGCGTTAAATACCTTTTTAAAAATCCCTTAGCTTCCTTGATTTTTTTTTTTTTCCTTTCCATTTTGTGATCAGATATTCACTGTTGTTTCTTCTGGAACTCACTGAATTCTCTGCTTTGCAGTCCAACTGGGTGATTCTTCATGCCTTTTACCCTTCCCTCCGAAACACTGCCAATCACAGCTCAGCAGTCTAATGCCCCTTCACACATGCACATAAAAAAAACACATGACATGTTCCGTTTTTACCATCCCTATGCCATGACATGTACCTGAAAAAACGCATGACACTGAAATGAATGCTTTTCATGTGTGTAAAGATGTGTAACAATAGATAGATATGATAGGTTGTACAGCTATTAACCAAATAAATGGAAAAAAAAGCCCAATGTGGGGTTCCCCTATATTTGATAACTAGTAAATTAAGTAAAGCAGACAGCTGCAAGCTGATATTATCAGGCTGGAAGGTCATGGTTATTGGGCCCTTCCCAGCTTAAAAATGGCAGCCATCAACCACCCCAGAAGTGGCGCATCACACAAGATGCTTCAGTTCTAGCACTTCACCTCGGCTTTTCCCAGTTCCCCTGGTACTTTGGCAATCAGGATAACGGCTACTGGGGTTGATGTCAGCTGACATTCATCCCTGGTGTTAGTAGTGGAGAGGTATCTATCAAGAACCCCCATTACTGATCCAATAATTTACAAAAAACAAAGTATTTTTGTATTAAAATTGACTCTCCAACACTGTTCCTCATTCCCCACCTTAGAGGAAAAAAAAACATGTCCGCCGTAGTCTACCTAATTTCTCTTAATCCAGCAAATGGAAACCTGAAAAAGAAATCAAACCTACAAAATACAGAGAAATTTAACTAGACACTTACCCTGGTTCACCATTTTATTAAAGAAAAAAAAAATTCCACACAGGTCTGACGTACTCCACCGTGCTACATAGACTTTCTATTCAGAATTTTTGGATTACGTCAGATCTGCATGATTTTTTTTTTTTATTTTTTATTATACATTTTAAATAAAATGGTGAATGAGGTGTCTTGTTTATTTTTCTTCGTATTTCCCCGACCTCCCCCCCCCCCCCCCCCCCCCCCTTTCAGGTGTCCATTTGGTGGACTACGGTATATGTGGTGGACTATGGCAGATTCTCTGAACTACAGTGGATTTTATTTTTACTAAAGTGCTGAATGAGGGGAAGTGTTAGAAAAGTGTTTTAATAAAGTTTTTTTTTTGTTGTTTTTTTGGTTTTTTTTATTACTGGGTAACTAATGGGAGTGTCTGATACACACCTGTCAATTATTAACACCAAGGCTTGATGCCAGCTGACATTACACAGCTAATATAAATCCCATAAACGATTACCCCGATTGCCAATGCACCAGGGCAGTATGGAAGAACCAAAACTTAGTGCAGGAATTGGAGCATCTCATGATGCTCTACTTCTGGGGTGGCTGCGGGCTGGTATTTTTGGCTGGGAAGGGCCCAATAACTATGGACTTTCCCAGCCTGATTACATCAGCTAATGGCTGTCTGCTCTGTATTTTTGCTGGTTATCAAAAGTAAGGAGGGTGGGGGGAGAACCAAAGTCATTTTTTTTTTTTTTCCCCATTGCCTAAAATGGTGAAAATGCAGGAAAAAAAGCAGAATAGACTTTCAGCAGATTTTTTTTTTTTCTGAAATGTGCCCATGGGACAATGTACCCGCGAACTTTGCTGCATTTTTGTCTGCAGGTTTCCCGCAGCTGCTCCCCGGAATCTGCAGCTTTCCATTGCTGCGGGATTCAAGAATTTTTGTTGCGGTAAACCTGCGGGACAAGTGTGGAAATACCTGCAGAAGTCCCGCCCTCTATCTCCATAGCGGAAAGGCTGGACATCCGCAGATGTTTCCGCATAAATAATTGACATGCAGTTACGTTCGCCTGCAGGAAATGCGCAGCCTCACATACCGCAGCGTTAATACAGCACTCCCCAAATCCCATAGGATAGAATGGGTAGTGTCTGTACTTGCGTAAACCTGCGGATTTATCTGGAAAATCCAGATAAATCCGCGGGTTTTCCGTGGCAAAATCCGCGAGTACGTTGTTCCGTGGGCACATGTCCTGGGCACACATTAAGGCTTACAGAATTCTCAGACTTTACCGGCTTTGGGATTTCCTTGCAGATTTCTGAAAATCTCTTAGAAAGAACTCAGCTAAAACGCACTGTGTACACAAAGCCGTAGACGGTAAGTTACTTAGATCAGCTGCTGATCTGTGGTTTTATAGCATAAGGGAGAGTGGGGTGAGATGCACACCACTTCTGTGAAGAAAGGCGCAGTTGTTCTGCAAGCAGAGATTTCACATACTGCACTCCTGAGGAAACAAATGCGAATATATCTGCAACGAGTGACGCAGTTCAAAGAGGTAGGGTGCGCTCACACGAGCGTATAAATCGGACAAGTGCAATGTGAGAAAATCTCCTATTGTACTCCTCCCCATGTTAAACAATCCTGCAGCTCAGATCAGCAATTTTTTTATTTTTTTTTCCTCAGCTGTAAACGGACTGAGGAAAAATCGCAGATTGTGATTGTCTGCGAGAGCTGTATCACTCGCACCCATACAAGTGAATGGGTGCGAGAGAAATATCGGACAGTACAGTACTCGGATGTTATCCCAGTGCAGTGCGATATACGCACAGGCGGACGATGGAGGAGATGGGGAGGATTAACCCCTCCCTCTCCTCCGCAGCGCCCGCCCTCAGCTTCACAGCTGTGACCCGATCACATGACAGTCGCATGACACTCGGCTCTCGGTCGCAGCAGAGCCTGAGCCGGGGGTCATTCGCATATCGCATCCGTTGCTCTTGCATCGGATTCTATACGATAATGTGACTGCAGCCGTAAAGAGACTCCAAGTCAGGGGAGCTGAGACATTTTTACTATGTATTTAACTCAATTGTTTGGTGAAAATGACAGGTCCTCGGTGTTCCCTGAGACGCTGGGTGTTTGGCCAGACTTTCTCTGAATTTCCATGTTGTTTTGTTGAACTTTGTACATTTTTGGCAAGTGCTGATACTGCAGAAAGCAGATTCCTTCCTTCCTTTCATCATTTATTAGCAGGGTATAAGCTGTGGTAGACCTATCCCCCGTGACATAAACTACGGGGCGGGGGTGAAGGATTTCTGCAGTTATCTCTATCATTCTTGATGGCTCACAAATTTCTGTTTATATGAGGAGATATATGGTGACGTGACGGTCATTTTTAGGTCAGCATAAATTATCTGATCAATGACAAATCATATTGTGGTCGTTGCACATCCTTCTACTGGCCAGTGATTGAAATCTTTGCTTGATCCATTTGTAGATTGATGATTTCCCTCTGAAAACCGTCCACTGTGATACTGTTACTAAGCTGGAGGCATACAACACGTGGTGAGTGATGGTTACAGCTCGCCCCCTCCCTCTCACCGCACAGTGACTTCCTATATTACAGATCACGACCACAGCACTTCCATATATATCAAATATTGTGACTGTCACTCCTGCTGCACTGACTGACAGCACACGCCCTATATTCCTGTACTCTAAAGCTATTTATTGTTTTGGTTAAATGTCACATGCCTAAAATTTGGATATAGATCTTGTATGACTGGTTAAGCCGCTTTCCTGACTCTCCTCACCGCACAAGCTGCTTAAAGCACCACTCCAGTGTTTGTTTTTTCAGAGCTGGAGTCGTGCTTTAACTGGAAGTCCCCTGACCCGTCTTATATTCACCTGCCTCCATCTTCATCAGTTTCCAGCATCGCTCTGGTTGGTCTTCAGCAATTTGTGACCTGCCGGCAGCTCCAGTATTTCATGGAGGTCACAACTCAAGTCTATGAGAGTCTCATTCTGGCCTCGTTCTGCCTCTCAGACTTACATTGAGTGCTTGAGACATAATTTCTGACTTTCAGCCAGTCAGAAGTTACAGGCTCAAGATAGACCGTAGGATCAGAGCAGCGCCAAAAAAAGGATGAAGCACCGCAGGGCGAGTATAAGACAGGAGGCAGAGTCTTAGGTTTACAGCGCCACTCCAGCTCTAAAAAAAAAAAAAAAAAAAAAAACAAAACAAACGCTGGAGTGGCGCTTTAAATAATTATGTTGACATTCAAAGTTACATGTCCAACAACGGACTTTTCTGACTTCCTGACTTTCCTAATAAACATCCTTAGATGGTTCATTTGTACAGTATAACTCTAATACATTAAATTGTATATTACCTGTGATAAATATATAATGTTTTAGATTTTTTTTTTTTTTTTTACCTGGTATAGATTTCTGTTTTTCTTAACCCATTATTTTTTACTCTTTGTACCTGCATCTCTCTAATCCTGATGTAAAAACCCTGATTCCCTCAATGAAAATCCAGTTTTCTTGGCCAACTGTACAAGGTCCTTGTCACATACATGGGTGTTAACAATCACGCCCACTTGGCTATCAAGACTAGATTTATACACAGGGAAGAGGGGGTCATATCTCAGGAATTGGGCGGCGCAGGAACAAAAGAAATGCAACTCCAGAGTCGGGAGAACAGCAGCGTTTACACCAGGTAACAAAGAATTTTATGGCAAGTGACAGGTTTTAAAAGTGGTCATCTAAGTTTTCCATAAAAGTCTGCAGTCACCGTATGTGACTACAAACTTGTGAATCCTCGCTGCACATGCTGTTAGGATTCTCCGTTCTGGCGGTGAGGATAAGCGGTCATGTGACCACAAGTATGAGATATACATACTCCTGGCCACATTTCAACTAAATGTGCGTGTCCTCGCTCAACGCAACTGTATTGAGCGAGGCCACACGTCTAGTTGTAATATGACCGGACAACACCTTTTAAAGTGGTATAGCAGGAGGCATGTTCTATGGTACTGGGTTTTGATAAGCAAGTGCATTTAGATAATTAATGGTCTAGTGTGTGTGAACTGGATCTGTGACCCAGTGAAGGAAAGTCCAGGATAAGTACCTAGTACAGCGCAGACAATCAGACCTGCTTTAACCTATTATCTACCAATGTGCTTTTTTTGGGACGCCTAATCTTTTGCTTAAAATTCATTCAATTAACTTAATCATTAATTCATTTAATTCATTAAATTTATTAATTTTGCTTACATTTCATAATTTATAATTATTTTTTTTCAATAAAAATCTGTCATTTTAATAAAATAAAAATGAAAATTTCTAATTTGGCAAGTAATGCGTTACTGTATTACTAGCTGCTTGCATACTAATGTCTGTTTTCTGTCCGTTCTGCGGCTATAGGTAGGGTAAAGTTTCAATGACATCATGCGAAAGATTCTGACTGTTTCCAAGCCTCGGGTGCACTCACAAAACAGAGAGACCGAACCCATATTGGACGGCCAAGCACATGGGAGCCCTCCACCTTACATCAGTATTAACAGCAATGATGCCTCCGTGTCCTGTAATTCCATTGAAGAGACGTCTAGTGCGACCTGCCCCACCTGCAGAGGAACAGGCAGGATACCCAGAGGTACAGTGGGGGCCACAATTCAGAAATATCATATAGGCACCCAATACAAATGGGACCTACTATTCATAGCATTGAAAGATGTTCTCTATTTCATTTATTGTGCTACTTCCTACCTCCTACTATTTTTAGGACAAGAAAAGGAGTTGGTGGCTCTAATCCCGTACAGTGACCAGCGCCTGAAGCCACGAAGAACGTAAATATCTTTTTCTTACTTTTTATCAGGGTTGTTCATCCATTGCCACGTTACATTCAAAGTGTATAGGATTGAAAAAGCTAGCCTTATGCTGTCCTCTGCCATCTACATACACCTTGCATGGAGCACCAGAGCAAATCCACGAAGTGGACACAGGACTTCTTTTTTGGGGATCAGTCGCTTATTATATACCAAAAATTGTTAACTGAGACAACCCCCTTTAAGATAAAACTTCTTAATATGCCTCTACATCAGTCAGACCTTTTTTTTGTTTTTCTGATTCAGCCCACAAATTAACTATTATAATCTTGGATTAAACAGTTACCATGTTGTCTCATTCCAGCCACCATGAGGAGTTTGCCCCATACTGTCTTATAATTGAGCGTCTCTGTATAATATCTAATAAACATATTTCCTGCTTTTACTTTTACTTCCAGGAAGTTATATGTGGCTCTTGCTGTGTCCTGCTGCATTCTCGTCTTCTTCCTCGTGGTGTTCTTTCTGTACCCCCGCTCTGTGACGTTGTACCACGCTGGCGTGAATTCCTCTGTGGTTACCTATGACACCACCAGTTTAACTGTGACCCTACTTACTACAGTAAGTGTTACAGACAGATGCATTTTGGTCTTCCTTAATTGTATGAAACCTGTAATAATGGCAATGATTTTTGAATATGGGAAACGTTGCCATGGATAGAAATGGCGTAATCTTCCAGGCAGAAATTTGAGCAATGACCTGAAAAAAAAATCATTATTCATGCCTTTATAAATGAGATCCAACGTAGCCTGGATAACACCTTTGAAATTGCTGTTATGGCTCAAAAAACTTAATATACTCCCCTTCCATGACATGCCAGCTATGATAGCACCACGTTTCCCACCGCCAGCATGACATTGTCACGTGAGCACTGCAACGGGCGGTGACCGCTCTCTGCACTCTGCTACATGACTAAAGCTAAACATGCAGATGGAGTCAGCATGGCTGCACAAAGTAATCTAAAGCTGTGTGCCCATAATCGGGGTTCACAGCGTATTGGACACAGATTTTCGCTGCTTCCAAAACGCTGCATTGTACAGTACAAGCACAGTGGATGAGATTTATAGAAACCTCCTGCCCACTGTGCTTGGTTTTTCCCGCAGCGTAAACTGACCTACTGTGCGGCTTCCCGAGCCGCAGCATATCAATTTATTGCTGCAAAGACGTGAGTGCTCTCCGCTGGGAGAACAGAGAGAGAGTCCGCAGCTGCCAGAACCCTGATCTCTGACATGGACAGCTGCGGTCTCCTGCAGAGAACACTTGCAGCCCCGCAGGAGAGGACATGCTGCATCCAGGATGCAGCATGTCCAGATCGTGGGCACATACCCTAAGTGATACATCGTTGGATTCAGAATCTCCTTGCCTACATTATACTGCTTTCAAATGAGGTAGGGAAAACCTGCTGACAGATTCCCTTTAATGCTTCTTATGAGTGTATGCAAAGGTCATTGTGAATGGAAAAGAAGGGTGGGCCGTGACTTCACCAATTCTGAATAGTAAAGGCCATGTCTCACTAAGCAACATCGCTAGCAACATCGCTGCTGAGGCACGACTTTTGTGACGTAGCAGCAATGTTGCTAGTGATGTTGCTGTGTGTGACATCCAGCAAAAACCTGGCCCCTGCTGTGAGGTCGCCGGTCGTTGCTGAATGTCCTGGACCATTTTTTAGTTGTTGCTGTCCCGCTGTGAAGCACAGATCGCTGTGTGTGACAGCGAGACAGCAACAACTAAATGTGCAGGCAGCAGGAGCCGGCTTCTATGGACGCTGGTAACCAATGTAAACATCTGGTAACTAAGAAGCCCTTCCCTTGGTTACCCGATAGTTGCCTTCGTTACCAGCGCCCGCCACTCACACTGCCAGTGCCGGCTCCCTGCACACATAGCTGGAGTACACATCGGATAATTAACCCGATGTGTACTGTGGCTAGGATTGCAGGGAACAGGGAACAGGGAGCCGGCACTGGCAGTGTGAGAGCGGCGGACGCTGGTAACGAAGGTAAATATTGGGTAACCAAGGGAAGGGCTTCTTGGTTACCCGATGTTTACCTTAGTTACCAACCGCAGCATGCTTCCACGCGTCGCTGCTGGCTGGGGGCTGGTCACTGGTTGCTGGTGAGATCTGCCTGTGTGACAGCTCACCAGCAACCCGTGTAGCGACGCTCCAGCGATCCCTGCCAGGTCAGGTTGCTGGTGGGATCACTGGAGCGTCGCTTAGGGGTGCTTCACACATAGCGAGATCGCTACCGAAATCGCTGCTACAGCACGGTTTTGGTGACGCAACAGTGACCTCATTAGCGATCTCGCTGTGTGTGACACTGAGCAGCGATCTGGCCCCTGCTGCGAGATCGCTGCTCGTTACACACAGCCCTGGTTCGTTTTCTTCAAAGGCGCTCTCCCGCTGTGACACACAGATCGCTGTGTGTGACAGCGAGAGAGCGACGAAATGAAGCGAGCAGGGAGCAGGAGCCGGCATCTGGCAGCTGCGGTAAGCTGTAACCAGGGTAAACATCGGGTAACCAAGGTGGTTACCCGATATTTACCTTAGTTACCAGCCTCCGCAGCTCTCACGCTGCCTGTGCTGCCGGCTCCGGCTCTCTGCACATGTAGCTGCAGTGCACATTTGGTTAATTAACCCGATGTGTACTGTAGCTAGGAGAGCAAGGAGCCAGCGCTAAGCAGTGTGCGCGGCTCCCTGCTCTCTGCACATGTAGCTGCAGTACACATCGGGTTAATTAACCCGATGTGTACTGTAGCTAGGAGAGCAAGGAGCCAGCGCTAAGCAGTGTGCGCGGCTCCCTGCTCTCGCGGTTATGATCGCTGCTTCGGCTGCTGTGTTTGACAGCTAAGCAGCGATCATAACAGCGACTTACAAGGTCGCTGTTACGTCACAGAAAATGGTGACTTAACAGCGACCTCGTTGTCGCAGTCGCTTAGTGTGAACCAGCCCTTAGTGTGACGGTGCCTTAAGTCCAGTGTTATCAGCTGTGCATAGAGGAATTGCTGGTCATTGTAATCTGGTCTGTGATGACAATGAGAATTCTGAAGTGTCAATAGCCCTGGTGGCAATTGTGAAAATAGCAAGACTTTGTTCTGAAAAAAAATTGCTCATCTTCTTTATTTAAAAAAAAAAAAAAAAAAGTGTGTATATTTAACACAGGAAGCTGATTTTTAAACAGTAGTTAATCTTCTAATTCTATATTACCTTCAAGCACTGTTGCTCCATTTATAGTTTTTCCTCCTACATTGTAGCAAGGCACTAAAAGATTGGCCCATTATCTCGAATGGAGCAGTGTTTCCGTTCCATAAAAACGTTTGGCAGAAGGAACTGAATCTATTCTGTCTAATATTCCAAAGGTCAAATTCCCAAATATCATGATCTTATGCTAGTGGTATGAAAATATTGTTTTAGGAATGAACTTGAATGTTCCAGAAATGGATAAACCCATCGATACAAGACCCATCAATTGCGTAAAAAGGTAAAACAAGTACCTGCATCCTCTGATCAATGATGGTCCAGCTGGGTAGTGAAGAAAAAGCTTCAATGGGCTATATGTTTGTGACTTTAAGGGGTTGTCCACTACTTGGATGACTCCTCACTTCCCATGTTTGCCCCCTTTTTAAAGTAAAAAAAAAAAAAAAAAACTTATGCTCCCCTCCACTGCCACTGCTGATCCAGCGGGGCCAGCACTCGATATCTGTCCCTGCCTTTGGATGTATAAGTTATTAACAGGAAGTGATCGGCCAGCCGCAGCTCTCACTTCCTGTTTATTACATATACATCTGAAGCCAGTGCTGATTGGGCTCACGTGATGTAACAACCTAACATGAGCCCCGGAAGAGTGAGTGGCGGCACCGCTGTAATGGCTTTGCGACAAGAGGTGAGAATAAGCTTTTTCATTTTAATGAGGCCAAATATGGAGGATGGGAAGGGGTTGTCTTAGTAGTGGACAACCTTTCAACAATCGCGGGCAGTAATATTACATCCTAGCAGTCAGTGTTAATCCCCATGGGCTGCTACCAGCAGCCCACAGTGATCAGCGCACATATCAGATGATTTATACAGCTGACGTGTGCCTGCTAGGCATGAGCGGAGTAGCTATCTGCCCGTGCCTTTTAACCCCTTAAATGGTGCTGTCAAGATGCGACAGCGCCATATTAACGGCGATAGCGGTACATCCGTACTCACAGGCCGATACCGGAAGTCACGTGACGTGATCACATTAATCCGGTGGTTGTCATGGTAGCACAGGGTCTTGTGATGACTCCTGTGCTCACATAACTCAGGTTCTGTAAGAAACAGCCGAGTACAGCTTGTTACAAGAGATTATCATTTCTACCAGTCTGAGCGGTGCTGCTCTGATCGGGAGAAAAGAATGAGCGATCAGACTACTGATCGTTATAGTCCCCTAGGGGACTTGGTAAAATAAAAAAAAGTTTAAAAAAAAAAAAAAAAAACAACCTAAGTTCAAATCGCCCCCCTTTAGCCCCATTGAAATTTAAAGGGTTAAAAAAAAGACAAATATACACACATTTGGTATTGCCGCGTTCAAAAATGCCCGATCTATCAAACTATAAAATCAATTAAACTAATTGATAAACGGCGTAGCTAGAAAAAAAATTCCAAACGCCTAAATTACGTTTTTTGGTCGCCACAAATTTTGCGCTAAATGCAATAACAGGCGATCAAAACGTAGCATCTGCGCAAAAATGGTACCGTTAACGTCAGCTCTAGACGCAAAAAATTAGCCGTCACTGAGCCATAGATCCCGAAAAAAGAGAACGCTACGGGCTACGAAAATTGGCGCAAAACATACTTTTTTTTCGGACAAACTTCTGTTTTGTTGGTTTTTTTTTTTTTTATCCCTTAGATAAAAGTAAACGTATACATGTTTGGTGTCTACAAACTCGCATAATAAACATGAATAAAATATCTCAAAACAATAGTGCAATCGCACTTTTTTTGCAATTTTTCCACACTTGGAATTTTTTTGCCGTTTTCCAGTACACTATATAGTAAAACTCATGGTTTCATTTAAAAGTACAGCTGGTTCCGCAAAAAAATGAGCCCTTGTATGACCATATTGACTGAAAAATAAAAGTTTGGCAAAAAACGGAAAGTGCAAAATCGTCTGGTCGCGAAGGGGTTAATATCTATTGAAATCTCTGTAGACATTTGTTAATAGTAAGTGCTACCAGCTTATTTGAAGATTGTGGATGGGCTATGAGTGAGTGCATGCATACAGCACACCTGAATTGGTGGTGTCCAGAGTCGCACTAGTGACATTGATTTTGTGGGCCCATTGTTCAGCCACATACAAGATTACATGCCCCTTGTTCACAAACTTGTCTATTCTTCCATATACTAATAGCATGTGAAGCTTGTTAATTGAGTGGTGAGCTGGTACCAATATATTTAGATTTAGGATTAGAGGGGCCCACCGGGGAATTCACCTCTTACCCTGTGGGCCAGTCTAAGCCTGGTGGTGCCTCTGCTCCCAGCGAGGACAAGAACTTAAAGGTCTTGTGGTGGAGAATAATAAGGTCTCTGGATTTATCAGTCCTATGCAAAATTGCCATTTTCTGTAATTCATTGGTTTTTCTTCACAGAATAAATTGAACATAAGTAATAACAACCTGTTCGGGATTGAAATTTTGAGCCTCAACGTGGAAGTTCTTCACATGGCTGTTGTAGTTGGAACGCTTAGTTTGAAAGAGGTTAAAAAGATTGGACCATTAACCGCTGAACAGGTAATTGTATATTCTCATAAGACTAGGGCTACATGGGAACTGTATTTGTGCGACCAAAAAAATGGAACTTGTTTTTGACTTGCCGTGAATTCATAAGGCTGTTATTGAGTGCTACTTGGCTGCGAGGCGCTTGCCAATTAGGATATGCAGCACCCATTAGAATATGAGAAAGTGGGACTTGCATTAAAGTATATTTTGGAAAAGCCATTTGTGGTGACCAAACATTCAGCTGGTTAATTTTTTTTTTTATTTTATTTTTTTTTGGAGGCTGTTGTGTTGCTCATGTGTCACGTTGCATGTAGTAATGTGACCACATCCTCTATCAGTACATCTGGGTGTTGTGGGACAAAAATCACAGCAGAGCCCAGGCTGACTGCAGATAGGAAGGTTTTGGTACAGTATCATTGCACTGACGTCATTGCTTCTTGTTGCATAATTATTTACTAAATACAGTCGAAAACGTCCATCAAGTTTCCCTGATGTATGGGAAAGGCCAAAAGAAATGGTTATATTAAGTGATGAGCGAATACTAACTTTTCGTCTTCAGATTCTTCTTAGCAAATCCTAAGTACTCTTCCGGTATTCATAACGAATAACAAACCTAATGCAAGTCAATGGGGAACCCGAGCATTTGTCATGAAGATTTCTCCAAAAAATGCTCTGGTTCCCCATTGACTTGCATTAGTATTCATCACGAATAACAAACGTGGAATAGTACTTTGGAATTCATTACGAATAATCTGTACCCGAATAGTATTCGCTCATCACTAGTTATATGTAAAACAAAATCCCACTTCCCCCAAAACACTACTTTATGCCTCCCACCTCCAACTGTCCACCTAATAGATTAAACTTTACAGAACTATTCAAACTCTTTGAAAAACAAAAGTAACTTTTGTTTTTAATTTTATTTTCTAAACAATCAATGATTCACGTTGTAACTAGATCTTGATGTAGACTATTCCACATATCATTAGTTATTTTGGTAAAGAGGCCTTGGTGAACCTTCCTCTGCAGAATGAACTTTTCTTTGTACAGGTGGAGAGAGGGCCCCTTTATTTTGGTAGGGTGTTAAATTAAACCGGTTTTGAACATGCATTTTGTTTGAGCCATATATGTACTTGTTCAAGTCAATCATGCCTCCTTTCCCAGTTTTGAGAGTTTGTACCTCTTTTAATACATGACCATATCTTTCTGTTACTTGCTGTTATTTAGTTTATGATCTACAAGTAGACCTAGATCACTCTTTCTACAAGGGACTCTCCTAGTTTTCTTTCCCCCTATTAATACCCATGTGCATAACTTTACATTTCTGCACATTGAACCTCTTCTGCCAAGTAGATGCCCAAAGATAGCAGGTCTCGTGACTCAAAATGAGTGAATCCTTGTAATGATCTAATTGAAGTCTTGAAGGTCGTATTCAGAAAAGCAAAGAAAATGGGTTAAAGAGTGAATGGCATCAGTTTTAAAACTAATAGGGGTCATCCACTTTCCCTGTTTTAGCTTCTAAAGCTTTCAAAGTGACAGTTCAGTAGAGTTCACGTTGCTCTGATCCATTGATGGGCTTCGTGTTAAGGTGACTTGTCTACCTTTTTGAGAACAGCGATGGCTGGTTTCTGGTTTCAGCTTCTTGTGCTCCCGCACCTAGCACTTTGTAGCTCATTCCTAAGATCTTCTTTCAGACTGTACACTCCTCCAAAAGACATGCCAATCAAGTAAAATTGTAGAAATGTCTGTGCTGATGTTCCTTTGAAAGC